>NC_135740.1:18330949-19035949 GCF_041903045.1 Epinephelus lanceolatus
TCCTTTAGCCACTTGTTAGCGACCACCTTTTTAAAGACACATAGACACATATTTTATGTTGGAGAACAAAACGCGAAAGTCTCCCAGAACTTATTTCAGGCATGTAACACATTCATAAAACCTATTGACTTTAATATGAGGGAACCAGGAGTGGTAAAACGCTAACTCATTTCCAGGTTTTAGGACTCCTTCTTGGCGGACTCTATTGTCCCGTTCATGAAATCCATAGCTATGCGTTTGGTTATTTGGTTTAGCTCACTTTTTGCCAAATGCTAATAATTTTACCAATATCTGACTTTGACAAAACAAATGCGGCAAACTAGCAATTCCTTAGTACTACATTAACGTAAGTAATTTGTACCAACTCACTCTTAACAAAGCTAGCTAACGTGTAGCTATATTGCTAGCTAGCTAGCTTCTGGCAAGCAATTCAACATCCACTGATGCAAATTATGTAATGTTAGTAACAAAATGTTTAGTGTTAGCTTGCTTGGAATAGGTGTGCTTCAACTGCTGCCAATAAGCGTGATATTTAAAAATGCAATATTGCTATCATGTTAATAATACACATTTAATAATACTGTGTAAATAGTGTGATCCAGGGACGACCTTTTTCTGCAGGCCGAAGCGGAAGTTAGCTACACCCTGCTTTCCCTATCAAAGAGCCTATCAGATTTTTCCGTTGGATTTTGGATTATTGTGAAGAATAAGATCTGTGGCAAACAAATGTTTATGATACTTACACGTTTTGTTTAGAAATATATTCTTCATAAAAGAACCTAAATGCAATCACCAAAAGAAGAAAGCTATCGTTAGGCTTTAAACTAAATACACCAAGGTCGTATGATTTAATAACTCTACCACATCAAGGCTGTAGAGCTGTGCTCGGTACAATGACAGTCTGTAGTCTCGTTCAGTAACTTGTTAGCAACCGCCTTCTTAAGACACATAAAAGCTTCGAAGTAAATGAGTGGGGTGTTTACTGACACACTTTATGTTGCAGAACAAAACAAAGTCTCTTCTGCTTGTGTTAACCACAGACTTTATTTTAGGCATCTAACCAAAAACACATTCACAAAGCCCACTGACTTTGAGATGAGGGAACTGGGAGTGCTGAAATGCTAACTCATTTCCGTGTTTTAGGACTAATTTCTGGGGCACTTTATCCAGTGCTCCTTAATCATTTCTGTCTCTCTTCTTTCTTAGTTTGTCTCTCCCCCCCAGTGCCATCTGGTTGATTGCTCTTTTTGCATACTTTTGTACAGTTATGCAGACTCTTCCACCTCCTTACACTCATCACTTGAGTGTAATTCATTTGCCAAAAAAGAGACGAAACGTACAGTGAACAAAGATAAAGATAAATTTGATAGCATTTCCCCCCAAAATTTTCTGTCAATATCACGCTCATCAGCGCTCCTGTCCTATGTAAACCAGTGATCCATGTGGGCAATCCTAACATGCGCACAAGGAACCCCCTGCTGTGGCCGCAGTCAGACCTGTCTCTGTGTAGTACTGAGACGGAGTGGTGGAGATCGATAGACAGACAGAACACATCACTTAGTTCAGAGAATCTGATGGAATCATTCATGAATTTAGAATATATTCACCTCTTTGCTAGAGCAAGTTGTTACGTGAGTGCTCTGATTGATTAATGTATTCTTTGATTTTGAAACAGCAGCCTACCCTTATGACATTATCTTGTCTTTCTGAGGCTGTTGCATGGTTAAACCGATGAACTAACCTGTCGTTTCATCCTGGTACCTGCCCTGAAGTACACTGATAGGAAGGAACCAGCCCAATAAGAGATTTATATATACATATGTAAAGATAGCCATTTAGCAGCAGCAGCAATATAATTCAACTACCACTCATAATACTAATAATAATAATAACCCCTTATAGGGCTCTGAAATCATATGTGAAGTATTAAAAAAGGAATATCAAACTGTTTATTAATATTGTGTTTATGTTTCCACTGTAAACCCTGAAAAAAAAAAATCACCTTCACAAGGTACAAGGCAAATGTGTAGCGTGTGATTATTTTCTCCATCATCTTCTGCTTTTATTGTAGAAGCCTTGTCGACATCCGGTTCAATCAACAAAGAAAATATAATCTCCCCGCATCTTTATAAGGCAGTTGCCGAGGTTTATTGAAATAGCAATGTGAAATGCATGTATTTTCCACCTGAGAGGGTTTGCTGCAGGGGTGACAATGCGACGCGTGGATCAAAATCGTTTCCATCAATGCTGGCAGATGAAATGCAAACACAATCAAATCAGTCTGGCCTATACAACAATCCTCCGCTCAAATGCCAATCTCCCTTCTCCTCATCATGTGTCTGATGAGAAATCATAGTGTGGGAGAATCTCCTAATCTATGCAAACACTGCACTGTCAGCATTGATTTGTTCGGAGGGGATATGTCTTTATTAGGACTCGCCAGACGTCTCTTTCTCCCGTTCTATAAAGGATGACCTGGGAAAGACACACAGCCGGACGGGGCTTTGGAAGCAGTCACAGCCATAACAATTCAGATAAGTTACTGAGGACAGGTAATGAGAACCGATAGACTCTGGGATGGATCGATATCGGACATTGATACCAGGAGAGGAAGGACAAATTGTGACATCTCTTTCCTTTCCCATGTTCAAAGGAGCTCCTGAGACAATTGTGTAAGTGTGTTGTGAGCCCTGTGTGTAAGTGTGTGTGTGTGGGGATATTGGCGCATGTGTGTGTGTGTGTGTGTGTGTGTGAGAGAGGGGTCCAAAGCGTTCACAGAATACAAAGGGGGCGTCAGTAGCTCTAACTGTAACTGTGCAGTACACACAGTCAACTGGAGCAGCTCCTTTGTCTTTCCTGCACTGAATCAGATTCAATAAACAGACCTGTCTGATGAGGGCAGAGGTCACGTCTGCTGTAGATGGTTATCCGCATGTCCTGTTTTCTACCTCCTGAACTTTGAATACTGAGCAGTCTGACGGAAACACGTCTGCACTTCAGACCTGGGTCAGTTATTAATTCAAACCCTTTCCAGTTGCTCTGATGTTTGTCTGAGTCTGCTGGGAGTGAACATGGATGAGGTTTGCTGAATATTGCCTCTGCTGTGCTGGGCCATGCCAGTTAATCTCTGAAAAAGACACATTTCTGATATTACTTCAACTCAGTTCCGCTGCGCGGAGGTCAAGGGATTATCGATTATGGCTTCCGCTCCCTTTGATCAGTTTGTTTTCCCATTTGATATCCTTTACTGATGAAAACATGCACAGCAGTCATTAGGACTGTGGGAATCCCTCGACATTCTCGGCGCAGATATCACAGCGTCTGACGAAAAGGTTGCTTCAAGCGCACCGGTGATCAGGCGCGCATTTGGAAACAAGCTGTCTAGTTCAACTTTCATTCTGTCAATTCTCATTTCTTTTCACATTTCTAACACAAAAGACTATTAGATGAAGCAATTTTTATAATCATTTAGATAATCATATCATTACTGTTACTTAAATGGATACTTTCCTGTTTCAGCTTTGTATCATAACAATAGCTTGGTTGTAGTGTGTGTAAATGAACTATGGTAAGCCTCCCTCCGTCTTGCCAGCGCTCAGATCTCCCTGCTCATTTAGCCAGCAAAAATCCTCCTGGGCTGTTGCTCGAACAGCAGATTGCACTTCCTCATTTTTGTATACCTGCCGCAGACACAAAGAGTATAGAAGCGGATTGAGGGAGAGCAATTACACAAGTCTAATACACACACAGGTGTTAACGGGAGAGCTCCCTTGGTATAAATGATATGGTAGACAAATTCATATCATCTCATAGTATATCATGACGCCGCTCGGTCCTATTTAGAGCTGTAACACTATTTCTTTTCATCTTGGTCAAATGTAACCTTAAGCTGCCCCATGCTATAGCTGTGACTCATCTTTATCTTTGATACTGTAAGCATCTTGAAGTGGGTAAGAGAGCTTTTCTGTATGCGGCTCCATCTGCCTGAAACCCTTTGCAGTTACTGTAGATCTAAAATTGCTAAATTTGGTTTCCCTTTGTGAATTCAAATCATTGCTGCAGAAACTTGGTGCTGTCTTCTGGCTGCTGGCGTTCTGGGGGTATTTGAGAATCCCCATGTGTTGGCCTCGGTTATTGTTTTGTATTGGTCTTAGTAATTTTTATGGGTCTGGACAGCTCTTGGGTTGATTTAAGGTCTTTTGCATGGTTGTATTAGAAGCGTTTATTCATGATTTTATAATTGCATGTCTGTTTTATTCTGATTTTGTGGCATATTTTGTGTTATCTGTCTTATGTTGTAACTCATATTTTCCGCAGCGCTCTGAAAAATGAATCTCAATAAGGCCCTTCCGGATAATTCAAATATTTAATATAAGTAAACTACTGACATTTTTAGTTGATGGTTATCAAGCAACTTTAAGGGTTGAGCAAATCCTGCAACTCCAGGGTTTGCGAAACATTTTCAAAAGCAATTAAGCAAACTTGAGATCACTTGTGGAGCTAACAGCAAGACTGTGATTCTTTGTTAATGAAAAAATAAACTCTCACACATGCATTGGCGAACCAATAGCCCAATATTTACATATCTGTAAGATTGCTTATTACATACCAATACAATATTAATGATATTTTCAGATATCTGTATGCGCACTCCATTGTTGATGGGCCACTCATCCATCAAAGAGTGGGAAAAAAAGATTACCATGTTGAAAAGGGAACAGCAGAACAAATGTAAAAACCATCTCCAGCAGTGGTGCTTGACTCTGATGTGTCTACATGTTATTTCCATTATTTTACTGTTGGAATTAAGAGCATTAACTCTATCCGCGGCTCGACTTTAATTTACATAACAAAGGGATGAGGATCCTTGATGAGAATCCCAATCAGTGTGAACACGCCAGCCAATGAAACTGGGGCTGAAGTCTCAGGAGACTTTGTGTTGGCTGGTCACATGGGTGCATAGTATTTACATCTCTGTCTTTGTTAATGGAGGGAACAAGCGTGGACTCTGCTCGGCGCAAAGCGTGGGCGGAGACGACCGCTCGCAGTCAGGTAGGACATTTCTCAAAGTTAGAGAAATGGGTTATTTTTGAGAGGGTGATTTGTCACTGTTACACTGGGTATAAATTGTCAATCAATTTTTGTCAACTTGGGTATGTGTCCAAACTCCTCATTCCTCCTTTCTCAAGGCGTGATGTTGATATCGGGCAGCTTCTTGTGTGACAGAAGTCCTGGTTGCTTGGCAACAGGTACAAGTTTAGAGTCCGGTGTGACTGTGACGACCAGGGTGAGAGCCTGACAAGCCTGTACTGCACACGTACACACACACACACACACACACAGAGCTTTACCGCGGTTGAATGTGTGTGCCTCACATGTTTCTTGCAGGAGGGGGATTAGAGGGAGCCATCAGTAAACTCCTCAGGGCAGTGCTGACATTAAACAGCACGAGTGTTTGAGAGATCGATGTGGGTACCTTGGAGCAGCCATACCTCTGGACAACCACATGTCCTTCATAACCGCACAGCTTCACATATGACACATTTATCATCAAAGGCAGCGGGACCCCGAAGTGATGCGGGCAGCCGGGGGAGGAAGCCTTGGAACTTCACAGGGTTTCTCGAGACGGAGCCCCTCGCTGCTGCTGCAGGGGTCCGTGGCACCCGGCACGACAGATTTGTTTCACAGACAAATAAATGCTGACTATAACGGCTCATAACCACATGGCAAATGGCCCATCATCATTAAATGTTGGCACAGCAACATTGCATTGGTAATGTGATGTTCCCATAAACTCTGCAGTTTATGGGGCACAGCGTGTTCTTTAGCTACTGACTAAACGCAATTCATCGTATCAAAGTTAGGCAGCCGACTCCACAATGTCACCCCTTTACGTCCCGTGCCACAAATAACATGTGTATCATACAATCAATTCATTTACATGTATTTAATACAATGGTTGCTAAGGGAAACCAGGTCATTTAGACAACGCATTTAGATTCACTGTAGTGACCAGTTTCTGCAGCAGGTCAGTAATCAGTTTTCTCCCCTGCTCCCAAGACACTGCCTTTTTTTTTGTCTTTTTCCTTTTGTTGTGTGTCTGTGTGGAGCAGACAGCGAAGTGAGAGAACAGGTAGAAAGGAACTTTCCCTCACACTGTGAATATTTCTGAATTTAAAAAATGGTCAAATGTTCAGCAGCAGTGGACACAGTTACTCACACTCAGGTTACTTTCTGTTAATATCAATTTAAGGGATTTTAAATACGGTGATGCATCGCTCCCTGTTTTCCTGCACATGTAAAAAGCCGATCAGAAACCCTGTGACACGTACACACGGCAGATAGAGACAAAAAAACAACACTATAGGTCAGTGGTTCCCAACTGGTGGCTCACAGGTTCATTCTGAATGGACCGCAAGTGACTCACAAATGTGTCAAGTTTGTAAAAAGCACACTTTATTTTAAAGTACAGTGAATTTCAGGCACAGAGCTTTTGTTCTGAAGTGCCATTTTCTGCTGTTGAGTGAGTGAATAAGAGACAGTGACTTAACTCGGACTACAAACTAGCTCAATGACATGGCCAAACACAAGTATGATGCTGAATGTATTAAACTGTGTGGACCTTGAACTAATGACTAAGGAGAAATCTGGTTGGCTGGATCAGTTGGGGGCCACTGCTACAGGTCATTTGTACAAGCAGCTTCTTATGACTGATGTTTAAATTTATTGTTAGGCAGCAACCTTTGGTGGCTATAGTACAGGAGCGATTGCTCTGAGACAACAAGGGAGGCTGAACTTCCCCTAAAATTTCATAGAAGAAATGGTCAAATATGCACTATTGAATTTACATTAAAATAAGAATTTACATTGCATTAAACGTGCGCTAGGATGCGTCATGATGTTAAACGCGACCTCCCTGTCATACATTCTCGTGTCAGCACGGGGGACGCAGAGCCTCCAAGCATTCCTATGAGACAGCGCTGAGCAGGTTTTTTTCATGCAGCAAAGCGAGACGGTCATTGGATAAATGCGACAAAATCGTCACTTTCAGGGAGGCTCAGCTTCCCTGGGACCTAATGGAGCGGCAGGCAGGGAGAGGACGCTCGGTGTATGCATGATGATTGGAGGAATTGTCTAAAAGGCTGAACCCCTTTGTGACTGACAGCGCTTTGCATTTCAAGCTCAGTTGAAAAACCGCTTTAATCAAATGTTTCTTTTATAAGTTACTGCCTCGCTACAATATGACAAATCTTATGATTTAAACTTAAATTGAGCTTCCCCTGTTTGAAAGACCAGCATTTGCCACTGCTATAGTAATAGTGACAGGAGCAAAGACGGACGTCAGGTGACGTATAGGTCAGACAAAGTCCGCTAAGGACGTGGTTGAGGTGGTGGATGGTTGTAACAAACACAGGACTTTCATGCCGCTGCCCACTGTTTGTTTCCCTGTGAAACTAAAAATTAGTGTTGCGTTATTTGAAGTTACAAATTTAACATCACACTGTCATGTCACATTGTGTCATAGCATTTGGTGTCTAACGCACAATGCCCAACCATGATTCTTTTCCTAAACCTAAGCTAACTAGTAAAGGCACTAATTTATGAAACGCCTCTTTGGGACTTTTAGAGGGTTGAAAAGAAACATCATGTGTGGTCGTATGGGTTGGAGGACCTGTTGGAGTCGGGAGATAATTTGGTGGTCTTCATGAGAAATCTACCTGGAGACTTCAGAATTGCCAAATTCCCTACCCTGATTACTGAAACCAGGTTTCTTGTTTACATGATGTTAAAGAACTCAGCTTGCAGGAGGAAGCACACGGCAACCTGGTCACTTAAGTGCATGTAAATGTACACACTGTAATAAAAGAAAGGTGTGCTCACAGAAAAGTAATAAAATAAATATGTATGTTTCCCATACGTGATCATGGCTTGCCAAGGATTTACATTTACTTGTGGCTGGTAGACTTTGACCTGTTGTTAAAAAAAATCAATAGTCAAAAAGGCTTTATTCCTAGAAGGACTGTTATTGGCAACACTTAATTTCTCTCACTCCCCTCAACAACTGTGAGAAACTGAGAGTAGAACTGTTAATGAAACAACACAAGATGGAAGACAGTGTTGGGATCTGGTCAAATTTTATCAGTGTTGACTCACTGACAATTTCTTCTTAATGATCCAAATCCACAAGTGCTCCCTTCTGTTTACACTTCCTATTCACAAAACAGGAAACACAAATTAACTATTTTATTGCTGCTATCTAGCAGAGTTTAAAAATGTCTCTGGCTTCTACAACTGTGGCTTACACACAAGGTAAAACAGGCCAACAGTGGAAATACAACCACATTTCTCTCTTTTAACTTGTACAAGGACACAGCTCCCGTACAGCAGACAAGTTTAAATCACTCACTGTGCCTCACACTCACAAGGCAGAGAATTTAAAAAATCATATGTTTTGTTTAGTATGAAAAAAAGAGCAGACGCAGGAGTCAGCACACACACCAATCTAAGCCTCACTACGGAGCAATATTTGTGTTCATCTGTAAACTAGGTCAGAAATCCTCACCTACAAAAGTGTCAGAGTGAATCGACACTAAAGGCCCGTTTCCACTGAAGAAGTTCCTGGTAGTATTTGGGGGACAGGAACTACTACAGGAACGTCCTCTCGCTCGGCCCTCTCAACCGCCGCGTCTCCACTGAGAGAGCGGAGTAGGAGGAAGGTTCCTGTAAAGTTACGGGCTCTGGATGTGACTTAATCGTTGCGCGACCATTTTGACCGGGGCGATGTAGGGGAGTAGGGATGCCGTTAACCATTAGCGGTGTCTGTAATAACTCCGGTCACGGTCTGTGAAAAAAATATTTTTTCCAGCGGATGTCTTAGTTACAACATGATTGAGCTAACTGGAGTAGTTTCATGTCGTATCCGACAACGGGAGGCTTTTAACAGATGACGTCCTGATGTTAGCTTTGCTGCTGCTGTTAGCTGTCCCTGTCAGCTGATGCTTTCTAGACATCGTGATTTCCCAAAACTGAATAAATACCACACATAGCAACACAAAACTGCTTTGCTAGCTCAATCATGTTGTAACTAAGATATCCGCTGGAAAAAATATTTTTTTCACAGACCGTTTATTGAGTTATTACAGACACTGCTAACAGCTAACGGTTAGTCCAACTAATCTACGATAACCATGTTGTTATTTACAAAATGTCACATCCTGCCTTGAGTATATCCAATCAGCACCAAGTAATCCCCAAGCCCCAGCCAGGAGTTTCTCTGGGCCGTTCTGAGTACCTACTCCGAGGCAGGGACTTGTTTAGCCCCTGTAAAAGTTCCGGAACTCTGTCCTTCAGGGGTGGTTCCTGCGGTGGAGACACACACCAACAGCCCCGGCCCCGTAAAATTACCCCGAAGTTCCTGCAGTGGAAACGGGCCTTATGAGTTCCCCCCGTGACATTTTACAATTTATTCCTGCATTTGCCGAGCTGCTGCATTTTAATTCCAAACCCTGAAGACCAGATGGATAAAATGTGAGCACAATGAGCTCTTTATCTAAAAAACAAAGAGGCAAAGTGTGCATGTGAATTGATACACCTCTGCTTAAATTCCCCTTCAGATGCTCCTGCTTTAAACACCTTTCCCTTTGTTTTCTGTGTGTGTTTGTGTGCAGACACTGATGGTTGTGTGTCTGCCTCTGTGTAGTTCTCACTTGTCGTGTCCATTAACTGTTTTATGCATGTGTTTGTTATGTTTGGCTACAAATCAGAGTGCGCATTTGCATGTGTGTGCGCGTTCCTGCCCCCCCCCAAAAACCTGTCATTTCTATGTTTCTCCTTCCCAATCAGTTGTCAGGCTGTGAATGGGTGGTTTGAATTTGCAGATCGCTGCTGAATCACACCACATCAGTGTCATACATGTTTATGACACTGATGGCGGAGGCGGGGGATTGCAGCACAACAGAGAGAAAAACAAACAGGTCTCCAAGGTGATCGAGAAGATTTCTGAGACTGAAACCAATGTGCTTATTATGAGACTGGCAGGCTAAATAGGCTGGAGGATGAGCCAAGAGCCTGATGGAGCACAGTAATCAGTGGCGAACTACAAACCTTTGTTTCTGTGCACAAATACTTAATGCATCTAGGGTTGGGTCGGTGTAAAAATTTTCAAACTGGTTTTATATTAAACAAACCAAACCAAACCAAACACTGACTCAGACTGGAATACTGTACTTTACCAATAGATCTAGTCGCACTTGACTCAGCAGTAGCAGCAGCTCCCCAGTGGAACATAATGACATTGTGTCCCAACATCAAATCAACATCTGACTATCATGTCGCATCACGCAACATCTGAGCTCTCTGTCCACACCAAAGCTATTTAATATGCACTTTTGTTAAGTCATGAAAACAAATCTTGTCAATATCAGCTGTGTGCTTGAGATCAGACTGACGACATAATCACTTAATAGATGGGTGAGGAGCCTACTTTCTATCTTCCTCCATTTGTAATGTTACTTTAAACAGAAAACACACAATTTATATTGGGATATTTACTGGAAATGACAACACAAATACAATATCCCTTGTTATTAGCTATGGTAATTTACCTTACCAGAAACCTTCAGCTCCCTAATGAGACCTTATGTTTCTGTTGTGAAATATGAAGGTATTGTATAGATCAGTAGTTCAAAACTGGTTTAGCCATGGGGTCCAGATTTCTCCTTAGCCATTAGTTAGAGGTCAACCAGTGTTGTGCTAGTTACTGAAAAATAGTAACTAGTTACCGTTACTATTTATTTCATTAAAAAGTAACTCAGTTACTTAAACCAAAAAGTAACCTTGACGCACGCACAGTAGTGTCATCTATACTCTGAGTACGTCCTGGCTGAAGATGACTGAGTGGGGACGCTAGAGGGCGCTAGATGCTTTTCTTAATTGCAGTGTAGTTTTTCTAAGCCACAAAGAAGACAACGTTGCTAAGAAGGATCATGTTTTGGGAAATTCAGCCCTGCAGCCCAAAACATTTCTTAACTGTACTGGCTCGTAGCTAACGTTACATCGCCTAAGCGACAGCGGATGGAGTTTAACCAAGGGACTATTAGACAACAACTTGACAAAACAGTTTAACGGTATAGGAAACATGCAACCGTCTTCTACAATGGAGTCACTCACTGTCAGGCAGCTAAATGTTTTACAACTACGGTACTCGGATACAAATATGGAAAATGAACTAAAGAGAACATTTGAAGAGCTACATGATGATGTCGAGTCTGTCACCCACCGCAGACACTGTCTGTCCACAACAAAAGCTTCCTCGAGATAACAATGGATATCACGTCACTGGATATAACGCTACTGGGACTAAATCTACAGAAGCTCTACCACTTAATGTAACGTTACAGCACTGTGGTGAGGCCAGCAGGTCGACAGTGACTTGGTGAGAGACGTGTTTCATTAAGATGCTCTGGTAAGAATTGTTCATATACCTCTATCTGACTTGACTATCTTTTATTGTTTAGGGCTAAAATGTTTTAGTGAAAGGGAACTTCAGTTTGTGAAGGAATACTGCATGCTGCGCGCCGTTTTAAAACCTGGCCAAAAATAACAGAGTAACGCACCGTTTGGTAACAGTAACTGAGTTACTGAATTTAAAAACTAATGCGTTAGAGTATTAGTTAGTGCCAAAACTAACGGCGTTACTGTAACACGTTACTACCCAACACTGAGGTCAACACAGTTTTAATACATTCAGCATCATCAAACTAGCTCGCTGTCTCTGTCCAGTAGCTGTCCATTACCCACTCACTCTGCAGCAGGAAACAGCACTTTAAAATAAAAGCTCTGTGCCAGAAATTCACTGTACTTAGAAATAAAGTGTCTTTTTTACAAACATGACACATTGGCAAGTCACTCGCGGTCCATTCAGAATGGACCTTCAACCCACTATTGCACCGTGACCCACCAGTTCAGAACCACTAGGATAACTCCACATTTGAACTTCATGAATCAGCCGTTCCTCATCCCCTGCAGTGCTTTCAAGGCGAGCGATGGAGTAAATAGAAACATGACGTCTGGCAAAAGTTCAACTCAAACCGACAGTGCTACGTTGCTACCATTTAGGACACCACTTTCGTGAGCTTCACATGTAAAATGTTGCCATATTGGTGTAGTTTTTGTTTTCTTGAGAGACTAACTCTGCCATGCCTCGTCTTGTCACCCCCCACCGATATTGAAATGTTATGTCCTTCATGTTGCCAGTGCTCAGCAGTAAATTGCACACGGCCTGTTAGACACTAGTGGCTCCGTTAGTCTGTTTACAACGTTTAAACCTAATACTATGTTTATCATGTTGTTCTATGGCTTATTACTAATGCAATACAAGTTGGATGAAGCACCGTGGTGCCACAGGATGGCGCAGGTTACCGACAACAAGTGAAAACACTGCATAACACAAATGTTTGAGTGAAAATTTAAAGAGAACTTCATTATTTATATAGGAGACATGTTTTTGCATGTACCTGTGGCTGGGTCAACAGTCCGCTCGATCAAGTGGTCGTCCTGGTGAACCCACTCGCCATTGCACTTGAAGTATATCTGCGTGGCAGGGGTGGAGCGGCAGGTCAGCGTCACCGGCTTGTTCTTCACAATGAACTCATCCTCCGGCTCCACCAAGAAGTGAGGTAACAGGTCCGAGAAGGAGGCAGGAAGCGTTGCTGTGGCGTGCTCGGAACCTTCCAGGAATTAAAAAAAAAAAAAAAAAGGAGAGAGAAGCAGAGATTTTAGAGGGATGCCAAAATAAAAAACGCTTTCAAGTCTTCAAGTTGTCATGGAATCAGCAGACACCAGATATCTAACGCGGAGATTCAGTGTCCTTGGTGATTTGGGACTCATACATATCATGCATATGAAAGGAGGCAGAAGAAGACAGATGGACAGACGGGGTGAAAAAGAGAGACAGGACTGTACGGAGGAGAGCTGGCAGTGACAGAGCTCGGCCTTGTGTGCTCTTGGCTGGGCCGGGGGGTGGGTGGGGATGGGGGGTGGTAGAGGAGTCCAGGTCTTTACTCCAGCTCTTAATCACAGCCCTTTAACATCAGCGCTGATGGACTGGTGGCCATAAATCCCGTCTCAGCGACTAGGCCACTTCACACTGTGTTATACGGCTCTTCAACCGGGACTCTAACTCTATCCGCATTAAGCAAGAGGGCAAGAGGCAGGGGAGGTTAAAGATGACTGACAAGCTAGACAGCCAGTTAACGTAAAGTCACCTCCTATATACAGTAGAGGCTGTTTTATTCCCCTTGAATCTTACAGTATATAGGTGATGCAAAGGAAAAAAAGAGGGGAGATACATCTCCAGTGAGCAGAGATATGGGAGCTGTCCTTCAGGGGGACAATGCTACGATTTACAGCAAACTTTTACGCTCCCTGAAAAATGTTCAACACAAACGCTGAATGACACAAAGGAGCCTACAGCGCACACATCCTTCCTTCATGAACACAGTCTCCCTCTCTCTAAACATATTAGCTTTGCTCGAGAGATAGCGAGGACACAGCGCGGAGCAGAAAGAGGGAAATAACCTCTTTACACCGCCGACACTCAGGGGAGACCAGCAAATCCCAAAATAAAACCCCTTTAAAAGGAGTGTAATATTAATTTACTGCCCTGAATCCAATATGGCTGACAGACCAGGCATTAACAACCTTCTCCATCACTCCCTGTGCAGCAGGAGAGGATGGGAGTCCACATCTCTCATAATGAAACGGCAACACTCACGCTGACCTTTCTCTCCTGTCTTCCTCTCCTCCCTCGCCCAGCCTCCGTTCATCCTTGCAGCCTGCTGATGCCCGGGTCAGGGATAATATTACGTTGCGTCATAAAACACCAATCTTTGGATAAAGACATTATCTGTCAGTTCCTCCCCCACTACACATTATATTAATGTCTCTCTTTCTTCTCCTATTTTTCTTTTACCCCTGTGTGCTGAGTTGCTAATTTATCAGGATGAGATAGTGAAGCACGCCACTGCTGCTGCCGCTGAACCCCATTAATGTTTCGTGTACATGTTTAACTCTTAATGAAAACTAAATGTTCTGTGTCCAATGAACGACATACATCACTTGCTGACACTTTCCCCTTTCCCAAGCACATTTTCGTTTTGCAACACATTTGCAGAGAAGAAAATGTCATTAATATGGCAGCTCCCTATTCAGGACAACACGGCCGCCTGACATTATTTACTATGTATGTGAGTGTGTGTTTCTTGTCTCATGGTGTTGAGGAAAAGGCCACAGTTCATCATGAATGGCGAGTATAATTGCTCTAACCGAGAGCCCAAACTTTGCTAATAAACAGTGCGGGACCAGTAGGTCAGGTTGTTTGAAAGTGTGTTGGTCCTAATGACGGCGGCTCCTTCTAATGGGCTGGCTTCCAGCTTTGTGACCACAGCCATTAGCCGGCCGGGCTGACCCTCTGTACTCCCTGCAGACAGAAGACGACAGCTCACTAAAACAGTGGGCGAGACTCACCTCACACCTGCCAGGTTAATCATCTCATAGAGGACAGGTGATGTTGAAACAGAGAATGAAACAAAAGCCACCTGAGACGCTGACAAGTCGTGCGAACGCCTTGATGAGCTCCTGATGCTGTTAACTCACCGCTGGCTGCTCATTTGCGGGGGTCACATTCAACATGACCTCTCAACTTTTAATGATGTTTCCAATTTGTGTGCGTGTGTTTGTGTGTGTTTGTCACAAGGGGTGGGGGTTAGTCCTCCATTTTACTACATGCACTTTAGGTTAATGAGGTTAAACACGTAATTTCTTCAGAGAAGTAAATTGTCATTTTATGGGAGGGCATTCTAGTCACGCACCGCTTTATATCAAACCCATAATGGAGGGCTGATGCGTAGTAAATTGGCTTAGATTATTGTCACGACACAATGTACTTCAAAGTCAACGTGCACACACACATGCACACGCGCACAGGGAGTATCAGCCACTTAACAGACTTGTTGCAGGTCAATGCACAAATCAAATAGACACACAGCAGCAGCAGCACTATGGGCACTGCATTAGATTCTACTGAATGTGATTGGCTAAAGCCGCCATTAATTGCCACATGCATTTGAATCCATTGCCAGATCATTTAGTACACACACAAACAACAAACACAGGATGCTCAACGCCTCCCTTGCTGATCATTCAGCCAATGAAGATGATTTAATTGATACATCATGCTGCATGTGTTGCTAGGGCCCAGTAACCATTACATTAGTCATCCATGCGCCGCTTCAAACATCGCCATGAGAAGAATCCACAGGAATTTAGATACTTGTACTTTTTTAAAAAGAAACACATCAGGTTGTGACCCTGATATTTGTCTGCAGCTGCTATTCTCTCGAGAGACAATTCGACTGACCTAAAACAGGCCCGCACGCATGCACACGTACACACAAACACAACGAGGGTGCACCAGCTGTCAGTGTGCTGAGCCATGATGTCCAGGGCAGATTTCCTGCTGCACACAGACCCCAGTGTCTCATGTGTCCAGCTGACCACGTCAACTCCCAAGTCAGGGATCGAGCACATCCACAAGAGGAGGAGATGATGAAGTTATAATGCAGTCAGAGATGCTCAAAATATATATTTAAAAAACCTAGAAAAAAAATTAAATTCCTGTAAACGCTGTAACTATATATGCACACACCACTGCATTTTAAAAAGCACGCAGGATTAGATTTTCAAAGTGTTGCAGCTTTGTAAACGTCTTTTATTACCATCTATCTTCAATATTTCATAATGATTTTTACTGTATCACTTTCCAGGAGTAGGTATCTTTTTTTTTTTCTTTTGGATACACACAAATCTCAAGTCTTATTTTGAAGTCAAATTCTTCACACTTCTGCTCTGCTCATGTCAGCGTGCCCCATACTGTCGACTTGCTTTATCGCCATTTGTGAAATAAGCATTTATTTTTTTAATTTCACTCCTTATTATCTACTCGAAGAACAGAATTGCTGAATGCACCGCAGTGTGAGCATGTCAGCAGGGAGGAAAAAAACCATAGCTGGAGAGAAAATAACCCTCTTTTGTGTTTCTCCCTCATGGCACCAACACATCGTGTGCCCTTTGGAGCCAATTACAATTTTTTTTTTTTTTTTTTTTAACAACGTCATGTCCCCAATGGAAAGCATCATTGAGCAATCACTGGGCATAATTTACATCACAGTGATGAACAGCAGCTATAACAAGTGTTTTATGACACCATCAGCACCTTACAATGTCCTCTGAAATTAATTCAATTAAAATCACTATCCAGATTATTAAACCATTTCATGTTTAGCTGCCATTAACAACAAAGCCCACATCAAATTTGTCACAACCACTTTGTTGCTTGATGTGTTCTTCTTCGGAGTGCTCAAGTGGCTTCCTGGATACTTTTATACCACTGAGTATCTTTATTTGGTAATCGCTTTAAATATAAACTTATGTTTCTGGGAACAGGAGCATTGCTCATGAATGGTTACTTTCAATAAGCCTCAGACAACATTACTGTTGGCAGTGATCAAACACAGGGAAAGGAGCAGAAATGGGATGTGCTGGAAAAAATATCCAGCATCATATATAATCTGGAGCACGGCTGACTGATGTATGTTTGTCCCCAGATGACAAATATTTACTCCTCCACATGTCTGGGATTCAGGATAAATTTTTCAATGAGACAACCATGCCTCAACAAGCACTCCTTCAACCACACACACTCTGTCAAACACACACACACTCTCCTGTATATTGTTCATGCGCATACACATTCAGGGAGCTGAAAGTTAAAAAACATGCACACGTACGCAAAATATAGACCGTAAGCGTGCAACAAAAGGAAAGCTGCTCACAAACAGCTCCGTCTTCCTCTCAATCAATGAGACACAGAATTATGCATGCAAACCAAAAATGCAGGTTTACGCAGAAATGCTCAAACAGTCAACAAAGCCAGATTCCATACAATGTCCATGCTTATTAACGTCGTTCCGGAAAACAATCAATCACTGGCAGAAGAAAATATACGGCAGAGACGGGCTCAGATGTAATAAATAAACATGCAGGAGAGATGGCACCCATGGCAACCCAAACTTCATCACATCACGTTTGCATCAGTGGTGAAGGATGCAGAGAGGCTTAAGAAAAAAAAAATGAAGGAATGAAGGACAGAAGGAGAGGTGGGGGCTGGGAGGACGGGAGGTGAGTAAGTAAATCAGTCTCACACATGCCACACATGACGTTATTGCAATCTTTGCCTATTCAAATGAATAGAAAATTGGCTGCTAAGAATGTACATCGATGCAGGCCTGTACATCTGTGTGCATACATTAATTCAGGATACTAATAACACGCTGCCTACTCTGTTCCCTGATGAGAATATTTCCATGAGAGATGCGTTCCTGAAGCTCGGGTCACATCGTCAACTTTGAGAATTGCCATCAAACGCTGGCGACATAAATCATCCCTACTCAAACAGGCAGCACTTTGAATGATTAAATGCTGTTTTTTTTTTTTTTTTTCCCCCTGAGTGATGTCGTTAAACAAAAGAAAAAAAAAAGTTAGCGCTGATAGTTGTGTAAACACGGTGCATAGCAACACCATTAATGAGCCTTACACCTTTGAACAGGAGCTCACACATCTGCTGATTCTGGTTTGTTGATTTTTATTTATTAATTTTTCCCATCATCTATTTGAAGCAACTTTGTTCCGTCTACCTTTGGCACCAGCGCTGACACTCCCCGGCACCTTCGCTTCGTTCGCCTTTCAAGCCGATGCCGTCTTGAAAGGCGCGCTTTGCCTTGAAACCTATGAGACCGTTTTAAGCTCCTGTCAAGGTAAAAGAGCTGACATTTTGAGAACTGTGCTTAAATGACAGAGACCGCATGTGTGTGAGTATATTTGTCTGTGCAAATGTGCATGTTTGTGCAAATGTGTGTGAGTAAATGGCTGAAAGTGATGTTTAACAAGATCAACAGCTGGGAGCCTGAATTTGTGTACATAACAGCAAGAGCGCTAACACGGGAGACGTTTATCTTTCCGATTTAAAACCGTTATATGCTGAGACCTGTGATTCAGAAACCACATTACTATTCTTGGCAGCATCATTAACACTGTGCGGACTAAGAATGGGAGAAATATTCATATTCATCGCTCAAGTGCCACAGCTGATGCTTTGTCACCATCCACTTCCAGATGTTTCCACGGACAATCCGGTTTCACGGCTGAATCAGCCTCTTAAACAATCAGTTTCCTAAAGCAGAGGTTTAATCACTGGCTGCGACTCTCCAATAAACTCTGAATCCTGCACTGCATAATTCAGCGACAACACAAGCTTGGGGATTTTTTCTCAAGTTACATACTGTGTGTGCGCTATCCTCCTTCATTACAAATTTTACAGCATTCCAAATTAAGTATGAGAGCATTTAGCCGCTTTATGAAGAATAAACTTTTGATCATGCCCTCATATTAAATAGCATCTCCTCAAGAGATGAAGAGCTTAGTTTAAACTAAAAATGCATGATTCACAACCCAGAGCGTGGCAAAGATCAAGTTGCATTATCAGTTTAATGTGCTCCTCTTTGACTGTAAAAGAGTTGGGAAAAAAATTAACTGGTCTTTAAAGCAGCATAATACAGGCAGAGGATAAATCATTCAGAAACTTGCATAATCGTCTGTGCTTTGTGAAGTTGTAGTTTAGCTATTTAATGTTTGTGTATAAGGTCACTTCAACCAAGCAAGACATTGAAAAAAGAAAAAAATCAAAGATCCCTCTGCTGAAGTCCTTAAAAGTAAATTCAAGAGGCCACAGAATGTTTTAAGAAATTCACAAAGCTCTGTAAAGCCTGCGCAGACATGAGAAACACTTGATAGATTTAGCTCATTTTAGAGGTAGATTCAAAATGCCTCGCCGTCGCATAACTCGGGGTGTGAATGTGCTCAGAATCTTCAAAGCTTCACCTGTTTGGCAGTTCAGTGCATGTTACTCCACAAGAGTCACAGAGATTTGAACACATTTTGACTTAATAACTACACGCAATCCTCAAAGGAACTGAAGGCATCCTGAGCTGTCAGGAGGGGCAGACGCAGTCACAGTCTTTGCCATCCGAGGCACCCACACGCTCCCGGATTTGTCGTCCCCTTACGCTTAGCCGGAAACGAGGTTATCCAGAAGCAAGTTGATTACAGAACTCAGTGCCGGCATGGGAAGAAACAGAAACGCAGACGGAGAGGGGAAAGAGGCATTCTTAAATCTTTGAAATGGATGTTAGGAAATAATGGGAAGAAGGAGGAAGCAAAAGACAAGAGACAATTTAGATTACCAAGTTAATCCTTTAATTACCGGATATGCCTCAAGCTAAAATGAGAGGTTTCACACACTGCATTGTAGAACCATTCCAACTGCAGAAAGCGAGGCAGGCTGCCATAATGATCTAGAGCCGTAAACCTTAAAATAATGGAATGTCAGTATCGCTGGTAATCTATATGGTTTATTATGTTGGAAAAACTGAACAAAACACTACAAATTGCAATTGTTACTTTGAGAGCTTTACAATTAGATAAAACACTTTCAGCCGGCCTTGCAGTGCACAATATGCCAAACGTCTACACAGAAAATACACCAGTTTTGAGACCGTCCGAAAAAACAACACAGGTTCAGTCTGGCACAATGACAAACCAGCAGAGTGTGTAACTGCTGATATCGGCAGAAGTTATTCAGCCTGCTCCAAAAGCTTTTGACACAAAGCGTTGTAAACGTGAGGGCCCCCTGCGACACTTGTCAACCTGCCTATTCCTTCCTCGTCCTCCTCCTCCTCGTCTCATCACTTACCCTCCTCCCAGTAAAGACGCGGGTGGAAAGAAACGGGGAGATGATGACTCGCGCTATCTAATTAGTGTGACGGAGCATGGAGGCTCCTCAGCATCAGACAGAGAATTAGAACACAACACGAAGATATGATCCATAACAAGGCGGAGATAAAGCATCACCTGTTCAACTCTAATTACTGTAACAGTATGCCAGCACCAACTTTGCAATTTAACAAGCCACCAGCACTTACTGTAGTGGTGATGCACACTATGCTCCCCGGTTCACTCACAGTCTAGTGTAAAGATCATGCAAACACATGCTTAAGTGCAGTTGTCACGGGTTAAGAATTTGCATGAAGAGATGCAGTTGCACTGAAATATATATTTTGATATGGTATCTAGCAAGAGTTACCTTTAAAAAGCACCTGTTGTCGTTTCACCTGTCTGCAACTGCTGTAAATCTACAAATGGCAGTTTAGCACATGCTTTCTGGTCATGCAGTAAATTGTATACATATTGAAAGAAGATTTTTCTCCTGTTTCTCTGAGGCTTTTGGGAAATTTAGGGAACCTGATCAACTCACAGCTATCCTTGGAGCAACTAGCCCCTTAAAAATGGCTGTTTTATTTGGAATGGTGATTGCAAAGAAGTGTGGAAGACGGACTCTGTTCCCATGGTTAAATGAAATGGCCGACACATTACATCTGGAGAGACTGAGATTCTCAAATGAGGATAACGGTGTTATGTTTGATAAGATTTTGGACCCTGTACTGGAATTCTTTTTTCAGATTAGGCACCTTGCTGTGTATGTTTCTTCTTTGGGGTATACATTTATATATCCTCTCAACAACACACTGACTGTGTGGCCACTGTTACATGTGATGCCCTATGCCTGTTGGCTTTGTTTTCCCATGTTTTTTCTACAGTATGCTCTAAAAGACCTGTTGCCTTCCTCAACTTGAGACGTGCCGTGGCTGTTAACAAGTCGGTTAGCCCCACTTGACTAATTTGCGCATTGAGATGATCACAGTGTCGGCTAGATTGTGATAATGAAAATGTTTAATGATAAAAGGTTTATATGACATACCATTATTCAGATAATTCATCTGGATAGAGATCACATGTTAATGCAAGATATATAAATGAGGCCTTTAGAGTCTACAGATTATATTAACCATCTAAGTGTGCTAATGTTGGCTAATTATCATGAAATCCAGAGAGTGGTGGAGGCTGATACAGGGGTGTGTATTGGTAAGAGTCTGACCTTTTGTATCACAATACAGGGATTTTGATTCATTACACTGCAATACTGTAAGCAAGGCCATATATTGCTTTTTTTTAAAATCTAATTTTAGGAAAACTGTCATATTATGAAGAACACACCAACATATGCACTAAAAAATACTTTTATGCAGTGTTGGGCAATGTGGAGAAAATCAATCACAAAATTCTGGACCAAATACTTGTAATGTAATATCGAGACCATATTGAAGAGTTGACTATAGTTGCTTTCACAAAATATTTATACAATGAGATGACTGAGTGGGAAAATAATAGACAGCTAGTACGTAAAATTACATCACTTAAATGTAATGTAGCCTTTAAAACTAAGACAACACTTAGGGTATTATAATATCCAAAATCTAAGATGATATCTAGTCTCATATCGAGATATTGATTTAATATCAATATACTGCTCAGCCCTGTCTTCATCACATCTTGTGCAGTCTTAGCAAAGGAATTAACATTTGTCTATATCAAAAATGTTAAATAACTGTGCTTGTAGTATTCTTTAAGCAAACAAATTAAGAAAATATAGAACCATTGAGGTAACACTTTACTTGAAGGTATCTACATAATAGTGTCATAACTATGACATGACAGTCATGAACCTGTCATGAACATTATGTACATGTCTTAAACGTTCATGACTGCTGTCATTAAGTGTCATTCGGTTTTTGTAATGACAAGTTGACATTATTTGGGTTGTCTTGATTATGACAACTTGACATTAATCAAAGTGACATTACCAGAAGTTGTCTTTGTCATGACAAGTTGACATTAAATTTGTTTGGGATGTCCTTATAATGACAACTTGACATTAACCAGGATGACATTACCAGAAGATGCCTTTATGTTAATGTCAAGTTGTCATTATAAGGACATCCCAGGACAAACAAATTTAACATCAACTTGTTATGACAAAGACAACTTCTGGTAATGTCACTTTAATCAATGTCAAGTTGTCATAATCAAGACAACCCAAACAGTGTCAACTTGTCATTACAAAAAACAAATGACTCTTAATGACAGCAGTCATAAACATTTATGACATGTACATAATGATTATGACAAGTTCATGACAACATCATGTCATAGTTATGACAGTGTCATGTCACCCTTATGTAGATACCTTCAAGTAAAGTGTTACCAAAATGGATAATGTGTTTTTGAGAATTGTTCCCACAAATTGTTCCCACAAATCACAATATCCCGATATTCAAGGGTATAAATAAATTATAAAAATATATAAATTTATATATATTTATATATATATATATATATTTATATATATTTATATATATATATATATATATATATATATATATATATATATATATATAAATTTTTCTTGTACTGCTAGTTGATGGGTTCTGAGGGTACAAACCAAATTTTACAACCAATGATGGCACTGGAGGAAAAGTCGGGGAACACCAAAGCATCAATTCTCTGGGACCCGTGAATGTTTGTACAAAATTTCATGGCAATCCATCCAACAGCAGATTTTTCAGCCTGGACCAAATTGGTGGACCACCCAACCGGCGGACACCGTCATGCCTCGAACAATGCCGCTAGCATGGCTAAAAATTGTTTTTGCTCACTTAATGAGGCATGGAAACACAAATCCATATGTCATCTGCAACATCTCTCATTTCCTACATCCATATTCCAGAGACTGACATCAAATGCCAACACCAGCTCCTATAATCCATGAATATGATGAGAATAAAGGATGCTGCAGCTGTAGGAAATGAAGACATGTGGCAGCTTTACTATCAAAAGACAAAAGTGTACCACAATGTCACATGTTCACGAGTGGCAAGGACTCGGATCAAGAGCCTGCGGATGTGAGAGAGAAATATAACCGGGAATTATGCAAGTATGAACCTGACTGTAAATAAAAGACAGCTGGTTATCTGATTTGACTATCCCTGCAAAGCAAACCAAAGCACATCTGAACTCCACGTGTGTTTAGTGTAGCAGTAAAATACAGAAGCAGCGAGAAGAGGACGGAACTCATTTCAACTTGAACAGCTTTGTGATTATTCTCTCCGTGCTTATTTTTTTTAAATTTTTTATTTTTGGCTCCTTACAGTCCTCCTGACATCACGACCCAAAAGCAAAGACACACGGGCGTCTGTGATTTAGCAATGCATGAATACAAATCGGTTTTGGAAGGAGCACATCTTTCATTACTGGAAACACACCTCCTCCTCCATTTCAGGTTAATCTACCTCCAAGAATGAATGGGTTTTCTTAGCCAATTTAAGGAAGTAGAACTACACCTGAAGCACTGACTCTGGAATTAAATGAAGCTCCAAGTGTGTGACAGCAGCCTCATGGTACATTCACACCAGCTAATGTAAAAAAAAAAACAACAACACTGATCCGGATAATGTCCCGTTAAAATCCCAGTGACGGCAGCTGGTTCAACAGCTTAGCCTCCTCACTTGAGAATGACTCATGTTACTTTATCTGTGCATTGGTAATCACTCCTTTAATATGTACATGACTTCTCACCTAGTCGTGTACTTAGAGTACACATGATGAAAATTAAATAGCACCCTTAGAACATCAAACCCTGTGCACCAGTAAGTGAATAATAACAATAATTATGATGCAGGCTGATGTGCAGTCACTGTAGACGTCAACGAGGTGAAAATGAAATAAACAGCACATACGATTTATTAAAAAAAAAAAAAAAAAAAAAAGGTAGCAGGATAAGAGGAGGACCAGCTGCTCACCACGCGGCCCTAATAAAATAACCTCTTCTAAAATGGAGCTGATGTTGCTACTTGTTTTTCTCCCAGACAGCCAGACAGTCCAATTTCTTTTGCTTTAACAACATTGAAGCTGGTATAAAAGAGAGGAAGAGGGAGAGATGGTGCCACACTCGAGCACAGCGCTTGTTCTGCCTTAACCCTGCAGATCAGATGTAATGTTATAGGCTTTAAGCTACTTTAGGCTCTGACTGCTGATGCCTACACGGTGTAATTCCCCACACCTGTGACCGACATTTCCTAACACTTTGTCTCCAGAAAGTAAATGGATTATTTTACCTCATCAATTTCCTTTTAAGAGATACCTGAAGACAAAGTGTTCGACAATAAATAGCATGTCGGTGGGTTTATAACATTTTAATGCTTTAAATCTGGAGGGAAATTAAGGGCAATAAGAAATTGTGATTAGCAGGAGGAGCAATAGAATTTAGTCAGTCACAGATATACTGTTTATTTCCCAATGGTGAGAGTGTATTTAAAGGATAAGCCTGGTGATATTCTATAATTCTTAACAATTACTCAAAAAGACCAAAGCAAACAATGTGTTAGTCTCTCAATATTGTCTGACATCCCCTTCCTCTCTGTGGCTCTGTGTGTAGATAAATGACTCATTCTAGGCTAACAAAAACACAACAATTCTGATTTTGAGGTGATTATACACAAAGGAAAACAAAGCTATAAATATAACATTTAATTTTTGCCAATAGATGCCCCTAAATCCTTTACACTAGACCTTAAAATCCTTTCAGTGCCCCAGTACTTTATCAAAGGTAAACATATGATAAAATATTTATATCAAAAGTAAACAATGGCCCTGTTTTTTATGATGTTTAATTATTGATTTAACATGCCAGAAGCACTCTAGTGTTGTAGCTGGTCCTGGTGGTGCTTGGGCTAACTGCTTCATATACTGTACTGTTGGGTAGTTTAAGACTCTTACAATGCATCATATTTATGTGTTTTTATATATATGTTGTATGTAAACTCTTTGCAGAGTGAGTAGTGTGAAAACTCGTAATGCAAAAGAATACAATGATTCTCTTGGAAAGATAACAGAATGACATTGAGTGTGATTACATTAGGGCTGCCCCCTAATAGTCGGCCGAAGGTTTGTCGACCAGAAAGGTCATTAGTTTGCAAGATTTCATTGGTCGCTTAGTCACAGAATAAACAACAACAAACAAACATGAAACTATTTGGGAGCTACCTTGTCTAATTAAATTGAAACCGATACGACTGGAACATGTGGGAATTTAATTTGAAAGGACAGACACAGGAAGTTGCCACGCTCAGCAGTTAGACAGGAGTCACTCTACAAACCAATCACAGCCGACCTGCGGTTATTCCACAAACCAGTTAAAAACATGTTGGGCAGGAAATCCAAAGTGTGGGATCATTTTGAGAAGGTGAAGGACGAACCCAAGGTGATATGTAAACTCATCTTTATCGGTCGATTACAAACATGGCGTATCATCTGAAACATGTAAGTAGCTACATGTCCATTAGCCACTTAGCACAATCATTACTGCTTTGCCGACAGCGTCATTAACAATGTTACTGACACTATTCTTTCTCACACCTTGAAATCGAACCATTGTGTTGCCCCGTCCAAAAGATATCATTTAATGCTTGGATTAGTATTGTAAACATGTGGGCAAGTACTAAACTAATGGCCCTAAATGACGACTACTGGTCGACTAGGAAAATTCTAAGGTTAGGACAGCCCTTGATTACATTGACATTAGTAACCTGTTTATGAGGCTATATTCACACAAGCAGGATACTCCAAAAACCCAATCACAAACAGGTTATTAATGTCCATGTAAACGCACCCAGTGTAGCGACTCAAACAATGGAGATACTCAAATACTCATCAAAGTGCCAGTACATCAAACTCACTCTACTTTTTGAGTAATATGCTTCGTTACTTTCCTGCTCTCTCAGGGACGAGAGGCTGCGTGTGTCTGAGGCAGATAAGCAGCACACAGGAACCCTCCTCCTGGGCTGTTGCAGCAACTGATGATCTTCTGACAGATGATGTGATGAGGTGGGACAGCGCCGCTACGCTGCTAATAACACCTCACCACAAATAAGGGCTGAAGACATGCACCGTCTGATAACAAGGGAGCTGCTCTCATTGTACGGGAGGTGCTGTGAATTTTAATCTTCATCTCTCATCTTACATTCTACTCTGCACTCTTATCTAATTTTATTTAATAATTTTGAGAATCCCATTTGAAATTGAGTAGTGGACATGTAAAGTGTTAAGTTAGGTCAACAATATGGCGTGACATTTTGACATGATTGCTCTTGTGACCCTACTTAAGATACTTAAAATGCTTCAGTTCTGTAGTAAATTTGAAATGACATTTAAAAATTCATCATACTAAGCTTGTGCAGTGGCGGAAACTGAAAATCATTTACCGTGCAGTTTGCTTAATATGAAAGAATGTAATAACATTTCCAAACTTTAGTCGGAAATAGACAAACTACAATTACAGCAGAGTAAAGCAGGTGACTGTGATGCCGCTAACAGTTAAATCTGCTCCACAGACTGTGCCTTTCTGCTACAGTCAATAAAATCCACCTGGAAAAAAAAAATCACCATAAATGTGTTTTTCTGGATGGTAAGCACCTGAGTACTCCCATTTCGGTTGTAAATGAATTGTTTTGAAGTCACCGTCAGTGCAACAAAGTTGTCAGCGCAGTTGTAACACAGAGGCCTAGCTGCAGTGGGCTCATCTGACACCGAGGGAAATTGAATTTATCGACACAATGGTCAGCTTCCTCTTGTCCCCCTCACACACATTTCCAGTTGGGTTAAGGCTTTATGCACAATACACAAATTCTTCAAGCTGTCCTTGAGATCTTCCCATTGAGACTTGCGCCTTTCAATCTGTCATCCATGTATACAATGAATACTAAAAAAAACATCAAGAGGACAAAGTCAGCACGTTTGTTATTATAGTGTACATGTTGAGCACAGTAGACCTTTCTCCTGAGTTCCTTCAACAATGGCAACAATAGCTGGTCTGGGTTTTTCCTCCTCCCTGCCTTTCCAAATCCATAAAGAGCCTCCATGGCCACGCTCTACATTACAGGGACAGAAATGGCTTCTACATCCAACCCAATAATGTGCATGAACAATAGCAAAGCATTAGGTGACTGGAAATAAATATCTGAAAAGAGCCACTTTGCTCCAGGAAAATATACCAATACAATCCAAGCCATGAGTCTTGTGGCGACATCTTATCAGGGCTGTCGACCAATGTGTATGAAAGTGTAAAGAATGAGAAGGGGGAGTGCTTTAACGGCAGAAAAGATCATTATCTAAATTAATAAGAACGCTTTTTATAAATTGAGTCAGCATGTCACCTTGTTCTTTCTTGCGTGCGATATAGAAAAGAGTCCTTGTGACGAACTGCAATTAGGGCTTTTCTTGTTTGACTGTAAAACTAGCAGGGAAATGGGAGTCTCAAACTATAGGCTCACTCTGAGAGCATTTGAATGTCATTTGGATAATGGAGTGGCACTCAAGGTATTTTTTGGGGAGCTGCTTTGAAATGCAAGGCAGGTGACGACTCTGACAGGCCTTGTGCGCAGGAACCACCCGTTGAATTTGGTTTTAATGCCAGCTTGGAATTTGAAAAGGGGAAATGTTAGTCAGACTAAATGTAGCGTGACAGGCCTTATTTCACTTCAAGATACACTCTGTCTAAATAATGGGCCACTTCAGCCTATGCAGCAGGACATTGTTTGGCTTCCAGGTAACCGCCTACCCACACATTAGAGACAACGTGGGCGGACCACTGCCAGTCGTTGTCAAGTGAGGCAGGAGTGAAGACGAGGATTTAAGACAGTGAGGAAACCAGAACAGACAAAACTAAAATATGGGCCAACACTCCTGCAAAGATATTTATTTATTCATTTTTAAATATTTACCACTGCACTGTTGCAAATATTGTACCAAAAACTAAAATCAGCCAGTAGAGCTGTCGACTTCATTTTGAGTTTTAAGTGGAAACAGACATCTTGTCTACTTTACCCTCCCTAGCATTTCCATGTTTAAATACCATTTTTTGCTTTTGGATACTGAGTCTGGTATCTGAGTTTGCATATTGGCCCATAGTGAGTACTGAGTCAATGCCATTGCTGTATACTACTAACCCAATTCCATGTCAAGAAGCAAAAAAAAAAAAAAAAAAAAAGTAAAATTGTAGACTGCAGCATATACGGAGATATTCACAAATAGTAAATATAGTACTTCAATCTCAAATACAACATCACCGACCATGGGGGGGGGGGTTCTAAAGTTTGTTATTAAATTGCTTGGTATCCGTGCATTGACATGAATAATTGCAGATACCTTAAATGATCTGATTGAGCCCCCAGTCTTTCAGTTAAATCATCAGGAGGCCATTTTTCTGTATTTCCCCTTTGTCATTATCCACAAAACAAGCAGGGTAAAACATGAAGTGTCTTCTTTAACAAGGCAAACGTTTTGAACGCATTGTAATAAAATGGTTAAAGACCAGAGTGTATGTTCATCTTAGCTTAGCTCAGAGACTGAACAAGGGGAAACTGTTAGCCTATTTCTGGTGGTAAAGAAATATGCCTTCCATCAACTCCAAATCTGCCTTACTTACATGTATCTCATTAGCTACAAAACTAAGGATTCTTTCTTTCTTCCCCCAACCCAATTCATCACTGTCCTATACTGGAATTTGGTTTGCAACATCACAAAAACACAAGAACAGACGTATAAGACAATGGACAGATTAAAAACCACCAATAAATCCATAAAAGTAACAATAAAAGAGATTAACACTATTGAAAAGGGAGGAAAAAAAACTGAAATAACAAACAGTACCTCTGGGCTACAGTGCTGCTGCCAAACGTTACCGAGTGCAAATTAATTGATAGAGTGCAAATGAAGTGATTTTATTGTGCTCACTAAAAAAGAAATGTTTTCATCTATTACACCTGGCGCTGAGGAGTCTGCACAGTCACTCCACAAGAAGACAAGCAGCTCCGAGTTTGGTTTTGTGGATGGTAAGTGGCACTTTGTCTTTTCAAAAGTGCGCCGTGAGTGTGGACTGTGGCTCATCACCCATTTTTCATCTCCTTTAAAAAGTAAACAGCACGTGTTTTTGACAAGTTCTCATCAGCATTATGTGGTTAATACAGTCGAGACCAGATCGCAGCTGGAAAAAAATCTGTCTTGATGTTGCATTCGGGTGCTTGTGGTGGAAAATGTCACCAAAAAAAATCTCTGAGCGTCATCATTAGCCAACTGGAAGATATATGTTGAGATGTGGAGGGTAAAGAGTGTCGGTGTCAGCACATACTCCAAATTATTTTTACCTGTGAAGCTAATTAATGTGATCAAGACAAATTCCTGCATTTCTTGTGCATTGTAAATAAAATGAACTCTTATATTATTATTATAAAAACTGTAAATTAACTGACACACACACACACATACACACACACACACACACACACATACACACACACACACAAAGGAAAGGAGGAGTGGTAAACAACAAAGTGCAAAATACAGATATTTCAGACAGAATTATGTTTCACAGACAGCACTGTCATGTTATTTCCACAATATCTAAGATCCTCTGGACAAATGACTGAATTGTTAAAGCACTTGTCACCATGTCTCAGCAGATAAAAGCTGATTGTATCCACTGTTCTCAGATTTTAGGATCAGAGACTCTTTATTTCTTTCCAAAATTAATGATGAAACCTCACCGATAGAGAAATACAGTGGTACGATCTACTCAGTGCTTTGCTGCTTTAGTTCTGTAATTAAATCCACATTTGTAATAAATGTACTGTGGTTATTATCCTGTCTGAGCTGCATAAATTTGTGTCCGGGGTAAATGGCAAGAGCATTAGATCTACTACCCCATTAAAACAGTGCAAGTATGCATACTATTGTTATTATTATCATTATGCGTGAACTAGTAATTTTGAAGATATTAGTAACCTGTAGTTGAAAAAATAATCACATCAGAGGATGTAATCATCTGTTAAAAGTCACTTTCATAAAATTTAAATTGTAATGGCTCCCTCCTCCTCAACAGGTTTCATTTTTTGAGGACAAATAACAAGTCAGTATAACTTGTAATTTCCAGTATTATGGAGCTTTCAAAACAAACAATGCTCCCGACAATGCCATTAAAAAAATCCTTCTTTGTTCCATTCTGATCAAATTATAGGCTGTCACTGTACGTCATGATATACAAGGTCATCTGCGGGAACAAGATGCTTTAAACCTAAATGGTGACACCAGACTAAGTAGTAAAAGACAGGCTTCATGAAACAGTTAGACATCTAGATTGCAACATACAATATAGCTATAACATGAGGAGACATCTGTACAATTCATACAAATCATAAACATTTCTACAGTGACACATTTCAGATTACATGTATATGAGCTGATTTTCATCAGGGGGAGGAGGGGATGGTGGACGGCATGACACCTAGGTGAGACAGCTGACAAGCAGCAGACCACCATGGTGACCAAACTGGGGATTTTACACCAAAACATGTTTTCTTAAGGGCCTGTGTCCACACAGCATTTATTTTTTCTCAGCTACAGAATCTTGTTTTCAATTGTTCCCAATAAGGAGTGAGCATATGCATCTACTCGCAGCCGCCAAGTGAATGCGCTGAGTGTTCTGGCTTTCTGGCTGCTCCATGCGCTTCTGGTTTTAAATCACTGAACTTTTCAGAAAGGCGCTGGTGACGTCACAACCACTTCTGTAGCTAGGTGACTGTCACAACAAGAACAGAAAAGCACATTTATGAGAGCAAACTGACCAGTCCCTTCAGGATCTCGCAGCAAAAAAAACTTGAATTTGTGGCCAATTTTGTCAAAAATTGCGATACAAATTGTGGAATTTTTATGTGATTTTTTTGCGGGAAATTGTGGCAAATGACAAAGGAGACAAAAACATGATTTTTTTTAAATTACTACCTCCAAAAAATAAGTCTCCAAATAAGGACTCCAATAATGTTGCAAAAAATCCTGAGTGAATATTGTAGCTCTCAAAGCAGACAATGTGACTGTAAAACAACATGTAAGCTACATCTTCTGTAAAGATAACATTTTTATAAATTCAACACATATTGTATGCATTTAAACAGTGCAAATTCTTATGTCAGTATGCAGCGTTTCTCCATACTGCAATGCCATTAGTGCATTTGATGGCATGTCTGATGACGGTCAGTCGGAAAACGCCGAAGAATCACGGGACTTTTGAAAAATTGCAAGCCCCTGCAAATATTGCGGACTTTCGTTGAATTTGCGTTAATTATTGCTATCGCAAGGACTGGCATTGACTTGTGGACACTGGATGTTGCTGGTAAGTGTTGTGCTTTTATGGCCATACCAGTGTAAGCTTGTTGCTACACTGTGTAGTCAACCCTCTTTTAACGCAGCATTGCGCTAACTACCTAGCTAACATGAATGTCACGAAAATTGTCATCTCAAGAGATATACGTTGGGTATTTTTATGGGTGCAGTATGGGTGTAGGTCCCAAGATAAATTTACCACTATGTGGGACAGTTAAGTTAATCCTGATCTTGATCTTAAAATCAAAAACTGAACATGACAGACATGCACTACCAATCAAAAATATTCTTGGTGGTTAACCGAACGGTTAACTGCTGACATCCCTAGTTTTAACCTATCTTCTATGTCTGAAATGTACAAATGTAACATATCCCTCGTTGCAGAAAAATACAATGCCAACACTGATTGTGGGGACTGGGTTGCACATCCTGCCTGACATTGAGGCACGGCAACCACCTGGCTAGTCCCTGCAGTTATTTGAGGGAAGTGCTGCTGGTCGAGGTTATGAATGTTTGTCATTGTGTAAAACAGTCCTTTTGTTTTTTTGTGCATGTGTGTGTGTGTCGTGAAGGATCAGAGATCTGATGTCCGGTGGCAACCCAACCCCCCTGCCTGTACCCCTCCAGTGGGAAGACAGATTGCCTATTTTTCTATCACCTATGCTGGGGCTGGGCCCATGACACCTGCTAGACGAGCACAGTTTAGTGCTCTCCCTGTCAGCTAACGTATGGGTCTATTGATGTGCTGTGACTGGGCCGGGCTGATCCTACCCAACACGCATTAGGGCCAGCTGTTGTCCCTCATCTGTCTCTGTGTGTGCCCTGATAGCCACAAACAGACGGTAAACACAGGCTGCTCCAAACATAACGCCCCATCTACCTTCACCCCGTGTCCCGCTGCTCACAATGCCATCATTTCCTGGCCTCTGACTAAATGACTGTAGAAGTGCCGGCTTTAATTGAGTCCAAGAACGTGGCTGATGGGGGGAAAAGTTGATTCACTGCGAGTACGGTAATTGCAGTCTTGATTGCACCCATCTGAGAAGCTAATTCTAGGATTTAAGATTCAGTGAGTCTTAATAGAATGGTCTGCACGAACGCCGTGCGAAGAGTTAACAATGCAACATAAACACTACAAATTGCATGCTGCTGTGTTTGACACTGATGATTAAGGTTAAAGAATTCAATGATGATTATGGTAAGTGCATGAAAACAAAAGACCTTGATAAATACATGTGAAAACCAATCCAGACTCATCAAGTAATCAGCTGAAAAAACAAACAAAAAAACACACATTTCCCACTAACCAAGTCTTGCGGATTTCGCCGCATTCATTACGACATAAGTCGAGCCAACAACACTAGAGACATGGGAAGACTCTACCTACCCTGTTGAGAAAGATGAGGGAGACGCCCTTTTCAAAGTTTGAGCCCATGAACCCCTGAAAGGTCTGTTCATGCCCCTGCCGGCATGAATAATCACCCCCAGCTCCCCTGTAATGTGCTGCGGATGATATATTGGGCCACATTTATTACTGCTCTGCTTCCACCTGGCTAGGAGCAGCAAGTCCTCCATTAATAAAAAAAAAAAAACGGCTTGCAACAAGATTTCTGCACAGCCAAAGACTACGGGCTTAGATGCACTTTTAAGACTGCATGACCTATTTGGTAAAAACTGGGAGTCATGGACAGCTCTCATTTTGCTTATAACACATCAAGACATTAGAGCTCCCTTTGCCTCTCACTGTGATTCTATTCAACAATTCAGGGCCACTTGCACTGCTAATCCTTGTCCACATTCACATGCCTGTGCTAGTCATATTGCAAGATTTCTGTCATCTCAGCAGGGAAGGAAAGCAACAGTCCAATCAAGCCCCGTCCAGGCTTTAGCTTTTTAGACATTTGCTGGACACGTTGTTGGTTACGATTGAAGATTAGTCCTGCTGGATAACACATTCTTATTTGAATGGTAATATGGGATTAAAATTGCCAGCAGTTCTCAGTGGTTTCACGGGATTAAAGCGCCATTACATGGCATCCCTTAGCTGTCAAATTAATTGTACAAATTTGCCCTTTAGACAAACATGTCAGACGACTGACTTGAAAACAATACCAATGGCTTCTGACATAAGGCTCATGCTGACATGTTACATTAAGGTGTTCTGAGGAGACTTTGGCATTTTTTTTTATATTATGGAGGCTCATGACATTGTTAAGGGTCCAGTATGTGGGATTTAGGGGCATCAATTGTCAGAAATGGTGTATACTATTCATACTATGTTTTCATTACTTTATAATCACTTGAAACTAAGGCCCATTTTGTTTGTTTGTTTGTTTGTTTTTATGAAATTTGGGTGAGCTGTTCATATCTACCTACAGAGCATGTCCTCTTCCACCAAGTTGCTCATGTTGTTCTACAGTAGACCAGAATGGACAAACCAAACACTGACTATATGTACATTTAACAAGGTCAATTGTGCAGCAGTAATATGTGTACATTCGTAATATCAAATATTGTAATTACATAAAATTTGTTTCAGTTGTTATTACCTGACACGCTTAGGCCTCGGTAATCAATGTGTAGACGCTTGATTCTCAGTTTTTGTGCCCTTACCTTCACCTTTGGGTGTACCCCACCTACAAAGGGGTGTCTCGCACCTTGCTTCTCCCCTTTTGCTGTCGGCATTGCTCTCATAGTAATTTCTGTTTTGTAGCACTGTTATGCACATAATCTTGTGTCACTTAAATTGTGTAGGGGCTCAAGTTTGTATGGTTGTGATTGACGGAGGATTTTGTTTTTCAACTTGTTGTCAGGAATAAACAGAGATCGCCACCCAAAGATATCCACAGTCTGGGCCTCTTTATATCAACACAACGCAGACATCACTTGAGTGCACTGGTTCATACATGCACAAAATATTTCCCTTTTTGCCCTCATTTAAGAAAGACAATATTCCTACTTAGATGTTTACATGGCCAATTAAATTGTTTCGTGAATAGTCTCATGAATACTTCGATTAACGTGCACTGACATGTTGTTTATCCTGTCAAAATAAAGAAAGTAGATGGCGGAAGCTGCTTGTCATTTTGCTTCTTTGCATCAAAACAGGATTTTTTCAAAGTTTCTAGTGAACACAGCCTCCCTCTTTCATTCCTTCAACCACCTTCTTGAAAAGGTCAGCATAGTGACATTTGCACATATCCAAAAACGGGCCAATAAGTCTTTCATACTTGTAAAAAGTAGGTGTGTTTCTTCTTGCAACCAGAAATGGGCTTTTCTTTGGAGCATGCATCTCCACCCCAGCTTTGCACACTGCTGGCGAGTTGGTTAGGGTACAAAGTATCCATGACAACACCGATCTGACTGTAACAGGAAAGAGGCTGTATGTCGCAAACTGCAGTAAAACCTCAAGTTGAGATGCACGTTCCCAATGAGTTATTTACATGCTATTAAAACCCACATAATACCAGCAAATCCCACGTCTTAATCAGAAAATGCTAAATTCAGAGTAAGGCCTTATTCAGAATATCCAAATGGAGAATGCTGTTTTTGTAACATGTATTCAATTCAGAATATTGTCATTCAGAATTATAGTGGAATACAAATGTGTGTAAATGTAGTCAGTAGCTATTGCCCATCAGCCACCGTACTTTGGAAGAAGATTCAGTTGGCTGCAGTTTGTACCCTCCCCATTAGATGCCACTAAATCCTACACACTGGACCTTTAAGTCATTAAAAATAGAAATCAAATAATCGTGGACAGATTAATATACCCAGACGGCCTGAGGTCTAACCAACAAAAGTAGTTTTACTTTTGGCAATATCTTGTGATCATGACTTTTATAAATTCATTACAGTAAAGTAATGTGATATGTCAAAAATCAGAACGTTTAGTGAATGGTAATGTGATTACTTTTCTAAAGGGATGAATAATTTTAAGTAAAACAGTGCACCACTGCAGAAAACCATTCCAACCTCTCTGGCAGATTTACAGCAGCAGCTTTTACATAGCCCACCTTCTCCTACAGTCTCTGAAGGTTGCCGGATTTCTTGCTGTTGCTCTCCCTTCCTTTCATTTCTCTCCCTCTGACGCTATGAGCTGCAAGTATTGCAAATGCAGTCCTGAAGTTGATAAAGGTCAACATTGTTAGGCGCCTGTATGAAATGTATGTGGGAATAGCCTTTAGTAACACCACCTTATTCTGGTGCGGAGAGTCTCAGCCTCTCAGTATTCTGAACTAATGTAAGCAGAAAGGAAAATGTTGCCAGCAATTGCACCTGCAGAGCCGGTGAGCAAATATGTGTGCATGCACAGTGTTTGTACATCCGTCTACATGCTGCATGTGTGTTAGAAAGCATGCGCGCTGAGAGGTCGCAACATGAATCAATTTAAATCCATCTTCTCCGCAGAAATTACTTATTTGTCCAATTTATTACAGTGCTCCATTCTATTGTGAGAGGCCCGAGAATTCACACTGCTCTTGATTGAAATCATTGCCACTGGGAGAACCTATAGCCAACACCCTCCGAGGAGCCGCTATTCTGAAAGTGAGTGAATCATTGATTTTCAGGCGGAAATCATCAAGGCGAATCTTTGGTAAATGAGAGAGTGGAGATGGCAAATGGTCTAGTTCAGCAGGATATTCAGTTATCACTGTATTCTTTTATAGACAGGCCACGGCGTCCAGCTATTTTCAAGCTTGTGGTTAAGTGAAGACCAGTCACACTCAGAGGAAGTTTGTTCCTGCGCTTTGCTAAAGTGCAAATGGAAAGCACCCTCGAGTGAGCAAAAATTGTGTGAGAAAAGAGTTTGAAAGAAATTGTCATCTTGCCAAAAATAAAAATGAGACAAGAAAGCAATAACATTCTGAACTAACACAGAAATCCTATTGTGGGTTCTACGCCAAAGGGTTGCTCTATGAAAATGAGCTGCTTTGATGTTTGATTAAAAAAAAAATATATCCTCCTTCTCTGAATCCCTGTAAGAATTGTTTGAAAATTAATAATGCTTGAATTAGAAGATTTAATAAAAGGGCTAACAGCGCAAAGCCAGTTCAGTAAAAATACACAACAGCCTTTCCCTTGTTCCACAGATTTGACATCTTCATTGGGAAATAAACACCTGTTATTTATAAAAGTGCATCTTCCACGCTGCAGTAACAATTATTCAAATACAATGACAGTTTGATCTGTGCAGTTTGGTGAGGAGAAAAGACGCTTTTACAGGACAACGCATACCTAGTCTGGCATTACATGTGCGTTTCAAACAGCAAAATCAATTTGTGCCAGGGGACTCCAATTAATCAAAACATTTCTTTGTCAGATGTCAAATTACAAACATTAGTGAGAGCAACACATTAAGCAATGACAGAAGTTGCAGACTGGAGAATTAAGTGTCTGTCTGTGGTGCTGCTGACGACAAGAAACAGAAAAACTTCCTTGCTCTGGGTGTGGATGCCCTTGGTATGGAAATGTTTTTTAGAGGCTACAGCACTGGAGAAGATAACGGGCCCCTTCTCGGCTTCTGCTTTGTTATCCGGTCTGTTTTCATCTATCTATGTAAAGCATGGTGAAGAAAAAAAGGTCAACTTAGAGCTATAAACGAGAAGACTCATGATTTGTTTTCTCAGACAACACATGAAAAATGCAGGCAGCGGGGTCATCCGGCCTTTGATGATTATGTTTGAAATTCTGCCGATATCTGAAAAATAAACTTGATAGAAGCTCTGTTGGTGCAAACTGCACAAACATCAGTAATGGCTCCCGCAAATAAAATATCGGCTGCCAGAATTTCAGGCTGCTTTACAATTTGACTTAAAAACATATTAAGCCTGATGTTTCAGATGAGTCGTGACTCACTTTAAAACATCCGTCGAGCTGTGTCAGCCTTTAACATTTACAGATTATACAACTGATTGACTTGGCTGGCCCCGGGCTACTTGTTAGGGAGCTGTGATGGACCTATGCCAGAACCTGACAGGAGGAAGCAAAGAAAACATTTGGTTGAAAATGTCCAAATGCAGAAGCACATCGGTAAGTAAAGCACTCAGCTGTCTTGAGGTACATTTCCATGTGAGAGAAACCGTCAACAGGACAAAGAGCCGGGTGCTGCACTGCACTGTGGTTTATCCCCAGCCCGGTATGAACAATAAAAAGGCTGGCACTGCGTTATGGGGTGTGTGTGTGTGTGTGTGTGTGTGTGTGTGTGTGTGTGTGTGTGTGGGTGAGTGTACACATCTGAGTACGTGCGAGACTGAATCTCCCGAGCAGCTTAAGTGAAAGTGATAAGCAGTAGAAACAGCGTTCTGCTTCTCACAGGCTGCTTCCAACGATCGCTGGGAATTCATTGCTCTTTCTAACTGTCAAGCAGGAAGAGAAGGAGGAAAGTGTATTTAAAGGATTTTCACAGTCCTTAATGCTATTTATTACATCTCACACAGCTGCAGCGAGGAGTGGCTACATGTAATTGCGGCCATAGATCTTTTGGCCTGAAGACAACCAATCAAGATGGATTCCTTTTTCCGTTGCTGGGATTGACCGTGAGTGAATCCTGGTGACTTAGAGATGGGACATTATTTAACATGGACCCAGAGTGACGTTAAGGAGCATTAGGTTCCGGGGTTGTTAAAGCACTTGTCACACTCCAAAGGCATCCATCTGCACAACGCTGGCTTCAATCAATAGATAAGTAATCGGCTGCAATGAGAGCCAGCATGCGGTATTACTCACTGACACTGTCCTGAAACAGCCCCACCGCCCAGCGAGCGGAGGAGCACAGAGCATGCAGCTCCATCATGAAGGAACTTATCTTTCAGCTGAGCACGACGGTATCGACAGCCCAGAACTAAGAGCACCTTTGTCTTGGTGCGATCACTCAGAGAGATTGTGCTTTCATGTTGCAATCTTTTCCTGCTACAAAGTCAATGCGCCAAATTAAATGTGCAACTTCTTGCCTTCACTATACTTCACGTGAACCCCTCCTGCGACACCATCTACGGCGTGTCCATCATTTAAATGTTGAGCTGTTTTGATAAAAGGGAAAACAAGTAACAAATGTAGCGCGGCGCTCCTCGTGAGCAGCCTCACCAGATGCTTTTTAGTCACAGTGTGGTATACGACATCGCCTCCTTGCCATTTCATAATCTACGGAGCTGTGAAATGCCGCACAGGAAATGATGGGATTGCGAAAGGCGTGGATAACGTGGCTGTGTGGGAAGTGCATCAGGAAAAGCAGGAATCTGTGAACTTGCAAAGGTTATGAAAAATTGCAGCATGGTACTGTTAATATTTCAGATCCATCATTAAAACTTCCAAATATTGGCTACGTTCAGACTGCAGGCTAATCAGGTTTGTTTCTCAGATCAGATCCTTAAGAAAGACCGTCTGCACTGTTGTTTGCAAGTGATCAGATTTTTGTGTCCAGACATCACCAACCTATCTGCAAGGGTTGCTGTGGTAACAACATAGGCATGACTATCTAGCTGTTTTTTTCTAGTCTATTATTCATGCTCTCCAATGTACAAGCATGAGAAATGAAGGTACATCATTTTCTCCCAAACAATTTCTGATATGATATTAATATCTAGCCATCTATCCAAGAACTGTTGTTCTCCATGTTGTCCTCCAAACACTCGAGCAGCAGCATGGATTCTGCCTAGCACTTGCGGAACGTTAGATTTGATGTCTTGGTTGTGTGTTATTTTGCAAGTGATACAAAAGACACTTGGAAATCCCATTTGAGTGGCCAGACTGAGATGCATCTGTAGAAATCTGATTGGAACCACATCTCAAACCACCTCCAAATGTGGTTTGGATCTGATTTGCAAAAAAATGCATGTGTTTTTTTTGCTGTCCAGACTTTCTAAAATCGATCTGGATGCAATCTGGTTATGCTAAAAAACAGATTTGGGCTGACAGTCTGAACAAGTCCATCAACTCCCAGTTCCACAAGCATTTTCTCATAAAATTCAAATCCTGCTAGATCTCCAGTATGTATTGAACTACTATTGAAATTCAGCACTAGTCTGAAACAAATGGCAGATTATGTGCAGAATAACTTTAGTATTCCAAACTCCAGCTTGTCATATTTACTCTGTTTAAACCTTGAGTTTAAATCCGGCAAAACTAATCAATGCACCGCTATTTATAGACATGTTCAAATAAGACTTATGCAATTATTCTTGCACAGAAACTAAAAGTAGGACAAAAGTAATTCCTTTCCTCTTTTGGTTAACCTATTAAAAAGGTTAGTATGTGTGGGAGATGAGTTTCTGACTAATTCAGTTGCACCTACTTTATGGCTGTACTTTACATCACGTAATGCTTCATACTTCCTAATGATCTGTATGAATGCTACAAATGATCTGATAATGTTTGTTTTAGCAACAACATCAGCTCCTAACAAGCTCCCCTGCACAATATAGCTTATTAAGAACAATGACTGTGTAGTGTCAGAGAAAAAGATAATTAGTTGTTTAAAAGTTCAAAAGATCAGCTCTTCTGCTCCACTTTGACTGTACATTCACACCATGTATCATTAAAATACGAGACCCAGAACTTTGATCTCGACTTTTATGGAGAATACCACCAAAAAATAACAATTTAATGCAAGAAACACTATTATTAAACTGCAGGGATGCACTTTAGCTGACACAGTATTGATTAGTTTTACTACTGGAATAAATCTGTGTCCATATGCAGCTTTTGCACCAACTCTCTAACTTCTGTGCAAAACATAACCAACCCGAACATGTTGAGCAGTAATACCTCTTAAGATAAACAGCTGCGGCGAATTAAAGTATACATGTGTTAGGAACCAGCAGCAGCACTAAAGCAAGAATACATGTCTGTACTTAGATTGGCAAAACGCTGGATACCTCCACAAGCGTCTGACAGGGGTGGTGCCTGGAGGCTTTCTGTGCATCTTCAGGCGTAGGAAAAATTGAATCTTATTGAGAGTAAATGGCCTCAGCTTTGTGGAAAAAAACAAAACCCTGACATGAATTTAACAATCAAAACAGGGATATGAATAGCTTCTGAGGGGAAGGCAAAGGTTGGGTAATGTGCTTCACTGCATAAGAATGCAATCAGTCTTCACATGTTCTGCATACTAACCATCTTCCCTACAGACGTGATTACTGCAGGCTAGAACGGTCATACCTACTGTCTGCAGCATTAGGAAAAGAAAAGTGTTTTGATGTTGCCTGATGTGTACAGTGTTTGTGTTGCGCATTTCGAATAGAACTAAAACGCTTAATCATCCCGAGTTGTTTTCAAAATGCAAAGTGAATTTATTCTCTCAGCATTTTTTGTCTTTTTGTTGAAAAATACGCCCCCTTCAAACAATGCATTAGCATACACTATGCCATAAATCAAATTAGTACCATGATGTTGATGGGGTCTCCTGCTGTGATTTCTCTGAACAGACATGGACAACAACACAGCTGGGAGCTGATATGCACACCAATTTACTTTCTGCATAACAAATATATGCAGGAGATTCTCTCAAAGAAAATGGAATATTTAATTTCTCATTTGAGTGGATTACAAAAGCCCATGTAAAAATCCTCTTGATTATTCATGATGAAGGGTAGTGCTGTCTACGACGAGTACAGTTGCAAAACACGATTGAATCACTTTTGCCTCAAGTGTGTGTGTCAAAGACACCACTTAACATTTAACTTTATCTCTCAATAATTGCTCTTTATTTGGAATGACACACGTGCATTTTACTTTAACAACATCTAGTTACACACTTGAACATTTTGACACTTAAAAGGACAGTTCACCCCAAAATCAAAAATACCTATTTGTCCTCTTACCTGTAATGCTTTTTATCAATCTAGATTGTTTTGGTGTTGGAGGTATCGACCGTAAACATGCCCTCTCTTGAATATAATGGAACTAAACGGCACTCAGCTCGTGGTGCTTAAAGCATCAAAAATACATTTTAAAAACTCAACAGCAATGTCGCTTTCCAGAAATCATGACCCAGTTACTCAAGATAATCCACACAACTTGTTGTGAGCAGTTTTATTTAGTAACTATCGTGCATCTATTCATGGACAAGAGGCTCATGTTAAAGACAGAGCGAGATGTAAACATTAATAGTGTCCTCCTCCAGCTAGCTCAGTGGTGCTTGGTGAGCTAGCAGTAGATGCATGCTTCCTTTTGTGCAGTGATACAGTTGGTGCAGTGTTAATTTTGACAGCTATTTTTGATTTAGTCTTAGTCTTGAGATGAAAATGCTCATCAGTTTTCGTCCATCCAACCATCCATTTTCATACGCTTATCCAGGGCCGGGTCACGGGGGCAGCAGGCCGAGCAGAGCACCCCAGACATCCCTATCCCCAGCTACGCTTTCCAGCTCCTCCTGGGGGACCCTGAGGTGTTCCCAGGCCAGATGAGATATGCAATCCCTCCAGTGCGTTCTATGTCTACCCCAAGGCCTCCTACCAGTGGGACGTGCATGGGACACCTCCAGCGAGAGGCGCCCAGGAGGCATTCTGGTCAGATGCCCGAACCACCTCAACTGACCCCTTTCGACAGGAAGAAGCAGCGTCCACCCCACGGAGGAAACTCATTTCCAACACTTGTATCCTCGATCTCATTCTTTCGGTCACGACCCAGAGCTCATGACCATAGGTGAGGGTTGGGACGCGGATGGACCAGTAAATCGAAAGCTTTGTCGTCCGGCACAGCATCTGCATCACTGTGGAAGCCGCACTGAACTGCCGGTCCATCTCACGCTCCATTTTACCCTCACTCGTGAACAAGACTGCGAGATACTTGAACTCTCTTGCCTGAGGCAGTAACTCTACCCCAACCGAGTTTTAGTCACATTATAGTAATTTTAATCCTTCATAGTTTTAGTTAACGAAAACTCAAAATGTTTTAGTTGACGAAAATTCATGACATTTTAGTCAACTTTTAGTCATCATGTTTTCCATATGATTTTTATCTTTGAACTAATCCAGTAGGTCTAATTCATGTATCCGAAATTAGAGTCAAGGTGCTGGCTAGCGAAACATCCTAGCACAGACTATTTACTGGAGTTTACCAGCCTGACGCTCAGGCGGCATTTGAAGACAATCGTAAACACAGACGTTCTTGGCTTTCAATGTCCGATATTCCACCACAAACATTCTCATCACGTCTCATCTCATCAATGAAAACGAAGCATAGTTTTTAGTTTTTGACAAAGTCTCATTTTCGTCATGGAAAAAAGGTCGTTGCAGAAAAAATTTCATCATAGTTTTCGACAACGAAATTAAGACTGGGTTGGCAGTTGTAGTTCAGTAGAAATAAAATAGCTCCTACATCAAACTGCTCACAACAAGATTATCTCAAGTAACCGGGTCATGATTTCTGTAAACAGACATTGCTGTTGAGTTTTTCAAATGTACTGTTTGGTGCTTTGGGTACCACAAGACAAGTGTCATCTAGATCCATTACTTACCTCTCAAGTGCAGAGGTAAGCCGGCACAAAATGTAATGCCACTATTATAAATGTATTTAGTCAAACATTACATAATTAATATGCTCAAAGCCCTGATATGTTGTTATATGCATTGCATTACTGTATAGTCATTCATGTTTTAATCAAATATATTCATTAAAAAAAATAAAACGTACAAAAATTACCAACACTTCACACCCGTATTCAACAACACATAACACAACATCTGTTTGAGGAGTCAAATACTAAAACCTTACACCACTTACATCGATCAGTCCTCTTAACCAAACAATTGGGCTCAAATTGTTATCTGGCACTGCTCTATTTGGCATATTCAGTAAAGACATGTCATTCTTCTGGTGACAGTGGATATTGATTCTTTAGGCCAGCCTGCTCTAAATATCGGCCTCACACAATAGGGTGGGCACAAAGGCGATTCTCTGGATGAGAGCGTTGCATTCAATAAGCGCTTGAAGCACTGCTCGAGAAATTTAAAGGAATTTTGTAGTGTGATTCTGAAAACCATTCAACAGGCCTATTGTCTGGCGGTGCGCACGTCTAATGGAGGAGCTTCTCTTGTTCAGGGGACACTGTGAAAGTGAATTACAACGTGCTAATGTGAGGTCATGATTAACACAGGACAGAAGCTCAAAGGCCTTAAACCAATGGTTTCCTCTACTGAAACTCCTCCCACCCTCCACCCCCCTCTTGCCCTATACTCAGCTAATCAGTCCTACCTTAGCTCTTCTTTCCATATGTTGCACAGATTTGATTGCTTGCCATTTTCCAGCTCATTAATGAAGACTTATGCTGCCTTTGTAATGAATGTGTCCTACATGATCAAGTTTCTGGCCTCGCTGAGTGCTTTTCAGATGATTGCTTTCACCTCTGTGGTTGGTTTCACTGGTGTGGCAGGAGGAAGCCACTGTAGAAATGGAGAACAAAGGGGAACTCTAGCGCAGGAACCTAATTACAAAAGGATTTTTTGAAATGTTAGACAGAGAGAATGCAGGAGATGTAAAAACGAACAGAGATTTTTCGGGGGTTTTTTAGAGTAAGATGTACTCAGTAGTTTTAAATGTGTGATATTTCATGGATTGTACATTCGATCGCGCGACCAAAAGCTTGAAACACTTCAGCATTTAAATACCTGACGCCTGTTAAACAAGGTTTCATATTTTGTAACCACACCAGCATGTACCAAAACTCCACCAAATGAACAACCAAGACCTTATAAAAAGGGTTCCGATTCTTTATCAGCCTGCAACAAGAGGCCTAAACAGCTGAAAAGCCAAACATTCAGAGACGCCTTTCAGCCGAAATCTAGCTGTATTCAGACTCTGCAGATGTTACTGCTGATGCACATCAGTAGTATTCACTAGAGGCAAGATATCAATGCTGACATCCATTTGCAACCATACTCTCTGTGCCCATCACTCTGAGTTTATTGTCACCAGTATGTACAGTAATTACAGCTTCTACCACTTCAATCGGCGGCTTTTCTTCAGTTTTTAATGGAGGTTTTCTTTCTGGCGAGTTTGGTTTTTAAAACCTTGTGTTACATGTGGTTGAAGTTAAACAAAAATCTTTTTTTTTAAAATTGAAATCTGATGTTGCATTATAGCATTTAAAGGACTTGTTGACATTTTGGGAAATAGTGCACGTCTTTGTTTTCTTGTTGAGAGTGGATTAATACCACTCTCATGCTTGTGTGTTATGTTTAAAGCCAGATTAGTGATTAGCTAAATTCAGTGTAAAGACTGAAAGCAGGGGGGAGACAGCTAACCTGGCTCTTTTCAAAGTACAAGCACCTCTAAAGGTAACACATTTTAATCCGTACACATAAATGTAAAAGGAACAATGTGTGGGTTTATGGGGAGTTCGTGTTCTTATTTTATATATTTAGTATTCTGTCTTAAAGGCAGACTTGACTGGAGTCAGACTAGAGTCACAAATTTAAGGCCTTGACACTTGCTTAACTAATACTTACAAAAGACTTGACTTTGACTTGTATTCATGACTTGAAACTTGATGTGGACTTGAAACAGATGACAGAAAAGGACTTGACTAACCCTAACCCTAACTAAATATTAGCATTCTGCTAGATACTCAGATATGTTTTTGTCATGGAGGGGGGGTAGTCCAAAAATAACAAAATTGGATTCAAAGATTATGTTGTCGATAACAGCAAGAGAAGAACAGCGATGAGTAAGGTCTGTAGCTAAAAAATTAAGTTACACAACCACCAAAACATCCAACTTCATCCATCACTAGCAAAACTAAAAACAAAGGTACGTGAATGTGTCTTTGGTTGGTCAAAGGTTAGCTAAAAAGTTAACATTTGCATCACCAGAATTTTATATGACTTGACTCATGACTTGCTTGACCTGAGTAATGACATGACATATCTTGCTTGCAGGCAGGGACTCGACTTGACTAGCTTGATTCTCACCAGATTAACTTGGGAGTTGCTTGAAACTTAAAAGGTTGACATCTTGATGCCATAGGAACAAGCAAACATCAGATTGTTTCAGCTTTTCCCAATGAAAATGTCCTAACCTGCTCTGTGCGTCAGGTAACAGGCCAAGCTATGTTGTCGCTTGCATGAAAAACCGCTCGCCCTGGCTCTATTTTTAGGTAGCTTTGCACACCTTCAACCTATTTTTAGATTAACAGCAAGCTGTTCTTTAGGCTCGATCAGGGTTTGATAAAATCCCTGAATGTCGATGTCTCCTGTGGTATATGTGGACTATTCTAAACGCTCCATCCACCAGGGTTTGCTTACTCACTGTATGTTAGGTAGAGGCGTAAGACTTGATACTTCCTTGTAACTTGCACATGTGTGACTTACATTCACAGAATGAGTGATTTCCCTCACATGGCTCTCACCTCTGACGTGACAAGCAAACATGGATTTGGCTGAACTGAAATGCTGGCTAGTAGATCTAGCCATACTAATGGTGCTAACAGTGCTAACAACAGCAACAGTGCTGACAGTACTAACAGTGTTAACCTGGGGGGGAAGTGGAGGGCGGGTGTTGAGACTGTGTTATTGGCGGTAACCATCATAGTGAAGTGCAGAGCAGTGGTGATTAGGTGGCCACTAGGACATGAATGGAGGGACTCACGTGCATGAACATGCACGTGCAGCCAGACTGGCTACCAAAACAAACAACAGAGAAAGCTCTTATTACAATGCACACATAGGAAGCATGACTTCATTCCCTGCTCCACTGCCATTGCCATTACTCCACTATATTTTTACATAAGAACTAGTTGTTTGCTGCTAAATTAATGTTCTGGATGTCCTATACAGCTCCTTTAACTAAATCCTTCATAAATAAGACCATTAATCTCTGTAGCATAATTTAGCGCTTCTCATCTTTTGGAATTTAACTGTATTTTATGCTGGGTGGCTTAAACTGAACAAGACATCAAGATCTCTTAATACCTCGTACGAGAAGTATTAATATATGGTGCAATGACTATCTTGCTTCCGACACCCCTGTCTTGGTCTGTTCTAGGAATGCTCATTTGCAACTTTAATTCCACAAATGGACTCCAAAGCTGTGTTTACAAGGAGCGAGACAGCCTTAGCTGTGACAGCTCAAAAGCAGTTTCCTCGTAATAAATAGACTAATGCTGCATAATCAAGTCACATGCACACTAATGTCTACTTGAAAGCTCTTTAGAAGCCCATGTCATTGCAAAGTTCAATTAAAAATGTATCTTATGTGGGGTTTTTTCTCATGCCTACATATATTGTATGAGTCACACACAAGGAAACACAGCGGTACACAGTGAAATGAAAGCTTCATGGCTGCTAATGATAATAAGCTGTAACAGAAAATAGGTCAAGATGAACTTACAATAGGGATTTGATTGCACATGTTTTTGCATTGCCCTAACATAGTAAACCACCCACTTTGTGCTTCCTCTCTCTTGTACACTCAAACACTACAGACACACACACACTGATACATGCTCCCTCATCATTCACTGAGAGCTCGCTGCTAGTGCCAGAGAGTCATTTATTCTTAAGCTTTTGAAAGGAGTGGTCAGCAGAAGAATTGCTCAGTGAACATCACTGTTAGTAAATATGTCAAATGCCTCGGTGGCAGGACCCAAAATAATACAGGGCTATTCTGTTATGACTGTCACGTACGCCACTCGTGTTCTCTCACTTCTAAAAGCCCAGTGAGTGCGGGGTCGAGCCAGTGTGGAGAATTTTGTCTTATATGCATTAGTGTGTGTGTGTGTGTGAGTGTGTTGGTGGGAGGGGTGGCGATGCCAGAGTGAGGTGCTGAAGAGGTGTTGGCATCCCACGCCGGAAAAGTGTGGAAATTTGCAGAGCGGAGAGAATTAGCGACTCCCTGCTGGGCCAAGCGAACGGGTGCTGAGAAAAAGGGGGTGGGGGGGGGTGCAGGAGAAACTCAATGATGGTGTAGAAGATGACCTCTGAGAGGAGAGGAGCAAACAAAAGGGGCGGTAGAGGATGGGTGGGAAGGGCGGAGAAGAGGGGGGGGGGGGGGTTGGTCCGTTGGGAGAAGCACAGAGAGGGATCCAAAGCCAGGTCACCTTCTCCAGAGAGAGCAGCTGTGAACACTCTGCCCCTGGGAGGAGGGTCACAGTCGAAAGCTCTGTATCTTATAAACCAAAGCCCAGAATCTCTCTTGCTGCCTTCACCCTGCACAGGTCTGCAATAACAAAGCCAATTAAGAAGCCCGAGAGACAAGCTAGCACAGTCTCACAGTCGCCTCTCGCTGACTTGGCAACCAGAATTATAGCTCAAGAGAGCACCTTTCAACATCGAATATAGAGAATACCAGCAATTACCAGTGAATACCTCCATTCTCTTGCTCCATTTTGCCAACTGATGTGGTGACTCATAAAGCTACTTTTAATTTATCCCAGGTGCATGCTAACCCTGCATACTGAGACAATGGATGCAGCAGCACAACACCTTGTGCTTTAAGTGTAAATGGTAGCAACCTCGGCGGACTGAGTTTTATTCTGTAATGATTTGGCCGCTGTGGGGTTGTCCTTATTTACAATACGTGGCATTTCAAGTGGCATTTGTTTCATCTGGATGTCACGCCGCATGACATTAATTCAAATTCAGCTGCAAGAATCGATATCATGGTATTGTTCTGGGAGACACGTGGTGAACTGACAAGTTGATCCCTGTTGCATGCCCTCTATTGTCTGGGAGCAGAGAGTAAAATAATGTTACTTTCATCTTCTGATGTGTGCAGATGAGGCTGCCACATCTGTGTGATGTACTGTAGAGAATCTTTGGAGTTTGTTACTGGAGCAGCTACTGCTGTTTCAGGTCACAAGGCGGGTTATAATTCCTCGCTATATTCCCTCTGTTCCAGCAATTGCTTTCAGATTGTCTTTCTGTATAGTAGCAGCACAGTAGAAGAAAAGTGATTGTGAACAGTGGATGCAGGCTTAGATCCCTTTCATGGGTGGCCAGGCTCTAGCTATGCGCTTCTCTGTAACTGTCATCTTGAAGATTTGAAATCCCTCCCCGATCGATTGTACTAAAAGCTCTAATCTGATTGTTAAAAGAGCTGATTTGACAAAGCTGTTATCAAACTGATTTAAGCACCAATCAATACTGCATTATGTGTGGGTGTCTTTTTTCTTTCAGGGATGTGGCAACTTCTCCAAGGACAGGCTCAGGAATGTCTTTCCCCTCTAAAAATCAACACTGACACATGCCTGTGTGGGGTGAAACACACTCAGACCATATCTTCCTGTAACAATCAAACTTTTTCACAGGTTACAATATCTGGCTTATCAGGGCGGAGCAAAAAGTAATAACAATGCATAATTGCTCGAGTGTGGAAATGAAAAAATCATGTCATTTCTTTGTTGATGTTTTAACATAACTGAGCATCTATTGAAATAGGCTCCATGTTCATGTGTGATTGTATTTTTCAGGATAGCGTAATGGCCCATGAAGAGTTGTGTAGTCCCTCTGAAAGGATCATTTCTCAGAGAGAACAGGAACGCACATAGACAGCAAATTCAACACCCTTTCCCTCTTCCATCTTTCCATGTCTTTCAGTATTCATTCCGCACACGTATTCAACATTAGAGGGCAAATAAATTGATTGCCAGCAGCTGAAGACACTTATCTCCCAGCGAGTCAGCTTTGCACTAGAGACCCCAATACCAAAACCGGGAAGCACTTCATTACGTTGATGCTTAACAGTAAGGAAAAAAAGACCAAACACTGGAACAACACCAGCAAACTGCGGTTACAAACACACCAAACACACTAAGACCAAGATGGAGTGCGACACAATGATCAAGACCTCCGGGCTAAACTGTGTTCATTAGTGGCAGCAATGCAGAATAAATGGAGCTGCTTACTTATTCTGCAAGCATCTTGGTAAAAGCGAGCAGGGACGAACAGGGCTAGCCTTAGCCTCATGCTTGCCTGGGTAGTGATGGCCAATTAAGCCCCTCTCTGATGAGCCATGCACAGGCCCAGCAAGCAATTAGGAGGCCAGGAGTCTCTGCTCATTACTGCAGCATACTATCGAGCATTGTCCTGTAACACACATCTGCGGCCATGAGATTCCAGAGATGCCTATTAGATGTTGGTTTATATCATTCAAACTGAATAAAAGAGAAATTGTCCGGCAATCGCTGCTTTAATGACACAACGTTACTGTAGTGGCGTCACCACTTGATGAGCAGCCCTCTCCGTGTGTGCACCGGGAAGCCGTTTGTGAATAGAAAGCGTCTTTGATTTGACATTCAGTATTGTCTTTTCAGATGTGATTTGTCAATATGATGCTGATAACCAGTGAAGGAGTTGACGCACACTAATGCATCAGAAGTGATATTGTCTTTTGACTGACAGCTCGCTGCCTCCAGTATTGATTCAGCTCACATTTCGAGATGCGACGCTGTTGCACAGGGTCAAAATCCAGTTCTAATACAGTCAGGAAGCCAAGATAGGGACTGTTATTGTAAAGATGACCGAGCCTGATAAGGAAAGTGTGCACAATGGGAGTTAAGAGAAGGGATTTTTAAATGTGAGGCAAAGATAACAGTATATTTTTACTCTTCTGCAGCGAAATTCACAGCGTACACAGACAGCATGATTTATCTTCATTTAAAGACTGGGAAAAAAACAACAGAATCATTTAAAGATATGGAAACGTATGCTACTATACTGTAGCTTATCTGATTACATAATAAAAGAAGAGAACACATTTTCAACACATCTTCTGCTGACTGATGTTGTTTCAAGATAAGAATCCTGTTGTTTTTTAACAAGTAAACAAAATACACCTGCTGTAAGTGAAGATTTAATATGCCAAGATAGGAGATGACTTTTATACCAGACACCACTTGGTAAAAATAATTGTATGCTAAGAAGCTGAAGTGCAAATAAGTATGATTCATTTTTAAGTGCTCTGTGTTTATACAGTACTTTAAGGGTATTATAATTGTTTGCTTTTCATGTGGCTAGGGGCAAGGATGGGATAAAAGAGAGCCAAAGGTACGCTAAATAATAGTAGTGTGCGGCAGCATTACACAGAGGCACAGCGAATAACATAACCCTGCTAATGTTGCTGCAGACCCCGGTTCCACTGCTAAAAGGCTGCTGTTGAAGCCAAAGCCCTCATGTGGTATGGCACAGCCCACCAGAGGAAGTCCATTAAGTCAGTTTGGAGACTTTGTGATTTCCTGCTCTCATGGCAGCCAAACCTGCCAATCCCTCTTCCCCCCACCCCTGCATCATATTCCCCATCTCCCCTGGTTAGAACCAGAGGCAGGTGGCACTAAGTGCTAACCATATGGCTGCCGCTGTAAGAATAACAGTGAGGGATCAGCTCCAATGGGCACCGAGTTACACTGCGATGGAGATCAATGATAGGCATTTATCACCCAAGGATGGGCACTGCGTGGGTGTGTTTGTGATCTTTATGGACACCACTTTACAACAGAGTAAAGTATAGAGTGAATAAACTTGGTCTGAAGGGAAAAAAACAGCACAGAATATCAGTGTGCGGTTCTGTGATCACGCCCATTATCAAACATTGTGAAGGTGTGGGTCTGAATGTGCTTACCTGCTTTGTTTGGGCCACTGGGAGTGATACGTACAGAGAAGCCATATGATATGTGAGCAGAGAAATGTGGCTCTTTCCCCAAGAAATTAAATGTTTCCCCTTGAGGGCTGTTTACTCATACCCAACCTGTGGCAGGAATCTTGCTTGTACACACACACCCACCCACACACACACACACACACACACACAGAGTAGAAGAAACAAATCACATTTACAAGCATTACGGTAACTGAGTAGCTTTTATGAGTAATTACACACAATACTTCATCACAAAACACACTTTTTCTGCATTTCAAAGCACATCCACGTTTGTTGGCTCTCCAAAAATCATTGCGCCAGAACCTGGCAAATCATAAAATGCATCCGTATCAAAGTTGCAGAAAGACCAAGAGGAGGCATTCAGTTAAATAACTTGGAACATGAAACACTCAAATGTATCAAATCATAATAGCTCAGCAATCAACCGAAGAGCAATCCATCCAGCTACAATACGACCGCATCAACCTGCCTGCTGAACAGTAGCTAAAGAGACATCAAAGTACATGTAGGAGGCTTATGAAATAACATAAATGGCAGAATTATGCTTTGTGGCTATTTACCATAATGTAAAAAAAGAAGAAAAAACATGCAACATTAGAAGTAAAGGACGATCAAAGTGGATAAGGCAGCTGCTGGACCAGACGTTCATGCGTTAGCTATCCATGCCTTTTCATGGCACAGCGAATAAACTGCCAATTACACACCGTCTTTTCATTGGACCTCATTATCCTTTTCCGAGCCTTCAGAATGTGTTTTACATAGACTACTACACACATGCAATCAACTTTTCTAAAATTAGCCTCTTGACTGAAGACTGAGGGGCTGATGAAACTGGAACAGTGAATAAGTAAAAACGGGGGAAACGGTGAAACGAAAAATACAGAATTTAAAGGAGAACTTCAAACACAAATTCACCATTTGTAAATCAATTAGTCATGCTGTGTTACCTTGACTTTGTGAATAAAACTTTTGTTTTTCTCACACGCCTCCACTGAAAATGGCAAACACATTGATTTATTGATTGATTGGGGACCACAGCAGCAAAACTTTATCAAAACATCCTTATACAAACTCTCACACAGCTCATGAAGTATAATCAAAGTCTCATTTCTCCAGTTGTGTGTTCAATACTTCACAAACATGCATTTTTGCTTATGCTTGCTTTATTTATCTATGCTCTCTTCAAGGCCAGACTTCAATGATTATCTTTTTTTTCTGCAAAAATGCACGCATTTGAGAAGTACTGAGCATATGACTACATGAAAGAGACTTGGATTATACTACACGAGTTGTGTGAGAGTCTGTAAACGCTTGTTATGATACAGATCACCATTTTCTCTGGAGGCATGCAAGAAAAATAATTTCTTCATGAATTAAAAGTAGCACAGCAGTACTAATTGATTAACAAATGATCGTTTTGTGGGTGAAGTATTCTTTGAAGGAGGGCCAGTGACCGATTGCACAGTAAATGTGCCATCGCATAACTGAAATTGGTTGATTCAAGATATACTTTTAAGTTTCTCGACTGAACACGAGTGTAAACACCTTGCCATATCCTGCAGGGTGTTGTAACAGTCCCAACTGGCCCCGCTAACTTTTGATGGCTATTGGATGACACATGACTGAATAGCAGCTCCGTGTCCAGGGGAGATAAGAGCCGAGTGCAATCATGAACATATGGACATTAACATAGGCTGCTGGTAGCCTGCTGGCTCTCAGACTGTGTGTTGGGACTGGCCTACCTGACGCACTGCCTGGTTCTGGTTGGACAACGAGCACAGGAGGCTGGCACGGTGCCAGCTCAGACTGGACAGCTAAAGAAACTGGATGTTAGCCAAGGTCGTTTGTGGACACTCCACTTAATTGACACATAGTAGAGAGTGACAGCGCACTTAACTAAAAATAAATGAACGAGCTTTAGAGTGACAGTGTTGAGTCGGAAACATTACAGCTGCTATCAAAGTCTGAACCACAACAAAGTCTTAAAAATATAAATATCTCCCGTATTTCTAAATGACCTTAAAAACTTTAAAGGTACACTACAGAGTTTTTGACCAGTGGAGCCGCTGTAGGCCCTGTATCTTTATCCTCTCATGCTCTGCTAGCACAGACATGAGGACATAAATGCACAAGCTCAAGGAGACGTAATACTAACTTCTTCCAAATGCAGGGTGGTAATGCAGGGAAGCAACATGACTAACACGAGTAACTGCCTTTAACTAAGAGGCCTTCACTGAAACCCCGATCAGCTTATTATGACAGCAATAACTCTGCGGTCAGCAGCTCTTTGTGGGTGACTTAAGTTTTAACTGAACATTAGTACGGTACTTGATCACAATATTCTCACGAAAATACAGCTGAAGAGAGATTAGACCAGAGGTTGTGTCAGACTTTCTCATTATCCATCATTTTGATGGACAGAGTCATAAAAACTGTCATAATTTATTATTACCTGTCATTTGAATTTTTATGTTTGAATAATAATAATAATGAGACATATTTGATAGCATTTAATTTGATTCATCCATTTTCAACATTAGTCAACTATTGCCAGAAAATTAAAGGATGTTTTGGTGCCTTTTCATCTTTACTTCTTCTCAGTCTATAGCTAGCTATAGAGTTACTGCCAGCAGCTACCAACAACAACAACATACGCTTTAGTGATGTAAGAGCTCAAAAATGTATATGAATTTCAGGATTATAAGAAGTGCAAATATTCTGTTCCCTCACATGGTGAAAAAAGTGGTGGAGCATTGTTTTGGTGAGCTGCAGCACTGCTACACTCCTTTTTATGAGGACATCGAGAGACAAGATGAACAGAGACACCGACCGTGTAAAGAAACTTCAGACACTCAGCTGCCTTGATATTTTCATTGGTACTTAGTGATATAGCTACCAGCTTGCTAGAGAATGAGGTCATGTATATGAGATCAAAGACAAGAGTAGACAACAACTTTAATTAATATGCACACGCCCACAGCTGGACAAGGGTGTGACTTACTTAAAGTATTGGTTAATCTGTCAATATGACAGATGGCCTTCAGATTTTTTTTTTCCATCCCTGATAAAATAATTCAAACAATGACAAAAATATTCAGTTAACGCAACATCTTGATTAGACCGGTGAAAGTTCATATTCTCATTTTAGAAATGGTCCTTATTCACTGAGAAAAAAAAGCAAAAATATGCAGAGATTCTTTCATTCACTTTGCAGCCACAATCTTGCATTCACCATTGCTTTTACTAGGGCATCAATGTTATGCTGTCAGCTCCTTGACTGCGACTGGTGCTGCCCTCCAGACACACTCTGCCAGTGAAGCTGACCATATAAGTTTAGAGGTGGGACTGCTATGAAATCACTAAGCTCAAAAAGAAAGCATTGAAGCTCATTACAAAATATCGACTTTAGCCAACTAGAACTAAAACAGATACTGTTAAATATTATTTGTGCAATATTTCTTCAAAGATATCATCTTTAGCATATATCTCAATACAGAATCTTACTATATAATGACGAAAACTCTGTGTGTCTGTTCCACGTTTTTCTCCTCACTGACTTGGTCAATCCATGTGAAATTTGGCACAGTGGTAGAGGATCATGGGAGGATGCGAATGAAGCAATATTACATCAATTGGCCAAAGGGGGGCGCTATAGCAGCCGACTGAAATTGCAAACTTTGAATGGGCATCTCTCATGCCCCGTATGTCGTAGAGACATGAAACTTTGCACAGACATGCCTCTCCTCATGAGGAACAAATTTGCCTCAGAACCCATAACTTCCGGTTTATAGATTTTCCGCCATTTTGAGTTTTTTGAAAAACACTTCAAATCGATCTCTTCCTAGGAAGTTTGACCGATCTGCATGAAACTCGGTGAACATAATCTAGGGACCAATATCTAAAGTTCCCTCTTGGCAAAAGTTGGAAAACTTACTAAAACTGAGCTTCTATAAGGCAATGAATATTGCGGAGGGCGTGGCTCATCACATAAAGGTGTATAACATCTCAAGGGTTTCACTGATCACCACACAACTTTGTAGGCATATGACCACACATAATCTGAGGGGACCCCTCCATTATTGACCCCATCAAACAAAATGGGGGCGCTAGAGAGCTAATTTCTTATCTAGGCCTAACCGCCATATTGATTTTTACTAAACTTGGTAGATATGTAGAACAGGACGCCTCAAGGTGACTGGAGAAATTTAACTCTAATTGGCAACTGGGTGGCGCTATAACAACAGAAAAATGCTTAAAAATGGCTAAAATGTGACCGATCGCTGTGGCTCCCCCTGTGGCTGAATGTTGTTGTTTTTTCTAATTTTTGGTATGACTAAGTCATGGTATGGTATGCTGTACATAATCACGGGAACTGTCAGTATCCCAAACACAGACCACGTGAAACTGTACGTGGGCAACTGTGCACCCAATGGGTATGGACTAGTTAATAAAACATTAGGAGACAAATTTCATTTGTTGCTCTTGTATATCCCATCTGTGATGTGTTCATGCCTCTTTTTCAGAAGTCAAGAATTTTCACTGCAAAACTGACACTGTGATCGGGATACCAAATACAATAGGAGGTAGCAGAGTGTGCTACTGTACAACCAAGGATGTCCCCACAGTAAAGTGGTTTGCAGCAGAGTGCAACTGGGGGAGTAAATCCATAGATACATATTGCTGGCTAACAATGTCTCTCCATCACTTCATTGTGGCTGAGATTTAGTCAGAACTAAAGATCTCCAATACAGCGAATCTTCCTCTTCCAGAAACAGGACAACCCGTGTCAGCGTGGTTGTGGAGATGTATAACGACCTCGGCATTCTTCTGACAGAAATGCCACTACGAAAACATTCTGTGCCGCCTACGTCTTAGGAATGCAGAGTTCTTGTCTTGAATGTAATATTTATCTTGTAAATGTCTTGCAGGCTCAGCTTCCGCCTCTTACCCCACTTGATATGTGTGCTTAGCTATGCAGCTAAGCACTCCATCCATGCCACATTAGGTGCTCTGTGCCACAGATACACCACCTTAAATGTAGACATTTCTACGAAGACATTTCAACATCACAGAGGCATCCATTCTGTCTTGCGCTCACTCCCTCTGATGCTGTGCTATCAGCATTGCAGGATAAACAGATACAACCCTGGGGTATTGAAGTGGGCAGGAATATTCAGTAGCGCATAAAGGCTGAAGTCGGCGAAGGCCTCCTTGGGGCTGGTGTGCCTGATCCACATTGAGCTGGCTTACTTCCACCTCTGGATCACTTGAAGCCTCCATGCCAAAGTGTGCGTAATTACATTTCACCTCAAAGAACAATAACGAAGAACCCACAGTTTGGAGGGACGTGGCACACTAAAGCAGTAAGCTTTTTTTTTTCATGCACCAGCTCACACAAGCTTTGGATAACCCCGACTATGATCTCACCACCCTCTAGTCTCTCTGGCTCGATTGTTGAATTCTGCATGCAGATGATCGCTCCCTCACCCCCTGTGTCACTGGGGTGTCGTCTGATGTGCACCTGCACTTAGCCACCATGCGAAGGGCATGACTAAATGCAGGACGTGATCCCTGGGTCCTGGTGCCTTTTAGATTTACATTCCATTAAATGGCTTGATTGAATCCACCTGCCCTGTGCACCCGTTCACCCGGGCAAACCTCTGCTCGAGCCATCTGCAGGGGGACAGATTGGGCCCATGGAGTGAAACAAGATGTGATGAACAAAGCAAATATGCTCTCGCGCAGTGATTCTTGCACCACCCCTGACTTAATATTATGTGATGCATTTATTTTTACCCTTCTCCTCCATTGTGAATCAATGTCTTTAATCTGCCTGTGACAGAACTCTGCGGGATATTCATGTGGGAGGAACACAGTTCATAAATAGCATCTCAAAAGTTTGCTTTCTTGTAAACCTTTGAAGCTGACCTCAGTATGAAGAGCTTTTCTGTGCAGCCTAAACATTGTATTTTGTAAGGAGAGGATATGGACTTGACGAGAGATTTATGCTTGTATCTGGAGAACCAGAACTGGATCATAAAACTACATGACCCAGATTGTGTTGTCGATTACATAAACTGGATTATCTAGAAAAGCCATTTTCTCTTGTTGCGACAAAAAATGTCACTTAACCTTGAAGCTATTCAGCCATCCACTATTCTGACCACTCTGCCATCATTTTATTTGTTGTCACCTTCACTCTTTTTTTTTTTCTTTCATACCTTCCTAGGTTTTGGTAGACTTCCTGAGATAAGTAGGTGAAAAAGTAGGAGTGCCCACTGAGTGAATTTGCAATTAAATTAAAGGGACAGTTCACCTCAAAAATCAAAAATACATATTTTCCCCCTTACCTGTAGTGCTATTAATCAATCTAGATTGTAGGGCTGTCATACTCTGGTTAGCTAGTTGATTGGTTGGTCAATCTTTAATAAGGCATGTGTCCACCAAAGTGTTTCTTCTCACAGCTGAAAATGGCAGTTGTTGTTCAGCACTTGTAGACCTTGTAGGTCCTATGTGACAGCTCATCTCTGTTGTATTTGCCTCACCCCTTCTCCACTGTGACTGAATGGCCGGTGACATTGACGGGCACAGCATTTTACTCACAACTGAACATGCTTCAACCCTTTCAAATTGGAAAAACAGATAAATCACAGAGGACATTCAGTGTCAGAGTTACCATTATAACTTTATATTTCTAAGTCTCCATAAAGACATTGCAGTTCAAGGTTGGATTAAAAATCTTTCAGTGGAAGGAATTAGTAAATGTCTTGCATGCAGTGTTTACAGAGGTATTTCACGTTAGTAAAGTTATGTTGTATATGACATTGTCAGCCCCCGAGTTACCTTCTATAGTGCCTGGTATTCCATATTTTTCATCAGTCCTGTTGAATGCTCAGCTTGACACTCCCAGCATTACAGCACTCACTTTGCAGATAATATTACAATGGACATCACGTTTATTTTTCTCTTGAGGCATTCCACATGCCTGAAGACAGAGTTTACTTGCCCAGGGGAAGTGTTAATGTAGCACTGTGTGACAGTAAAGAAAAATGCTTTAGTGGACACAGTGCCACCAGGTAGAGTGCACTCTGTGCACAGTGGCCAATTTAGTTAATCTAGAGATAACTTGTAGACTTTTTTCCCATCAACCAATTGATAGGTTAAAGAGTAGGTAGAATTTCAGTTGACCAAAATTTTCTTTGGATTAGATTGTTCTGGTGTGCGTTACCGAGTGTTGGAGATATTGGTCGTAGAGATGTCTGCCTTCTCTCGTATGTAGTGGAACTAGATGACAATCAACTCAAAGCACCCAAAAATACGTTTGAAAAACTCAACAGCAATGTTTCTTTGACAAAATTACAATTCAAGATAATCCACAGACCCTGCTGTGAACACTTTCACGCAGGAACCACTTTCTTTCTACTGAACTACACCTGACAACCGTAATTACTGCACAGAAGGAAGCATGCATTTACTGCTCGCTCACCTGCACCACTGAGTTAGCTAACAATACAGTTCAGCCGAGGAGGATGCCATTATGTTTACATCTCATTAAGTCATGAGCCTCTTATCCAGGAGTAGATGCAACTTACACCAAAACTATCTTGTTAAAAGGAAAAATGTGTGTTTTTGATTTTGGGGTGAACTGTCCCTTTAACACACAAGTTTTAGTGCTCCTCTCAAACTCTTGGCAAATTTTAACAAGACAGTAAATATTGTAATGAGTATCCTGTTCAGCAACTCAACAAAATTTTCTCAAAGCATATTAAACCAGAAACAATTTCTTCCTCAAATCCTCAAGAAACAGGTGTACACAGCACAGCGTCACAACTGGAACAGCCTTAGGAGGGATTCTCCCTGCTTTATGACTTGTTTTCTCATTGCCTCCATTCCAACTAAGCAGCTATTGGAATGAGCAGACGGTTATTTCATAGACTGACAATGGTTTTGTCTTTTCTGACTGCTCTTCCATGAAATTTGCAGAAAAAAAGTCATGTCAATCATATTTCACTCTCTTTAACCTCCAGAAACTTGTGAATTATAGAAATTACTTTTTTAATAATACAGAAAGGTCCCGCTTGCTTCCCCCTCCCGGGCCAGACTCAATTTATTATCTTCGCTATTTGATAAGATACTTGGAAGGTTGGAGCAGTGCAACCAAGTTCAACCTTTTGAAGAACTGCGTTGATATTTCTCTTGGGAATTCAGGACGTTTCATATGGAAACCGAGACAGCATGAATATTCACCTGCTGGCTTTACTGCGATTTCAAGTCAGCTGTATCATCAGCCTCATCGGGTTCTAAGGACATCATTATGCTTTCAGTCTTGTCCATCTCATTAGTCTTTCAGTCATTCGGTCAGCAGGGTGAGTCCCGGTCAACGTAGATAGATGTTGGGACTGTGGGATCATACCAGCGTTTATAACAGCAGTTATACTAATATTCACTCATTGGTGTTTGTTTTATAGACGTACGGTGAAAATATGACACCCGCAAGTTGGACAAATTTTAAAAAGTGCCTTGATAGAGACTAGAAATGATTAAACAGTTCATCAATTAGTGACTCAGCAGAAAAATAATCATCAAATATTTTTAATCAATCAATCATTTAAGTTGGTTTTCAAGTGAAAATTCCTTGTTTCAGCTTCTGCAGTGTGACAATTTGCTGCGTTTTGCTATTTTACCTCATTGTAAATTGAATATACAGTGAAACCTCTTATAATGATCATGTCTATCCAGGTTAAATTGATCTCTATGAACAGATGTACACTATAACAGAATTTTTTTTTTCTTTTTCTTTATTTTTCTTGCGCCGATTCAATCTAATTAAAATCTGTATACTTATTGATGCATGTAATCATATATAATTCATTGTAATAATTATATATTACATGAATATAAAGTAATGAGGGGCACTACGTGACCTTGCATTATAAATCCACTTCACAAGGGCGGCTTGAACCACAGGTGATTTCCCTGTTTGCGTCGTTTCCTGTCTCCATCACTACCAGCCATGACTATTACTGTAGTTTATATTTTTTTCCCCATATGTTGTCATGTATGAGAAGACCCAAAATGAACAGTGTAAATGGACTATTTGATTACTATAAGGGAATTATTTAAGTGTTTGTATAGGAATGATTCAGTCCAAAGCTTTTAGATCCAAGCTGTTTCCATTGTATTTAAATGCCGGCTGTGGCTCAGGGTTGGAAATCCGTTTAATCCCCAGTTCCTCCAGTCCTCCATCAGTGTGGGAGTGTATGTGAATGGTTAACTGAGTGGCCTGTGGCATCGTATACATTAGCTTTGGCCACCGGTGTGTGAATGTGAGATGAATGGGTGAATGTTACATGTACTGTAAAAGTGCTTTGAGTGGTCAGAGGACTAGAAAGACGCAATACAAATGCAAATCCATTTACCATATTTGATTTTCAACTGTTTCGGGGGAAAAAAAACAAGCAAAGTTGGACCTTTCTCACTAATTTTAAACAATTAAGTGGTAAAACAATTATCAGATTTATGGATAGTAGAAAATACATCCCCAACATTTCAGTAATTCAGCTGTGAGTATTTGCTGCTTTTCTTTGTTTTACGTGGCTACAGACTGAATATTTTTCGATGGTCATAAAAATCGAGTAATTTGATGACATCACCTTCGGCTTTAGGAAATTATGAGGGTAGTGTGTCTTACTCTGTGACACTTTATATAGACCAAATGATTAATCAAACAATTAATACTATTACATTCATTTTTATCAGATTAATGAATCATGGAAACAGTCTAATTGCAACCCTTCACCATACTAAACTGTTGCATTTTATTATAAAGTGAAACTTAGTGTGCATTTGTCCTTTTTTTCATGTCATTGTGTCCACCTCTGTATATAGAGTAAATGTCATTTCTTGCAAACCAGGAAAGTGGACTCTTATCAGGAGCCGTAAATCCTGAAGTGAATTCTACAAACGGGGTGATATGACTTCTGGAAGCAACATCCCTCAGGCGAAAGTGCGGCTATGAGAAGATTATGATGCACAGCATTTACCCGAGGGCCTGAATATAAGATATATGGTGGCAATTTTGATTTATGATATTTTCTTTTACGTGGTTGACCTATGTGCATTAAGAGGCATTAGGAAACCATTCCTCAGTGCAAAAGAAAAGGCTCTTGCCTGGTGTTTGTTGGCTCTTTCCAGCTCTAACGGATGTAAATTAATCACGGCTGCCTCTCGTGGATGCTCGCTCGATGCTCAGAATGAATAGCAGCATTACACAGAAGTGGCTGAATGCTTTTAATATCGAGAAGCTTGTGATATCAAATCAGTTTTTCGTTCCATTTTTTTCTGTTCTTAACCTGATGGTTTGCTCTTGACATATGTCTCCTTCAACTCCAATGTGACTGCCTTCATCAAAGAGGTTAATTAAAAGATCTGGCTTTATTCTGAAGCAATTAACTTTACTTCTGTTTTATACCATTTGCTTTCTCCGACTGACTGAGTGCAATTTGTCTAATTAAATAAAAAAAAAGCATTGTGGGAGATGGTAAATATTACGAGATGGTGTTAGCAATTATACATGCATACTGATGAGGTGAAATAACAGTAAACATATTAAAAGTAGAATTGCTGTTAAGCCAGTTGAGAGTTGACCTTGAAACCCTGAGACTGAATAAGGCTCCGCTTCTGTTACTGTGATGCTTCCATCCACTAGGAGACATTAAAAAGTCTAAAGTCTGGCACCCTTTCACATCTTAAGACAATGTGAGCTTTTAGTCCCACACTGTGAGATTTTGCAAACACTTGAGATCTTGCAGGGTCACTATTTGAAAACTCAGCAAGATTCCTTTTGAGATTATTCCCCATCCTGCCCCTGGTGTAAAATATTATGCCAAACTCTCTTATTATGACATTAACAATTCCTCATGTGTCCGCATGCGTCCCACTGTTTATTCTGACTTTGGAAATTTGTCTGTGACTGTGAAATTGCCTGAAAAGTCGTTTGGTGTTAGGCCAGCACTGGAAACACTGTGTCCTCCCATTAATATCAGCCTGCCTGCTGATAAAAAACATTTTAGCTAAACACTGGGATTAGTGGGTGTTAGTGGTCAATTGAGAGTCCAAGTAAAAACAAATCCACAGAGCATACCTTGTCCTAATAATAGCTTTAAGCTCAAACCCTTGAACCAGTTCCAGCAGCACAGAGCAACCCCATCGCGGGTCCTGATCCCCGGCTTGTCTCTGTGGGACAGGTGCATCATGGTCCACAAGACCTGGGTAAATGTTTGTTCACAGAGGCCGAGCTGGATCATATTCATAACCGTGGAGGGGTCTCTGATTTACGAGGCTGGATTTACTACCTATTGAGCGCAATTACATGCAGCACAGGCGGCGTGCAAACAAAGCCTCCGACAGCAGCCATTTTGAGCTCTGGATAATATGCACCAGTGGTGATAAAGTGAGTAGGATGAACCATTTATGACTACTAAGGAGCAAAAGGCTTGCCTTTGCTAAGTTCAGAATATATGTATAAATAGCACGGTGAACTCATTAGAGGGACTACATGGTTCTCTATTAAATATTATCACCCCTGCCTCTCTGATGTGTCTTTTCAAATGCTTGCATAACCAGCGGAGACACAAGAAGCATCAATAAATCAATACATTTCTACAGCACATGCGGTGCTATTCCCGTGATTTAATTGCCAGATTCTCTGGTGGAATTGTTCGACACTGATGATGTATGTTGTTGGTCATCTCATGCCAAGACTGACTAAACAAGAATATCTAATCGTGTTACATTTATAGCTCTGCATTTCTCTCATGGCTGAATTCTGGCCCACAAAGACTGTAGCTTAAAGCTCAGTGTGTTAGAACTGGAATTTCATTGAGTGCATTTTTAAATACAGTAAAACGCAATAAAAGCATACAGTTTCTTTAAAGCAATGTGTAGACATATACAAGATATGGGCATTTACAGTCCATGAGTAAATGATGGCTCTGAAAACCAGAGTCACATGTGAAGGCCTTCCACCAGCTCTTATTTATGGAGGTCACTAAAAGGTAATTGGACTGAAAAACTCCTCTTTGATAGTTGTGAAAGTGGCTTTGTGAACTTTTTAAGAAAGGAATGTACCACACCATTTGCTTGGTAATTTCCATTACCATCAAAAGCAGCAGGAGGGAGAGAGGGCCCTGCTCCTGATCCTTGAGCTGATTGAAATATGCTGCTCATTAGAGACCATTCACAAAAGCCATGAATCACATTAAGACAGACGACAGTTGCCTCACCTGTAAAAAGGTCCCTCCTATTAACAGGCAGATAGCCTAACTATTGTACTAAGGAAAATGGCTCAATTTATTACCGCCTTCATGTGAATACAAATGGGGCTCAATCAATACGTCCAATTTTTGACACGTCGTTAATAATAAATGGCAAAAGACAAAGTCACAAGCATTAATATAATGAAAGCAAATATTAAAGATACACCAGAAAAAACAATGTATAGACTCATACAGACGTAATCACTCGAAAGGCAGGGTGAAATGCCAAACAAGTGAATCTGGGGTTGGCTTTTGCTAGCGTGTGATTATAAACAGTAACTGACAATCTTGCATAGTATTCATTTAAGGATGCAAATTAATTAAATCTAAATAAATGATAATAATCACATACAGTGCATTAAGTATAGGAAAGCAGCAATCTAACAGGGCTTTTTAGAAATCTGAAAAATGTGTCAAACAAAACGACAACATAATCGCTTCTGCAATTAACTTGTTACTTTGTTATAAAAAATCTGCACTCGGTGAATAATATCACAGACAGTAATGAATTAAGAAAATATTATGTCAAATGAGGTAAATGAACATTTGGATCACTTTCCCCATGGTCATCTAGATATCAGACAAAAAAAATCTGATTTGAAGAATAGATAAAAAGACACGAGACATAACACTTCTAAAACCTCGACAGAAAAGAAAATGGTGACAACCCGAGCCACGTCCAGCAGCAGGAAGGAGTGAATGCTGGGAGATTCAAGGTGGCTGCAGAAAAAGGAGAAGTGAGAGATTTATGCTAAACGTGTGCTGACTGACAAAGCAACGTCTTCTCAAGGCTCTGCAGGAGATCTGCCTAAATCCTTCTCATAAATTTTATATTAATGCCAGAGGTAACCAAGGTTGTTTTTCCCAGTATTTCTCCAGGTCCATTAAACACACCTAATATATTTCAACATTCTCCCATTTCTCCATCTAAGTAGCTCAGCTGAAATGCAAAACTTGTACATAAGAGAATGTTTATTCCTCGCCGAGTCTGATGAGACTTCAGTGGCTGTGCTTCTCTGTTAGGGTTGACTGGTTTAAAGATAAAAAGCTAACACACTCACCTTCCTCTGTACCTGTAGGTACTGTAACCTTGCCATTTCAGGAGATAATAAGACGAGCTGTCTTAGTGGGGAGGGGTGGGTGGGCAATCTTTCTCAGATCTCGCTTACCGCTCTGTTGTAGTTTATTCCTCAGGAATAAGAATTCAACTTAATAGCAAGGAACAAAATCTTTTATTCCCAAAAAAATGTGAGAGCTGTCTGTCAACATTTACACTTTGAGTGAGAGATGAGGGGGGGAAAGGTGTGCTTGTGCAATTTGTTCACTTCTGAGCAACAGTCAGTGCAGGTAATGCCAAGTTTTTTGCTTTTCACACCTTCCTTGACTGGCCTATTTTAAGATGTGGAGAGCTTTCCCCTCCTAATTCCCAATACAACATCGTAAATCCCAATGCAACAGACTGCAGCCACCGCCATCGAATATAGTGGCTACCATGGAAACTATCCTGAACTTGAGTATCAATATACCACATAACTAGATGATAGTAAAAACACTAAAATAGTCTATATCCCTGGCACAGTCATTAACATAATGTGCAAAATGAATAATAGGCCTACATGCAAGCAATGAGCTCCTCATCCCTTAGTGAACAGATATACTGTGCTCTGCTGTTGTTCTCTGACAAACCATATTAGCAGATCACTTAGTCACTGTGTAGGAAAAAACATTTTAACATTTCGCTCTAACCAAAGAGACACAGGAACTCAGGATGCTGAATACAACTGCGCTACAAACTGTAAGAAAAGTACAACATGGATTTCGACATACAACAGAGTCAAAATGGTGGCTTACTCCTTTCATACTCACGAGAAAGGAGAAAACATGTCTCCCAGCTAGACAGGAGCAACAGCGGTGGTTTGATCTCTGCTTGAGCTCCACTTTTCAATTGCTAGTCACAAAGATGTAAGAGCATATGTCTGGCATTTAACAGCCATGAAAAATAGTCATGGAAGAAGCTGGGGAGACAGAGACGGTGACTTTATTCTGAAACATCACTGTCTCGGTTGTCAAAAACATGCTGATAGACAAAACATGCTAATAGGCACACACACACACACACACACACACACACACACACGCACGCACACACAATTAAAAAAGCTCTGGAGACAGCAGACTGATTGTTTATCTGCATCGTAGCATAGAGAATTGAAATCCGCAGCCACAGATAAGACATCAATCTTCCTCAGTGGGCTACGTAAATAAATCTGATTACGGACAGAATCATTTCCCCTTTAGAATTGTTTTATCTGCTCATTCCATGCCTCAGCACCAGATAACTCGGAAAGTGCTCGGCACAAGGTGGTGGCTCGCCTCGCAGCTTGTCTCACATCAGCGTCGCGGGCCTTTTGCCAGTAGAATGATGTCATACTCGAGTGGAACTTCAACATTTCTGTAACAGAACCACCACCATTATGTAATGCCACAGAACTGCTGAAACAGGAAATAATAAGGACTGGTGTTTGTCCATATGAGAATAAATACAACAGCTCTATTTCCTCCAAGAGAAATAGTTCCACTTTATTTCTATCTCCATTTAGCTTGTTGTTGGTGTTGAATATTACTTAGATTTTTCAATTTATATACAGGGCAGAAACGAGGGTAAATAATTGCTGCAATTACTGTTTCCATTAATGATCAATAGTTTGGAAAAAAGGACAACTACTATTGTTATTTTCTTGCTGTATTTTTCATATCCTCAACTAGTCATTTCAGCCTTTGTGGAAATCTATTGTACAGCCTGACGTTTCTTGATCCCACTTGACCCAAAATGATATAAAGCATAAGATCACTCCGCCTTATTTACCTCTATCTTCCCGTTTTTTTTCTTATTTTTTCTTAAGAAAGTTTCTAAGATAAGTCCACATGTTCTTAAACGGCAGAACAGTTTGCGCCTATGCTCCTATGCTGATGAATCCCTTTGTCCTTGTAAGCTGAAAGCATGTGCCGGTTGATCCTACTTAGCATTGCACACACAGAAATACTCTGTTGTTAATACTCTATTGTTATAAAGCTGGGCCCAATGAGTGACCCTGACCAGGGGAACCCACTGGTTGTCTGGTTGTTACTAGTTGTGAATTGTTAAAATTGTGGTGGTTACTGTACTTACTATTACTGTAATTTGAAGCACTCTCTGGCACAAGAATGTCCTTGGGGATAAATAAAGTTCTATTGAACTGAATTGAATTGAACTGAACTGAACTGAACTGAACTAAATTGAATTGAAATAGAAGAAAAGGAGGAAAAGTTGAGAGAATCAAGTCTAGAATGCAGACGGAGCACTGAACTCCAAACAAACAAAAAAAATCAATAGTTCTGGAAGTACTTTTGCGGGAAGTGAATGCCAAATAATGTCACATGTAGTGACGTCAGTAGTGGATATACAGTAACACAAACAAAGATGCATGGGATGTTAAGAATACACGTTAATCAACCACCTGAACCTGACCTGCCAACTTTATGCATTATAGCAACACAATGTCTGGCCTGAGGACAGAGACGAGTGTCACGGCGCTCTCCGAAGTGTGTGTGTCTTTACAGAGAGACAGAGGAAGGTGAAGAAGGTGAAGGTGGACTATTTAATGCAATGTTTGTTTGTTTGTTATTCGGCCCGCACCACCCATGATATTTTCTAACATGATCAATCACTAATTATTAGATGCCACAGTTCCCATTAGCATAACTGATGTGGTCTGAAGTGTCGGAGTAGTGTCTGTTTAAAAGACTGTACTGCTTGTTGTAAGATTAATCAAAGTAATTATTAAAAAATGATTATTAAGTATGAAAATTATTGTAATTTAAACTGTATAATATTAAACAACAGAATTATTTAAAATGCAACACCTAATTATTTTGCACAAAATGTGTGTGAGTGCACTCAAGTCTGCATAGATTGTGTTTTTACCAAGAACAAATCCCAAATAAGAATACATTGGAGAATGTCAGAATCTTTATGAAAATTGCGTGAGTGAATTCAAGAATAAAATGTATTCTTGAGAATGGTTGGTTGATGAGGCCCAATGCTCTTTGAATTAAATAACTTTAAAGTTTAAACACAACACATTGATTATTGCCATTAATTTTAAAGGAACACTGGACAGACATTTTTATGTTGGGAGATGTACAAGTCTCAAATTAAGAGCAATGCACCTCACGAACTAATCTAATCTTAAGTTTACTGATCACAACTCTGTTAATGAGACATGGCAATGTCAAAACACATCCTGATTATGTGCATAATTGCTATGAAATTCCCTATTTGTGCATCTAAGAGAATTTAAATGATATGTACTGTAAGTCATTCCTACTGAGCATCAGCTCATAATTTCAATACATTTCAGGCTTCTGAATATTTTATGCAGCCAAGGAAAAAACAAATTCCTGACAGATTTGGATAAATGAGATAATGTAATGCCGGAGTATACTAAGCTTTTACACACTTCTCAACAAATCCTACTGTTTGTTTCCACATTGTAATGTGTTGGAATCCCTTTCAAGCAAAATAGAATTTGTTGGTGTTTCTCTGCTCGGTGTGATAAAGCATTAAAAGACATTCAGACTAAGGTCAGTTCACTCGTGTGACCTGAATAAGTACAGACAGCCACTAAAACGAATTTGGGCAAATCAGACGAGCCAGCAGCTGAGCACATCTACATTGTACAAGCCTGTATTCAGCAGACAGGCATGGTGACAAAGCATTCCCTTAAAACACACCAGATAAAAGACTAATTTGGTCCAATTTTGCTGGAGGGATGCTTATCTCAGAATTCAAATAAGGTCAAAAGAAAAAACAGTCACAGGGCCGGTGATAAGATCACAGTGGAAAGGCAAAATAAACCCTGTAACCTCTCTGAAATGAGTTATGCTCTGGATCCTTGTAGATGTGGTTATGCCTCTTATTGCCATTTACCTCCAGTGAGGACAACACAAGTCACCACAATAAAGGTAAATAAATAAGTGATGAGGGCAATAAAAAGGAAAAGCAGAAGTTAAGCTTATCAGAAAAAAGCAACGCGCATTTTTACTCTAGAACCACCATGATAAGAAAACCGGACTTCAATGGAAATAATAAACAAGAATCATAAATCATCACAGATTAGATGTTAGCATACTGTACTTTGGCCTAATCTCTTCCACAGCAGGCAATTGTTGCTTTCAGAATTTATCAGGAACACTCGGAGTGTGTTTGTAGTCGTAGGGAGAGGGAAACTTGTTTGAAAAAACACCTTCTGCTGCAGTCCTACATGGAGGTTAAGGGTAAGAAACAAAAAAAAGGAAACCAGAATTATAAAAGTTTAGGATTCATCAAACTATTTGACAAACGATGTCAAGAAAAGGACAAAAACTGAGAGAGCTTATGAACTAAACGACTCAGATCTCATAGAAGTTGGGTTCATGTCCTGCCAGCAATGAGCCGAGACAGGGAAACTGCACCGTGAGACAGTAATGAAAAAAGTGCGTTTCCATCAGCTCACTGCCTCACCTGTCTTTAAAATGAAGGTAGAAATGAAAGATTGCTGCAACAGAACTGTCTATCACTTATGGACTACAACCCATCAGAGCAGGATACCATCCAGGAGACAATGGTGGATCACACTTTCTAAGCACAGCTTCTCCTTTTTGATCATTAAGGATAAGAGCTGGTTGAGTTATTGACCAGAGAAAAGAGATCTAAGGGGTATCTGATTGCCTCAGAGGAACCACTTTTGGTATAATGCAAAAAAATATATTACATAGGAAATTACTGTATTTCTGATGCTATCAATTGTTGCCAGCAGATGTTCAATTACTGGCAACAGTGTAGCTTGAGACAGCCTCACAACCATTCACGGATGCATGAAAAACACTGTGGTTGTCATGGTTAGTGCTGCAACAAACACTTACTTTAATGATTAATAAATGATGAATCTGTTTTCAGCACCACCTTACTCGAAAACAATGTAAATTTGTATGGGACGCAACCTCACTTTCCCACAACCTTTTAACAACACGACGGGTTGATCGATGACTGATGGTTCGTGCTAACATGACATGGGCACTCATGTGAGAAATTACTGCTAAGAGCAGCAACAATGTAACCAAGATTGCACCATAAGTGAGTTCTTGGATGTGATGAGAAATGACTTGATCCCTAGTTACAAGAGCACAAATGGGCACGGCCGCTGGAAAACCCATCTATATTCTGGGGTGTTTGCCTAGTTGGCAGTTTTCTCAGGTATTCACACTTGGCCGTGGTTGCTGTTGCTACCTCAGCTCCATCCTGGTTGTGTCACCCCTCTGCCTAAATTTAGGTCCTCTAGCTCCAAATAGCAAGATGACGATGAGCGGTCAAACTACAGGCTTCAAAAGTCTCTCGCTGTACTTTTCTTTGACCTTGCAAATGTGTCATGATACTTTTTGTGTTTGTCCATATGAGAATAAATACAGCAGCTCTATTTCCTCCAAGAGAAATAGTTCCACTTTATTTCTATCTCCATTTAGCTTGTTGTTGGTGCTGAATATTACTTAGATTTTTCAATTTGACTATTCTTCTGGTTTAGTTTAAATTCTTGGCATATTATGTGCGTCTCCATCCACCCTTTGTTATACAAATTATCAATTAGTGCACAAAAAAAAACCTGAGTGGAAACACCAAAAATTAAAAAAAAAAAAAATTCTAATTACTGCAAACAAAGAAGTTTTTATGCTTTAGGGAGGTGGAGAAGTGTTGGTGAAATGGTTGTGAAATACCATCACAATGTGCTGTAATTGCACTGGCCATTGCAAGCTCTCTTTTGCATCTCTGGATGGCTTTTACCCTGCTTAAATGCACACAGGGCTGTTACCAGAACTCCTCCAAGAGCACAGACCTGTAATATCAGTTGTTCAAAACCCTCTATTTCCATTGTCCAGTGTGCTTGTGGTTATTTTACATCCACTGTTTTCACTCGTTATACTGGTGCCAAGTACGACATTTTGTTGTGCCTTCTTCTGCAGGCTTCTGACTGGAGAATTAGCGCCACGTATTGCTCATCTCGATAAGCCATTTCCCAATATTTGCATAACAAGTTTATAAAATGATTGACTTCTGTCCACCCTTTTGCTCCGTGATGAAGACCTTTGGCTCAAAACTGGTCGGTGTTTTAATGTAAGCAGCCATGTTTTTTGACTTAATTCAAGTGCATTTGTACCTGCTCCATGCACGAGTGCCTCAAGTTCATGTATTCTTTCCATTTGCATAGCAGTTGTTGGATGAAAAAGCGTGTAAACTTGCTCTTTCTTTTGCCAATTTTCTGAAAATGTGGCTAAAATTTGTGCTACATTTTGATGAAAAACCAAACTATCATCTTTTTAGCTACACTGTACGTGCATGTTGATGATTGGGTAACCTCAAAATGTCCATGAAAGCTCTGTGGGTCAAACATTGCTCTCAGGAATGTATTAGGGAACCAAAAATGTTTCTTGACATATGCAAGTTTTTTTTTTAAAATTTGGAACTGGTTCCAGTTATGAACAGGTTCTCAAGGTTGAACTTTAAATCCCCAGCACTTTTTCACTTTTCTTTAATTTACAGATTTCTAGAATTCTCTTTGTTGTCTTAATGGTTAACTCACAACGATTTGTTTTCTACGGAATGCTTCACTAATTCCTCTACACTATTGGATCAGCTCCGAACAATCTACTGACATAAATACATTTTTTATAAGCATGTCGGCGGTCAATCGTGTCTGCCTCCTGTTCTGTGTAAAAATACAACCTAATTAGCCCACTTCAGATTTTATGCGCACGAGTCAGAAAAGCACAAGTTCAAAGCTGGATCGTTAATCACTGGCTGGATAGTTAAACACATACAGCTGCAGAAAAATAATAATAAATTACAATTAAACCTAAAACACAAGTGGTGCACAGATGCACAGTGGCGAGAGCAGGAGGAGGAAACAGCAAACTCTAAGCTGGACAATTTTTCACAGCTGCTGCTTGCTCGCTATTGACAGCAACAAAACCAGTGTGGTGGTCCATAAAGTGAGATGTGAGAGTGCAATATCCCCTTGTTTTGCGATGTGCATACATAAAATGCAGACCAAACACTAACCAATATATTAGGCTGCCACACCACGCGTGATAAATGAGGATAATGTAAATGACTATATGCCAAGAGAGTGTATCGGTCGCACCTGTAGGCCTGTGGTCATTTGTTTTGTGATTGCCAAGGGCGTAATGAGCAATAGGCACCCTGTGTGAGTAAGCCTGGTTTGTTTTGCCCTTTGTGTTGCATTATCTGGCTGACCTGTCACAGCTGTATCACCGGGAGGTTTATTGGATTTAGAGACTGGGCTGTTGCGGTTTACACCTACACCTTCTGCTGTCATGGGTGCTGATCAGCATTTCCTATGTGGTGTTACCACAGTGTCCTCTCCAGTGTCTCATTTTAAAACCTGCCTGCTGTGACAGTACATGCTGATGTTAATGCGACGATGTAGTGGTTAGCAAATTAATGTAGGTGATGAGTGGGGACCTAACAAAAATAAAAAGGGGCACGCCAGGGCCTGTTACCCTATTATTAGACGAAATACTCAAATGCACCACATGGCCAAAAGTATGTGGACAGTAAATTAAATTACACCTAAGTGTGTCTGTTGAAAGTATTATTACAAAATCACAGCAGTATTTTAGAACTAGGCTACAGGGATTTGCCCCCATTCAGCCACAAGAGCACTAGCAAGGTCTGCTATTGATGTAAAGCAGTCTAATTCATTCATTCATACATATACCTATGAAAAGTAATGCACCAGAATATGTATATAACCTATGTCATCATGAAGGTTGGAATCATGTGACAAATGCACTGACAGAAGTAAAAAAGGAAGGAGTCTAAGGAGTCGTCATAAGGAGGCAGGTTGGGGTGGTGGATGTGTCAAACAAACCCTGGACTTTCCCCCAGGAGACTGGTGTTCGTATCCCATGTGACACTGAGTTATTTTAAGGAATATTGTCACCATGTGTCTTTTCCTAAACCCAACCTACGTAACATCATGTTAAGTACATAACGTGAGGACACCCAACCATGATTGTTTTCTTGAACCTAACCTACTATATGTTACTTTACATTAAGTATGTACTGCAATAATGCATTTCTGGGGTGCTAATTAGTTAGATATCATACCCTTGTATGAGGATAGTGTGTGGTTAAATTCTGGGCTCTGTACAGGCCAGCAAAGCTCTTCACCACCAAACTTTGAAAACAATTTCTTTTTTTGGATCTCACTTTGTGCAGGAAGTGCAAAGTTGGAAGCGTACTATTGTCTATGGCAGTGGTTCCCAACCTGAGGGTCTGCTTGTGAATTACTGGATGATCTGATCTCCTCTTGCCTCTTTTTGTTTTTGCCTGGTATAAACCATCTACATTAAACCAATACCACCACCACTACTTTAAGGGGCCACAAGACATAAAGGTTGGGGACCAATGGTCTAAAGCATATTGAGCGTCATACCATGTCGTCAAGCTAGTTTGCTGTCTCTGTCAAGTAGCAGTCTATTAGTCACTCACTCTACAGCAGGAAACGACACTTCAAAATAAAAGCTATATGCTGGAAATTCACTGTACTACAAAATAAAGTGGTTTTTACAAATTCGACATGTAGTCCATTCAGAATGGAGCTGCGACCCACCAGTTGGGAACCACTGGTCTGAAGTATTACTGGATGCTGCAGCATTATGATTCTCTTAATTGGAACGAAAGGGCTTAGCAAAACTGCCTCAGACAAAAAGTACAAACATGTGTCAACAGGAGTGTCCAAACTCTTTTGGTCATCTAGTACCTGTAGCTCACAAAGTGCATAATGAATATGAATTTTATTACCAGGAGGGAAACTCAATTCCTTGCTGGACTATGAACACTGCAGTCACGTATTTTTCAGGGCCACAGGTAAGCTGCTTAACTCCACCTCTCAAAGTGGGACTACAGAGTGAGGGATAATTCAATAACGTGCAACTCTCAGAAAGATCATGGCTTCTGGTATCCCCCCCCCTCCCCTGCAAAGCCACGACACCGCCTGAAATCTACAATGACAAAACTGACAGCTGTTGACTGGGGACGTGGCATTGAGGAGAATCAGGTCCCAGCGCACAAACTCATCCCGGCGCTCCCGCATCATCGCAGTGACAGGACTCAGGAGCCAAGGCCTGACACAGGGGAGAGAGGGGATGGGAACGTTAATGTATCATTCATCAGAGCTCGGCACCCTGCCTCTGCTGCAGTATGAAAACATAACTGTAATGAAAATCCTATCGATCGGAGTCGCTTCCTTTTAGACAAATTGCGCTGTTTTCTCTGCCTTTCAGTTGTTTGGAAGGCAAATGTAAAGAGCAAAGATGAAACCCCTGGAGACATCATCGTCAATGCTCCGTGACAGGCAGACTTTGTATCAACTTTAGCTACAGACAGAGCCTTCTGCAGAACCAACACCGAGCTGCATTTAAAGACATTCATCAGCATTGAGAAAAAGCTGGTGAATTATCATATTCAGTGAATAAATTGGCCAATCAGGCTTATGATGTAGCATATAATTGACTCAGATTATGTAAAAACTGCAATAATTTTCAAGGCTTGATAAGATCATGGGTACAGTATGTGCTATTCCATTAAAAAGGGATTTCAAACGGATGTCAAATATGTGGTGAAATGCGTTTTTGCTGTGACCAACAGCATTTGAGTCTGTTAAAGTTAAAGTTCCCCGTCACCCAGAATGAGGACCATCACCCTCCCTTAATCCACCTACATAATTCTAGAGGCTGGGGAGGCCCTGTGGTAAGAGACCATCTCTGCTTTGATATACCAACACCCCTGCAGAAGTGTCCTTGATCAAGACGCAGCTACAGGGGAGCTGCTCCTGTGTGTTCACCCCTTTGCTGCAATGCAAACATGCAGCTCTCCGGAGGAAAAAGGCATAAAAAGCTAATTTTAACACAGCACTGCTCATGTCAGTGCACTGAACTCCTCTTTTACAACACTAGAGCTGTTCTCTTGACTAGTTAGCCTCCGCTGTCTGGTCTCTGAGGCCTCAGAACCAAGATGGAAATCTTCAGAAAGGATCTCTGACATCATCACCACTATCAGCGGTCATTAGGGAAAGGACAGACAAAGAAAACTATTTTAGAGCACTGCAACACAGACAGTTATGTGGTCCCAAAGGAGGCTTTTGCAGAGCTAACATGCATGAAGTGACAAGGCAGACAGTGAGTGCGGATAACCATCTTACCCATGTGCAGTCATCCTGCATTTCTAAATTAAAGATAGGGAGATAGTGCAGCCACAATCTGTGCTCGGGATCTTCATTCTCTGGTGGAGTAAAGGGACTTAGAGGAAATAGATCAATCCAGCATCTCAGGGGTCAAGGGTTTATTTAATGAAGTCATATCAGCGATGCCTGCTCCTCTCCGTTATCACTGGGTGGCATTTATACACAGAGGCGGTGGAGAGGGTTGTGTTTATAACCACTGTGATGTTATAAATACCACTTTCATTATCTATGTTCTAATTGTCACTAATGACGATGGAAGATTTTGATTCTTTTAAGTCAATACAATCATGACATTGTCGCACCATTTATGGGAAAACTAAAGCAGACACATAATGTAGAGACTGTGCAAGTGAACATGTATGATTTAGTTCCTTGTGTTTTTAACGAACATGCTACATCTCTTCAGTGTACACCACTTTGGGTAAGATGGAATTTCAGCCCTCACACTGTGGAAATTATAAATGAGACGCTTAACTGAGCATCAGTTGCTATTTAAACCCACAAACTCCATGACAAACTCTGCCAACTGGGGTGAAAATTTTAACTCAGAAACCTCAATTTCTACCGCTGCGCTACCAACTGCTCATGGTGAATAACAAAATGTGTGGGTGTGTGGGTGGGGACTGTGTGAACAATTCTGCTTCTATAAACATATCATGAACACCACTGTGCACTGAGAAACACAGAGAGGGATTCAAACTTTCTTGTCTTGCTGGAAGCATTTTGCATCTCGACTCAGAGACTGAAAGAAATAAATGAACAGGACCAGACACTGTCAAATAGATCTGTTTGTATCTCTGCATGTGTGTTGATGGGTGGGGCATTCATGGTATCACAGAGTAATAAAGCCATCAGTGAAAATGAAAGAATAAGCCAGAATTGAGGATAAACTGACACAGGAGCTTTGACGGCAATAACCCGACATGCAGGGGGAATTAACCAGGGTATTACAGCTAAACCAGTGGGACTCTGCAGCTTCCATAGGGAAACTTAGACACATGGACCGCCATACATGCTGTGACCTAGGAAAGAGAGAGTGACGGGATAAGACTCTGCCTTTGAAGGGAAAAATAACAGGTCGAACTTTGTGGTTCTATCGGCAATCCTTTCTTTTCTGATAACACATAATTTAATGATCAAATAACTTAAAATTCTGTCAGAATTATGAGATATTCCAGCCCAGAAATGAGAAATATTTCTTGACACTGGGAGGGCTTGCATTTCCAGGCTCGTGTTTTGACTCCAAGTGTCATGGAGACGGAGATTTAGTGTGACAACGCTGATGCCAAGTGTTGTACTCCTGCAATGGTTTGCAGAAACATGGCACATTCAACATTCAGACTTTGCACACAATATTCCCCGACTTGAATTAGCAATGTGGAAAAATAACATTACCACTCAAAATAAAAAGGAACAGAGAGATGGCATTTCTCAAAGAGGGACTACACTGGAGAATGCTTTTTGTTTCATGAGTCAACCTTGGACAAAAACAAGAGATACTTTACCAAAGGCGGTAGAACGCCGAGTTCGACTACTTCCTGCAGAGACTGACAGCTGCACTGGTGCATTACTGTCAATCACAGTTTCTCCTGTTAGTTTGGGGCTATATGTGCTGTTTAAAATACCGAGAATGAACACTTTTATGGAACAATTTTGGCAAATGAGCTTGTCTTTTAATCCAATTAGCTTTGGATCCAACAGGCAATGATAATTCTTAGTATTAGGACTGCAAAAAAGACAGGACCACAGAGATAGCAAAAAGCTGTTTATGATTAAGTTTATGGATTCATAATTAGCAACTGTAGTTTAAAAATGCTCTTAATGCTGTTATGCTTCATCACAGTCTTAAAGTGTTTAGTGCCCACACCAGAAAAATTCTCTATCTGTTGTTAAACACATTTAGTTTGCCTCCCAGTGACTCCGTGACAGCAACTAAGATTGAATGAAGATCAAGTCAATACACTCCTGCTGTTTAACTCATATTTTACTGTTGACAGTGTTACAAAAAAAAAGAAGCCATTTTAGATTGATTACTGGCAGGATAATGCAAATTTGCATATAATAAAAATTAATTCAGAAGCGAGCGATTATCAGGAAAAATATTCAGCTCTGTCGATTAAATTTATTTATTTCCCGTAGCCACAGGAAAATTACAAATTATTCTTCATAACATTTCATTTAGTTGTTATTCTGCATATGGTTTTGTTTTGTTAACACGCTCACCTTCTGAATTTAACCTCATGAATAAAATAACACAGAAAAGGGGAGAAACATAACACTAACATTTGATTTCCCTCTTTATCGTTGCTTAATTTTAATAGTTTTAACAGCCTAGCAAGATGAAAAATGACAGTCACACACACGTGAATATACTGTCTGTACGTGTGTGTGTGTATGTGTGTGTGTCTGTGTGCATGTGTTTGTGCTATTCATTTGACACTTTTTTCCTCCCTTTTGTTGAAGGAACCGCCAGCTTAGCTTCAAGCACATGGCCCTATAATTGTTCCTTGGTTCATATCTGTCATGACACTTCTATAGGTCTACAGCCGCTGTCACTAACCACAGCCTGCAGCCCAAATGGGGTCGCTCTATTTTTTCCTCAGTATCTCATACAACCAGCCTTTGTTCTTCATAGTACAATCTGGAGATGCCATTAGTGGGGAGGGAGACAGTGATGTTTAGTGACAGCCAACGACTCCTCTGGTCAAGAAAGTGCCCCGGAGTCATCAGAGTGTCACACACACCCCTCTGCCCTGACTGAACACAGCCTCGGCTCCCAGGGTTCACCTTTGTTCTAGCTATCTGAAAAGCAGGAAGCTAATTGTGTGACAGGGGTCGGGGTGGGCAGCACCCACGACAGCCTGAGTTGTGCCACTGCGTAAAGCTGCCAGCCCTTCTTGTCAAACATACTGCAGGAGAATCCGACACAAAAATTAGGCGAGAGGGGGAGGCTCTCATTTTGCTGCAAGTGGCACTTTTTGTCTTTGTGTTCTGTTCATGACTATTGTCATCACATTTAGGGCTCAGCTCAAAAAAACATGCAGAAACTCTGCGAGCGGCTGGGCAGGATGATAAGAGAGGAGCTACATGGCCTGTTTGGAGCTGATAACTCAGACTCAGCATAAATCAAACACCTTCTGGCGATTCAAATAATTTGTACAGTTGGGCATCATATGTTGAGAGGGGAGAGAAGAATTCAGTGTAAGGAAGTATCATGCCTCAGTGCCCCAAAATGAAATGCTGCAGACTTGTCAAATTATATCTTCCAAGTGAAATGCTTATGCTGTGATTTACCAGCATTACTGTGTAATACACAACACGTTTTTTCACACTATAAATTAAGTACGACTGCAGAGAACTTTTCCCAGCTCCATCCATCACAATGGTTACATAATGCGAACACATTTTATTTCCTCCACCAGCAGATACAGAATGAGAAGTGTTGTCTTGATTCCTCTGTGGTTATTTAACACAGCCAAACAAACAAAGTAAATCAGCTTGTGGTTCATTTGTGGATAACGTCACGTGGAGACAACACCACAAACCACTCTATAGGCAGTTAATGGGTTTACTTGGCTGCTTCGTACTTGTGGGACCTCAGGCCCTACTGTTTGCTTTAGGCACTGGCAATTTCCACCAGGCTGTGGAGGCTATATGCATCAGTGCTGGCTTAACACAAAATGGCAGCCTGTTACAGAGGATGGGCACAGATAATGCTCGAGTTTATGTTGGAAAAAGGTCGACACGTGAATCCAAACCAAAGAGTGCTACTTTGCTCAGTGCTGGAAATGTGCTTTTACCATTTGAAGTCTGAGTTATAGTTTTACAGAGATATGGAAGAGCAGACAAAAATCCTATTTCCAAATGATCTACTGTCTGATGCTCTGTGTCCTCTAATGAGTGAGGAGAGCTAAGGTATGCTGTTGATTAATATAATGGAATCTGAAAGGTAAGACAAGCTTGATAAAAGGAGAGCTGAAGGCTGCCAGGCAAGAGAAAAGCGCCTTTGTGAGATCTTAGAAATGTTATCCAAGTAAGGAAGTCCTTTTTTTTATACATGGGACTGGTTTGTTTCACAATTTTATCTTGATCCTTTGAACACGAGTGGGACAAATCCTCTCTTTCAAATCTGGACAGGGACTTGAAGACTTTTGTAGCACAGTGCACCAAGATAAAATACTTTTTTTGTGTGTAGCAAATGATCTTCTTAAAACTTCCTCCGCTCTTGTGAGTAAAAAGCTTAGGATTTCACAGTGTAACGTTTCTGCGGGAAAATAAATAAATAAAATATCTAAGAGAAAAAAAAGTTTAATAGTGACATTTCCAACAACAATCTGACTCAGCCAGAAAAGTTATTATTTAATCATTACTTTCGTGAAAATGACAGAGCAAAGCCACATGCAGTGTATGTTGCAGACCAAGAAATTAGAAAATAAGCCAAATTGCATTTGGCTTTGTGATGATTCAGCCTGAAACCAATCTGTCCAAGTTTTCAGTCGAGTAATTTAAAAACCAGAAATATGATTTTAAATAGCTAAGTATGGACTGTCCAATCTCCCAGTTCTCACAGTGGCACTTCCATCACACATTACGGGGGTGATTCAGGGACGTGGTCTGAAGTCTGGCTCCGGGAACTCGTGAACGATAGAAAATGAGATGATTCATAACAACACTTGAGATTCCAACTGAGGACCAGCAGCAACAAAGGAAAAGGTTACTCAGTCACAGACAGTCTAACACATATTAACGAAGTCTTTTTCCTTTAGTGACAATCATGAAGCCACTTTGTGTACACAAGTACACACACTGCAACACACTGCATATTTACTACATCACTCAAGTATATATGGGTCATACACTCATTTGATGTGTCAAAGGCACAAAACTATTACAGTGGTTTAAATATGTAAATGTAAACCGTAAGAGACGTTGAGTACAGTTTATGTAACAATCTGTATACGCAGTAATGTCTAATAATTAGCTGTTCTGTGGATGTGGATGTGTTGATATGCTACCAAATACAAAGGTAGGGCTCTGGAGGTAAATGAAGTGAGGCTCAGCAGCTGGTACAAGTGGGTGGGGAGGTGATGATCCTAGAATGGGGCAGCTAGGTTGGCCTATTCAGATCAACCCTAAAGAGAAAAGGAAAAAACACTTTTCACTTTCCTTCCCTTTCTCTCCTCCTTCTTTATCTGTTTTCTTTAGTGTTGTAATTTATTAGTTTCCCTCTTTCCATTTCCTCATTAGACACTAATATAGAAAGAAGAAGAGGGATCGCCTTCCCCCGACCCTTGGGAGGGTGCAGCCCCAATGTAAGTCGGACATTGCTTCCCAATCAAAAAAACGCCCCCGAACCCTCCAGAGAGAGCCTGTTCATTGTGGATTAATGCGCCTTTATAAAGTTGTCATGTCTGATAGAGATTAAGGGGGCCTGATCCTCCCTCCCTCTCGATGCCGCACCACATCACTCTGGCACAGTGGAGCCCCCTGGTGCCACGAAGGCTGGACAAAAAAAGCGTGCCACCAAAAATCTCTGCGAGAGCCAAGCTGGAAGTCCAAGGGTCATATTTAGAGTTGATTAAGATTTCACTGATCACCTTTAAAGCACTTCATGGTACAACCCTCAGCTAAATTGCTGGATTGCTGTTCCCTTATGAGCTGAGCGCAGCCTCAGATCCTCAGGCAAGGCTCTGCTGGCTGTTCCTCAGCCCCAGCTCAAAACTGAAGGTTAGCCGGCCCCTGAGCCCTGGAACGTCCAGCCTGAGGGTCTGAAGTTTAAAGAATCGGTGACATCTTAAAAATCACTTTTTTTGTGTGTTACTTTAATTGTTTGTTTTTTTACCTCAGTCCTCTGGGCAGTTTATTGCCAACATCACATATTTGTTTTACTGTTAGTATTTATCTTAATTGTCTTTTTTACTCTCTGTGCAGCACAGTGGTGCAGTGAATAGCACTGTTGCATCACAGCAAGAGAGTTCTGGGTTCGAGCCGGCTGGCTGGCTGGGGCCCTTATGTGTGGAGGCTGAAGTACTCCCCGTGTTAGTGTGGGATTTCTCCAGCTTCCTCCCTCCTAACTGCCTATAGGGGTGAATATGAATATTTCTGTGTCTCTTGCCCAGTGTCAGCTGGGATCCACTCCAGCCAAAAACCCTTAAGAGGAAAAGTGGTTACAGAAAAATGGCATTTATGCAACAATACACTTATTATTATTTACTCATTACTTAATTTGTCTGATTTTCGTTGTCCAAATCTCGAGGTGTTTTAATCCTGGTTCAACCATTTAAATAACTTTGTAACTTTGTTTTGAAAAGTGCTTTATAATAAAGTTTTTATCTATTATATCAGAAGCTAAAATAAAATTAAAAAAATCAATTAATTATAGTAGTAGAGACAACAAGATTAAACGAACTATTTTTTTAGGATTAATCGTCATATTAATTTTAAAGGCTGATGATTGCAAAATTTGTCAGACATCAAGAACAACCATCTGTTGACTTAAGCGTGGGCGCGAGTGAGTCTGTCTGATGGAAATACTCCAGTAAAGATAAGGGGATTTTGGTTTGACTGGCCTGTTGTTTCTGATTCCACAGAAACAGGCTGATATGTCCCTGTTTGTTAGAGTACATCTGGGGAAACAATAGAGGACCTTTGCAATTGAAACTGAAATCCAAACTGCCTGTTGTCTACATGTCCTCACATTGGATTCTTATAAGCAAGGACAGAGTCTCGTGTAGTTACATGTGGTTGGGATAAAATGGAAAAATGACCGTATCCTGCTGACTCTTGACATGTCACTAACATCAGGAGCAAAGATTTAATGTCCTGACACCAATGAAAACACAGTTGTAGAGGGAAAACAGCTAGACGCGGTTTGCTCCACCTCCCTGTAAACTCCATCGGCTATTGTCATCACAATTACACTTACATTTGGCAGACACTTTTATCTGGAGTGACTTACAGTGCTGCTCAGTATTCATGATTAAAAGCACCACCATTAGATCAAGCACAGATAGACATCTGGCGACACTGTGACAACTCTTGGGATGAATCTGTGATCCCCACAGGACTTGTTTGTGTGCATATGCCCGAACATGCTGCAAACATCAGAAATATTTCATATTAAGCTAAGATCAGTCTACGAGTTTATTAGGATATTTAAAACCAAATCCACAAGCCCTTCAATGTACCAAATAATTTTTCACTGAGTTATACCTGGTTCATACCAATTGATTCTTCAGCTCCAGTTAGATTGTCAAATCTGGAATCGTTAATCCTCAAAAGCATCATCTTTTTATGAGTTATGAGATGATCTGAATTGGGGGAAAATATCTGCCACAGTTACTCAGAGATAAAGGATGAATAAACTTAGAGGAGCTGTTAACAATATTGTACGAACTGAGATGGGTCAGAGGCCAGTGCACAGTCAGTCACTGCTTGAAAACGGACACCAGCTCACATTCATTAAATGACAGCCACATCGAACAAATAACTCCTTATATTCTTGTTTATTGGTCACCAGATGTCGGCCCGCCCCGACTGCGTGTTAGGCAAACTAATTAAATGAACAAATTGAACTGAGCTTTGTTGTTTTTACTGAATGAGTTGAACAGTGCCAACTCCCAAAAGAAGCAACGGCAAAATTACAATCAATAATCTGTAAAAGCACTCTCAAGTCTATAAACAGCATACCAGCAAATACACATTATTCAGTGTCCAATTAAGCTAAAGTAGCATCTGCTAGGCCAGAGTGGAAGCACTACAGTATGGTGACATCATACTGTCTTTTTGACAGAGGAGGCTTAAACACTAACAAGAACGGCAATATATCTTCCATCCACCCACACCAAATTTCTTGCTGATGTCAGTGTATATCTGTCAAATGACTGCACCCGGCAGACTAAACCCTGGACTTGTTGTGCACTAATGAAAGGTATACCAGCATACTGTGTACATGACTGAGGCTTAATTAAAAATAAATGAGACACAAAGTTTAGTTTTGCCTGTGAACATGTGAATGTCTTTCCTAATGAGCAATGCTTTGTATCTCCTATCAGATCAGACTGTATGCTGGCAGACACAAGCCTGCATGTTGGAATTTACACACACAAAAACATTAATTATTCACATCCAGTGCCAAAGACCACCCTTGAATAGAGACAAGGTTACAATTACCCATCCTAATATGACCAACTGTTGTAATTTGACAGATATTCCATGCCGAGGTTTACCAAACAACAACGGAGCCATCTCAATGACAATGAAGCAAACTCCTTTAGCTGTTAAAAACCTTGAGATGCAGTGGAACGTTCTGGAAAATGCTTGATTTTTGTCAAGACAATACAATTAGGACATGTTCCCATTGGACCAATATTACCTGGAGATAGGGCTGCAACGATTAGTCGACTAATCAATGATTAATCGACTATTAAAATAATCGGTGACTATTTTAGTAGTCGACTAATCGGTTTAGTCTCGCCACCAGACAATCAGAGATCTCCACCTTCTGACAGTCTGGGGACACTCCTTTCTAAAGTGTGTTTAACACACCGGAGAAAACGGCCGGCAACAAAGCAACGCCTCTTGCATTTTTGAAAAGGACATGCCCTCCCAGAAATGTGCGCTCCCCCTTTTCTTGTTTTATCAAACGTGTGCTTAGTCCGCAAGATTGTGGAAATGAAGGACTTACAGCAACTTTGTTTAAAACTTTTAACGCAGTCGGACTATGTTTACGAGCACAAGAGTTCAGCAATCCACCGAATGACCGCCCTGTGGATTTACTATTGGTTCTGCAACGTAGGGAGTTTTTTTAAACTCTGAAATTGTATCCGCCCATCTAAACACAACATCGGGGAGAAAGACGTCAGTCTTTAGTTAAGCAAAGCGTCTAAAGACTGACTTGTGAGTCTAAATCGGTTTGAGTCATTTTTCATAGAAGAGTACTATAAAAGTACCCCAAAATACTCTTACCTCAGCTTCTTACGTTCAAATATTGGCAGCTTTACACACTCTCCCATGACGGTGAACTAAAACCCTTTGGCATGGGTACGAAACAAAACATTAGATGACATAATTTTAGGGTTTGGGCAAGACAGACCGACATTTTTCAACATTTTAACACATTTTTCGATGAAATGATTAGTCGACTAATCAAAGAAATAATCGACAGATTAGTCGACAATGAAAATAATCTTTAGTTGCAGCCTTAACTGGGGACCTCTGGCAATTTGTAATAATTGCAGGGGTCATCTGTGATCTTAATCCCACACTCTGCTATCTGTAAGTAAATAGTCAAACCACAAGTTACCTGCTATATTTCGCCAATCAGAGGTCATGTGATAATATTAGTCCTACTTAAAATCAGCATCCTGGTGATTTGGGGTCATATTAAAAGTCCTCTGTTTTCTCCCTGCCTCTTTTCTGCCTCTTTCCCAGTTGGGAATTATGGAGGCGGCATTGCAATTATAAAAGAAAGTTTTGACAGCATTTTGGGTGCAGGAGGCTCATCTCGCTACACAGCATGGAGACCCATTCGCAGAAAGAGCAAGCTCAAATCCATCAGGAGAGCAAAATCTCAAAAGATGAGAAGGATGACAGAATTGACTCTGTTTAACTACCATTTTTAAATAAAAGGAGAAAAAAAAAGGGATTTTAACTCTCGACATCACTGTTAGTGTTCATGTGTAGTGTTTGTGTTGTGTGACATGAAGTTACAAATGATTGTGCACATCATATTCAGGGGATAATGCCAGTAAATTTGAGTAATACAAAGACTTCGCTCATCCCGTGCGAATGAGCCACACAAAACGTATACTATTGGGGGGTAATTTCTAAATCACATGAGGTCCCCTGGTGATACTAGTCCCGTGCAATTAGGGCTTTAGATGTGTTTAAATATGAACTCACAGGGGAGAAAAGAGATTCAAGATCCAAGATTTGAGAAGATGATTGTCATATGCACAGTAAAAACACAGTGGTTTACACCATACAATGAAATTCTTAATTGCCAGTCTACCTTCAGGCAAAATAATAACAAAAATAAAATAATAAATAAATAAATAAATAAATAAGCAAGCAGAAACAAAGAATTAAGTTAAACATCAATACGCCAATATAAAGTAATACTTACTGTACATAAATAAACACAATGTAAAACTAGTGAAAGGATGGAGACCAGTGTGAAACGTTTGGTTAGTAAACCCAGTGTTAACATACCCAGAAAAATACTGGAAAACTAGGCACACCAGCAATTGACAGAGGAGCATTTAATTTCAACAAATTTTTAATTTCGACAGTTGGTTCAGAAGTTGCTCCCGTAGGCTCGATCAAACATTCACCACTGTCAGTTTTTAAAAGTGGATTATGGCAAGATGTTCTCTCCAAGAGAATAGTACATATTGGATCTAGTTGCCTGCCAGCTTTTAATTGAACAAATCCAATATGAGTTTCTAATGATTCGGTAAATAGTGCTTACAGTAGGCCAATACTTACTAAACTGGCCCACTGACAACCACGGGGAGAAAGAAAACTTTACATGTTTGCAAGGGTGGTACACAGTGGTGCCGCCGAAGGGTGGCCAGTGGGAGGCCACGGTTGCCCTGAAATCACGGCCCCGCCCTGGCTTCCCGTCAAAAAAAAAAAAAAAATCAGAAATAACTGGAGGCCTCTGTGTGGTGTTAATCTTCAACTTGACTAGGCTTGTTCCAAGTACATGTTTTACTCCTTACAATCAATTTACTCCCTCAAATTAAAGCTGTATATTTGTCTTTTATAGAAAAACAGACAACCAGCCTATTTGACAGCCGAGCCTTATTGATTATGAATCGCCTAACACATTAAAACAGGATTGTTTTGGAACTGTATTGGTATTAGTCAACTGTAAAATAAGATACCAAAGTATGTCTTGGTTCTCATTTTTCATATTGACGTAGTTTTCAACTGCATTCCTGAAATTCAGTAACAGCTTTTGGTTTAGGTGTGTCACTCAAGATTTTCAGTGGCCCCAACACACCACCCCATGAAATATTTCTGGGATAGAGCTAGAGCTCATGTCTGAGATAGAGTTACAAAAAAATTGAGAGTGCTCAGAATCACCATTTGAGACAGCATAACATCTAAAAGATTACAACGTATGAAGGCTCTATTGTAAATATTTCCTGTAAAATATAATATAGTATACATTAGTCACATAGCAGTTAGCTCTGGCTATAAACCAGACTGTATGTTCCATATAATGCAGACTAAAATGCCCTTTGCTCTTTGACATTTTAAGACTGAAATCAGTGTCATTTCTCCTGTAATTGATTACTTTGAATAATACTCCATTCCTTGAATATCACTATTCATCAATATTAATTGTGCCTGAAACACAGGATTGTAAATCAGCGGCTAATTAACAAAAACAATGCCAGAGCAGAGCTGCTCTGTACTCATCTTTTGAAATCCAAGCACTGGAGACAAGAAACTGCAGGTATGAAAACGCACTTTGATTCAACATGAATGCATTGTCACTGGACATTTAAATCCATAGCAGCCATAATCAAGAGCAAGGCATGCTGTAAAAAGAGGGAGCGTCTAGCCTCAATGGTGGCTGTGTTGTCATGATTAATTCTATTGGAGTAAGGACTTGAATGTGTTTTCCGTGAGCCTGGTGTTCCTGATGGCCTTGCCAAGAAAATCTGCTGCTTAGCTTTAAGCTTTGAATCTGTAATGTTCAGACCTCATTTCACATCAGGAAATGGTTTGTTTGGGAAAAACAATAACAGAGGGACCTACATAGATCAGAGAGGCTGTTCTCTCACTACACACATTTAGGGTGCATGATAAATGGTTCATGTTTTGTGGAAATCAACTTGAGTTGCATAACATCAGGATGGTTTTTGGTGATGCTTTCAGGTACAAGTCAAAGACAGAGGCGACAAAAAGAAGGCGCCTGATCTGATCTGATCTTTCAGTTTGATTCTTTACACATCCATGAGCAAAAGGTGACATAAATGACATTAGTAATGTTGTATCAATACTAAATTATTAACAGGCTTGCTGCTAAACCCAGCATATTCTAACCTTACATCACACAACATGCTGTCTGGGCTTGAATGTGCTCTGAGAGTCAGCGCTCTGTTGACTCAGTTGAATTGCTTGCCTAAGGCATCAGTGCCTGGACACATACACATAATTAGGAAAGGTCACTGTGCCTCCTGTCTTGTCAACAAAATCACTTCAAGATGACAAATTCTGGCTCCGGCTGAGCCAGACCTCCCTCAGATACCCTGCCAATCAAGCGCCAGCAGGGCTGTGAGAGTAGCCTTAGGTGATTTCTAATTATGTATTTTACATGCCATGCTAAACGGCATAAGCATAACAATGAGCCATACATTTGGTTGGAGGTGTGTTTTCTCTTCAAGGTTGAAGTAGCAGACAAAAGTGTCATTATCTTATAACTTTAAACTACAAGCTGCTGAAAAGTAGCCTTGTGAAAATTCAAATGGGATCATTTGTCCTGAATATTACATGAAAATGTTACTGTAGATCATTAATGATGAAAAATAAGGATTTTTACGCAATATAACTCTGCTAAAATCCACAAAATGTCAGTCCACATCACATGACCTTCACACCATTTTAAAGTTCCTTTCCCATCGCATGCTCTGTTGACTTTCCATCCAGTCCACTATATGATGAAGTGGAAGTGGCTTTCACATCGCTCCCTGGTGGCCTTACTAAGGAACTATTAATCTATGGCTCTCCATATTGCATTCAGATCCGCTTTCCCCAGCCACCACCTGGCCTGAAGTAAAGGCCAGGAGAGGACCCAGAGGACTGGACACTCTCTTATTATGAGCTGCACCAAGACACCTCTGGGTTTCTAAGCGCTTCCTCTGACAGTGACTGATGGCCAATTAACCATTTGGAGAAGAGTATTGATCACTGAGAGAACAGGAAAGGATTCTGGAAACATCTCCTAACACACTGCTATTCTCACTGTACAAAGTGAGCAGCCAGACAGCACATCATGTATACTAAAAACAAACATTATCAAAAAGAAAAAAAGACAGGCCTTCCACACAAATACTGCATCAAACGTCTCATTTCCGCGTACCTCTGTGTACGTATGTGAGTCAACTACAAGTCCATTCATTCCTGTGGGAACCTCTGTGATGTGGTTGCTAAACTTCAGTCTGGAATTCATCTCGAGTATGTTGAAAAACTTGAACTTTTTCAGCAGATTATGCAGCTCTGTTTATCTGAGTGAAAATTTTGACGGCATGTTTAGCTAGCTAACATTGGCAGCATGCTAGCTGTGTAATGTATAGAGTGCATGCATATTGGATCATATGTCTTAACAAAATATTTCACAAATTTGACGACACACTTGACAGGCTGACCTCCACACTTACTTATCACCATGCATTATTGGTACGGTTTTTGTCTTTGTACTGCTCCATGCGCATATTCCACAATCTTATAAAATGAAAACCACACAAAATGAACTTCTGCGCCTTTTCTGCAATGGCATTTCTATCTATCTCTAAGAGATGCATTTCCTTGCATTGACCACTAGGGGTGTACTCTGTAAAAGGTACAGAAATACGGGCACAAAACGAAACAGTGCGGAAACGAGGCAAAAGGCAAGACATGTATAGCTGCAGCCAGATTCTGTTTGAAGCCTATACATGACACATCCCTACAAACCACGCCCACAACCAGTCCAAGACAAAGCCACCAATGCAATGGTTTTATGAATCCTGCTACAACATGACATTGTAGTGAATACATGGGGCCAAACGTAACAATAATCCACCCAATTTATTTACTTTTCATTATACATTAAGACATGATTCACCTAATAAGTAACAAGATGCAACCTTACCTGGCCTTAACTGCCTCTCTTTTAAACTTTATAACACTTTATAGCTAATGTTAACTTAGCATTTTCTTCACGGCTTGTGCTGAAGGAGCTAACGGAGCTGTGTAGGTATGGTGGCTGAGCCATATTGCTGATGGTCAAGTCATGGAGCTGCTCTGGGCTGGGCAATATGCACAAAAATTTGTATCTCCGTATCTTCAGGCTGGATGACGATACATGATATATATGGGTATTTTCTAGGAAATGGGCTGCATGTTCAGTTGCATGTCAAAGCCACATTTGAGATGTAATAGGCACTTTTATCAAAAACAGGCTGTGATCAAAATAAAATGCAAAGACGTGTTTGAAAATATACAGCTGTACAACATGTAAATGAAAAATGATATAAAATAAATAGCAGGACTGTACGTTAACTTTTTGCACATAGAACTAGAGCTACAGAGGCCATAAAACTATAACATGAGTATAAAGGTATCAAGTAGGCCTAAATCCATTGTAGTCTGAAACAAGTAAAACTCTTAGTGAGAGTGAGTTAGAAAGTCATTTTTATTGGCCTTTCAAATGGATCCAGTACTGGAAAATAACTAAAATATTTTCATTTATTTAGGCTATTAATCTTATTCATGCACAGAGCATCACCAGAGATGGCCAGGGAGGGAAGGGACATGAGACACTGTCCAAATTATATACATCTTGTATATGAAATGTCAGTGTTGCTGCATTTTTTTCTAAATACATCTGTCACCTGCATCCAGGTGCTGTCCCAGTGTCACACAATAGACTAAAACTACCATGAAGACTGGAGATGCGCTGTGATCCACCTCACACACAAACTAGCAAACAAACCCGCACCTGACACAATCAAGCTGCTCTGTCTCCCACACATGCAGCGCAGCGCTGTACTGCACTCATACTGCGGTCATTTAATTCACCTTACAGCCTGATTTAGTGTAGCATGTGCAACATATGGACCAATGGTGCACTACAGACTAATTAACAGATGGATTAAACAGACTAGGAGCACTGTGTCTCTCTTTGTGTTGCTTGAGAACTTGTGAGTGAGTGGGGTGGAGCTGTGCGGAGACGGTGAAAGGAGAGATGCACACCGGCATGGCTTTTTGGAAGAACGGCTGTATCGATATAAACAGTACTGTCTAATTCGATATCTTGCTTGAAAAAATATCGATATATCATACGTAGTCGTTATATCGCCCGGCCCTATAGCTGCTCTAGCCGCAGCTATACCCACTAGCGTAAGGCTAGCACACATCAAACTGTCTGCAATACTTTTCTTTTTGGCCAACAAACATTGGCAAAATTACGGCCAAGAGATTCTACAGAAGGAAACTACAGCAAAGTGATTGTTGGCAGTTTTAGTATCTTTTATTATGACTGACTTCTATGACATCGACCTTCACATCACGTTTTTTTGCTGAGGTGATTTTTTTTTCCCCAGCAGGAGAACAGAGTGGTATCCAAGGATCAAGGTCATCATCGCATGTTCTTTCTCTCAGCGAGAGAGAAAGAGGGAAAGAGATGACCAAGGAAAAAGAACACTCGATTAGACCCTCCAGAGAAAAGACTCAGTACTCAGTTCAACAAGCTCATCCCGACTTCTCATTGGTGGCACTTGGATATATGAGGCTATATGAGTGCTGGCACACGATGGTTAGCAGTGACAGAAACACAACAGTAGAGATTGAGGGCAATCTCCCAACTGCTGATACTTTGTCAGCCTCTATGGCCTTCTGTGAATTATGGTCCAGTTTCCCATCGAAACATAGGGTAATACCATCCAACATCAGAGGTGAAAGGTCAATTTTATGCTGCCTAGATAGAAAAGCACAGATAGTGACTACGGTGCACCACATTTCAGGAGGGAAACAGCCCAACTTCAACCCCTAAGCGCTCTCACATAGACCTGAATCATAGAAATGGGGTAATTGAAACAAAAGGGCAGAGTTTGACAGAGATATAGTGCCTTCGCAGGGCCTCTGCACAGACTGCAGAAAATAACACCTAACTCCTCCCCTCTGCAAGGTTCATCCTCCATGTGTCCTCGGCAACGCCTGTGTCCTTCCTTTACTCCTCAAGATTGCCATTTGCAAATGATAAGCGCAGGGACATAGCCTTCTGGAAGATAAGGCGCCTGGGCATTTGTCACCAAATGGAGCATGCTCCTCCATTGTTTAAAGCCGACCTGTGTTGACATGCACTGTTTACCTTTTATTCATTTATGCTGAACTATTATCTCTGCCTCCATTAATCACAGCAACTCAAACTGAAGAAATTACATTTAGCAAAACTTGGACAGGAAGACGATTATTCAGTTCGTCTGTGTTTTCTCTTTCTGACAAATTAACATGATGGAAAGTGAATTTAAAAAAAGCAGTACATTCGATCAGCTCTGTGCCGCAAATAAGCAATCCAGACTCTCTTTTTCATTGTCATATTGTCCGATTCAAATTCTGTAAGCGGCATCATATCCATAACAAGCATTTGTACTCCTGAGGAGTGAAATCATTTTAATTTTTTTACCCTGCTTTTTTTTTCCCTGAAGTGTAATTGCTTCCTTGCACGATATATTCTGCATTTTGTACATCATGCTAATTTACTGGGTGAGTATAAGCAGTTGAGAAAATAAATAATTCTATATAAAAATTCCCTCCCCCAGTGCACAAGTCTTCCCGTTGTCTGTGTCATTTGAATTCATCTCCCATGACTAGAGGGAACAAAAACTCTTTCTGGTAGTAAATTATCACTTCCCTGTATAAGACCATATCCCTGCAAATACATGGCGATCATTTGCCATGCATTAGCTATGGGACAGAAACGAAGTGGTTTTAAATTCCTTTGACCAGAAGGCAATTTCCCCCAATAAATTATGTTAATTTCAGCTTTCGCTCTCCTTATCGCATTCTTTAGTGAGTCAATGAGGAGAGACAAAACTGGCTGCCAGAAAGACAACTCTGGGATGATTCACATTAGAATGATGAGAGACTTCTGGCAAAAGAATCCCTTATATTACTGTACAAATAAATGGGGACTCGCAAATCACCGCATTATGCAATAGATTTCTGCTCGTTGTCATTTAATGGCCATCTCCTTGCATCATCACAAGGTTTACACCCCATGGAAATTGCTCGAGGTGACTGCTCACACAAGTAGGAAGGTACCTGATACCAAATCCCATGCTCCCTTGCTGAACCAGACAACAATTGCTTGGCAACACTCTCATTGGGCAGAGGGAAAAACAAAGAAAAAAAACAGGATTTATTCCCTCTGCATGGATAGCTGGCTTTTTGATGATCTTTTCTGGAGAAAGTAACAAGGGACTAAAAACAGGAAACTGACTAACAGGCAAGTTTAAATAAATGGCAAACAACCGCAGCAACAGGAGATGGAATAATCTGCAGACGTACACCTAACACATGCAGCAGAAATGCACACATGCAAATCCTTGTGGAAACACCCTCTCTCACTCACTCACACATACACACACACACACACACACACACACACACACACACACACACACACACACACACACACACGGACATGCGCTTTGCATACTGAAAACATCAAGTGCTGTGCACACACACAGGCAAAGCAGTACAGTTCTTTGTTCCAGAGGCTGAAAGCGTACCTACCCCCTCCGTCCGGCCCGTCAGATCACTCACAACACAGTGAAAGGGAAAGTGCTCGGCTAGCTCAAATCTAGATTGACAGGCCTACCTTTATTACTGACTGAGTTATGTTTCCCTGCAAAAAAGACAAGTCGGCTTTTGATACAGACGAATGCCGAGTCAGCGCCTTGCCTCTCTACAGAGGATAGCTCGACTGATCTCAGCTGAGACTGTCCCAGCCCTGATGTCAAAAGAATTGGCTACCAAATTACCTTCCGATCCATTTCTGGAACTCACGCTGTCCTATAAAAGTAGCCTGTAAGCCGTGATGGGAGCTCATAAGGACGCTTGCACTGACCTAATATACGATAGAGTGAGTGAAAAAGAGAGAGGGGTCTGCTTGGAAATGTGATACAGAGGACAGAAGAGAATAAAAGGAGATTTTACCTATATCCCTGTATTTATCTGTTTTATTAACTGGCTCGCTCTAGTCAGGGTCACAGAGGGGCTGGGAGCCTATCCCAGCATGCACTGAGCGAAAGGCAGAGAAACACAAGTCTATCACAGAGCAAACAAAGAAACAGACATATTATCAAAGATATGGGAATTTAGAATCCCAACATAAAGCTTCAGACTGTGGAAGAAAACCCATATAAACACAAGAAGAACAAGCAATCCCCACATGAACCAAGGCACAGAGTAACTTCACGCTGTGAGGCGATGACGCCCTACTGAACCACGATGCCATCCATATAACCCAGCCACCCAATCAAAATATATCAGTTTCAACATGCATCATAAAACGACTTGTAAATACCACCGCACTGCCACTTACTTAGCTTGATATATGAGGTCCCTGGAGCATGACTGTTTATTTAATCCTAATATATTCATAATTATACACTAATTAATGCAAGAGAAAAGCCCTCTTAATTCATCATCTCAGTGTCCTGGAGCAAGAGACACAATTACACCAACTTTAACATATTTGCCTTCTGTCCAAAGCAAGGTTAACAGTTCGGAAACAAGCGCGAGGCAAATGATGTGTGAAAACTCTCGTGTTTTGGATATACTTACCAGCTGCTTCCAGCTGTTTGGCATGTTTGGATGATTTTTAGCGCCAGGGAGAGTGAGTAAAGAAAGTGTTCTTTTAAAAAAAAAAAAGGGCTGAACTGTGAAATGGTGCATTATGGGCAACAGGGCAGTTGATTGTATTGATTTGACTGGCTTGCCTGGGCACTACAGACTGACCTGTTATATTAAGGGTCAATGGCGAGCATTCTGTCATGTTGGGGTGTCATAAAAATTAAATGCCATCTGCGAAAGTGTTGTTGACTCTTGTCTATGAGCATATTTGATTTTTGAAATGAAAAATCTGAGCAGAAATGAAATGTGAAACTGCACACTCTCTTTACAAACAGGCTGCTGAGGGAAACTTATCCCCCAGTCAGAGCACTTGAGCTCACCCCCACTGTTGGTGATTGTTTTGTACATCCAAGCACATTTGCATGCAATCGGGAGTGTCTGGCCAAGAGGCTACATCATAAAATGTAACTCATCAGTGCGAGTAGGTCGTCTACCAACTCCGTAAAGCTGTCACCATACTGCAAATGCAGCAGGAACGAGTCCTGGCCGGGGAGAAACGTGGAGTTGAATGATCCTGTTTGCAGCCAGTCAGATGGATGAATACAGGCTGTGGATATACGGTTTGCCCGGTGCGCTCTGCAGCCACACAAAGATTTAATAACTAAATGATTAGCGAGGTGATGTTCTTCTTCTATTGGAGGGAGACTCGCAAAAACGCACTGAAGGTTATTTATGTGGCAGTGTGAAAGGAGCGCAATGTTACTGAGCACCGCATTTTATTGTTCACGGGCCCGTGTGTTAAAACATTATAGTGCAGGTTTGCTCCTTTCAAGCAGGTGTAGCTCCAACTTCCCTTACAGTCACGACAGTGGGTTTAAAATCCACGCTCCACACTGCGCGGCGCTGCTTATAATAAAGATATTACCAGCATAAAAATATATGACAATGATAGTTGACATTTGCCTCAAGTTTTAACCTTGGCTGACATGTGTGAGGCAACACACACACACACACACACACACACACACACACACACACACACACACACACACACACTCTCCTGCGTAACCTTGAAGGTGCAGGCTAATTGATGAGTGTTAGTGCAAGCAAATTAGAACAATAACGACTGCCAACAACGTGCGCCGTCACGCGCGGCAGCATTTCGAGGAGGAAAAAGCAAACAACTTGTCACGTGCAGCTCACAGTGTGTTTTTTTTTTCCTCGCGACACATATGTTTAAACAGCATAATTAAAAGGGGGAATATATGATAATAGTGAAACTCACCAGTGCAGGTGAAGCCAGCAAAGACGAGCCAGAGCGCAAGGAGCGTGGCGCGGACAAAGGGGCCCAGAAGTAAGGGCATCTTCGTGGGTTTTTATCACCTAAGTTTCAAAAGGCAGAAAGAAGAAACACCAGCACAAAGGGCTTTTTTTTAAGGTCCGGAGAGTGTCCTCTGTAGCACTTGTTCACAACGCCCAAGTCCTTTTCTTTTCCTTAACACATATCCTCCTGCCGTACCGTGGCCATCTGTATCCCGGTCGTGCGTCTTCGTTGCTCAGAACAACGCATCACAGGTGTGGTAAATGAACTGCTGCCTTGCTCTCTCCGCCGCGGGTTTTTTTTTTCTTCTTGCACTGTGATGTACGTCTCCAAAGCAGCTATCCGTTCACAACTCTCCCCGTCTCTGTCACTGAGCCGAGGAGGGAGTCAGTTCTCTGTTGCTTGCTGTCACTTTGCAGCACCTCGCGCGAAAAAGAATACCCTCTCCAAAAAATGCGAAAACGGTAAGAATTGGCATCAGAGGAAGAACATCTGCTTGCACAGCAATGCTGGACTGTTGAGGAGTCAGGGAAGGTGTACGCTGCGATGAGCGGAGCAGCAAAACCAGGAGCGGATCCTGCGTGCTCGCTGGGAATGGAGCGTCCTGAGCGCGCCCTGCTGTTATATCCTCTTTTTTTCTCCTTCTTCTTAAGCAAACATTTACATATCTTGAATAAGCATAACTAACCACATATTGGCAATGCACGACAGAATGGAAATTATTTCATCCGCATCCTTGCAAAGTGTGCTTTTCATATCTCCTGCCTTACATGAAAATGATGGATATGACATCCAGCCCTGTATGATAGGAATCACAGCGGTGCTTTGCATACAGATTTACACAGATCACATCTGCATGTTATTGGGTTTCAATTGCATATGCCTCTGCTTTGTCTTAAGGTTTTCTGTGTGTGTGTGTGTGTGTGTGTGTGTGTGTGTGTGTGTGTGTGCTGCAGTACATCAGTGACGGACAAACACAGATGAAGAAGCAGGAGGATTAGCGCTCCCATGAGAGTGTACACCTGTCAGCAAACTCAGACCAGGATGTGACTTATGTTCCAGATAGCTTTTCCTTATTTTCTTGGGGGTGTCAGTGGAGTGATTTTCAGACTGTTCAGCCGTGCCTTTTTTACAACGCTGCCAGAATCGACAGCAGATTATTAATACACTTCAGATGGGGGTTTTGTGTCTTTGTTTATCCATTTCTCCCCTCCCACATAATAGTCAGCAGAATAATAAGTGGAAGCACAGAGCTGGACCACTGTCTTACCAGCTAATTATGGGGCTCATGTAGATGGATGATTCCTCAGATAGAGCTCAGCTATTATACAAACTCATTAAGCCTTCTCTCCATCCAGCATCCCTTGCTAAAGGTCAAAGTCGCAGTCAGAATGACAGCACAAAGCACAAGACGCATACATGCAGAAAGAAACACACACAAACACACACACAACCCCAACAGCCATATAGTTTACGATCAAATCCTGATGGGCACTGTGAATGTGGAGGGGTGGGGAGGAAGGAAGCGGCACAGCAGCTAAATGCAACAGAATGACTCAGCCTTGGTCACTTGTGAGGTTGCTCGTAATGATCTCTCTCATTCTGCTAATCTGCTCTGTGTCCTATCAGGCGGTGCAAGCTGGAGTGCGTCTCTTCCAGTCACAGTGTGTGCCTGAAAAAGCACCCCAAACTACATGCATTTCAAATGAGGATGTGAGAATGTGTATGTATAAATGCATACTCTGAGTATGTTTGTATAAATGCATAGTCAGTTGTATTATCCTCTTACAGGGAGCAAGTTCAGCTTCAGCTGTTTTTAAAGGAATTATTAGAGTGTGTTTTCTGCCTGTGATGTGTTTGCTGAGTCAAGGCAGGGCTCAACCTCTCCCATAACCTTTTTCTTCTGCTGATTCTTCTGGGTCCGGCATCCTGACCCCCTTCGCTGCCTCAATCAGACGACAATGAACAATCACAGCTCTTTGGGGAGTTGACACATTTAGTTGTTCATCGATTTGTGGCGTTGTAATTAATTTTCTCTCCGTCATTGGTTTGAGTTACAATATCCTGAGACTTGAAGCGGCTTGTTCTCCTGCAATCAATCACTGAACCAAGACAGAACCACCATTTCTCTTGTATCATCTTGAATTATTCACGGCAGCTATAATCCAAAGAGACCAGACTCGGTGACCGATAAGTATTAAGAAAACATGAGGCTCATTTGTATGTTACGGATTGTTGCCATGTCTGGGCTCCTTCCATAAACGGCGCAATTACACCCTCAGCATATGCAGCCTATAAAGACAACTGATTCGCCTGGTCGATAAGCATCGATCCAATGAAGGTGTCCAGCATGAAATTAATATTATTTATTGTTTACAAACAACACTGAGGGTCCCTCGAGGAGGAAGCAGTGCAGCCTCCGACCATCTGCATTCCAGCACAGACTCAGAGACACAGAGAGAGGGTGTATCAACTTCCACCATGACCACAGCTTCACAGCTTATTGTTTTGTTTATATCAAATTAAACTGCAATGCTACTCCAGAGAGATATAATTGACCACAGTCTCAGATTAAATGACTGTAAAGATCTTAATAAGCCATCAGTGGATTGCATATTACATTGCAAACCACTTATGAGGATGCAGTCCAATGAGAATGAAATTGAGGTTCAGATTTGCATGCCGCAGCATTTTGGCCATTAATTACCATGCAAAATGACTGTGTGATGATCAATAGTGTATCAATTTAATTAAATATTATTGATATGGGGTTGGGGAAATTAATTGGGAGCCAAACAAATCCCAGTTAAGTCGGATGAGAAGGTATTACTTTAACATTATAACATCTCCAGTGGGCCCTTCACTCTCTATTGTAGATTATAATGGATAGGGGACCCACGTCCTCCACTCTCTGTGAAATGACACTGAATATATATATATATATATATATATATATATATATATATATACGCCTCACTCAGGATTCACGATAACAATGTTAAAGCGCGTTATCTATAAGTACTATAAAAGCCAGCATCATCACTACATTAGTAATACACTTAGGCTTTTACTCCAGATCATTGTATCCGTCGCTGGAGCTCTCAATACACCAATAAAAATGTTATGATCTGGATAGGCTATGCATAGCTGTGACTTTGTTTAATTAAATTATTTCACACAAGCAGAGATAAAATAGCCTTAGTGTGATCTCACCACATCTTGTGCAGTTGAGTGAGGAGCAAACTCAAATGAGAGTGCGAGAGATGGAGAGTTTAAAAAACAGAGAGGAAGAAAGCGGAGGGGAGGGTGGGTGAGGATGAAGGTCCCTCATTTCAGCAGCACAGACTGCTGATGAAGCTGAACTTCCAATATCCCACTACTTCAGCTCTGATGATTTCTCAATTTTACAGATATGGCCCGAGAATGTGGTTTGATGAAAATGTAAAATGGGATAACCACCAAATCATATGAAATGGGCCGCGTTTTATTCCATGGCTATAAATCAAAAGCAGACACTCTAAAAATTAAACTTGATTTAGTGTTTTTGATTCAAAAGTAACAACTCTCCTGACTCGGAGGAAGACAGTGTGTCCTGTTGCGCCCTTAAATTAAGATTTTTACTTTCACGCAGATTCTTCACATTCTTTGAGAGTTCAAGAGCTTGACTGTTGAAAGGGGCCCAGGCAATGTTGGAGTGCAGTGCTCTGAGAGTTGTTTCGAAAAGGGAATTCAAACAATTTATTCATAGAATGTGTTTCCATCCCAAATAGATTCCCCTAATCTAAAACACTGCATGTGGAAATATATGATGATTTCATTTTCTCCCAGTCTCAGGGTCATAAATAAATTTGCATTCTGTCAGCAAAATGGACTAACTGACTTGTAATTCATCAAACCCGCTGCTTAGCGCTTAAACAGTTCAACACATGGTAACCTGATTTTTTTTTCTCCTCTCCCACAGAATTGCCTCACAGCTGTGTTCGCTAATAGGTGAGGAGGAAGAAAAAGGAGCACTTACATTTTAAAGACCTCATAAAACAATGAAATAAAGAAGGAAAATGAACTCCGCAAATGTCACATTTCAATGCAAACTTTAATTCTGAGGAGATGCATTTGCACATGGAATACATTTTGTTTACCATTTTGAATGTAAATGTCAAGAAAACTCAAAGAGAGACAAACTCTAGCAGTATCTAATCACATCTAAATGATGTGTGATTTTCTCAGTGAAGATTCAGTATAAAAACAGCATTTGCATTCCTTTCCCCTTCTCGAATGGGAGCCTATTAATTCAAAATCCTGTATGCCTGACAAAGAATAATATTATGACTTTACTGGAGCCAACTTGGAAACGTGAACATGCCGCTTAACATACCTCTCCACGAGACAATGGGTGACAGTAAAAAAGTGTCAAGCCAAACCATTTTTTCCCCACGAGTTTCTTTTTCCACCTCCTCTACATTTTATTATTCTCGAAAAAAGAAAAAGGTTTCCTGAAATATGCTTCCTGGGCCGACATCCTCTTGTTGTTTTGAATGTCACATTGTCTAAGCGTGCATGGGAGAGGAGACTTTGAATGATGTTGAATGTTTTATGACTCCCTGCTTTTGTGTCAGTTCTTCCCAGTGCTGCTCTGAGACTCTGATAGGAGAACCTCATCTACAGCTGCTGGATCTGACAGCGTGCGAGTAACACATAGGCTAGCTGCACTTAACATTTGAGGAGCTTCATTTCAAAATGCCATGTATCAACCTCGGGAAAATGTTACCTGAAATGTATTACTTGAGATCAATCTCTTAAAAAAAAGGAATACTTGAAAAGAGTTTTACTTCTAAATGCTGCACATTGATTCTGGGATAAAAACCAAAGAATTTCATCCATAATACTTTTTTTATTACCTAATTTTCCTCATCTCTTTTACATTTTGCCAATCTGTCATCAGCCATCCACTCAGCTACGAACATATACTGTTTATTTCAAGGAGAGATAGACTATTTGCCATTACCAGCAACATACATATACTCAACTGTACACAGCTACAATGTGAGGTACTTTCACTATTTCAGAGGCAAATATAGAACTTTTTTTATGGTTGTTACATTATTAAAGGTACAATATGCTGGATTTTCCTAACAAACAATGGCCTCATACAAAAGTAATCCCTCCAAGTCATTACTTATGACCTATAGGAAGTGTGTGTCGGTGTATTGATCTGCAGAGACTCTGCCCTCTGCCTGTATTTTCCTATTTTCCTCTTGTTTTGCTGCAGTCGGGATGTTCCTGAGCACAGCACACAGGCGAGGTCAGGACTTTATTAAAAGACAGCGACCAGGAGACAGACCGAAAACAACAGGCATCCAAGATGAACCTACGAAAAATGTGGACAGCACCGAAAAACGCAAATATAGCAAATGGAAGTGAATCTGGGGTTGGCTATCGCTGGTGATACTCTTAACAAACAGTAACCAACAATTCCAGTGTAGTATAGCTTTATTTTTTATATATATCAAAGATGAAGTGATATTATAAATTATTTTTTTCATTGTCCATTATTCTGTTAATCCCTTTCTGACTTAGTAAAGTATCATTTGTTTAATCAGACATCATGAAATAGTGAAAAATATCCATTGTAATTTCCTGGAGTCCAAAGCAACAACTTCAAATGTATTCCCTTGTCTGATCAACAATCCAAAGCTCAAAGATCAGTTTGCAATGATATGAAACAAAGAAAGGCGGTAAATCATCACAACATAGAAGCTGCCACCAGAGAATGGTTTGCTCTTCTGTTGAAAAAATAATTAATCAATTAAGGGACGTGTATTGGCAGAAATGAAAAATAAAATTGACAACCGTGTTTTCAATAGTATTTAATCACCTAACACTAGGTTTTCTTTAACTTAGAGGGAGCCATTTATATCTACACAAGGAGCAGATTCTCTCCCAAGGAGACCACCATATTGTTCTACAGTAGCCCAGAATGGACAAACCAAACACTAGCTCTAAACTGGGCCATTTGGATTTTTGAGTTTTCACGTTGGCCACTCTGCAGGCTTGGCATACAGGAGAAGTTTCAGTTGGTTGCAATCTGCAACTTCACCACTAGATGCCACTTAATACTACACACTGGACCTTTAATGCATCAGTGATAAGACGCTAATGATATAAGAAAATACAACAACATTGACAAAGGCTGTTCTGCCTGCGTAAGGAAAAGCGGCCCACGTCATCTCTTTTCCCATTGTCCAATCTGATGATTTGAGAGGCTTGCCCTCTGTGGTGGTCATGACAACAAGTTTACAGTTGGTAAACAATGGATGAGAGACTGGTGGTAGCAGTTGCTGGATATCCAGAGCTATATGGCCCGATGAAAGATGACAGGTTGTCAAACTGCCCCAGAGTCATCCTCAAATATGCCCGGAAATGGTCATCATAGGGGTGAAGCTCCTGGACCAACTGGTGGTACTCCCTGTGATCCACTCTCTTTTATAGGGTCTCACGTACCCACACAGATCTCCATTTCTCTGTGCCCAACAAACTATTCGCTGACAGCCTCTCACCCTCCACCAGAGCTACAGCAGGTACCCTCTGCCTGTTCATTCTAGTAGCAATTAATGTGAAAAAATAAACAATAGATTGATTACGATAAGGTTAGTGTTAAGAGGTAATGGGTGGTTGCCTGGCAACAATAAAAAGGCCCAGCAAGTGTTTTTTACTAGTGGCATTCAATTATATATATATGTATAAAAAAAAGGCAGTGTACTGTGCCTGATGTTTCAACCTAAAAAATGCTTTCTGTGTGATCAGGGCCTACAGTCAGTGAGTACTATCATTTAGAACCTTAAAGGAGAAGCGTGGTATTTTGCACACTGAGCCCCATTTCTGTGTTGTTTATGATGAAATAGAGTGATGAATCCTCATTTTCTTTCCCCTGCCTGGCTTAACACTGCTGCCTATGGCCATGTGTGAACCTGTCCTAAAACCACCCTAAACGTTTGTTTTCAAAGCCATGAAACTCACCAAGTGGTCAGTGGTGTTCGTTGATGTTCTGACATAACAACCGTAGCAAACTATGGTTTCCATCTGTGTTCTCGCTATTCATCTTGATTGTGGAACTATTTTTTCAGCTGCCTCACACCCGTGTGTAAACTTCCGCTTGATCGTTCATTTAACCCTGAAGCGCTACACTCTCCAGCCCACTTGATGGCGATAATGCTCCTTTACGTGGGTGTCGCCAACCGGCAGGAAACCATTGCAGTGTAATGGGACACAGAAAAGAAGCAGAAGAAGAAGGCTGGCGTTGTGTTCAAAGGCATCGTACTGCGAAGGTTGTTTACAAGCAAGTAATCCATCGTGCAGTTGTTTAAACTTATTACAAAACTTTTTTGTTCGTTCTCGTTCTTCCTCCAGGAGCGCACACAGCACTGTTGAGCCGGCCCATTCGCTGAGCTAAAAGACTACAATGACTACAACCTTGTCATAAACAACCCCCTTTACGTTTCCGGTGGCGGATTACTACCAACGGACAATGAGGCTTCTATAGAAAACCAATGGATTACACAAAATGTCAAATAAATCATCACGGAAACCACAGTTTGCTACAATTTTTATGACAGAACGTCAATGAACACCACTGACCACTCGGTGAGTTTCATGGCTTTGAAAACAAACATTAAGGGTGGTTTTAGGACAGGTTCACACATGACCATAGACAGCACTGTTAAACCAGGCAGGGGAAAACCAAATTCTCCGAAAAGGAGCAATCGTCAAAATTTTGTGTAGTGTAGAAACAGCCAACTACCCCTATTGTCTCCAACTGGTATTATCTTTGACACCGCTGTCGCAAAGACAACTGGATCGCTCTCAGTTTTCCTACAACTACCAACAAAGCAGGACAAAAGTGTGAGTTAATTCATTCAATTAGCCCATTATGATGACATGAAAGCAGATTGAAGTGGTGCCCAGCCTGACTGGATCACCAGTCAGCTTACATTTTCCCGTGAGATTTCGTACTAAGTGGCAGATAGAATTGCAAAGTAAAAGTGAGGCTTGTAGGGAACCAATCTAAACACCAATATGCTACAGCTATTCTATTCTGCAATTAACATTTACTTCATAACGATTTATTAAAGCAAATAAACTTTTCTCTTGCCAGTTTAAGTAACATTTTAAATACAGGACTTTTACTTGCCGCAAAGTTTGTTCACAGGTTCATTGTTTTATTCAAAAGAATATGTATATTACTTATACCACTGGCCATTACTGAACTTGCACCACAATACCTTTAACCACTGTAACGTTAATGTACCTAACCTTCCTGGGAGCAGGTGGTAAATATACTGTATTCATGAAGATTAGATCTCTGTACACTTATGTTGCAAATGTGCTTGTTTTACAGTATAATCTTAAAACATTGCTAACAACTTGAGAGATGTCTGCTAATGTGCTCTCCTTTCACAGCAGTAATCATTTTGTAACATTTTACACAGTTTTTAAAAATCCTGAGTGTCACTTCTTAAATTCATTTTCAAATCTGGTGAACCATTTAATTAACACCAGAGATGTACAAACACACCTGCCTTCACTAGCACATGTTCAAGCCTCCAAGAAATATCTGGGTGAGGAAGTCGTTTAAAAAAAAAAACATGATAGATTACACTTCTACAAATAACATAATGTAAAAAAGAATGGTGCAAACGTATGGACTCAAAATATATAAATTGGGATTAAATGCCTATATGTAACGACCTTCACTGACTACATGGGTAAAAAGTGTCATATAACAGGAATAAGTGAGACATGTATTTGTCACATCACAACTCAATACTCTCCTGGACATTTGACATGCAAATAGATACAGTTACTATGTTAATGGAATGAATGGATTTTTCTGTCACACAACCCACCTGATTCAATGACACTTTAATTAACTAATATTTTCTGAATGCGTAGGTGCTGTATGAGCAAGCTCTCTGTTCTGATTTATGCTGCAATTACAGTATATTCCAGCAGAAATGCATTTCTCAGAAACCCGGTTCAACATATTTTGACATTGCCTTAATGTGATCCATTTCTGCCTCTGACTGCATTCATCTAAGGGGAGTTTCAAAATAAACAGGGGCCAGTGGACAACGCACGTATGTGTTTAAATCTCTATTTTGCCTCTCAGCGTCTGTTTGTGAGACGTCCAATCTATTTGTCTGAACACATTCTTGGAGAGATGTCAGAGCGGTATTGACAGAGACCAATCGGGAGGCGAGTGCACATATTGTTCACTCTGCACACATCCTGCTCATTCAATTCTGGGAAATTGCTCTGCCTCAAAAAAGGTTGTCATTATTTTGTCACTCAGCGTCCCAGGTGACATTTACAGCAAATAACCTCACCGGCTAAAAGAAACACCACAGAGGAAATATGAAGTCGTGTTTTCAACTAAAGGAAAAGTGTCAGAGGAACCAGAAGTATTGTCTGTAATACAATGAATGTAGTATAATTGAAACATTTATTATATATCTGTGTATATAAAAGATTTACCTGAGATAAGAAAATGACTTGCACTGTGCTTAAATTTTAACTGAGCATATAAACTTCAAATGCACATTACATATGTCTCAGTGGAGAATTTAACGTTCATCTTTAACTTAGCTGAGCTCTGTGTAAAGATTTGATCTCCATTTCCTCTTTTAACACAAACCACGTTTTCATGGCATTGCTGTGGTGTGAAGAAAAAAAAAACAGAACACACTGTAGGATGTACCCAAGGCCATGTGATTATTTTCATCCTACATAGCAAGTTTTACAGGTGCTGCTAACTTTGAGCGGATGACGTCTTTCATAAAAATAACGACGGATTCCTTTTGAGTGCTGCGCTCATGAGTCCTGTACTGTACCTGCCAAAATGACAGATGGCTGCATTACTCATCAAGCCAATTCAAAAAAAAAAAAAAAAGAAGCAGCCTTGAATTTGATGCAGGATAGTGGTAAAGGTAGACGAGAGGCTTACCTGACTTCTTCTTCCTCTGTTATCTCCACGAACACACTCACACTTCTTTCATAAGGTTATATTTTGCAGAGGATATTAACACAGTTTGTATCCTCAGCTCCCGGATGTGAATATAAACATGAATTAAATTATTCTGAATAGTATCACAGAAGGTGAACTCGCACAGATCACATAAATTCTGCCGCTGAAAATGCCTCACATCCCACTTAATATTGACATTGGGGGATTTCTAGCTGAGATAATGAGTTTCTCCGAGCCATTACAAACTGAACACAGCACTCACAACTCTTAAACTGAATACATCACATCAGAATATTAATGGAAATTGGAAACGCTGACCCCAGCCGAAGAGCTTAACCACATGGTGCAGGTCAACAGGCACTGATGTTACAGACCTCGTTCATCAAAGGAAATACTTGAGCCTCCTTTTGGGGCGAGTCTCTCCTGGTGTGAGTCCTCTCCATGTCACTGTAATAGATGGCAGCCTTACCGATTAAGCCGTTTCAACAGCACATTCTTGAGTTGGATGGTGGATCATATTTCTGCTCTATTATGCCCTCATACAGTATGGTGCTCCACTGAGACAGAGTGCTGTACATAACAGATTCAGTTTGGTCTGCAGACGAAAGAAATTAAGATGCTTTTTTCCCATTGTTTCAAGGAGCACATAAAATATATAAAAAGGAACATTTTGTAAAAATTAGATTAATGAAAATTAATTCAAAGGTTCTTTTTATGTCCCTTTTAAACAGCACAAAAACAAACATGCATATAAACACGATTTTGATCTGATAACGTGTTTCATGAGTTAACTACAAAAAAGAATGACTCATTACTTCTATTTAGGGCCTCACAGACACAAAAACATGGTTAAATATTTTTTCCATCTGCTTTTTATCTGTTATTAAATGTTGACAATAGTTTTTATCCTTTCCAAATCCCCAAAAGGTATCTGAAATGATTGAATGTTATTGGAGTTTTATACGAGTGTGTTCTTTAGAGGTCTAACAGCAAGTGATCCAAAACAGGTAACGTCACATTTAGATAACATTCTGGTCTTTGTCTGTGATTGACTACTTGGCCATTTAAAGAATGATTAAAACTTCAATTAGCAGCCCAGGCTATTAACTGCTTATATCACTACACTCAACAGGCATCTATTAGGACAGGCCTTTAATTCATTTGACACAAAACTGTTGCTTATCAAAGACAGGAAATACAATGAAACTGTTTTATTAAAACCAGTATGAATATTACTTGTATAAAAAGTAGGCTTCGAGTAACATATCAATTATTAATCATTCATTTGAGAGACAGTGCAGCAGAGAGAGAGTGCCTTGTTTTACGGCACCAGGCATACCGACACAACACCAATACTTATAATTTGGATTCATTTTCATGAAAAACCCTTTTGATTCTTTTGATGGAATATGAAGGAATATGAACATCTTCCTCGGTAATGGAGGAATGGACACATGTTCTGACTATATGATTGCTTCAGAGGTAGGGAGTCACCACTTTTTTTTTTTTTTTTTCTTGTTTACCCGGCAGGTAAATCTCAGTGAATTCCTGCCTTTTTTGCTGCTCATGGCTCCAGTAAAATGAACTGAACGACTGGACTGAGAATCTAACTGAGCTAACGATACGTAGCATCTTCAAAAGTTTAAACATTTACATTTGTAAGTGCGAGCTAAGCGGCTAACTAATGTTAGCTCAAGCAACCTGTTTTATTCATACAAAGAACTTCTATAAAAATGAAGTTCTTGGCAACCAGACTGTGCATCTAATTGAGACAGGCGTTTATTTGTCAAAATGTGTAGCCACGCCTTTTAATTGAATTTTAATAGTGCTTCAGAAAAATAAGAAAAATAGTTAACTTTGCACTTATTCTGTAGGACCCCAAACAATGAGGAAGTAAAAAGAAAGTAATCTGCTAGAAATGGACTTTCATTTTAAAATAAAAAAAAAACAAAAAAAAACAAACTATTACTTAAAACTTTTGTGTAAAGAAAAGAGACAAAACATTACAGTGGTTAAATAAGGAACATTAGCCGCCCTCCCCCAGCCCTCCATACAGATGTATGGGAGAGAAAAGAAAAAACAAAACACAAATTAGTGTACTTATTTTCATAGGTTTATACTGTCATCTGTTTATTAATACATTGTATTTTGATAAGTATATAAAGACTAATGTGTAACTAAAAATATAAGTCACTGAGGGTTCCCATATCTGTTTAAACCAACTTGCTCTCCCTGACATTTCATATTGTATTTTCTCTGTATATAAAGTAAAGAACTCTGTGAGCCGGGTTTCAGAACATCGGAATATCTCTTTGTTCCAGACCTGTAGAAAGATTTTCTTTGCAATGCCCATTCCATACTAGATCGACAGACTTTTCCAATGACTTAGAGTTTACAGCTGCTGCAACCAGCCCAATGTCTGCTCCTTGATTAGGAGGAAGAGCATGTCTGATAAATATACTCTTTTCTCTTATTGTTGCTTTACTTTCCTAATTTTCCAGCACCATTAGAAGAGTAGTAAAACATATAGTTGTGTATTCTTCTGTATAAGAACATGCAGAGAGTGAACGTTATATAAACATTATATTTAAGTGTCTGTCATGGCCAAGCATATTTGCTCCAGGCTCTGAGGAACCCATTTAATTCATGTTGCACTTGCTTGGTTATCTCTAATAGTTCTGGAAAACATTTGAAAATTAAATAATGAAAAAATATAATAAAAAGGTAGAAACAGGAAAAAACAGGCTCAAACTTCATTTGCAGTCAGTGTATGGATGCATTAACACAAATGTATTATTGTTGAATCAAAATATAAATTAATTTCTCATTCAACACATAATAAATTGACTTTTTTTCCGAGGGAGGAAAACATCCTAAGCAGGTTACCCCATCAAACCATAGTTTCACTACAATTAAAGTAATTTTGTTCATAAAATAGGACCCATCAACAGATTAACCGAGCGTGCATCTGAGAATAGGGCTTCTCAGTAAATATGGTTTACAGCAGAGAATCAGAAAACTCCGGGACAACTAATTCAGCCCCTCAATTACTTCACCGTACCACATCTTCATCCAGAAGTAAACAAGCTTCACAATTTTCTGTAAGCCTGTGCAGAGAGGTTGTCTTAGAAGACTTGGACCTCCCAGCAATCATGAAAAATAAGGCAGTAAAAATAGTTCAAAGAGCCATAACAGCAGTTCTCAGAAAATCCCTTTCATCATTTATCTGCTGAACCTCTCCATCAGCAGAAAAGTGCTTCGGCGGCACTGTACCATCATCACAAACAAAGACAGATTTAGCCTAAAAAGAAGGGAAAAAAACAAAAACAAAAAAACCTGTGCCTTCACCGGCAGAGTTACATACTCACTCGCCAGGAACGGTAATGACAATTCTGCAAAATTCACCCGCGATGGATGTTGATTAAGTGCTGTCATGGTAACAATAGTATGTGATCAGCTTTGCTCGACGCCTTAAGCGTTTCATGTTGTCATCACCTGGAGCGTTGGATTAGTAAAAGCCTTAAGTGTAGGTTGTCTGAGAATGCCTGTGTGACATATTGTTAAATGTCTGCCAGCTATTGAGCTTGTGGGGTATCATCTGTAGCCCACAAACGGGGCTGAAATTGATGAATGATGCAGCTTGAAAGGACTTGTTTAGAGTTCAGCGAGACAAGCTGTCCCAAATAGATTCAGAAGATCACATGTCAGCAGGATACGGAGATATTCTTACTGGACCAAGGTTGTATGTGTCAGAGAAATTTTATCCAGCTTCCTGATGGAGTTCATTTTTCTCCCTCATGCGTCTGCTCCGCACCCCCTTTATAGGACTGGGGGATTTATGAGACTGGATGACATATGAGGACATAAGTAACAGTGGTATTTTATATTGCATATAAGCAAACACAGACCAGACAAAGGCTTTGTGTGTGTGTGTATCTGTGTGGGTGTGTTTAAGGTCTAGACGACAGTGCAGTGCAGTGCAGTGAGACTAAGCTAATTAAAAAAGAAAAAGAAAAAATAGGTGGTTGGCTGCTGTAATGGGTATAAACAAATACCTGTACACAGACAGTGTGACACAATCCAAAAAACAGTAAAAATTGCTTTATAAAACTTGTTATTTCACTATATGACATGGCACAAACTTGACTCAGGGCTCTGACTTTGTGTCCATACAATTTGTCGGTGACATTTTCTGCATCTCTCCTATATGATACATTGGATATTTTTAACTTAGACTTATTTTATTGTGTGGGCTGCATATCTCTGAGTCACATAGGTGACCCTATCTGATACAAAAGTTTGTCTGCATGCTGTATTGTATTACTAACTACGTAATAAATGGTTTATAATAGGGATGGGCAATGTATCAGTATTATACGAATACTGTGATATGAGACTAGATATCATGTTTGATTTTGGATATGAAATTATCGTTAGTGTTTTCTTTTCCTGGTTTTAAAGGCTGCATTACAGTTAAGTGATGTCACTTTCAGAATTTCACAATGAAAGGAAAGCATATGTATCCGCATGCAGCTGTCTCAAGAAAAAGCACCACACCCAGTGTCTTTTTTCAGAACGCGCCTGCTTTTCCATGCGGTGGCTCCATGTGCTTCCTGTTTAAAATTTCTGAACTTCTCAGAGAGGCGCTGGTTTCGTCCAAGCGGAAACCTCCAGGGCTGAAAAATGACGCCTACGCAAAAGTGGCAAAACCTGCAGTTCTTTAAATGGCCACTTGAGGCTGGCTCCAGCAGCCAGTCCATGCCCATAGACCCCCATGTTAAAATGCCCAACTTTACAGCAGAAATAAACATGTTTACAGCCTGGTACAAGAAACAGTTTTGATCTCTATGGCTGATTTCCCAACCCATGTCAACTGCACATGGGGTGAATTTTTAAATAACTCATCGGTTTACTTTTGATTAAGGCTTAAAGCAGGGAGAGGCAACCTGTGACTCTGGAGCCACATGTAGCTCTTTAGCCCTTCTTCAGATGCTCCCTGTGGCTTTGCCAATAAAAAAAAAAATCAAATGGAAATGAATAATAATCTTTGTTTATCATTGTTGTAGGCCTAAAGAAATTATGCACCTGTGCACCAAAAAAAAAAAAAAAAAAGTTTAAACATTACGTCAACTCCAAATTTTGTCAAACCTCAAGGGCGGTGGCTTCCTAACCAGGCTACCTATGGAATCCAAATCCAAAAAAATAAAGTCTCTGAGGAGAATAGAGAATCTAACAGTGTGAGGATAGCTTAATTTGCTTTTACCGCCAACTCTGCAAAGTTAAAGTTCCAAATAATCATAAATTGCCCACTGCAGAATAGCCACCTTGTGGTAAAACCTATTAATGAATGCTCATTTAGACCTACTGCTAATGTTGACTGGCTAATGTAGATTTAATAGTCTGTGTAACCTTCATTATGATGCTAAAATATATTTTGTGGCTCCATACAGATCTTGTTTTTATTATTTTAGGCCAAAAATGGCTCTTTTGATAGTAAAGGTTGCCAAACCCTGGCTTAAAGTTATGCATAATTAAGGGTGGTCCATTTTCAGTGGCAGGCTGTCTGCCCTATAGTGTCCTCGGCCTCTAAGTCAGATCCACCCCACGCTCCTCCACTGTCCCAGCCTCTCGCCCAAATATATGGTAACTTCTGGCTCCAAAAAAGATGGGGATGGCTGAGATGCTGACTTCATAACAAGATTCGACAAACCAATGGGTGACGTCTTGATAGCTATGTCCATTATTTTTACAGTCTATGGCAGGAATAATCAACTTGCATTGCCCAGGGGCCACTTTTGCAAAATGACAGAAAGCCAAGGGCCAGTCGCAGTGGCCCCTCACAGGTCAGGTGTATGCAGTGGCATTTCTAGGACTTTAAGACATTCAGGGCTTAGCCCAGACCTTAGTCAGGGGGTCCAAGGGAACCCACTTGGCACTGTTTGTTTAAATAATTAAGCTGTACTTTGGTGTTTTTTAATGCACTCCAGTACCTTAATTACAGTAGAAGTACAAAAAAACCAAGTGTGAATCATTTTATTTTCTTTGTGAATTAAAAAATGGTTGGGGACCCACCTAGCAATCCATCAGGGGGCCAGATTTGGCCCATGGGCCGTAAACTGAGTATCACTGGTTTTTCATTGCTGCTCCTTAAGCTACTGTCTACATTGAGCTGTAGGACAAACTATCACAACAAAAAGAGTAAAGCCCATTCGTGGGAGCAGCTCAGCCGGACACTGGCAAGTGTTATGCTTTAATCACTGTACTCATTGTAAGTTTGTTGCTAACTGCACAGTCAATCTCTGTTACCATTGACTTTAGCTAACATTAATGTCAAGATATTGTTGTCATAGAAACAAAACCCACATGTAGTGCATTATTTTAAAGAGTGCTTGGAGAGCTTTTTTTATGAAGAGCTGGGATGAAGCGCTCCCCAACGCCTTGCCACCCTGCCACCGTTTTTCCTCTCAAGAAAAATACTATGCTACTGCTATTAACAAACAACATGCTGGTTGATTACCCTTTACTGATGACTGTTGATGACTTGATTTCATCAGTAATTCAACAGCCAGAAAGTTTTTTTTTTCACAACCTGGCAACCCAAAAGCTGATCTTATTAATACCTTATTGACAATTTACCAACAAAATAATAAAATCAGTAAGTCTAATACTGGTGTGTCTATTATTTGTTTTCTTTTCCATATATGTAAATGACATTGCCAAAATGTCTCATAAAACAAGTAAAGTAGTATTCAACTGAAGATCTGTTATGCATTTTGTATCAAACAGTAGTACATGTTCTGATCACTCAATGTACCATGGCAACAGAAAATACTTGTTTCTGATTGGTCAACGGCTTAACCATTTCTCTAAATCTGCATGCAGCTAATATCACATTGCACTTAACATTAGCAACATTCCAGTTTTTACATGTCATACATATTATCTGTGTCAATCAGCTAACTCACTGGTTTAACTTAAAGGAATATTTAACCCACAAAATGGTCAATGAGCAGTCTTTCTAGCGTGCTTCCACAGTGAATGAAAAATTTTTAAAAAAATGGAGGAAATTCTTGACGAATTGGACGAAAGCAAACAGCAAAACTATGTCAAAACATCAGTTCACAAACTCTAACGCAACTCGTGCAGTGTAATCCAAGTGTCATTAATGCAGTCGGAAGCTCAGTACTTCCCAAACTCATGCATTTTCAGGAAAACATTACTAGGCCTATTAAAAACATCTCCACGTAGCAGTCTCATGCACAGATGAGTAGCATGCCTGGGAAAGAAACTGCGTTTGAACTCTATTTAATAGAAAGCACAAGCAGAGTTCAAATGCACACGCTCGCACAGGCATGCTACTCATGTGCAGCAGTTTTAAATAGTATAGTTCTGGTGAAAATTATGTGTTTGGGAAGTGCTGAGCATACGACTAGCTGACTGAGACTTGGATTATACTGAGTGTGTGAGTGAGTTTGTAAACTGATGTTTTGATGTAGGTTTGCTGTTGTTTAAAGGTATAATATGTAGTTTTTCCACATAAAAATTTCTAAAAACAACTAAACCGATATTATATATTTTGTTTAGTTGTGTACTTTGATTATCAGAAATGTTTCCAACAATTTTTCAAACCCAGATAAATATGAAATATTAATAACAGTTACGGACCGTGTCATTAGGTCGCAATGGTGGCGTAACTCCAGTTACCATAGACATTAAATGAAGGAGAAGAAGAAGAAGCAGACCGGCTGAGACGTCAGAGAATGAATGTTACTGTTGCTAGGCTAAGCTAACTCATCATGGATCATGGTTATGCATTGACTGTTGCTGCACCTTCTGACACCGAAGCTGTCCCGGTAAACAACCCGGTAAAACGGAAACGTACTGGTCAACCTAGCGATCCCAGAAGAATTTGGGATAAGAAGAGAGCTAAATCCAGGATAAATATTGGTGTTGCCTTTCCGAGATGGAGAGAGCTTCGTGAAAATCTAGGACTACAATTTGACGCCGACCTTGCGTGTGTTCTACTAGACAGGTAAGCAAACATCTGGCTGATGTTATCAAAATATTAATCATTTTCACCAGTGTATTGCAAGCACTGCTGCCCGCCGAGGCACCAGCGCTGCGGAGCAGTGTGGAGCGGAGGCTGGCTAACCACAACATCTAACGATAGGTTTCTATGACTGAAAGAACGAGATCGCAAGTACAAGCAGCCGAAATGAGTTTCCTCCGCAGGGTGGCTGGGCTCAGCCTTAGAGATAGGGCCAGGAGCTTGGACATCCGGGAGGGACTCGGAGTAGAGCCGCTGCTCCTCCACATCGAGAGGAGCCAGTTGAGGTGGTTCGGGCATCTGGTAAGGATGCCTCCCGGACGCCTCCCTTGGGAGGTATTTTGGGCATGTCCAACCGGGAGGAGACCTGGGGGCTGGCCTGGGAACGCCTCGGGGTTCCCTCGGAAGAGCTGACGGAGGTGGCTAGGGAGAGGACTGTCTGGCCTTCTTTGCTGAGGCTGCTGCCCCCGCGACCCGGACCCGGATAAGCGGAGGACAGCGAGACGAGATGAGGTTTCTATAATGCTGAGCTGATGCCGGTAAATGAACTGCATTTATAAAACAGGCAGAGGAATAGCTAAACATAAGACGCACTGAGCAAGAGAGAGCAGCAGAGAGGGAGAAGCCATCGCTAACTGTAAAGCTAAGTAACTAGCAGATTGCTCAAATAATTAGCAGATTGCTAACCACTCAGCTAAAGTAAGTAGCATTTCTGAATAGAATGTAAATAACTGAGGTTAGCGAGATAGTCGCTAAAAAAAGAGAACCATGACTTTAACACACGGAAAACCGGACATTATAATCAGTTTATAAAAAATCCCCAGACACCCCAGACGGGACGTGAAAAGTGGACATGTCCGGGCAAAAGAGGACGTTTGGTCAGCCTAAGTAACGTTACTACTGATAGTTAGATCAGAGTTTGACGATCCAGTGCAGGTACCAGATAGGCTCGGGCTGCTACACCGGCCGACGGACCCCATTTGCATAAAGTGAAACATAAAGTGAATATAACTTCAGTAATATACCTCGTCCATGAGCATTTCTCTGCTGCTGAAGCTTGCTCTGCCAAAAAAACTGCCACGGTCGGTTTCAGTTACACGGAGTGAGGAACATTAGATCTGTATCTGTTATGTAACTACAACTCCCATGATCCCACGCTACTTCGTGACGTCATCCAACTCAGTCTTCTGTTATTGTTTTGGTTTGAGACCCCTAGCGGCAGAAAATTACATATTGCACGAATGCACGTTTAAGGTGGACCCCTTTTACTTCAATTCATTAACAGTTTTCTGGTTTCTCGATACTCTGTTCATTGTGGAGGCATGTGAGACAAAGTTTTCTTCACAAATTCAAGGTAACATGGGGTAAGTAACTGATATACAAATAATCATTCTGTGGGCGAACTATTCCTTTAATTAGCTGCTTCCTTTCTATTCATACAGTATTTAGCTATGGTACTGTATAAGCTTGGTAATACATGCAGGTTGTTTTGATATAGAAAATAAAATACCTCACCTTTTAACCAGATAGATATTATATGGTTGTTTTTACACATCAGCCTTAATGTGACAGTAGAAAAAAGAAAAAAAGAAATAAAGGTTGAATTCATCTCCAGCAATGTTGACTGTGAGCAAAGCAACACCTGAGACCTGGAGCTGTAAAAGGCTCTAAATCAAAGGATTCAACCGTTAGTGACAGTTCTCAGTCTATTAAAACCAATATATGCCACTTAGTGCCTAAGTTACAGCCCATCTGTGTGGCATCCCTGTTGCCTGCATTAACTTGGGATCTCATAAATCACGTCAATACTCTTCTGAATTTAATGCAACTGACAAATTTAAGGGCTGATTCAATCTTTATTGTGTGGGCTACATATCACCATGAATCATGTGGGTGATACTGAGAACAGTCTGGTGCAAGAGTTACTTTACGTGTATTGTGCATGTATCACACTGTATTGTGTTGCTCCCCTTTGGTTTTTAAAATATAGTAGTTAAAATAAATGAAAAGTTTAACTTTAACTGGTTAACTTTTAATGGGAAGATGGTGTTAACACTATAAAACACTGCTTTCTACATTCAGGCTTATGGTTATATAATGAGTAGCAAAGCATCAAATTGGCCAGTAAAGCCTGATTAAATGTCTAATTTAATGCATAACAGCGATGCTAGACAATCCAAACAGTGTTACTGACAGCCAACCACTGATACTATAAAACCCAAAGTGACTGTGAGAAATGCTCTATTTGGTTTTAATTCAGTCTTAAAATATGATATTTTCATTTTCATTTTCATTCCTATAGCCTCAGGTTCTAGCTGTTTCATTTCTGAATCATCTCTGAGTGAGGTAATCTATCACCTCAAAGACTGTCGCCTGTGTAGCTTTTAATTTTTGTGACTCACAGTGATCTTATTTTTCATATTTTGTGTTTGAAAAATTGTTACTGTCGTGATTATTGTAATGGTTGTCTGTTTTTGTTAATCAAAAGTTAATTCTGTCCACAGTGCACAGTGTCCCTTGCACAACAAAACATGAACTGTATCAGTTTATGATTTTTTTTCAGACTGAAAATAACTAAAATATGCAAATGGAAGCTACACTGTGATATTCATGAACGTCCTATTAAGATTGTTTAGTAAACATGTAATCTTTGTTCTAAGGTCAAATTAGTTTTACTGAACTGTATTAAATGACTGTAATTACCTTTACAACTATATATCATGTAACACATTTTAATTTGAGTTCCTTATGTAACACAAATAAACAACATCATGATTTAATTTGCATGATTTAAACAATGGAAAGTAAACTTAATGTTGTGGTATCACCCAACTTGATCAGAAGTTAGGCAGTAGGCATTCTCTGCAGTCTCATGTCATGAGCATGAATATAGACTGAAATGTTTTAACATGCAGCCTCACCCATTTATAACACCAATTGGGTTACAAATAACATAATACAACCAATTAAATATATAGAAAATTACAGCTATATTAACCCTATGCTAATAAGCTCATATCACCGTCATACATACACATGCTATATCTTGTTTTTTTCAGGTCAGTCAGGGCTAACCAGATCATTTGCCATCATTTCATGTCCTTCTATGTGCCTGTATTTTATATTAATTTTTATATCAATGAAAAAAACAAATCCGTGTGACTAAATTCTTACATTTTTACATGTATCTCACCATAGCAAGTTGGAAGAAGACATATTCTGCCATATACGAAGAGGGGAGACTCTCTGGAATCTGGCAATATAAGAACCATGATGGTGGGACATTCTGTCACTTCACAGTTGTCCAAAACATGTGGTTTGTGCCAGGCGGAAAATGATTGCCAGTATTTTTTCATTATTGCAAGAAATTCCATTGACTCATTCACAAGTCAAAAATGTGTTTTATCTGAAGGAAACATGCAATATTTACATCTAAGATCATAGAAAAATAGTCAACCAAGTGCAATGATGTCCTCCAAGATAATATTTGCCACTTTGTTTGCAGTAAACAAAGTTTGTTGTTGTTTTTCAGTTTCAGTTATATATTGGGGGGGCATTTTGGGCATTGGGGGGGGGGCACATGTCCCCCTCAATGTATATGGTGACTACAGCTCTGTCATGCATGCATAATTAGGCTGCAGTTGTCTGGGTGCGCAAAGGTGAAGTGGCTGGTCTTGTCATACAAAGTTTGATGGAGTGTCAACTGGACAATATGGAGATATTTGCATCTTGAAAGCCGGACTAAAAATGTGGATAGACAGGGAGAAACACACGCAAGCCTAAGACGTGGTAAGATATGATATTCCTCACTATATGAAGTGACTGATAACAAGATCTGTATAATGGATTTTGAAGAAATTCATCAGGTTTTTATTTTGTAGACAATAAATCTGGATTTATAGCATGATGGGATGACAGCACAATGATGTGTGTGGCATCGCTGGAAAGCTCTGCTCCTGCACTTTCATGTGATATGCGTGGCATTTCTGTGCGAGCCTGCATTCGCGAGTAATCCATCCAAGAGTAATGTGTATGCAGAGCTGTATGAAAGCTCTGTTATTCATGATTTTAGTGTAACTTTATCATTTTTTTTTCACTATGAAAACATTGGACTACCGACAAGTGCTTGATCTTCTCGGAAAGCTACAATTTCGCTGTTTCACGTGATATGCGTGGCTTCTCGCTATGACGCATGGTCACGGAGAAAATCAGTAGAGAAGAATATGTGTGAATTTGGACGCACAATGCATCGTTTGGGCCCATAGGGTTAAACATGTAGATTGTTGGGTATTAGTTAAAGTTAGCACCTTAAAGGAACAGTTCCCCAAAATCAAAAGTACAAATTTTCTTACCTGTAGTGTGACAGTCTAGATTGTTTTGAGGTGAGTTGCCGAGTGTTGGAGATATCAGCCGTAGAGATGTCTGCCTTCTCTCATATATAATGGAACTAAATGGCACTCAGCTTGTGGTGCTCAAAGTGCCCAAAAAATACATTTGAAAAGTGGTCAGCAATGTCTCTTTCCAGATATGACTCTGTTGCTAAAGTTAATCTACAGACCTTGTTACGAGCCGTTTCATTCCGAATTATTCTTTCTACCAAAGCGTGCATCTACGGTTAGCTCACATAGCACACCAGCTAGCTAACATTACAGCTCAGCCAAGGAGAACGCCATTAGTGTTAATATCTTGCACTGCTACGAACCTCTGGTCCATGAGTAGATGCAGGGTGGGCAATATGGCCCTAAAATAATATAACTCTTAGGGATGTCCCGATCCAGCTTTTTCACTTCCAATCCGATACCAATATTACAGCCTTGAGTTTTGGCCGATACTGATCCAATCCAAGCATGTATTATACATATTCACTTATTTTGTTGTCAGTCATGTTAGAAAAGGTTTGATCAAGCGATATCACTCTAACAAGAACAACTACTTAATCAGGTTAGTTAGAATGATCCACAGCAATTGGTATGAGAAACTGACCTGTTTATTATGAACAGGGTTTAATAAACAAACTTTAAATTTGAACATTAACACTAAATAAAAAATATAGCTGGTTTGCTTTGGCTGCTTTGGCCCCTTAATAAATAAAAAATAGATTAACACCACAAGACATTGTTGACATTTAACAAGCAATGCAGCCTTTCCTTTTCAGTTATTTTAGGAGTGTCAGTGCCAGCCAGTGTTGCCAACTTAGCGACTTTGTCACTATATTTAGGGACTTTTCAGACCCCTCTAGCGACTCTTTTTCAAAAAAGCGACTAGCGACAAATCTAGCGACTTTTTCTGATGTTATTGAAGACTTCTGGAGACTCTGTTGTGAGAGCACGTATCATTCTTATTCTTCTCAACGAGCAGCGGATGCTGCCGTGGGCTCCTCTCTCGCCCCAAAGCACTCACAGACGGCCCAGTCCTCCCTCCCAGCAGCAGTCAGAGCAGGAGATGTTAACCCCTATACATCCAGACTGCAAGTGAATCGCGCATGCGCGGAACCGCCGCTGGCTGATCTATCGCTCTGATCCCGACCTGGTTTACAGTCAGGGCGGGATGTAAATGTAAAATTTTCTTTGTCTAATATAAATCACTGAAAGAAGGTTCATTTGTAGTTCTAAACATATTCAGGGTGTTTTTTTACTCAGTTTTTATCTCTCCCACGACATCATTCCTCTCTCCTACAGCAGCCATTACAATTACATGCATATGGACAATTATGCAAATTAGGTGATGACGTCATTTAGCGACTTCTAGCGACTTTTAGGACAGCCAATAGCTACTTTTCTTACTGAGGAGTTGGCAACAGTGGTGCCAGCCTACTGTTGCTGTTTCCTGGGACCAACAGAGGGGACAAAAAACCACACACAATATTGTACAACTGTTTAAACAAGCAATAGTCCCTCCATGGCTCCAATTTCACGAAACAATGCCATCAGTGCTCTTTATTTAAACAGTACGATTGTAAACCAAATAAAAATATCACTCTCAAAAAACCAGAGCAGAAAACAAATAGTCAGTTAACTAAGTTGACCGCTACTCTTCCTACCCTTCCCTCCATGTGTGTCTGCATGCTGGCCTGGTGGATTGATAGTAAGAGCTGGAGCGGATCACTGGAATGGACTGCTTGAATTCTTGAGTTCTTGGATCGGCATTTTTCCATGCAGTCCGATCCGATGCACATTTTTTGCTAATATCAGCGGCCGATACCGATCCGAATATCGGATCGGGACATCCCTAATAACTATATTTTGGGATATTTTTGCAATAATGATATTCTTAAGGATATAACAAATTAGCAAAAGAACATATTCTATTAATAATTTTAAAAAAAATAGCATTGCAACAAAATAAGTGATATAGTTTTACAGTTTGCCTTCAAATATTCTGTAAAAACTAAATAAAAATGATCTCTCATTTCTTTAGTTTGTAAATACTGTTTGTAAACAGTAACTCAGAGTGAGATTCAGATTCTGTATACAGTATAAATAGTTCAACAAAATAAAATCTACCACAAACAAAATCACTTGAAGACCCCAAATCCTGTGTGTGCACATCGAGAAAGCAGAGGGAGAGACGCTGTGCTGCTGCCAGAGGAGCCGCTGAATGAGTTCCCTCTGAGTGGTAAGTCACTAAAAGAGTCTGAGAGGTCCAGGGCTGTTCATAAAGCATTCAGAACACCACAGTTTATTACACGCTACTGAAGCTGCTCCTCTTTTTGGAACCACCGCAGAGTCGGTAATAATTTCGCTTTCAGCCATGCTTGTTGTTGCCGTGGGTAACAGTATGACGTAATATGTCAACAAGTTGAAATATCTCAAGTATCACGATATGAGTTTTTCATATTATATTAAGTATTATGCCAGTATTATTGTGAACGACATGATATGGCACACCCCTGGTGGTGATAACAATTTTTTGGGTGTAGTCTGGTAGAAAGAAAATAGTTCCTATATAAACCACTCACAACAAGGTCTGTGGATTATCCGGGGCAACCTGAATACACAACAATTTGTGTATTCTGACCATGAAATACATACTACATGAGTGATAATGTTTTCATCAAGTCATGACACAAAAAACTGCAGTTATCTTACGTTAGACATATCAACCTGCCGTGCTGATGAAGAGCAAAGTCCTGTTAATGAGCCACTGTGTTATCAATGCGGGGGGCAGAGAGGTCAGCAGCATGAGTGTGAGGCTGTAAGCTACAAAAGAAAAAAAAAAAAAAACAAAAACCTATTTAACTTGTCCCTCATCATTTACATAGTGAAGTCCAGGATCCTGCTCTCCCTTATCATTCATTTCATAGTTCACATACTGAATGACGTCAGACAGGGAGATATGACTGAAGTGTCCTGGTGGTAGAAGTGATTGGATATTGAGTCTGAAATGCCATGACAAGTGAGTGACAAGTGCTGCGCACACAGCAGGACAGGTTGGAAACAACATCAACAATGCATGTGTAATGGCAGTGACAACACTCGGAGCCCTCAGTGTCTGCGACACACCATTTCATATGCCAGATTACACCATCCCGAGTTAATGAAGCAGAGAACAAAGTGTTTTTATCGCGCCGCACAGTACAAATAATTGCTCTTCATATTAACCAGGAGCATGAAATTATGGTTTCGAAAAAATATATAAGTTTGGAATATTGCAAAGTTACAAGATTAAGGGCTTTGGACAGCATCATCTATTATCCAGAGAGAGAGGGAGTTAAGTGAACAGAAAAATAAGTGCTGTTTCAAGCCCGTCTGAGCCAAGCCCAAATTAACTACTAACAGTTTGACCTACTTCATACCCAGCGGGCCTGATTTTTTTTTTTTTCATATTTGCTGATGAGGCCAAAGAAGAAAGTCGCATTAAGTGCAGGGAAAGAGGCTAGTCTTTGAAAAACAAATATTTGAAAGAGTGAATAAACAGAGCTGGGCACAGCCGCATACATAAATAACCTCAAATGGCCTTTTGACCTCGGCCTAATTGGCTTTACCTGATTGGCTAACATCTTCTACTTGACTCGTGACATGATATAAAGACACATGATGTTGGATCTTATTAATTACTGCACTTCACAGTGAAGGAAGTAGTGTTGGCTTTAGTATTCATGCTATTTATAGTCGGCACTATCAGTTGTGTCATTGTAGACATTACCTGAAATAAAAAGACCTGACACAAACCTTGTCAGTCAGCCACCGAGGGGATAATCTATTTTTCATGGAATAGAAGCCGACAGGGATTTAATTTTTATTACTGTCAGGCACCCAGTTTTAGTGTCAGATCTATGAAAAACTAATATAAACACAAATGTGCATACACACTCACACACACACACCCCAGAAAGTCAACAATGTTTAGGAAAAACAAACACCGCCGCACGCCCAGAGAGGAAACTAGAGGCTCAGAACTAAATTCTTGGATGTGGCGGTGCTTTCCCCCTAACGGCAGCCCAATCTGCTGGAACCTATCCCTATGGAGGATTTCTCATGAGCCATGTGATCTCACAGACGCACACACACACACAAGCACATTCTATTACTGGATATGTATTCATCAGACCGTGGTGCCATTAGAACAAACAGGTTAGCTTTTTGAGGCCATCAATAACGGCAGACATCCATCAGTCGGTTGTTATGCACACCTCACTGACAAGTCCCAGAGGTAAACTGCTTTTTAGTATTCACAGTATGATGCCTCACATTAAAGGATTTGTTTTACTCATTACCAGCGTTACAATAAATAACCTGATTAGGCTTCGATGCTAAACTCGGTGCTGGAAATCAGGCTGCAAAGCTGGTCAGACGACTATCACTTGATCTTTTTAGTTTTTTGTGTGATGTTTCACCAGAAAAACTCATTTTCCCTTCAGGACAAAAGCCAGCACTTTTTGCATTAACCCTGTTAACCCTGTAGCAGCCAGGAATAGCGGTGCCACACAGTGTGTATAATGGGATAGTTCTGTTTTAGCACCTGTCATACATCACACAGCAGCTAATTTAAATATTACTGCACTGACTGGAAGAGTTTGAGCATGACTTACAGCAGGTGTCACTTAGCAACCAGCGTGTTTAGCTGCTGTTCAAGACCTGCAGTAAATTGCTGGTAAACACTCACTTTTTATATTAGTGCATACATTTCAGGATTTATGTTGGTGTATTATAGACCACACATTGTTGTCTAAAGTACAAACACTGTGGCATATGTGCAAACAGGCTGCTTCAATTTTGACAGTATAGATATATTCACATAACAAGGCTTAATGCTTAATTCTGATTATTCTCCCAGATCCTACTTTCGTGCCTAGGCTGTTCACAACACATGCTTGAAATGACCCATATCTCACATTAGTGGAGCACCTCACATGCAACCCATAACGTCACACAAATACAGCTCGGAACAACCAAAGAAATGCCACATTTGCAAAACAGGACAAGCTTCATCTACCCAATGATCACCATAGTAAGTCTGATGACGTCATTCTACATAGTGGGTAGACATGCGCTTTTCTCTGGGAGAGGGTGAAGCTATTTTTTGGAGAAATGGCTCTTCAAAGACTGGGCGTTTGTTTTTGGCCTGTCTTACAAATGGGCTTTTGGTCCACTAGCTCTATTAGCCGTTATTGCTAGCAGCTATGTGGAGAGGGGTTGTGGGTGTGGCCAGGAGAGGAGTCAGGAGTGGTGGGGCTGCAATGTGGAGGGTTCACGAAGAAATAGTTTCTCCAAAACTTTAGGATGTCCGAGGCTACATTCCAAAATCTCTGTCGGTGCCTCACAACAACGCTGTCACAAAGAATCCACTTTTACGTCTGGAACCTCCCGTCTACAATAGGCTTGAGATGCACCCTCACTGAGGACTTGGCTCAGATTCCGGATTTACTCTCTTATCCTGAAGCCTCCTAAAGGAATCTGATCCCATTTGATTTGGCGGTGGGAACTTCTTGCGACCCCAGACCTTCCGCATGGAAGACGAGTGTTGTGTCACAGCATGTAGGAAAGCTGTCTCCGTCAGAAAGCTGGTAGTCGGGTTCTATTGGCTTGCAACTAGCAGCCTATTGCATCAGCAGTATGGCTACAACAGCCTTCTGTGGTTTCAATTTGTAATGTCAGTCTTATCTGCATCTGCATAGTAAGTACAATGTGGAAAAACCATGGACGTATGGGGGAAAACACACTTCCAATATGACTGTTTTCAAAACGATCCCATGACCAGTGATCAGATATGCCATTATGGATTTAGGCCCACATATAAAAGATGTCTTAATCTGATTGAAAAAAAAAAGGAAAAAAAAGAAGGATTTGGGCTACATTTGCTTGTAATGTGAATGTAACCAAAGACTGGTTTCGGTTATATTGGACAACCCTTAAGTCCAAGACAACATGTGTAATTATACCCAAACCAAAAACAGGATCTCCACTGATACCATGGCTTAGTACCGTTGGGTATTTGGCCTTAAGCTGTCAGTGTTCCCATTTATCGCTTTTTAATAACCTGTGGCAAAACATTTTTGTTTAACCTGTTGATTATAACATGAAAAAGACAAATGCCAGACAATTTATGATAAAGGGATTTCAGCAATTAGTAGAAGCTTGGTTTATTCTGATTGCATCTTTCTATTTCTTGAGGCAAGTCTTCAAAAAAAACCCTCAAGCTTGGTATCCATTCCAAAAACATTTGATGATCCAATTTGAAATTGGCATCTATTTATATTTCCACTGAATAACAGGCAATAACAACACAGATTTACAGCTGCAGACAACAGACCACTTTAGGCTGCCTAAATATTCTTCTGCAAATAAATTTGATTTATACGACTGTTTGGTTGATTTTGCTTGATATTGAAGCTTCAGCTGCCCTGGTTTCTGCAGCTTAGATATGTAGCCATCACAATATCATTCTGACAGATGTGGAGGGATCAGACATGATCTCTGTGATTGATCAAACTTAAAAGTATCACGAAAACTGGAGTTTCAAATAAGAATGAACAATAAAAGTGTGTGTTTGTCTTAACTGTGACTGGCACTGGCAAAAAAAGTACAGTCTCTCTACTGTATGGTAAAATAATGTCAAAATTGTGTTTGATTTTTAGAGATCTGGTTTAGTTTTATTCAGTAAAGCTGTTATATTATTCAGGTGGTATTCATGTAGTCTGTTTACAAGACCTCATTCAGTAGGAGCTGTTCACAGTCTGGTGAAGAATGCAGCTCAGGCTTGGTTTGCCTGAATCTCTTCACAATAAAGGTATTGATCACCAAAACCAGATGATAAATTAAACAGGGCCTTAAATTTATATTTTTAGCCAGCACAGTTTAATGAAATATTCTGTTTTGAGCTGTGAGCTGAAAAGGGAAAATTCCAGACATCAATAATTTTAGCGAAAGGCCAGATTCAGCCCACAGTCCACTATCCTCTTCTAGCTTAAGTACGAGAGACAACCAACAAATCCATAGCAAAATCTCAGACAGCTCATGTGTCTTTTAGATTGAACTCTGGGTCTGAGGCTTTTGACACTGGCATCTTCTAAGCCCATGGGCTAACCTAAACTTTAGCACTGGAGAGCCCAGAGTTTATACAGTAGCCATACATTAAACTGAAGGTTAAACTTTCGCACTTGAAGCCCAAAGCTCAGGGTTAGATTGTCAGAACTCAGTGTATGAGATTTTTTGTGACAACAAACTCTATTTATCCATCACTTTTGCTTTTCTTGACACCAGTTGATATTACAGTGATCTTCATTTTGTGGAAAACCCTTCAGATATATAAACAACAGCACTGTTGGCTTTAGTGAGCCTCATGCTAACATTTAAAGCTGAAAATTCTGGGTTGACAGAGGTCTTCACTGCCACCAGCTTATAAATTCATACCTCTTCCTCTTTATGATCAAACATCAACCAAAGCCCTGGCATTGGATGAATGTAGAATTACATGGACTGCTGCTGCACTAGAAATATTTCAGCCTGACATCATGTCATCCAGACTTGGATGGGCCGTTTGGATGTTCTGGTGGATTCCACCGCCTGGCGAATCTGGAGGCACAAACAAATCAGACAAACAAAGACTTGTGTCTGGCCCAGGTGAGTCAGCTGCAGGTCCAATGCAATCATAATGGAAACACATGTTGGTCATGGGAGCATAATTTAACTCCTTAAATCTTCTTTCCATTGAAAAATAGAGTGCTAAAACAGTGCTAAAATTACCTAAAATTAAAAGTTCATCTGCAGTCCATCACTGATGTCGTCTTGGCTGGTGTGCAAACAAGAAAACCACACCATCAAAAATCTAAATTAACTATTGTCCCTTTGGTGTTTACTCATAACATCCCCAAGATTAATCCAATTGTTGTTATCCTTGGCTTTCTTCCTCCTAGTTCTCACTATCATAAAAATGAATTGTGCCCAACATGTCATAATTGCCAAATTGCTGAGCTTTACATCCCTCCAGTTCGCTGGCAGAGCCACTCTCCAACACACACCCACAGGGGCCAGCACAACCACCAACAAAAAAGCACTGCAAAAGTGTCCTTTCCACTCATAAAACTCTCACATGGCAGTCGCTCTAAAATGCTGTGACTTTTACTGTTTCCCACACGTGTCCTTGTTTATGTTGCTGCCTTCGCTTGAAACGTGTCTCACGGTTCCTGCCCACAAAGTCATCAGAATTTATTTAAAATCCTGCTGCCATCAGGGGATTCCCTTATGCTGACACACTTGGCAAAAAAATAAGAACATTAGGTCCACATAGAAAATAACCAGACATTTCCTCTGAGAAACTCAAACTCACACAACCCTGAGGCAAAATAAGTCATAAGAAGATGACCTTTGAAAGTACCTTCAACTTAGCTCCTTATAAGTCCTGTCATGGTAAATTTCCCTAGGCATGCGTTATTTTTTTTTTTGCATCCACAGGCATTTTTATCAAAGGAATATGAAAGATAAGTAAAGCAGCAGAGACAGCTGCCAAAATTTACTGTTTAGCTCTGAAGTAACTGATGTTTCACAAGTGTGTGTTTTCCCTTGTTTAACGTGGCTGTCAATTCAGGCTGACTATGTGCAAGAACGAATGAAAATGAGGCAGTCAATAAATTGTTTACACTGTTTTACTATATTATTGAAGTGTGTAATGGATAAAAGGGATTTTTTTTCTAAGGAACATGGAGGGAGGGGCTGTTAAGTCTCCTTTGAAGGAAGTCTTCCTGAAAGATTTTTGACCTTATTTTGAGTCTCTCTTTTTTATTTTGTGAGACTTTAGAGGCATTTTACAACTCTATGGAATTGTAACCTTCTTCCCACTATTTGCCGAATGATCCTCACTCCCTCTTTGATACCGCTTGTTTTCGGAGTAGAACCTGATAAATCTGAATTCCAGGGCACGCTCGCCGCACCTGGGAATTCTGCTCTCACAAGGCGCAGTTTTTCAAATTCAGATGAGTTTTCCCCCCTGAAATCTGGTGGCAGGGGAAGTGTAATGTTTTCAGCGAAGTACAGGTTCACGAAGAGTCACGGCCGTCTGGGGAATTTCCAATATGAAGGTAAAATGATTGGCCTCAAAAAAAATCCGGGATCCATGTATAGTAGGGCCTTGAGACTGGAAGTCATCACAGGGGGGCTCATTAAAAAACATTCCACTTCAGGGAATCAACAAGAACATACAGCGAGCTATTTGCTCTCCAATCTGAAGTCAGTGTTACATGCTGCAGCAGTTTGGAGCCCCTGGAATATTTAGGCCTGGTCATTAGGAGATGACTTCACCAGCAGTGCCAGGAAATGCACTTTGCAACGCTTCTCAGAGCTAATCAGGTCTGCTGTGCTTTATATTTGCAATAAATGAACATAAAGTGAAGTGGCTTGCCAGCAAACAAGATGAGTTTTGGCTCTGATGTCTTTTGCTGTGAGTTATATAAATGGTTGACCCACAAACCTGACCCAATATGAGAGGCAAGTTATGTTTCTGTCTTGATTTACAGTTGTTGTGCAGCCTAAGTATCATCATTACAGCAGCGGCACTCACGGCAAGTATCCACAGTAAATGGATCCTTGTTGGCTTGTCTCGTGGCTGAAGTGCCACGTAAAGTATGGGAGAATACTACCAAAGATATCAATATAGTGTGGGTTCAAAATCTTTAGATGGTTAATGATCTATTAAAATTCATATTTTAAATCTGCATTAACTGATTTCTTGGACACTTGGGAGCAGGGAAAACAAGCTGTGAACACAGCACTGACATTATTATCACCATTTAAGTTCATATGGTGATCTTATTAGCAAGCAAGCATATGGAGCAACATTAGCATTCATTTGAAGTCGTGCTTCTGGCCACCTGATCAGTTTAAGTCCAGCATTCACTCTTCCCTTAGCTTTGGTTTCAGTGTCCACCAGCCTCTGAGGGAAATATCTAAGTTGAAAAAGCGTTCCCTGTGCATCATCCAACAGCATGCAGCCAAATTAGGTGCTTCTCAGCTAAAGGACAGAGTCTTTCCAAGGCAGAAGAAGGGACTGGAGCACACTGATCAATTTAATTCAGCCTTTAATAGTGCAAATAGACGAATGTTTCACCACCAATGTGTCTTCATCAGAGTCAAAGAGAGCAAAGACAAACAGGCACATTCATATGTAGTCAACGTACAACAGGTGAGCAGTCCACACTGGATAATTGGTTGAATGGAATTTCAAATCTATCGCACAATCCACAAGTGGGAGTTGCCATTGTCAGTGCCACACCATATGCACCACAATCTCAGCAGGAGCAAAGAAACACAAGTAGCTCTTAAAAGAACAAAATATAAAAGGTAATTTAAGCCAAAGGGCTCTGCTGTGTTAAGACTACGAATCCAGTATGCCTTACTGAGTGAGTTGACAATGTTGCCACCCCCTATTCCCCAGAACCTTCACGGTGCTGCAGAGCTACGGCTAGCCTGTGCATAGTGCTGGGCAATAGTACAGTCCATGTTTTGTGTGTGTATTGCAGATTTGTGTTCAGATATAAGAGTCTTCAAAGCTCTTTTGGTTTGTCCAACATAAACCAGACCACAGAGACATTTTGGTATGTAGACAACATGTGCTGCTGCAGCTTATAAAGAATTTTATCGAGTATTTTCTACCAGCATGTGGATGTGTAAAGTACTCAGTGCCTGATGAGTTTGAACACTGTGCACGGAGGCCACAGCATAAAAAACCTATAGGTTGATTCAGCAGCCAGGACACAGTGTTAGGTTGTTTTCTAGCATCAGAATGAACCCTCCCTCTTCCCTGGAAGTAGCAAAATCTTTAGCTGCAAAATACTTCACTTGTGGTAGCAGTAGCTTAGACCATAGGGACCTGGGTTAGGTCACCGGTTCAGATACCCTAGAGCAAAGCACCCAACCCCCAACCACTCAAGGCACTCGACCATGGGCAGCCCCCTCGCTCTGACATCTCTCCATTTAATGCATGTATAGGTCTTGTTTGTGCATATGTGTGTATTTTGGGCCTGTGTGTACATGACAACAGAGTGAAAACAGGGATAAATACAGTATATCTTCTTCTTCTGTATACCAGCTAGCTGCTAACTCTCTGTATTTGCTAACTTTGCTTTTCTAGGCTGGTGGCATACAGTGAGTTTTTATCACTTTTGCAAAAAACAGCTTCCTGCTTTGGCCAAAAATAGCACAAGTCAGTCACATATTTGTATTATCTGTGAGGTTACTGAGGTGCCATTTTCAAGGTATAGCTACAGTGAGCGATAGAGTAAACCACATTAAAAAGTAATCCATTAAATCAGAAATAATCCATTAAATCACAAAACTGGAGAAGGAGAAGCAAACAATGAGAAGACCATATTGAGACAAACTCAGCAAGGATGCTAGGAGCTTGTTTGGCTGACTTATTATCCATTAACAACACTGATCCACCTGATAAAGAGTTGGAGCGCTGACCCCTCGTTACTGCCTCCAACTTCGCACTTAGATATTACCAGCTTTCTTGTTTACAGTGTAAGTGCATATACCCGTGAACAGTTCAGAAACTATAAATACTTGAAGCCCACGGACATTGCACAAATGGCTGGGTGCAGGGTTTGTTTACATTTCAACCGAAACTGAGAAGGTGTTACTGATTTGCCGTACTTCTTCCATCTTGAAGATATTTATATTACAACCAATTTATATAACTGATAATCCCTGGGTCATCTGCTAAGTTTGGCGTCATGTTTAACTTAGTGGAACACCAACTAAATCAGCAGTTATAATAATATATAACATTAAACTGTGTTGTTGAGGCTGACAAGTGGAGCATTATCTGGAACATCACATTTATTGACTTTACATGTAGCTTAGATTAATACCTAATTATGTTAAATGTTCGCTGAATGAGTTCATGTTTGTTTGTGGGTCGGAGGAAATCTTAAATCATCTTTTAGAAGGAGTAGATGTTTACCACAAGCAATTGGCTTTGTTAAATTTAACAATATGTTAATGGAGCAAGGCAAACTAATCAGTAATATGATTGGTTATAAGGAAAACAGCCAATGCTTTAACACCATGATAAAGAAATCACCATGATCACACAGGAGTGTCTAATCCTATCCTCCTTTCATACAATGTAATTCTTTAGGAATCCTGTAGTTATTTACTGCTACACAGTGTTCCCACACATAAATTTTTAAATCTTTTCCAGAATATTTTACCCCATTTCCACAACTTTATTTAAGTAGTTTAAAAAAGGTAATATTAGGCCTATGTAGCAATCACCGGGCGCAATAGCTGGGTGCAACTGGGCTCCTTCACCAGTGTGCTTTGCCCTACATCAGGCACTGTATCAAAAACGCAGCATGGAATACAGAATGAAATGCCTTTGTGTCTAAACATACAGTCGACACAAAGTGGTAACGATATCTGGCCTGGTTACAGCAAGCGTGAAATATGTGTCGACGCTGACAGTCTATTGAGGGGCCTTCTGGTTGTCTTAAAGCCTTTTCCCTTTAGCATGGCCGACCAGAGCAGTTTCCCCCGTGCTGCCAACATCCAGCATTTAGGTGTAGAGCTTACATCCAGCGCGGGTGGAGTCTGCCTCTCTCATACCTCAGTCACGCATTACATTCATCGTTCGAAAGCCATACATTATAAAACACTCACTTTGAAGGCATTTGCGGGTAAGTAAACTGTTAGCTCTTTCTAACCTTACACGCTCATTAGACATACCCACAATCAACTCGCTGCATACGCCTATGGCCATGTTTGCACGAAAACGATCTGCTGAAAATGAAATTGTTTCTCATTTCTGTTTCCATTCAGACGACAATGTTTTGATAACAATCATGGTGCACACGGATCCCCAAAAATGACCAAAACCGCTGTAGTATACATGCCAGGCCAGTAGTTGGTGGTGTAACTTTGTAATGAAACACCACGCACCTGCACACATGCGCTTCCTTCAACAGAGTGGTGATGTAAAAACAAACAAAATGGCAGCCGCACAAACGTTTCTCTACACGGACGACGAGGTGGAGTTGCTACAGTAAATCTACAGTTTTCTAAGCGTTGATAAATTCAACAGGGTGAGCAGCACAAACAGAGCTCGGGAGTCCACCATTGTTGTTGTGATAGTCAACTTTCTTGTGCATGCCTAGTGACTGGAACCGTTATGTGCATGTGCGAAAAGTCTCAGAGAAACTGCATATTTCAAGTTTACATGACAATGTGATGTGTTGTGTTTTTTTTTAATTTGCATGTGTTTTCTCTTAATGTGTTGTGTTGTGGGATTTGGAGAACGTTTTTATTTATGCTGCACATGTGTTGTCAAATTGATGAAGATGTTTTCTTAATTTGTTTGTGTTTTGTGTGTATCAGGGCAGGAATTTCACAAGGGCCATGAGGGCCATGGCTCTCGTGCCCTCCCAATTTGGCCCTGTGCCCTTGAAAAAAATATCTGCCCTAAGGCCACAGTGGCCTTGATGCCCCGCCCGCATTGCCCCAGGTGATTTTGCGGTTTCCTCCTCTGCCCCTTTCCTGTCAACACGGCTTTGACACCTGTGTGTTTTTGAGAAAAAAATGCATCTTTTGATGACATTCTGGATTCTTATTGGGCAACATCAAATGAGCCCATGCGTAGCCTACATCACCAGTGGTGGGTTTGAGCCTGGCATGAACCGCTCGGACAGGAGACTTCATCAAACGCCTGGGCAGGGATCGGTACCGAGACCTGGTATTAAACAACCCAAGGCACGTTTAATCAACACCGTAATAATAGTAAGCTCCGCCATTATCGGCGTTACTTTTTAAAGTTTCGGTTTCATCATCATGCCGCAGCCTCTCTCCTGCTCTCTGCATGTCACCCCTCACAGCGCGTGCGCACACACGCACAGACACACAGACTCAACAGCAGAGAGGCCGCGGTGCAGACGAAGGGAACATAACCTCAAGATGACTCTAGTTGACGACAACTACACTTGTTACTGTGAGTAAGTGCGATAAAACCTCTAGCAGCCTACTTTATCAATACATGCGATCAGCATGTAGAAAGCCATATTTATATAAATATAGCCTAATTCTGTCATTCACCGCTATTATGATTTATGATCGCGGTCAACACAAGCACATCGCGCTTGCGGTGCTAACAGCAAACTGTTAACGACAAACTAAAATGAAAGCTGTCTGTATGTAGGCTAACACTTTATCTGAAGATGCACCTGAGGCAGCCGACCTGCAGACAGTGAGTGTCCTCAGTAGAGGGGGGACAGGATGAATGACTGATACTGATGTTTATCTTCATGCTGAGATAAGGTGACTTTCTTCACTCAGTATTGTGATGTCAGGAGGAATATTTATATTCCAGTCAGATATTATTGGGTTTTAAATAGTGACTTTGTTGTTGTAAACATGACTGTTGCTGCCATGGACTGTATAAAACTATATCCTGTGTAACTGACCTATAAGGAAAGCATCAGGAGGTGAGGTGTGTGCATGTGTGTGTGTGTGTGTGTGGAGGAGAGGAGAGAGGGAGATGCTGGTAGAGAGATAGTGTGTGTGTTATTAGATACTGTTAATGTCACTTATTATGCTTCTGTGCAGTGATAGCTCTTCTTTATTCTGTTTCTGCATCATGTTGAGGAGGGCCATGCCAGTATATATAAATATATATATGTATGCAAAAAAAAGTGGATCGGTTGCTCGCTGCTAAAAATGTGGCCCGTCGACATGATCTGGTTTTGAAATGCGGCCCAGTTGAAAGAGTAATTGAATAGCCCTGCTGTAGTTTGTTTGTTTGTTTGTTAGCTATCTAACAACACATCAAAAATAATTGTAAGCCAGTCTTGTTCAGTGAATCAGTTTATCATGTACACTCAAAAAATATTTAGACCTAATATTTAAGATTGTTTGCTTATAAATACATGAACCTGGTTGTTCTATATTTAAAACACATTGGGTTTATTAGTGCTGTTAACTAAATCACATTATTACTTATTATACTCATTATTATTACTTGAGCTCATTTTATTTATTCATTTCACATCCTTAGTCCTTAAATTAAATTCATTATGGACGTGGACTTAAAATCTTTATTGTATGGCCTTGCTGCCCTGGCTTTTGGCCTTTGTGCCCTCAAAAAAATGACAATACGAAAGGCCTTGCCCCTAAAATGACGAAATTCCAGACCTAGTGTGTATGCATGTGTTTTGTTAAATTGCAGTGTGTTTGGCCTCTCAGGGCCACCGTAGTGAGTTACGTCAACCCATCAATCTCTTACTATTTTTCTTTTATCTAATGTTTTATTTACATTTTGCACTTTGCAGACACCTTGTCTTTTGCCTTGCTTTGTTTTTAATGCTTTGTTTTGTGCTCTGTTTAATGTTGTGTTATATTGTTGTACTTGTTTTGTCTACTGGAAAGCACTTTGTGATCTAGTATCTGTGAAAGGTGCTATATAAATAAACTTTACTTACTTACTTACTTACTTACATAATTGATACAACTTGAACATCTGTTAGAAATGGAGCTGGAGCCAGCAGCTTGTTAGTTTAGCTTAGCATAAAGACTTTAAGCAGGTGTAAACAGCTAGCTCCACTCTGTTCAGCAGTAAAGAAATCAGATCACCCAGCACCTCCGACGCTCACTAATTAGCATGTTATATTGCATTTACATTGTATGTAATTCAAACAGAATCCAGAGTGTAGAAACAAGTTATGGTGAGCTAAGCTAACTGTCGCCTGACTCCAGCTTCAAATCCAACAAGCAGATGTGAGAGTGGTATCGAGTCTCTCATCAAACTCTGGTAACTGTATTTCCCAAAATGTCAAACTGTTCCTTTAGGAATCTGAGATAGGTACTGTACTCTGTAAAAGATAGTTTTAGATCTGCAGCTGCTGTGTAACCATGCAACCCACTGTGGAGGAAAGAACAGGAAAATAAAACACAATTTATGACCACAGTAAAAGCACTATTGTCAAAGCTTTCAGATGGTTTTGAAGTTGAGGAGATGACTAAACACTGTCATTAGGCCCATGTTCACAGTCAGAGACTCGAGAGCTCGGGAGCTCAGAACAACAAACAGACACAGATCCATGTACCGCGGACGTGTTATTATTCCTTTGCCTCTTTTGCAGCCAACCACCTGTTCTTTTGTTTACTTGCCAGACTCTTCATAGATGGAATAATCTTTGGAGACAAGAGGGCTTGTACTATTCCAGACATGATACTCTAGCTAGCGCCTGGTAAAAATCAATCTGCAGCCAGATTATTGCGCCAAAGAGTCAGAGAAAACAAACAAACACTTATTTCCATAATTAATCAAGTGCACATGGAAGTGCTTCGCCATTTTCCTTGTAGACAAAGATAAGCTGCTGGTTGTTGCTGTTGCTGCAGAATTTCAATTTCAGCTGGTATCTTACAGTACATTGAATGCACCCTGTCGTTGCCACACATAAGCGTAACCCAGCATTTCTAATTATTTATCACATGTAGCTTTTAAAATGATTATCCCAAGGTTTACTGACTGACTCAAGCAACATATTGGTTCAGTTTCCATAAATCATACTTGGTTCAACTCTGCCGCACATGTTTTCAATTCAAACTTCTTGTGAAATTCTCTTTTTTAACATCTCTCAGACAGGATTTTGAAGAACAAACAGTGACTCAGTGACAGACTGGTGCTTATTACTCCCTCGCCCTGTCGTTCTCCTGCAGAGTTTCAGAGTTTCATTCAGTTTCTCACCTGCCATGCCTGTGAGGCTTTTGGCACCAAATAGTTGAGCTGTGATTTTCTGGCAGGCATGCATCAACACATCTCCATCTTTAGCTTTGTGACGATTGAGTCTCATGGATGGTGTGCTGGAGAGCACCCTGCAGGAAAACGGCACCAACGCAAATCTGAAGGGGCCTCCACCCCTGCAGCTTGTCTTGAGAGGGCTCTCCTGTTGTTTCTCCAGGCAGCTCTGCTCAAATATCATGAAAACATTAAGGAGAGATGTTCCTATATGATACACTATGTCAGCAACACAAATTGGGAGTATAGGTTACATCATGCCTTGAATAGAGCTTGAATAAAACCTCTAGTTATCACATCATTAACACCTGTATGCATCGCTTTCCAGCCACTTTCACACCAGAACAAGAGGAGCTTTGCTTTAATTTAGAATTATCAATTATCACTAATACATGATAAAATTTAATTGGTTTTAACAGACCACTAACAAATGACTGCCAGTGAGCCAATTTCAAGTTGTAGGAGAGCTGTTTGCATATTCTTAATTTGATGTTGACAGACTTTTTTTCCCTTACCTAACAAATATGACTTCATGTGTCTGAAGGTTTCTGGATCACAATAAGACTATGGCTAAATGAAACCAAATAAACTGAAATCCATTCATGTTTAGGTGTCAGTAAGTTAACAGTTAGCTGCTGTAATTTGCTAACCCAGTCTATGCATTTTACCACCTTTTTTTGTTCCAAATATCAGATATCACTGTTCAAAGCAGAAAACTGACAATATGCTATTTTTCTTATTGTAAACAAATTCCGTGAAAAGATCCAAACAAACCATTAATTTCTCCTGCTAACAAGTGCTGTCTGTGTATCCAAACACTGATATATAACTTCTTTCTCTGAGCCATAGATCTCTATTGTTGTCCCAAAACTATTGATTCAATCCTCAACCAATAATAACCCTGCTTCTGTAAATGGTCCCTCACTAAGAACTTGGTATTTCACCCTGTGGCAGTGCCTTACTTCCTGCTTTAGTTTTGTGTGCCTGGTGCACCTTCTCGTTCAGTTACATTGCGTCGTGTCTCACTTTGTGGAAAAGCTAGCAAAACCTAAAAAGTTTTTTATGAGCCTTATTTTTGTTTAAAACCCAAGATTAGACCTCCCGCCTAACAGTTATTTCAAATGGAGATATTTTTTATATTTTTCATTGTGATTATCGATTTACAAAGATACAACAAGATCTTTGCTCCTTTTGCTGCTGGCTAGACTTCCCTGCAGATTTTCACGAGTTTTACCTGACTGCTAATAAATTCTCCATCATTGACCATCATAAGGTTATAGTGAAATATGTACACCTAAATAGTGCTAAAATATATATAGATGGATATACTAAATTACCACCTCGCAGTTGTATGGCTCCACAAACAATTAAAGTCGCTGTTACAGTTTGCATCCATGTCTGTCCAGACTCATTTGTAGCCATGACAGTAGACAATGCTTCCAATCATCAAGCTAAGAAGATCTAAACAATGAGCACACTGAAAGGTGGACACCCAAAATTAGTGTTACCAATTCAGCATCCTACCAAATGTCTCCCCTTCTGTTCTTGGATTGTGACACTGAGTAATGACCAGACATGCGTTTTTGCAGAACGTTACTATGTCACAGTGAAGTTGACTTTTAACCTTTTAGGTTGTTGTTTTATCCTATGAGACTTTTGTGTTAAATGCTTTCATAACTAGCAAAAAAATTCTTTAGTTATGGCCAATAACATGTTTTATGGAGCCCAGTCTCACTCCAAAGTCATCGAAATCCAGTGCTTTGGCAGTGACTTGTGGCGTCAGAAACCAACAAATAAAAGGATTCCTTCAATGTCGGCATGATATGCGGCTGGCTGTCGTTATAGTTTAATGGCGCAAAGCGGCATCCGGAGAATGGGACAAGGATGAAAGTTAAGGCAGCGAAAGTCTGAGTAGGATGGTTGGGAGGGGTGGTGGATGGGTCCAACAAACACCAACTTCCACCCGAGAGAGTTTGCGTCCAGTAAGATTCTAAAGCCAAATCCTGTTCTTTTTTCTAAACCTGTGTATTTTGAAAGAAGACAATGCACTTAACAGGCAGAACTTGACACAGTGTCCCAGAACGTCAACAACCAACGCACCCAGGGTGCCTTTCACGCTGTATGTGGACGTGGAAAGTCCATGACCTAACATTGATATGTGATGAGGTCGGAGTAAGAATTCTTTGTTTTATGAGGTCACAGTGACCTATACCTTTGACCATCAAAACCTAATCAGTTTACCATCGAGTCAAAGTGGATGTTTATGCCAAATCTGAAGAAATTCCCTCGGACTATTCTTGAGATATTGCATTCACGAGGATGGGACATTAGTACATACATACAAACAGACAACCCAAAATCGTAACGCCTCCAACTATGGCTGTTGCAGGCGCTGAGGCATAACAACAAGAATCCACTCAGATGGGAGGGCCTGTATTCTGATATCTGGTGTAGTGTCTTCCATCAATATATGCCCAATACTACACCAGATATATATGCCCAGCCCAAACTGCCTTGTAAGCCCATTTGGGCTGGGCATATATCTGGTGTAGTATCTTCCATCAATATATATGCCCAGCCCAAATGGGTTTACAAGGCAGTCTTTCAATTTCCATGTACATAGATGTGAGACCAAATACACAAATTAAAAGAAAACATCAATAGTGTATTCTATAAGTCTTCATACTTGACAATAAACTGGTCTCATATTGTAGGTGTTTAGTATTCAGCCACAGTTTGCCACATTATCCAAGCTCTACAGGTAAAACTAGCCCAGACTTTGTTACTCGGTCCAATGTTTTTATCAAATTCAGCATTTTTGTTACACATTTTTACAAAGGTGCAGGTTCTCTTATAAAGTATGACCATGCAGTTGGAGCACCGGCTGAGACTGTCATGGAGCTCACCAAAGTGTCCACTGCTGCGTCCTGCAAAACCACACTCATACAGGTCAAATACCAAGTTTTAAGGGAGTTCCTTGCCGTTACCACATATTAGGGCTTGAGGCTGAGTGCCACAGAATAGCAGTCAGGGAAGTCAGACAGTACAGTGAGACACTTTAGTGGTTCTGATGGAGTTGGTAAGTGGTTTTCTAACAATAAGAAAAATATAGAATTTTGCCAGAGTTATCCACTGAAAGAAGCTTTCCAGTGACTTCTGCTGTTTTGTGTTTATTTGTGAGCATCACTCTGGTGTTTTCTTTTCATCGTGCTTCTCTCTGTTAATGTCAGACTGTGGCTGTCAGCTTGTATTGAATTTGCCGCCTGGTGTGACAATTGGACCAAATGACAGTGACACGCAGCATTGGTAACAAATGGAAATCGCCTGGGGATACATTTTAAACTGTACTTTATATGCAGCATTGTCAGCATATACTGTATTTATTCTCTAAAGCATTTCACTACCTGTGCCTTTTTTTTTTTTTTTTTTGCAATTCATGTAGGATCTGAGGCCCTTGTTGTTATTATGCATTTTTGACAGACGGGCCCCTTTTACAGACTAGTGGGAAGATACTTGCACTTTTACCTCAGGCAACATTGGATTGATCTGCCCCCGAGTGTCACCAACATGTCATCATGCTCACATGACCCCCCTTTGCCATCTTTACACAACAGTAAAGACTCCAAGTATCTCCAGCTGTCTATCTTGATCACAGGGGGCTGTTTTCAGTTTTCTGTTAATTCTGTTTAAATCATGCGTAGGTGTGCGGCTGTGGCTTTTAGTTGACAATGTTGACAATGTCTTGGCGATATAAACATGAGCCTAAACAAACCTCGTGCAGTGCTGAGCCAGTGCAAAAGCCTGACAAATACCCACTCTGCATGGCACCATTTGCATGGATTCATTGCAGAGAAGTCGCATTGATACAATTTCAGAAAGTCCCGGGAAAAATGTTCTGTACATCCTTGACTTATATTTGGACCCAGCCAATCAATAGGAGCAGAATTATGAGGCAGTGAAGCGAGTGATTTTAATCTGGGACTAAATATCCAGTAGTGGATTAGTTTCAGACAATTTCATACCTCCAGAGCTCTTCATGAAATATGGATAAAGTAGGAGAGAGAGGGGGGATTATGAAAAATAAAGGCATTTTCCCAAACCTCCTTCTTCGATGGAGGCTAGATGAAAAGTTTTACAGATGGGCAGCTGGAAGATTTCTAGGAACTTTGCATAGCAGATGTACTGTCTCCCACAGCCTTGGTTTGGGCACCAGTTTAATTAGAAAGCCCCCCTGGTAAGATACCTTTCAGCACTGACAGTGGAGTTCCAAAACATGCCCAGATTTTTCCTCATTGTGGGAAGTCTCATGGTCATTGCCACTGCTGAGCACGGGGCATGCAGAAAAACAAAGAGATGTGATGCAAAGATGTGAAAAGGTTCATTTACATACTGCGATCATTAACACACATCCATCCTGCACTGTACTCATTTAAAAATTTGAAATATTATTAGCATTGTGATCTGGGGCGGTAGATGTGAATTGGTAAAGACAACCAACGACTTTATTACAATATTTAAAATCGGCACGTATTTCAAATCAAGACAGAACCCTCTTTGTTATAACTGAATTTGATTTATCTTGTTCACATGATTCTTGCTACACTGTGATCTCACACACACGCATGCTGCATGTAAAACTATTTCTACAAGGTCTTTAGGATTTATTTATTAATATAATTTGCCTCTAATGCAATGTTGTAGTCTATGCTCTGCAGCTGACTACATATTCATGATCATTTAATGTGAGACAACTGTTTAACAAGTTTTACTCATCGCTGAAAATCAAAAGGCATCCCAGCCTTTGTTCTGAGTCTTTGTATGCTGGATAAAAACTTTTTAAAGCATTCTGTGCAAGTAATTCAATGAAAAGAAACACCTTAATTTACTTAATTTGCTATTGACTGAATCTAATTGCTTCACCATCTTTTCAAATCAATGCTGTTGGCTACATCCTCATATTGATGCACCAATGTTTCTTTACACCTCTACTGTAGATATTTCTTATCTTTTGTTTACTCTCCTGGTCCGTTCCTCTTGGCTATTTTCTACTATAGACTGGTAGAATAAAGTTTATTTATTTTGGCATTATCTGTGGGTGGCCCCTATCTATTTAATCTTGAACCGCTGGGTGCCAGAGCATTTTCATGAACTGATTACACCCTGTCTGTTCATCTTTTTATCACCACGAAGGCTTCAAAGCACAGCAGGTTCTGCATGAGCACGAGTCACAAACTGAACCCATATTAAGCCTTTTTTATATCCTTTAATATTGCAAACATGAACAACGCGATGATATTTGTAAATAGATATTTGCAAACTCTGGTGAACATTGTTAGCCACAGTTTTCATGCTCATTTGAAAATATGACTTTTGGATTAAAAGTGTTTCACCAGTGATCTTCATTTTATAGCCTCAGGGTTGACACTGTGAATCTTGATTAAAGAGAATATTAAAAATGAAATATAAAAATGAATGATAAGCAACAACAGAAAAAAAATATGCTTATGTATCTTGTCAATATATTCAGCAGGCTTTCCTATAATAAATGAGAATACACATGATAAACAGTGGGTTTGTTCAGTACAGCGAGTATCAGTGGTCTCAGAAGCACTCAAATCTTTTGCTTGAATAAAAATAGCAACAGTACATGAATATATACAGTACAGGCCAAAAGTTTGGACACACCTTCTCATTCAATGCGTTTTCTTTATTTTCATGACTATTTACATTGTAGATTCTCACTGAAGGCATCAAAACTATGAATGAACACATGTGGAGTTATGTACTTAACAAAAAAAGGTGAAATAACTGAAAACATGTTTTATATTCTAGTTTCTTCAAAATAGCCACCCTTTGCTCTGATTACTGCTTTGCACACTCTTGGCATTCTCTCCATGAGCTTCAAGAGGTAGTCACCTGAAATGGTTTCCACTTCACAGGTGTGCCTTATCAGGGTTAATTAGTGGTATTTCTTGCTTTATCAATGGGGTTGGGACCATCAGTTGTGTTGTGCAGAAGTCAGGTTAATACACAGCCGACAGCCCTATTGGACAACTGTTAAAATTCATATTATGGCAAGAACCAATCAGCTAACTAAAGAAAAACGAGTGGCCATCATTACTTTAAGAAATGAAGGTCAGTCAGTCCGGAAAATTGCAAAAACTTTAAATGTGTCCCCAAGTGGAGTCGCAAAAACCATCAAGCGCTACAATGAAACTGGCACACATGAGGACCGACCCAGGAAAGGAAGACCAAGAGTCACCTCTGCTTCTGAGGATAAGTTCATCCGAGTCACCAGCCTCAGAAATCGCAAGTTAACAGCAGCTCAGATCAGAGACCAGATGAATGCCACACAGAGTTCTAGCAGCAGACCCATCTCTAGAACAACTGTTAAGAGGAGACGAATCAGGCCTTCATGGTCAAATAGCTGCTAGGAAACCACTGCTAAGGAGAGGCAACAAGCAGAAGAGATTTGTTTGGACCAAGAAACACAAGGAATGGACATTAGACCAGTGGAAATCTGTGCTTTGGTCTCATGAGTCCAAATTTGAGATCTTTGGTTCCAACCGCCGTGTCTTTGTGAGACGCAGAAAAGGTGAACGGATGGATTCCACATGCCTGGTTCCCACTGTGAAGCATGGAGGAGGAGGTGTGATGGTGTGGGGGTGTTTTGCTGGTGACACTGTTGGGGATTTATTCAAAATTGAAGGCACACTGAACCAGCATGGCTACCACAGCATCCTGCAGCGACATGCCATCCCATCCGGTTGGCGTTTAGTTGGACGATCATTTATTTTTCAACAGGACAATGACCCCAAACACACCTCCAGGCTGTGTAAGGCCTATTTGACCAAGAAGGAGAGTGATGGAGTGCTGCGGCAGATGACCTGGCCTCCACAGTCACCGGACCTGAACCCAATCGAGATGGTTTGGGGTGAGCTGGACCGCAGAGTGAAGGCAAAGGGGCCAACAAGTGCTAAACACCTCTGGGAACTCCTTCAAGACTGTTGGAAAACCATTTCAGGTGACTACCTCTTGAAGCTCATCGATAGAATGCCAAGAGTGTGCAAAGCAGTAATCAGAGCAAAGGGCGGCTATTTTGAAGAAACTAGAATATAAAACATGTTTTCAGTTATTTCACTTTTTTTTGTTAAGTACATAACTCCACATGTGTTCATTCATAGTTTTGATGCCTTCAGTGAGAATCTACAATGTAAATAGTCATGAAAATAAAGAAAACGCATTGAATGAGAAGGTGTGTCCAAACTTTTGGCCTGTAGTGTACATGTGAAAGTCATGCAGTCAAACTTTTACCCAATCACCAGAATAAATGTTGCCATGGCACATTTCACATGTAGCAGACACGTTGAAACTCAACCTTTCTTAACGTTTCAGTTTCCAATTTTATATTGTCACAATGCTGCGATCAACACGTGGTGAGATTTAGAAACAAAACTACTTGGTTAGGGTTAAGAAAAAAAATGTTTTGGCTTAAAATAAACAGTATGGTTGCCATAAACATGGCTGGAAATTTTCCAACGTCTTGTTAAAAAAATGGCTGGCCTTGTTTGTTGGTGTTGAACAGTGGTCTGATGCTGTACATGTCACAGGATCCATCATCCCCACCTCCTCCTATGTACAAATCTAACATCTGTAGTTTGTAGAAATGTACAATGCCAATGATTTCCTTTGGTGACTGGTGGAAAAGTATTAGAATCAAGTACCGTGAAACTTCAGTTACTAGCCTGGGCTATTCATTGCGTAAATCACTGAACTCAACAGGTCTATATTTCGGACAGGCCTTTAATTCCTTTCACACTTTTTATTGCTCAGCAAAGATGGGAAATACACTCAAATTGTTTATACAAACCAGAATGAATATTACTTGTATGAAAATTAGGCTTCAAATAGCATATTAATTATGAATCATTCATTTGATCTAGCTCTAACAGACAGCACATCAGAGAGAGTTACGACACTCGTTTAACGGCACCTGAGGGTCCCGGCACCCAGCATACCAACACAACACCACTTCATCATTTTAAAACAACACTCATTTGGATTAATTTGATTCTTTTGTTTGGTGGACGCTTACGAACTAATGGAATATGAATAACTTACAGGGTAATCGAGGAACGGACACATATTCTGACTTTATGACAGCCTCATAACAAGGGAGTCACCACCTTTTTTTGGTCTCTGTTGTATACCATGCCAGTATATCTGAGGGAATTACTGTTCTCTTTGGTGTTCATGATTATAGCTGTATGCACAATCGAAGCAGCTAACTAACGATAGCTCAAGTGTGTAGTCAACAACCTGCTTTTACGCATCCACGAACTTCTATAAAAATGAACTGCTTGGCAACCAGACCAGGCGTCTAATTGAGACAGGCCTTTATTTGTCTAAATGTGTAGCTCCGGGCTAGTCAAAGGATCTGGGTGTTTAATTGGGACTAGGCTTTTAATTTAGGTTTTACAGTAAGTACCAAAAGAAAAAGTACTCATAATGCAGAATGGCCCACTCCATAATAATAACCGGAGGTTGGGTACTACGCTTCCACGACAACGCCTTCCTGATGCCAGCAGTAACTGCCGTATGAGCACAGTGCAAAGCGGTGACAATTAGCTTGCTAGTGGAATACACACAATCACATGCATACACAGCAGGACCGGCTTACCACAACAAACCACAGAGAAGCTCTGATTACAACAGGGAGCATGATTTCTTTCTCTGCTTTCGACGCCATTACTTCAGTATATCTTTACATAGCAAGTAATGTTTGCTGTAATTTAATGCTCTGAATGTCACATACAACCTTTAATGTTGCAGCTGGTAACCACATCATAATTCATTTGTTGATCATATTTCATATTGCTGATCTAAATCTGTAAAGCAACTAGTAACTAAAGCTGTCAAATAAATGTATCGGAGCAAAAAATGAAATAAATGGCTCAGAAAGTATTGTAAAATAGAATGACATGTATCTGAAAAATGTACTATTAGTTACTTTCCACCACAGTGAGTACACATGAAGAACATATTACATGTTAGACAGAATAAGAAACAGGAAAATATACTGGATTTGTATTTAACAGCATGAAAAAGGCAGCAGCTGACTGTGATGTGACCTAATGATAGCTTTATTTTTGAAAAATAACCTCACATCAATGGATGCTTGTCAGATTGACTCAAATCCCCTCCGAGAACAAATGTGCTTTCCACAGTAGGTGCGCAGGGTGAGTGCTGACTTTATAAACTTCACCTTTATAACAAAAAGAAAGGTTTTAAAGTGCTGCGGTAGCAGAGTGTTGTTGCAACCAAGAGAATTGCTAAGCAAAATATTTAATTCATGTGTTGACTCAGTCGGTTCTGTGAGAAAATCACTAAGCTACTTCCTGGTATGTGAATCTACTGTACACCTGCTACCATACTGCCTAATGTATGAGTGCATGTTGTATTTCCTTTATTATAAGTCCTCTAAGCACTGCACATGGCTGGCTCAAAATGAACTAATGCACACTCAGAGCCCAGCTTTTCCTGCTGCACTGCCTCCGAGCTCAGAAAAGCGTTAAAAATCAGAAGTGAATGACATTCAAAGGATTACCAAAGACGGAGATCTTAATGGTTGATTTGAAAACAGTCTGGAAGTGAAAATCTCCCAGATCTTCATCTAGCTTTGCTTCTTAGAGCGTGAGATTAGACAGTAATACAATCCTTGATTGTGAACATGAAAATAAGTCACTCTGATACTTATCACTAGGAGACTGAGAGCTACAAGATGGCAAAAAATAATATCTGTGATAATCAGAGTGTTAAACTGATATGTGTAATAACAGAAGTGAAGTTTAAGACCAGATCTAGAGGGATGGTAGCTGTATGATGTTCCGCTTTTTTTAAATCTGTTTGTGTCTTAACACAACAATCCATCAAATAATTAGGAGTCCTGCTTACTTGATGCAACAAAGGCTTCATTGTGCTCAGTAGCCTTCATTCATAGTGCAGATGTTTCATCTACCATCTGTATTCTGGTGTCAGTGAAAGTAACTATGAATAATTATGTGTGATGTAATCAAAACAGAAGCTATGTAGAAGGAATCATTCACAGATCAAGCCTTAAGGGTGTGACTACTAAACAGGTACTATGAACATGGCTTATGAAACTGTGGAGGTCAACGTATCCCTCGTTACATACTGTAATTGGCAATACAATAAGGGGCAATTTCTTTCCTTGAAATTTTCATAGACAAGGCAAAATTATAGTCTACCCAGCGCATGGATAATTCCGAATGGCTCGAGGCGATTTTACCACACTTTGCGCTATTGAATTATATGCATTCCTGGTGAGAACACCTGTTCTCACCTGTCAATCAAATGTATATACGTTGTTTTGTTCAGGAAAAGTAGCTTACAGGAAAAGAAATGACACATCTGAGAGCATGACAATAGAAATGAAAATACATGGACTTTACTGATTTGGGAGGCTTCAATGCAGAATTTCGGCCGCTAGCAGCCCAGGAACCAGACAAATCTGCATGTTCCAATACCTTTACTATCGTATTATGTGGTATGCAAGAAAAAGATTTAGTATGTCTTTGGTCAGAGTATGTCAAATACAGTCTGCCAAAAATACAAGGATGTTCTATTACATCTGGTCAGATCTCGCAGTGTGCAAGCTAGCATGATTTTCTGGCTGTTCTTACCCACAATCCTATGCTTAGTGAACGATACGTCACATCAACTGTCAGAAGTCCTAATGACGGATGACAGCACATTCAGCTGACTGATGACCAGTTGATTAGTAATATTAGGAATATTCATTGTTTAATTGATTAAAATAACCATAAATATAACCAACAACAAAAGGGCATAAGTACTAAATAACAATGACAGAGTAATGTAATTTTATTATTGTGTATATAATATGTTAGAATCTGCAATGTATGCAGTCATTACTTGCTGCAAAATAACAACACCAGAACTGTTCAGGTTGACCTCGGTCTGTGGCAAGCTTGGTGAATGGCATTTTGTTTTATCTCCATGGTAACGGACATATAAGTGAGAGGGTCAAAGTTCAGGGCCTAATGTTATGAGGAAGCAGTATGTTCTGATTGTGTGCATTCTGTCAACTAGGCAGCGCTGATCAAATATGAATTAAGATTCTCTTACTGCCTTGCCTACTTCCGGCCTCAAATGTTTTAAGAAATACATTTTAGGGTGCTTCCACACCTGCCCTGTTTGGTTCAATCGAACTCAAGTTCATTTGCCCCTAAGTGAGGTTTGCTTGGACAGGTGTGAACACAGCAATCGCACTCAGGTGAGCACTAACACAACCTGACAGAAACCTTCTTGAAGGGGTGGTCTCAGTCCCATTATAGCTGAACTCTGGTGCGGTTTGTTTGGGGTGACAACGTGTTCCGACCTCGATCCAAACCAACTGCAGTCACATGACACATTGTTTGGGTTAAACATGAGCATGTTACAGTCCTGGAGGATTATTAATGTGTATCTCCTCCTATACTGCCTTAATATTCACATTCAGCACATCCAATGCGTCAAAACATTGTTTTCTAGCTGGAGCCGCGCCTCGTTTTCAAACTGTATGGTTTGACTAAAATGAACAATGACAGCAATATAGTCCACGATGAGCAGCGCTAAAATCAACCTGCGTAGTTGTCCCTCCATTGTGACATTAGAAAGTGTTGCATTTATCTTGCAAGTGTACTCTTCTTCAATCTTTTGTTTACTTCCTGGATTGATTCTGACCAATCAAGAGTAGCTTTCTCATACTGGCATTTGATCTGGTCCGCTTGTAAATGCTGCTGGGAGAACACAAACCAACTCTTGTAACAAAATTAGTCCCTCATTCGGACCAAAGCAAGTGAACTCTAGGTCTGAAAGCACCCTTAGTGTGCTATTTAGCTGTAATTGGAGAAACTTCATAACCAGATGGCCATTCTGAAAACAGACCAAGCACTGCCCCAACTACGCCACAGGTTTCATTGCTCTGCTATGTTGTAGGTCACATTTTGTTGCTCTATTTAGTTGTAAGTTTATCCAGTTACATCCTCTGAAAATTGAAAAGGAACTTTTCAATTTTCAAGTTCCAGACTAATTCACACATGGAACATATTGAGGGTGGATTGAGGGGAACTGTGAGCAGATCTATCACTATAGTTAACTCAGCATGTTTTTCTAACAACTTAAGATCCACACATCCATCCAGTGATGAAAATCCTTCATCCTGTTGGAAGATTAAGTTAAAAATGATCAAGATCTAAAAAGTGACGGTGAAGTAGTCAGCTGGAAATACTTTAATGTCTGGCCATTCGGCCAACAGCCAGCAGTTACAGAAAACCCTGTATATCTTGCAAATGTTCTGCTGGCTCCAGCTACATATGTACAGACATGAGAGTGGTATTGATCTTCATATGAGGAACAGAGGGTCGCACTCACTTCTTTACATGGAAACATGCATCTTGGATAACGCACCAGTTGAACACAGCGCAGTGGCAACCCTACAAATAGTAGTGGTATTGATCTTCTCATCTAAGTATCACCATGAAAACAAATGAGTGTATTTTCCAAAATGTCAATTCTTCCTTTAACACTTTAGTGCTTTGTGGCTACCATCTTATTCGTCTGTGTAGAAACATAAAAGAGCTACAGAAATCCATAGTAAAACTATTAACTCACACCTTACTGCCTGAACAGATGTAAAGACTCCAACTGTGCACATTATGTCTGAAACCAGCACAGATATGTGTTGACTGATGAACAAAACTTCCTGTTTGGAGCACAACAATGCAACCAATAATGCCGAAGACGTTTTCAGTGTATAGCATCAACAGTTAAGTTCATTTTAAGTTTATTTCACAAATTCACTAAAAGATTTGTGAACGGATGTCAACACATTTAGTGCATCTGACCTGTAGCCAAGTACGAAGCTATCACAGTTTTGGCTTGAATATGAAATTTTTATGGTTTATGTGCAAATTATGCATGTATGATTTACTTACTGCTTTTTATTCGGACACACTGCCACCATTAACTGCAACGTTTAAGAGGAATAGTTCAATTAAGTTATTGTGCTGTCAGCATGTGCTTCTCTAATACCTATTTTGAATAATTAAAGGCAAGTAAACAACTGCAGCATCTATAGCAATGACATTAACCTCTCCCGATTTTACTGCAAACTTTTGTAACATTTATTAAATGATGGCAACCCTGAGATGAGTCCAAATTTTTAAATGCCTCTGCAGTAATCGCCCAGGTCTTAAAGTCTCATCTTTCTGTTATTAAGGCAGTCAGAAATTATAGATGTATGGTCTAATGTATGCTATTGTGGGCTGTTAGTCACCTGAACTATTAAGCATTTTTAGGGAGCATTTTCCTAAATGACCAGTGGGCCATTTGTTTAACTAATTACAGCCGATGTCTTTGTCTATACAAACACGCATTACAGATAAACTCACAGGTTGTCCTGCAACAATCGCTGCTGTTCAGTATAATTTGCAGCCTTGTCCAGGTTCTAATTTGCTTTAAAAAAAACACATATTGTAGAAAATACAGTGGACAATGAAGAGATTTAATCAGGCATTATGGCTGTTCAGCCCAGGACAGCCTAAGCACCATTTGAAGGAAATTGGTAATACTGTAGGTAGAAGATAATTATTCTGGGCATGCAGGGGGGGCGACACCCTTTTCCTCACTCTGGTGAAGCAAGGCAGCCCAGCCCTCGTCAGAGATGCATAATAAATGCCCTTGATAAAAACATACACAACCGTAGGACTGTCTGTGATGAGAGCTCCCCTGACCTTAATTAGCTGTGTTCATGGCATTGCATGAACCCATTACGGAGACTTTAAAGCATATCCATTTCATTTCTCACCATTTGTCTACACCCCTGCTCTGGCTAATGAGAGCCAGAGAGAGCCGGTGGGGGGGCTGTTTGGGAGCTGGAAGTCTGTCACCAACCACAGAAAGAAGAAACTAGAAGAACTTGGGAGCACCGACTGGCTTGTATTTTTTTTTTTTTTTTTGCCCGGCAGTCAACTTTACTGACTCAGGAAATTCAAAAACTACCACGTTTCTTAAGAATCTTACTTCATCTGCATAATGCACTGTAGTAAACACATGTAATAAATGCACGATACTCTGATCTGCTGAATATTAATGCGTGTTATGTAGGTTTCTTAGCATTCATCCACACGTCATTTTAATTGTGCTAAACTAGCAGAATAATGCACATACATGCATATATATAATAACTAGATTAATGCTCATGCAAAGCTGTGCACGTTCACACATGCATGCACACCGTTCCCCATGTCTTTGGTGTTTATGTGTGTGTAAGAGGCAAAAGGTAGAAGCTCTACAAGCATCCCAATATCAAAGCAGGTGATACTTCAGCTGGAGACTTTCTCCCTCAGGGCAGAGTGAGCAGAGTTGACCCTAGAGTGGCCATCCATTGCATTCCGTTGAGTACACTCCAGCCATAATAACACTTCACCATCTCTTTCATCTATCAGCACCAAGCTGTGAGGCTAACTTTGTTTCCTGCTGAACACTGTTGCAAGTCAGAGTCATTTGCACAACAGCTGCTTGTGGATTTTTACTTTTTTTGTTTGATCAAATATAAGTAACATAGCGTATGTTGTGACATTATTAAACTGCCAAACAATTTTATTTGTCCCTCCAGTCATTAAAATTTTCCCTTTCCTGTCCCCCACCCTGGATAGCACATGGGTGACACAGGCAAATGCTAATATCGTGCTAATAAGTGATTAGGTGGGAAACCCTGTATTTATATAAAGTAAAAAAAGAGAGAATTAAATAATAATAAATAAATGAATAAAATAAACATCTCTTAATGTAAAAAAAAGTCTGTTCCCCCCACAGGGAAACAATGAAGACAATATAAACAATACTTTGGTAATGGTATAAACACATATACAGTCACAGATATTATGTCACAGCCTGGTTTATATAACTTAATGTAACTTTTACCATTGAGAAATCTAAGTTTATGGTAGCCTGGAAATCCAGACTCAAATCTAGAAAGATATTGAGTCTGGCCCTCACTGATACACCCTTCCTACCAAGGGACGGCACTAACTGAGGCATTTCAAATGCTGCCGTACTCAACTGGATAGCACGATGGCCAATCAGAGCAAAAAACAAGGTGACGTATTCATTGCACTAAGCACCATTTGTTTGCCGACCAGTGGGGCTAACTGATATATTATGCTTTTGCCGTATCCCGTCGGCAAAACAGCAAAAGCGTCCTTCCTGAAAGCGAAGGCTTCTAGGGCAGTCTTCTGTTCCTCTCTCAAGGAAAAAGATAAGTGTAGTTGGCTTAGCATTTCTTCCAAAGCTAAACTGAATGGATGCAGTCCTTCGGCAGCTGCCATCTTGGCTGTTTACTTTTAAACTCCTAAAAACAGCACTGCCGTCACCATGTTACGCCCGCCCAGAGCCCGCCTCCGTCAGATAGACTGATCTGATTGGTCCGATGGCGATTCAGCTAGCTCTGCTCGTCGGGGCCAGATCCCCGTGCAGAGCAAATCTGAATTTGCTAGGGGCGGGGCATCTGGATTTCCAGGTTAATTTTATGAGGCTTCCAGCGTAAACGTCCAATGGGTAGGAATTGGTGGCATCTAGCATTGAGGTTGCAAAACTGAAACTTCTCCTATGGGCAAGTGAGTAGGAGAATGTCAGTGGCTGACACGAAAAGTGAATGGCCCTCTCTAGAGCCAGTGTTTGGTTTGTCTGTTATGGGCTACTGTAGAAACAACATGGCGAGAGAGGACCTAAGGCCTGTACTACGAAGCAGGATTTGGATTTAACGAGGTAACCTCAGGGTTAACTTTGGGTTTTCAGTACTACGAAGCTGGTTCTCTTTCTACTGGTGTAAATCAACATGGTAACTTATGCTGAACAGCTGCTCCGGAGCCAGTTATGTTCAGAGCCTGTCAACACCTCTGACCAATCAGATTACTAAAGAAAAAAGTATCCATGGACGAAAGTCTGGAGTCTCAGGTAAAAAAGGTAGCATGTATATTGTTATAGCCCTGGTCAGAAGAGTCCAAGTCGTCCACTGATTTCAAAAAACTTCAAACAGAGAGATCGTTTACACACTAAACACATGATTTTAGCAAGATTCTAACTTATGCAAAGATTGTTTTTAGTCGACAGTGACAGTGTTGCTATTTCACACTCTGATTCCTCACTGCAGCTCAAAATAACAGGAGACACCTGTGTGATGAGAACTAGGAATAAAAGATAATGTTTTATTAGAAAAATCATCCACACACTGTTAATTGGCTCCTGTTATTATAAATGCAACATTTCAGTCAGACAGACCTCATCAGTCTTTAACTATAGGCTACTTTCCCACTCTTTACTTCAGTAGCAGAAACAGGCTGGTGTTACTTAAAAGTGTTTCATGGGACATATTCAGAGCAGTTTCACCATCTTTCAACTAAAGAGCAAAAAATACTCTATACTAATGTCACATATAGCCCAGTGATACCAACTGTGAATTTTTGGGTAGTATTTTTAATATTTCTACATTTCCCGATATAAGATCACAGAGTATTGTTTACATTGTTTCATCTCGTCATATGAAGTAGCCTAGTACTTCATTCATGGTTCTGGTGATGTTGCTCGTAATTAAAGCTATGGTCTACGCTTAGAAAGATTGATCATTATTATTAACATCATTTAGATGGTGGTTATGGCCCAATAGTGCTAGCTACACAATGTGAAGAGCAAAAGGAACCAAAAAAATCCATTCTCTCTGGCGGCTGCAGGCCTGCAAAGAAATTGACCAATCACAGCTATCCAGTCCGCATGGGAGTTACTCCTTGCTCAAATTTGCACTCTTTCTCTTACCCTCCGTCCAATCCCCTCGCTCCATTTTGACACTCCTCTGCTCCTTGTCCCGCCTCGTCCCAACCCCCCTCCACATTTGAAAGTACAAGCTGTTTGTAAGGCCCTGAGCGATTCAGCTACACGAGTTTCGATATGGAAAATAAAGAGAGCGACAGCAGCAAGCGGCCTCTGCTTGCCCACCAGCAAAGGCCGAAAGAAGGCGTAAGTCTGCCTCTGAAAAGGCAGAAACAAAGAAGAAATGCGACAAATTCAGGGCTCAAAGCAGAGTAAACATTGGGTCATCCTTTGACCAATGGAGAAAGCTCTGGCAAGATGTGGGCCTGAAAAGTGATGCTGATACAGCAGAGTTTTTGTTGAACAGGTAATATTTCGTTTTTATTGTGGATGTTGTGACATAGATAACTGTATGCCAATGCTGGCTGTCGTGGCTGGGTGTGTCTTTAGGAGGCTCCGAGGGATGGGGGGCTCGAGCTCGGAGATGAGGGATCAGGGAGCACAGAGGGAAGGGTGTGTGCTTTTTTCAAATCTTTCTCATCGTCTTTCTAAACGTAGACCTTAGCTTTAACAGCCCTGCCTCTTGCATGAACGCACTCGTTGCTAGATAGGAAAACCCAGAGTTGACTGAACTAGTTGATAACCAGCTTTGTAGTACCTGTTATCCAAAGGGTCAATGTTAGGGTTAGTCAAGCCAGAAAACAAAAAGATATGGGTAAGTTGAACTGGCTTTGAAGTTCAGACCACAATATAACAGCTCATTCTAAGGTAATGAAAACACAGTTCTTATTTTCAGTTGATTATACAGTACACTAATGAAAACATGGTTATCAATATCTTTTCAGTTTCTACCAACAGATACCTCTCAATCCTTTGTACTGGACATTTAATATCAATGACTTTTTGGTGTCTCTTAGACCTTACAGTAGACGTCTCCTCTCAGATCAGTGACTGAATCTTTGTTTAGAAGTAAAACATAATGTAAACAGGGAATACAGATTCTGGTTATTTCAGATAGGATGTGTTCAACTCTGCATCAAAAGTATTTCACATCTGTGCAGTCCCACATCAAATGTAAATAGGCTGGGATCTTAAGAAAAAGAGAAATCTGTAATTTGATTGAATAAAACGACATGCAAAACAGAGATAACAGATACCCCTTGAGCAGCAAAAAAAAATATCTGCTTGATATCTTTTCTTGCAATTGCCACAGGACATCAACAGCTGTTGATAGCAGACACAGAAGTCAGGAAGTTTTTCCGTCTGCTCACGCAAGGAAATATTCAAAAACCTTCATCTTGACAAAAAATTGAGCCGCATTGACTGTAATGGAAAATGACTGACAGCACATGATTTTCTGATTACATGCCTGACAGCTTCCACTTATTGAAAATGATGAGGACAGATGTTTGCTCTGACTCACATGCAATTAGGTTTTGACTTCATGAAAACGAGAAATTAATTGAAAGTGAAATGTGGAAAAAAGATTGTTTTCTTCTTATAAGCGCTGTGTGTATCTTTGACATAATGGTAGGCAGGCATGACTGACTCCTTTACACAGTCCATCTTTCCCATGAATTAATTTGGTTTGAAAGGTCTCCTCTTTATAAATGCTACTGCATGTGCTTTGAATGAACCAAGATGCAACAGCTATAATTACCGAAATTAGTGTAACCAGATGAGTTTGCATATTAAACATGCAATTCATGATGTTAGAATTATCACATTTTGTGTAAGTTTGTTTAGACTTTTACGACTTAATGACCCTAAGATTTGAAAAAGGAGCGTTTTATGTACACAAGACAAGGTGCCGTCTCTGAGGATATTCTGGAATCTGTTCCTCCTGCAAAGCACCAATCAGAGCTCATAATGCTCACAAGAGAGCCAATCAAGTTCTTCCTCGTTACTGTGTCAATTCTCTTGACAAAGATGCTCCTAAACAAGAAACAGCACATTACAAGCTGCGACAATAGTACGTCTCCTGGTATGTCTTTCTGTCTCCTAAGTGAGTGTGTTCTTCTCTCGCTTGCGTCTCCCCAACCTCATTTTGAAGTGTTGTGAATATCGTGTGGATGGAAGAAAGCAGATTCAAACACTCTATACAGTAAAAATTGAATGTTTGCTCATTATTTGCCTCATTTTTATCTGCTAGCTTAAAATCTGATAACAACCGAGTACATGACCCTATCAAGGTTTTGCCAGATCTTGCGAGAATTTCCTGCCGAGACAGAGACAGGTCTCAAACAAAGGTCATTTCGTTCCTATTTGTCTTTCTAAAAAAATGCCATTTTAGTGTCAGAATATTCTGAAGATATGTGGCTTGCAAAAATGGGTCCAGTATTCATTTTAGTGACTATGGGGTGAAACAATAGGAAACAATCTGTGCTCATGTTCACTTCTCCCATTGGAGTCAAGAGACTCAGAACCTGTCACTAATCTCCTAAAGGGATGGGACAGTGGCGAAACCAATGTGAAATAGATACAGGAAGTCGGGGTACCTACGGGTGCCTGGAAGGTGACCCACAAAAAAGGTAATATGTACATAGTATTTTGTCTATTAAAATAAAAAAAAATTAAAATCATAATAATGATAATAAAATGTTTAAACTTTCTAGCCCTCTGATTGCTGACTTTGTGTGTCAGCTCTGTCCTCTGCACCAGCTGGAATATGAGAGCCACTTTAATTAGGTGTATTGCAGTCACGTTACTATTATAACTAGACACTTATAACTATAACTATTTAACTATGGCGATGTGCTGCTCAGTAATATGAGAATAAGCAAAATAATATTACTTCAGATTGTACTGCCTTCATTTTAATATATAATATCTTAGTTTCACTTGTATGAAATGTCCTAAAATGGTAATTTTAAACATGCTGCCTAATTGAATTGTTATTATGGCAGTTTGGGGGTGGGCAGCACATCTTGTGTTGGTGGGTTGAATTGGGTTATGACATTGACTGGTCACATGAGCAGATGGTGGGTCGGGTGCTGTATTGCACATCGTGGTTACGGTTGAGGAGTGGGCCTTAAAAATCAGACCCCTGCAGAACCCTGCTCTAAAGTCTCCTTTCTGAACCATTTTTGAGTTTTAAACCTAAAAATGTATGACTTTATTAAAGACATGAATCATACAGATATAAATGTTATCATTTAAAAAAAAAAAACTTTTTTAAATTTTTCAAACAGCAGATTTTCACCATTAACTACAATGCTAAACAGCTAGCCTGCTCATGTTGATTACACAGCTAATGCTAATGATTGTTAGCATAAATAAGAATATTATTATTAACTTAAGTTACTGTCATTACTTTGAAGATGGCAGTAGTTAAGTCAAACCTGTAATATTTAGGAATCTGAGATAAATTAACAATTAACATGAGCAAACCAACAAATATTCAAGGAGTGAAACGTTCTTTCAGGGTGTCTACATGTATCAGACGGTTAAATTTAATGCTTTTTGTGACTCGTTCAAGACACCTTTTAACCAAATTTAGGACAGATTTTTGGACAAATCATGTTCTACCTATTTTAAGCATTGCAGGTAAGCATTGTAGACAAGTAGCATATATGTGGTCTTGTGCATAAGTATGTGTTATGTAGGAATATGGTTATTAGAGTGAGTTAAGTCAGTTTACATTTCGCCAGGAGGTAAGCGCAAGTATTCAGTAAAATTACAGTTTTTCTAATATTTGTAACATTAAAAATGACTTTTGATGAAATTAGCTAAATTGTTTGTCGTAGTTAAGACAATTGTAGACAATAGACATTGTAAGTAGACACCCCGTCTTTATATCATTTTAAATTGCATTGTAATTAGAATTTGTTTGTACTGTATATCAATTAAAGTTTAAGTCAGTGAAAATCTTGATGTGACCGCATGTCTAAATCAAAAATGTTTTTCATTTGCCTTCGCCAAATAAAAAAATCACATCTTTCAGGAATTAATTCAAAACAAACTAACTATACAGTCTGGGTTTTTTTTTACCCAAGAAAATTGCTGATTTCATAAAACCTTAGCAGAGTGAGGAAATTAGTTTTTAAAATTAGAAATCTGAAATCTAATCTACAAAACCTTATTTTCAACAAAAGGGAGCTCAAAACCACTCATAGAACCTAATAATCCCGAGGTCATACATTTAAATGAATAAATAAAAAAAAAAATCCAAAACTGTGCACTATAAAAACGAATTGAAAATAAAGTATATATTGACAGCGAAATTTGTTCTGGAACTTTGGTTACTGAACAAACTCTAACCACTGCACCATAGATGACGCGTCTGTCAACACATAGAAGCCAGAATACCTGAGTGGCACCGCTGACCAGAGGGGTTTGAAGATGAAGGCACTCCAAAACATGCAACACCCTTGGCACAGAGCCTTTGGGTGCCTCCAGATGACACGATGGCTCAGGGGCCCTCACGCCAGGGAAGCTCAGACAATCGATGAGGATGGGGAAATAAGATGGTTGGTGTCAGCTGGGTAATTTTGTTTACCTAAGAACTTTGTCTGCATGCAGTGCTGCTGTGATGATTATGGGGGTTATGATTGTTGTTATCCACAGAGTCATTGTGCTCAACCCGCTGTCAGTTTCAATTACCGCTGTCTACGGCTCCAAATCCTCACACAAGCTGTACAGCCCCCCTGACAGTCTTATTACCGTTAAAAGAAAATCCATACACATCAGGTTCTCTTTGTGTCTTTCCTCTCTAAACAGAGCATGACAGAGAGGGGAGGGTAAATTCATGTTATGCCTTGTGGGTCATCAAGGCCCCCATGTGTGGATTGACTCTCTTCCCTTCAGGTTTCTGAAAGACACAAATGTCTCTCGGGTTGAGGATGGGCAATTCAAGTTTCAAGTTCAAGTAGTGCGCCTTTGATTGTGCTGCTGCAGCTCTGGCGAGGCTGCGTGGGCCTGGAGTGGCAGGTGTGTGTAGGTGAGCTTACTGACCTCTCAACACACATAAGATCTGCCTGCTGTAATTGGTCTCTGTTCCATTTACTTTCTTATCTATTTGTCTGCCAGTCTCTTGACAGCCAAAGACACATTATTGATCTGCGCTTTAAGGATATAAAAGGACATGTGATTTAGCAGCAGAAATTCAGCACACAGTATGAGCCTGATATGCAGTGAACACTGTAAGCTATACAGGTGATTCTTGTTAAGCACCACAGTCAGCTCATTCCTCAGAGGAAACTGACCTGCATGCTAATTTGTCATAAAATGAAATATGAAACAAGACGGCCAAATGTTTCCATATGCTGCTGCAGCAACTGTGGAGCAATCACAGTATATAGCTATTCTCAGCTGGCTTATATTCCTTTTAGGACACTTGTAAGCACAGGTACAAAACAACTTCACCCTAATTAAAGCGAAGAGTGATTTTCTACTCATTATTTGTAGAATAATGAACTTCACATTCTCACACGGAGGACAGGTTTGTTTGCTTTTTTTCCCTTTCTCCAAAACTGTGAGAAAAAGTGTTTTTTTTTTCCATCAAAATTAATTTAATTGCATTGTGTATTTTGCCCTGAGGCAAGGTTCACCCACAACAGTTTAATCCTCATACAGAGTGGAGTACATATATAATGCATGCGCTTCGGATTGCACTTAATATGGAAAGTAATTAAAAGGAAATCATTTTCATTCAGCACGCTTATCACAAGCAGGGTTTTGAAAGTGGCGCAGACAGGGATGATGGAAGGGAAAGGTGTGTGTTGGGGGGGGAAAAAAAGGGGAGTGAGTGGGGGGAAGAGGCAAAGGAAACGGAGGACAGATAAGGCGGGATTGGTACTGTCAGAGTGTCACGTATACGGCAGGTGGAAATTCTCCAGCTCCAAAACAGAGAGACACCCCCGCATCCTGCACTCTGCAACTGTGGACAGTTCCATCATTACATGCAGAGAGCATCCTGCTGCTTTTTCGCTGACTGTATTTAACCCTCCGAAATAGATGAACTACTATTTTTAAACAAAAACATCTCACCTGCTTCGTCTTGTTACCTGAATGCCAAACAGAGGCGTACATGAGAAAGGTCCCTGATTCATTTCTGCCTTTCAAAACATGGCACTTCACACAAATAAATGTGTTTGGTTCCCCCCAGGCAGCTCTTAACCATGCCATTATTTCTTCATCCATTCACAGATGGCTGCCCTCAGCTTCCCTGAGAGGATTGCAATTATCAAGAGGTGCATAGCTTTATATTCCCACTCTTTAGAGGAATTAATGCCGGGCAATAACTCAAACATGTGTCAGATAACAACAACAGCAACAAAAAGGCAGCTCCCCAGCGTACACCTACGAGAGAGGGGTTTAATATTGAATCAAGTTGCTCAATAAAAAGTTTATTTTAGCTTCAGTGGAGCAAATTTGTAACACATCAGACAGGGCAAACTGTAAAAGCTTTAATGTCAAGTTAGCAATGAACATAAGCGTCTGATTTACCAGTAAATAGCCTCTGGTTGTGATACTACGTGGATCTGATATTATTTCAGTCCAATTTCACATGTATTCCATGGCAGCATCACTCAGCCAGAGCTGAAATACTTTCTCTACTCTCATATTACTGCTATGTTACGGTCATATTTTTAATCTCGATAATGGATATCCCCACCAGAGTCATGGCCTTATTTTCTGGCAGCAAAAAAAAGTTGCCGGTACACTTGCTGATGAGTCAAGCAACAGCGAAAGGGAATTACAAGTTCAGATCCCCTGGCAGTGTACCTTGGCCCTGTTAGGGAAGAACATGCTCCACTCTACTGCCCATTTACTCCACAGATATGGGCTGCTCAGCTTTTACTGAATGTTTACTCCTCAGGGAATTGGCTCCATCCTGTTAAAGTTCAGGTCACTTCTTCCCCTGCTCAGTTGCTGCTCTTCCACCACTTAAGTCACCTTCCTTTCCACACAGCGCATCCAAACCTGGATAACATCAGCATTACCCTTCAGGTCTGATCAAAGTCCCAGCATTCAAAGTGTCTACAGGAGCAGGTTTTGTGTTTTCAGGCGCCGAGGTTGTGTTCACACAACAACAAAAAAGGTGCAAAAAGCAACTAACACTTCACTCTCCCTTTATGCTCCGGGGCTTCTGCACAGTTTGTCCTTCAGTATCAAGGCTGTAATACAATTTAAACCCATCTCTTCACAGTAATTTAGGTGCGATACTGAGGAAGCAGCCACATTTTGACAAACTATTATCATGTGATTTCTCTAATCATGAGCAAAATTGCTTTAATTTTTCCTCAATTACAACAGGTGCACAAGGATGTTTTGTGGGGTTAATTGCAAGAGATGCGTCGGAAAATGGGAGTCAGATGACAAAACAGTGAGAAGGCTTGTAACCTTGCTCGAACTAAGGGCGCAATTTCCACTAGTGGGGCACTTTTGTCCCTGTCAGTCTCCAAAAAGCTTCCTTTGTCACAATCTGGATGAGAGAAGCTCGAAATTGGTAAAAATGTCAATTTGCTCATCTAGGTTGTTTACAGATGCTTTTGGCCCTGGGTTTCACCTAGGGTTCGGTATAATTTGTTTTTTCTTTCTGATACCGATGCTGGACTGATACTTAAAATGGTAACAGTGCCTAAACAGTTTGTGTCGATACTTTAAAAAAACAACTAACACACAAAACGGCCGTCAAAGACACTGAAGAGCAGCTTTTTGTTTTTGCCTAGGCAAATTTGAGCGTGAAATTAACTTATTAACTCTTAACAGTTTAAATTACACTTAAATATATAGATAAACACAACACTATAAATATAAATCAAAAAATAAAACATATCCCAACTGCAATAAAATAAAGGGGAACTAATGTTTTTTTTTTTTTTTTCAACCTGGGCCCTATTTTCCGATCTACTTTTGTCTAAATCAGTGATAGGGTGTTCAATATGTGACATTTCTCCAGTACGAAGCTAGGGCTGACCTGCCTGCAGTCATGAACGCGCGCTATATTAAAGAATAGGGCACTCAGACAGCAACAAACAACGTCAAAATACGTCCACTAAAAGTGCATTTTTTCTCACAGATAGGCTCGGATTGTTAGTATAATTATCCGACGACATAACGGAAAGGAGAAATGAACGTCTTTGGTTACCTCTGCCTGTTGCTGCTCCCTCTCTCTCCTCATCCGCTCTTCAATTTCAATGAGCTCTGCATCCGTGTACGTCTGTGTACAAATAAATACGGGTGGTCATCAAATTCAAATGGCTCATCCAGATCCAGTTGGTCAAAATCAGGTAAGCCCCTATGGATGCAGTGTTGATGCGATGATACACGGTGAGAAATAGACAAAAAATAACCCTAATGTTAACGCATTATTGGCAGCCGTTCTAACAGCTTGTTTCCAGTGCAAGAATACATCAATACAAAATATGTTTCCAAACACACAGATAACGTATAATAAAAAGTATACGGTCCGCCATGTTGCTTTGACAGTTTGGCGTGACTTGCCTGGAACGCTATGAAGTCGTGACTTGAAGTGGTGATTTATGGGCTCAGAAACTTGCCTGGAACACAGCATTAATCACTGCTCATGAACTGCGGTCAAACTGTCAAACTCGGCAGCCGGATTCTCATCTCAACATTCTCATTTTACAGGTAAACAGTACACTAAAATATGTTTCTGAAAACATTCGGGGACGCAGTGAGAGAATCTTAAGTTATATTTGATCAATGCTGCCTAGTTTGATTGACAGCTGCGTAAGAGACTCTTCGGCTCTGACTGGTTGTTGTCATTCACATGCAGTAATGCCATTAGAAGTGCTACATGGATACAGAGTAGACAGAGGAATATGTTTTTTCACAGATCATCTGTCTCATTTAGTGCTGTGTGAATATAGTGACAGTTTCAGCATTTTTTTTTTATCAAGTTACCAACTACAGCTTTAAGTGACCCTGGTTAGGTTCCACTGGGAGGCTAACTTCACTCGCTATCCTAAGGGCTAATCTGACCTAAGCAAGATACTGGAACTTGGCTTGGGTCTTGAGGAGTTGTAGCATTTAGTCACTGATAAATGGCCCAAACTGTCCACATATTGCACTGCTAATTTTAACTTCACACTCTCTGCTCCAGTCGCCACAGCCTCACTGTCAGGAGTCACCGTCACACACATGCTCCCTCTTTCTCTTTGGATTGCACACTCACTACTCACACAATCTGGCACCAAGACTGTGTTGTGATTCGGTCCTGTAGGTACCAGTTGTTTAGGTTTTGGTACCCAACTCTAGTTTCACCTCCCAGGCTATTCTGTATACATGCTGCCTTTACCATGTGACTAATGGAGATTGGCCCATAAGCAGTTTCTGTAATCACTGCTACACAGCACCGAGATCTCTACATTTTATTCTTTGGTGTGCCGTGACTTTTTCTTGTGCACCAGCCATAGACGTCGGAACTACGGGTGCGGGGGGTGCGGCCGCACCCCCTCCCATCCGCACCCCAGCCTCCCTAACCACTGCATTACGCTTTAAAAAAAAATAAAGAATCTGAATTTAAACTCAATTTGTCTGATTTACATTTATCTCTTTCATATCATTAATGCATAGATCTATGCTTTTGATGTGATATGCAGCCTGCCTGACTACATACAGTAGCCTTGGCATCCAGGATGTTGTGTCCATCCTGCAAACCTTGCAGCCCCAAACCCACCCCATGCTGTCGGAGGTGGAGAATCTCATTAAGCTCTGTCTGGCCCTGCCCATATCTGTCGCGGCATCCGAGTGCTTTTTCTCAGCCTTGCGCAGGCTGAAAACCTGGCTGCGCAACACCATGACGCAGGAGAGACTAACACATTTGGCCATTATGAACGCTCACAGTGACCTTATGGATGAAAGCGATGTCGCGACCCTGCTTAAAATCTTCATCAGTAGGTCAACTGAGAGAAGGTCCACTTTTGGAAATGCATGAAAGCCCTGAGTCAGGAGCGCAGACTTTTCTTTTTTTCTTTCAAGGTTACAAATAATGTTATGTTCTTTAAATGGCTTGATTTAGTTATCAAAGTTTCATTTTCTTAACAATAAAGATGCCGTGTTCATCCATTCTAGTTCTCTTATAACTGCATGTTATTATAAAATAACTTCAAATCAAATCCTCAATCATTGATAAGTGTGCGTGCTTCCCCCGCCCCTCCCAACAAAAATCCCACCCTCCCTCTCAGAAAATAGTTCCGACGTCCATGGCACCAGCACTTCTCCTCAGCTGCTGGTACTGTTTTGTCCTCTCCATATCAGGTTCTCTGGGTGATTCAAAATGGCCCTAAATGAACTGGGGGCACAACATAACTCTATATTGTTCCCAATCTCTGCTTTTCTCTGTTGGGAGTGGATAGTGGAATAACGTTACATCACAATAATGTTGGCCTGGCTCCCAAACGGCAACCCAAGGAGAACACTTACCTGGGTTGTTTCGTTCACCCACCACTAACAAATAGACCCATGGATTAACTCTTGTTCTTTTGCTTCATGGACACCCCCTTTCCTGCCAACACTCTAACATGTGAATAAAGGGAGTACTGGCACTGCTGTCTTTCCTCTAAGAGCACTGGCCATAAGAAGCCTAAAAGCAAGACATGCATAAACTACTCAGGGCTGAAAAAATGACTACATATCTTACTATATAATGACGAAAACTCTGTCTGTGTGTGTGTGTGTGTGTGTGTGTGTGTGTGTGTGTCTGTTCTACGTTTTTCTCCTCACTGACTTGGTCAATCCATGTGAAATTTGGCACAGTGGTAGAGGGTCATGGGGGGATGCGAATGAAGCAATATTACATCAATTGGCCAAAGGGGGCGCTATAGCAACCGATTGAAATTGCAAACTTTGAATGGGCATATCTCATGCCCCGTATGTCGTAGAGACATGAAACTTTGCACAGAGATGCCTCTCCTCATGAGGAACAAATTTGCCTCAAGAACCCATAACTTCCAGTTATATAGATTTTCCGCCATTTTGAATTTTTTGAAAAACACTTAAAATCGATCTCTTCCTAGGAAGTTTGACCGATCTGCATGAAACTGGGTGAACATAATCTAGGGACCAATATCTAAAGTTCCCTCTTGGCAAAAGTTGGAAAACTTACTAAAACTAAGCTTCTATAAGGCAATGAATATTGCGGAGGGCGTGGCTCATCACATAAAGGTGTATAACATCTCAGGGTTTCACCGATCACCACGCAACTTTGTAGGCTTATGACCACACATAGTCTGAGGGGACCCCTCCATTATTGACCCCATCAAACAAAATGGGGGCGCTAGAGAGCTAATTTCTTATCTAGGCCTAACCGCCATATCGATTTTTACTAAACTTGGTAGATATGTAGAACAGGATGCCTCAAGGTGACTGGAGAAATTTAACTCTAATTGGCAACTGGGTGGCGCTATAACAACAGAAAAATGCTTAAAAATGGCTAAAATGTGACAGATTGCTGTGGCTCCCCCTGTGGCTGAATGTTGTTGTTTTTCTAATTTTTGGTATGACTAAGTCATGGTATGGTATGCTGTACATAATCACGGAAACTCTCAGTGTGTCATTCTGTCAGTCAGTCATTCTGTCTGTCCCACGTTTTTCTACTCACTGACGTGGTCAATCTATGTGAAACTGCACATAGGCATTGAGGATTGGCATAGGTAGAAGGTGACAAAGCTACCAATGGGTATGGACTAGTAAATAGTGTTTATATAGTCTCTAAATCTGCTGAGACTGAACTTTAGTCAAAGGATATGACAGTGAAGGAGAATGCTCTTTTTCAGTAATGACACACATACTACAGCATCTACAATGATGTGTATCAGGCTGAAATCAAGGAAACAAAAATTATTTTAAGGGTTAGTGGATTAATAATACAGTCGTTGACAAAGGATTTAAATTCTTTTATATGAATGTTCTAATTTTCAAAGAACCCCTGACTTAAGTGTACTCTCTGCACTTCTTACACACAATCTATCCCCTTGGTAGCAACATCACAATGATAATAGAAATGTAAAGCACAATCATGTGGATATAAACAACAGCAATCAGTTGCATGTTAAATTAGCCACAATGATACACAACCAATTAGTTAAACAGCAGCACTGGGTAAAAATGTTGTATCTAAAAAGCTCCAAAAATTTCTCTAAACTAAGAGAAATAACCTCTGCACCATACAATGCATTTTTGGAGTGGTTTTATTAATGCAAGAGTTCAGAGAAAGCCTTCACCTTCTCTTCAACTGATGATACCGAAAATCCCTAGAAGAAGAGTTTCAAGGATTTCACACTACAGCGGCATCACAGATTTAACAGGTTCAGTCAGTCTGCAGGTTCAGGCTGACTTGTGATGTGTGTCTGCTTGTGTGTGTCTACGATCCTCAACATTAACAACCAAGCCCGTAACATCTTCATGATTAACATTACCACATGGAACAGAGAGGAGGAAACAACCAGCAATCAGCTGCTGTCTGACAACAAAGGAAGCCGTATCCAGCAGCTATAGGCGCCCCGGCTCTGTTCCTGACACTGATCATGTGTGCTGGCATAAATTCGTGGTGAATCCAAAGCCTTCCCTCTTGGCCCCAACAGGGAGCACATGTCACATACAGGCTTTTCACACAGTCTGCTGGACAGGACAGTCAGGCACACGGCAAATCTGCTTAGTTACTTTATCATGCCATGAAGTGTTACCCATGGGACAGCAACACTTGTCAAAGCAGATATTGTAAGAAAAACTCAGCCCCGCAAGGCCATGCTCCTATGATTTTGTGACCTTTCTACAATGTGCCTCATTTAAGTAAAAGGGTCTTTTTAACAGTCACCGCAAAGTTCGGCTCCTTTTTTATGTGAACAGAAAACTAGCCAGAGGATATTACCATCACTGCTCCGATGTACCATACTGTGGGCCTTCTCTTTAAAACTGCAGATGTATAGCAGGACATCTTAATTTGTTTAGAGAGTGGCAAATGTTTTTGCTTTTGTGACAAGGGGATTCGGGGGTTACTAAATCCAAATCGCACATCTGAAAGAGAATAAATAGACACAGAGGCCCTAAGTACATTTCCCCGACTACACTAAAGGCTAATGCTATTTGACGTTTGATCATAGCTACATTTTTTTCCTCCCCTCCTACATGGTACGAATCAATTAGCCTACATGGTTAGATCATCTGGCAAGTCCTAGAGGCAGCGCTGTGAACAGATCACAGTTATGAATACCTTTGATGACGAGTTAGGTTAAAGAGGTCGGTCGAAAGTATGAATCAGAACTGACCTGTTGCTCTAAATGGCAGGTAGGTCAATTCACTGGTCAGAGAGGACGGATGAAATTTCTGCTAATTTCTGAGACCCAACAAGAGCCAGCTTGGTGCCCACACTCAAACAGGAGTTGACGTTAAAATCCATTTCCACTGGAGCTGAAATGACCTCCCAAGGACACAATGGCTCTCTATTACAAGCACTCTGGTGTTATAACAGTGGGTGCACACAATGAAAACACAGCAAGGGCCGTATGGCTGCAATCAAGACTTGAAAGGTAGCCTATTCTGCTGTCCAGCTGGCCATTTAAGTGTGATACAGTCGAAGAGCCTTGTCTCTTTCACTCCATGAACCCGGTGATGGCCATTTCAGGTGTTGCTCAAACTGCAAGGTTAAGATATGGACAAAAAATCTGAGTTCGATCATCATCAGACATCAATATAATATTGATTTGGCATATTTACAGTCAGTATTTATCTTATGTCATGATGTTATTTGGTGAGTGATTTGATCAACACTTTTATATCTATTCTCGTCCCACCACACAAAATATAACATATCCCAAAAAGTTTTGGAGGAATGTATTGCTGAAGTTGTTTGCTACAAGTAAGATTTCAAATTATTTTGAAAAAAGATCAGCTTCTGCCTTACCTAAAGTAAGAAAAAAAAAAGTCTCACATGGATGTCTTTATCCATACTTTTTCTATTTACAGGTAAATTGTGCAGCTTCAGACACCAGCTTTATCTGAATGCCTGCAGGTTCCCTAAATTTAAATTTGCTGTTTGTATCTCTGTGTTGTGTTGGTCTATGTCTGGGTTATGTTAATTGACTTTCAGCAGGTGGTTTTGTGCCATTTTCAGATCGGGAGGGGAAAAAAAGAAGCAGACTTTCAGCTTTCCGTTCAACCGAGGTTTCTTTTTTAGGTTTTCTCAGGTTTTTCTTCCACGTCAGAAGTAAATCTGCTTGGAGATAGTTTCATTCCAACTTGAAGGGACAGTGCATCATTAAAGTGGAAGGCTTTTGCAATTTAATTTCAAATTTCGGTGCAGTCCTGTCAACTAATCATCAAACAAAACCATGTCCAGTATAATTATGGTGTGTAAAACACAGGTTAAACTGATCTTAACCCAGCCAGTGAGGATGGTTATTTCAGGTCATTCCATTAAACAGAAATGCTGTTTGGACAGAGTGAGCCTGAGGAGCAGAATGATTAATGTGAAGGCAAATGACATGTGAATGTGGCTCATAAAGAATAGCTGAAACTAATAACTCATTCAAGATTCATATAAATAAGACAATGTGAGAGGCGACCTAACCAGATTTAGATGAATATTGAAACATAGATTGCATGACACTGGGCCTCATGCAGTGACATTCTCTTAAATGTCTTTTAAATTTTCTCTTAATTTTCTGTCAAGGTAAAAATAACAGATGTCAATTGTAGGCGCATCCATATACTGTATAAGATGAAGGACGTAGCTATCGTTACATCATCAGTTGGTTTATGGACTCACATTTGGAAGCTTAGAGTTTGGCATTTCGACCACATCCATCTTGGTTTGATGGAGAAAGTGATTATATTTGGACAAGAGGTTGTAGCTGTGGACAAGCGAAGGGTGGATCTGACTCATAGACTGTAGTGACGCCTCGCAGACAGCCTGTCACTCACCTTAAATATGCATAACTTTAAGCCTTAATAAAATGTAAACGAGTGAGTTATATATAAATAGCTGTCATGAATGTGAAATTAGCTTTAGAGACCAAAACTGTTTTTTGTACCAGGCTGTAAACATGATTGTTTCTGCTGTAAAGTTGGGCATTTTAACATGGGGGTCTATGGGGATTGACTGGCTTCCAGAGCCAACCTCAAGTGGCCATTCAAGGAACTGCAATTGTTGGCACCAAGATGCACCAAATGTTCTAATCCATCCAAATATTTGCCCAGGTGTGCTGAATGATGAATCCCACTTGATCATTGGTAACCTATTAGCATAGGCTATGCCTCTTAAACACTATAAAAGTAAAGGTGTTGTGCTGTGTGCAAATACCCTGGCACATACCTAAGAAGTGCAGAGATGCCACCACAAAAAAGTCTGTAAGAAGAAGAATAAGTTCTGTAGTGGTTAAACTGATGTTCTTTTAATAAGCTTAAACAAAGTAAACCTGTCATTTTCCAGAGCGTCAGTACCCATGTTAGAGGAAAACCAAAAACCCAGCAATGGCAAAACATTTATGATACTGTAAACTTTGTCAACAGCAGTAGTGGAGGAAATATTCAGATCCTTGTTAAGAAAAGGTATTAATACTACACTGAAAATACACTCTGTTACTAGTAAAAGTGCTGCACTGAAATTGTTACCTAAAAGAATTTAAGTACCATCAAGAAAATGTGTTTAAGTATTAAGAATAAAAGTACCTAATGCAGAAAACTTTAAATCAAAATAATAAATCAAAGTTATTAAAAGGCAAAGCAGCAAGTCCTCATATATTTGAGAAGCTCTCTAACCATGTTTTGTTTTTGTTTTTTTGTAAGAAAAAAAGTTGTCAATTGATTTTCAAATCAATCGACTAAATGTTCTGTAAGTTGCCATGTAATTGTAGTGGAGTAAAATGTACAGTTTTCCCTCTGAAGTGTAGTTGAGTAGAAGTATAAAGTAGCATGCGACTAAAATACTTAGGTAACATAAAAGTACATCAAATTTGTACTGAAGTACAGAAGAGTAAATGTACTTGGTTACATTCAGGTGCTTGTTAGCAGAGGGATGCACAGTAAGTGAAATTAGAGTGATTTGGATCAATGGAGGCGGCACGCTGATGTAGTGGTTAACATTGTGGCCTCACAGCAAGAGGATTCCTGGTGGGGGGTTAGAACCCCAAGGTGGGGGAGCCCCACTGTGCGGAGTCTGCATGTTCTCCCCATGTCTGTGTGGGTTTTCTCCAGGTACTCCGGCTTCCTCCCACAGTCCACAGACATGCAGGTTAATTGGTGATTTAAAAATTGGACGTAGGTGTGAATGTGAGTGTGAGTGGTTGTCTGTCTCTATGTGTCAGCCCTGTGATAGTCTGGAGACCTGTCCAGGGTGTACCCCGCCTCTCACCCAATGACAGCTGGGATAGGCTCCAGCCCCCCTGCAGCCCCTAACAGGATAAGCAGTTACGGAAAATGAATGAATGGATTGCTGGACTAAGTGCAGTAGTAATTCTTTAGTCCATTAATTTAATAATCCAACCATTATAGTTACTCTAACACATTTAATAATGTATATTTTAAAAAATCAATGGGTACAACACAATAATAACAAATCATGGATACGGACACAAATAAAAGAAAATTTGTTTGTATATAGCCCCCTGGATGAGGCTCATTGTGACATACGTGCCCATGATCATAAGCCAACACAGCACTGCAAGTGCAAAGTGGCCCTCCCCCTGATCTGCAAGTGCAGCACATACAGTAAAAGCTACAGTATATTCATGAGAGGAAGAGTCCACCACTCGCCCGCTCTGCCACATCCAATGCATTATCTTACTGTGAAGATGAAAAGGCAGGGCGTGGGGTTGGGAATATTATAGAGACAGATTGTGTGTTGAGATCATTTGGACTTGGCTGCGAGACCTGGCCCTGTACACAGCTGCGCAGCTGATCAGTGATACTGACAGAGGAGAGAGGGCGTGAAAGCAAGCCGCAAAAGGTCAGGAAATAAAGAGTAGCTCTCGTTCTTATTGTACCACCAATCAGCTCGGCTCAGCTGCCCTTTTCCCCGCCTGTCAGTCGTAGATCCAGCCTCGTTTTGATACTGCAACCTTTCATGTCGTGAATTACATATACGCTTCTGGTAATGGTAGATGCAGTCACAATTAGCCTCAAATTACAATCGCTGTGTGAGTTGAGTTAATGGAGCGCAAAAAAAAAAATTAGAGTGAAGTGCAATTAAACACCATTCTGTCTGTGAATGGCCATATGGTATAGTTTGAAGTTAAAGGTGGTGTTTGTGATATCAAAGGCATGGTATGATGGATTACATCTAGCAAAATGACAATTATAGAGCAGGGATGACATTTGGTGGGTTGTTGTGTGCCGTTTCTCCAGAGGTATTATCTTGAATTGAATTTACATGCAGAATTCTCCGTAATTACCTCACTGAGAGAGAGAGAGAGTGGGGGAGAGAGTGATAGACTGTTTTAATTGGATATTTGGCCCCTCTGGATGTGGACTGAACCATGGAGCAGCATCATTATAATCTCTCATCAGGTTCTAATTTGAACCCTGAATGCCCACTCCCCACTGTGCTCCATAGACTTGAAAGTGCAAGCAATCTGCTTAAATCTTTTTTTAAATTTATTTTTAAAGATAATAGTGAAACTGATTTTTTTTTTTGAGGATAGATCATATTTAAATCATAAGACTCATCTTATTAATTCCTAATGCAGTTTGCACACATTTTTTTCACATCAAATCTTGTTCTAACAGGTTGAAAGTGTTTTACAGTGTCATCATTTTGCCGTAATTGCAGTGCCGTAATTTTTACACTTCTGAATCGGATCATTTTGTCGCATTAGCTGTCCCACAGGCAGCAGTAGCAGACTTGTAATATGATGCTGAACTCTGGCACCAGCAAACAGCATGCCCACACCCACATCCACATCCGTGTCCTTCCTTGTGCGCATAAACAATTGAATTTCACCCAGCAGTTGTCCTACTTATCGCCAAACCACCGAGCTGTGAGGATGTTTCTGGCTGCTGGTTGCAGATGATGCGGACTCACCCGAGGCCCCTCAGGCTGTAAAAACACATCTCAGATGAACCCTGTCAACTCCATTATCTGCTGATGTGAAACGACCTAATGACCTTTGAATGAACAGACAGGTTTAAATCCAGCATATCACTGAAGACCTGGTCGGGAATGGAAATGGCAACCTTCAAATGTGGGGGAAACAAACAGCGGTGATGCCACACTGAAAATAACAGATGAGAGTCTATTAATAGTCTAAACATCATGAGTGTGACATATGATTCATTATTTTCCACATGCATCTCTGAGCGTCAGGTTTACTCTGCGAGCTCATTGCAAAATTAGTTTTTATCAACTTGGAGACGAGGCAGAGTGCAGACAGCTTTCTCGAATCAATATGCTATAGGTCAGCCGAGAGTCTTGTATCAGTACAATCGATGCTCGCACATCAAAGGAGTATGCCATTGTACACACTTAACAAGTGCAAAAAGGCCAAACCCTGGAGGATCAACCCAATAAGTAGGTCAGAAAAACACTCCAATTGGGTCAAATGATAATGTGCCTTCGGATAGGATGCCTTCTAGAAATGTAGCACATGTGTGTGTTCATTTACGTTTAACAATGGTCTTGTTTCGATCAATGTTCGAATACCGCTTTCACATTTCGCTATTGATTGAAAGAAAGCTGCAACAGCACCTCTGCGAGGGAACCACCACAGAATCTGCTGTTTTTTCACCATTCAGCATTTCTTTGCAGGAATCCATGTGTAAATTAATCCACTCAGCTGAATAAGTGCTGTATTATAAACCTGCGAGTGTCTTTGCTAGCCAAGCAAGTCAACATAACTGATGCAACAGCAGTAATTTCATCGCCCATAAAGCAGCAAGTTGTTCTGCTAAATGTAAGCTGTTGTGAGGAGCCAGCGGGTTCAGAAATGATTATGATATGTGTTTTGTCTGCTTGGACAGGCCAAACAGCTGATCATGGGTGACTGATAGGAAGTAATCACACTGAAATCTTATCAGAGCGCTGTGTATTGCAGATACTGTAGGTCTGCTGTGTTATCTGCACACAGCACAGGAGCGCAGTGCATTTGTTCCCCTGCGATGTCTGCCTGTGCACCCTGGGCACTGAGATAATTTCACTTCCCTTTCAGGATTTGAACGCGTCAAAGTTTCAGACCTGTGTAGGTGTGCATGTTAACATTCGAACTCAGATTCGAACTGAGGGTTTCCATGCCTGAGAGGCACTGTGAGATAAGGATGCTCTTGAACATGTTGAGATACAGTATCTCTCAATGAGGGCAGCTGCATCGATTTCAAATACCAAATAAGATTAATAAGATTAAAACAAGCTCTGTGGGGGCCACTTCTTCAAAGCCTGATGTGAAGTGGTGAAGGGGAGACTGTGTAATAACATAGTTGCCACAAATTATCCATCAGAAGTGGAAAATAATCTACGTCATTAATTAACTGCATGCACTTTATTAGGCAGCACATGAAAGGGGATCTATTGTTTGAGTGTTTTTTGATGTCTGTGGCTTTTCTCACGTGTTTCTCCTGCTGTTACAGAGGTTAATTGCATTTTTGTAAAAAAAAAAGAAAAAAGAAAAAAGAAAAGCACCATGGGATCTGTCATTTACATTATCTGTAGTGTTTTGATGCTCAGCACTCTGTGCTAAAAGGTAGTACTGGGGAAAAACATATAACTTAAGCTGTTCTTACAGGATGAATATTTGTTACAACACCAAACGGATGTTCGGAGCAGATTTTCGCTTTGTGTCAACAACACAAAATTCACTGCTAAACAGTTTGAGCAGTATTTCATATTCGTATTATTTATTTGCACAGTATTAAAACAATTGGTTTAAAAAACAACAGCAACAGGTGCAGGTGAGATGAAAAACTCCTTCAAGGGTTATAAGTTATCTCACCTAAATATTCAATAAAACAAAAAGACAAAGATTTAAAATTGCCTATAAAATAATCAATAAGATACAATATAGTACAAAAAATAGAAATATAAAGTAGAAAAGAAACATAAAGTAGGCCAGTCGGTGTTTCTTCGCCCCAGGGTTGTCAGACGGGAAATTATTAAAACTATGGTGCCAGAGGCTAAAGGGGTCATCATATTTTGAGGAACATTATTGTACGTGAGTCATAACCACGAGAACAAATAGTACCTTTACAAAACACATATTTAAATGCCATTTTGAGATGCCCAAAAAACCTACCCACTTAATGTTTTTTTTTTATCAGTCTGTCAATTTCTGTCTGCATAAAAACAGCTAAGCTTATTAAATAAAGTAACTGCGCTAACGCGTGCATTAAAAACACCTTGACTTGAACACAGCGCACCTTAGTGAGCAATTTCAAGCTCCAGGACAACAGCAGTACCCGTGCATTACAGTCATCATACTATACACTGAGCACCATAGACACTTGAGAAGAGACGCATAAAGACGTAGGATCCACATTTTGCTATCCAGATCATGTTGGTAAGTAAAATAAAATGAAACAGCTCAGATTAAAAACAACTACTAATTGTAAGTGTAACAAAATGGTCCAATTAACATACATTAAGGCATTTTTTGGAGTAATTAATTGTACATTACACAGAGAGAAAATTTATAAATGCAATAGTTATACATCTGGTAACGCTCATTCACTCACAAGAGCCAGTGAGCCAACTAGACAAACGTTACCAGTAAGCTATGGACGCACTGACCGTATCTGTGTTGAAATGTTTTCATCCTGCGCAGACATGCCTATCACTCTTTCGCAGCATCCAGGGCTAATAAATGTCTAACCGCACCTTCTCACGTCTTTCCATTGACCCTGTATTCTATCACATTCTGTCTGAACACGGGGTCTGCCCATTGGTCCGACAGCCCATTGTTCCGACCATATTAAACCCATTGTTCCGAAGTCCGTTCCGAAATCATCATGATGCCCTGTGGTTAAGGTCTGGTTAGGTTTAGGCACAAAAACCACTTGGTTAGGGTCAGGAAAAGATCATGGTGTGGGTTAAAATGAAAAAGAAAGTGGCAAACACATAAGCCGTGGGCCTGCTCCGCCTCAAGCCGGTCGCAGCTGACCCAGAGCCGGATGCGGCGCACCTTCCAGGCAGAAATATGCCTGTTGGGAGTCGTTCAGCACCGCGGAGAGCTCCCCACACAACCCGGAAAAGAAGAGTTAACAACAGGAGGTTATGGTGTTTCACTCTCTCCTCTCTATGGCACTTGTATCTCGACCAGTAGCCTACTTTTGTTGCGTTTGCTGATCCTCTATGGTACACAAATACAGTATAGCCTAGTATAATCACATATTGGAACAATGGGACGTCGAACTAATGGGCTGTCGGACCAATGACATGGAGCCCTGAACACACCATAAGAGTCTGCATCCCTGCAACGCGTTACTGCCACAGTAATAACATTATTTTTCTTAGTAACAAGTAGTGTAACTAATTCTCATAACATTTCAGTAATAATATTACAGTTTCCCCAAAAACCAAACAACTCGTTACAACGTTATTTTTGTTATCAAGTCACTACTGACTAGAAACACAACACCACATTAGCAGATTCATTTTTGTATCGTGGCACTGTACCGGTACATCACAAAGCAGCAAGCTAATTATCAAGATGTTAACGTTTAACTTAGCCGCTGGAAATATTTCCATTACTTTGATTTTTTTCAGAGGGAAAGCATGTGGCTGGATATGTGGTGGATGAAATGTTGCTCCACGAGTGACTCTCCGTTCTTCAGGCAGAGCCTTTGGGAAATACCGGTCACAGGCAACAGAAGACCACAGATAAGAAAAAAAAGATCATCTGCAGGCTATCTAGTCCTACACAACATTTACCGGTGATTACCCTGACATTTACAAACAGGCACACATCTGAATTTTGGGGAGATATACAATTACCAGTTTTATGGGGTGTAACAGAAAAGTAATATAGCATGTAGGGTAACAGATTACTGCTGGCAGGGAGTCATAAGTAAAGTTATATTACCACTTTTTGAAAAAAGTAATGAGTAATGAGTAATACATTACATTTTTAGAGTAACCAGCCCACAATGCCTGCAAGCTGCTCTGTGAGGTCGTACTTATCACTCATGGTGGTGCTTTGGAGCTAAACGCTGATGCTGAGATTTAGTAGGTAGCCTATAATGTTTACCAGTATCACTATCTTAGTTTATTGTGTTAGCATGCTAACATCTTCTAATAAGCACTGCATACAGCTGAAACTTAATTGTCTTCAGTTTTTGAGATGTTTCACTGAGAAGTGAAAACTTTGACCTGAACTCAGTAGGAATCAGACTCTGGTGACCTGTCCTACCAATTTTGGTAGGATGACCAAGTGTCCTGCTTTATTCTGGACTACCCAGCATTTTCACTTCATGTCCCGTGTCACACATATTGATTGACTCTGGTTTTTCAAAAGTCAAGCCACTGCAGGACAGACACTTTTCTGCTGAAGCTGAACTCAATCAACTCAATTGGGTGGAGGGAGCATACACTTACTGATCGTAGTGGTGCGCCACAAAAGAAACACAAGGCAAAGATGTTTCGCTAGTGCACTCATTTGTGTTTGTACACATATACACACACATCTACGTACATCCAGCCTCGTCCAGCTGCCAGTGAAAGAGGAATGAATTTTGGGTGTGCCATATCGCCTTGTTCACAACAATACCGGTATGATTTTTAATTTGATATGAAAAAATTCAATTGTGATACTTGCGACATCTCGATTTGTTGAAATATTGACGTCATACTGTTACCCACGGCGACAAGCATGGCTGAAAGTGAAATTATTACCAACTCTGCAGTGGTTCCAAAAAGAAGAGCAGCTTCAGTAGCGTGGAATAAACTGTGGCCTCCTGAATGTTTTATGAACAGCCCCTGACTTCTTAAACTCTTTTAGCGAGTTACCGCTCAGAGGGAACTCAGTCAGCAGCTCCTCTGGCAGCAGCACAGCGTCTCTCCATCTCCTATCTCACTGTGCGCACTCAGGAGTTGGTGTTGTCAAATGATTTTGTAAAAACCTTAACCATAAACCTTTGGTAATGCAAACTTACATGACATTTGCAGCTCGACAAAAAACTACATGTGACTGGTAGCACAACAGCCTGTCACAGGTTACAGCGTGATGATTAGAGGAGAAATGGCAGAGCATAAAGGTCCACTCCTTTATGATTTTGTTAAAAGAGAAGGAAATTGCCTGATGATTTATATATATATACACTGAACAAAAATATAAACGCAACACTTTTGTTTTTGCTCCCATTTTTCATGAGCTGAACTCAAAGATCTAAAACATTTTCTATACACACAAAAGACCATTTCTCACAAATATTGTTCACAAATCTGTCTAAAGTCTGTGTTAGTGAGCACTTCTCCTTTGCCGAGATAATCCATCCCACCTCACAGGTGTGGCATATCAAGATGCTGATTAGACAGCATGAATATTGCACAGGTGTGCCTTAGACTGGCCACAATAAAAGGCCACTCTGAAATGTGCAGTTTTGCTTTATTGGGGGGGTCTGGGGGGGTCAGAAAACCAGTCAGTATCTGGTGTGACCACCATTTGCCTCATGCAGTGCAACACATCTCCTTTGCATCGAGTTGATCAGGTTGTTGATTGTGGCCTGTGGAATGTTGGTCCACTCCTCTTCAGTGGCTGTGCGAAGTTGCTGGATATTGGCAGGAACTGGAACACGCTGTCGTATACGCCGATCCAGAGCATCCCAAACGTGCTCAGTGGGTGACATGTCTGGTGAGTATGCTGGCCATGCAAGAACTGGGATGTTTTCAGCTTCCAGGAATTGTGTACAGATCCTTGCAACATGGGGCCATGCATTATCATGCTGCAACATTAGGTGATGGTCGTGGATGAATGGCACAACAATGGGCCTCAGGATCTCGTCACGGTATCTCTGTGCATTCAAAATGCCATCAATAAAATGCACCTATGTTCGTTGTCCATAACATACGCCTGCCCATACCATAACCCCATCACCACCATGGGCCACTCGATCCACAACGTTGACATCAGCAAACCGCTCACCCACACGACGCCACACACACTGTCTGCCATCTGCCCTGAACAGTGAAAACCGGGATTCATCCGTGAAGAGAACACCCCTCCAACGTGCCAGACGCCATCAAATGTGAGCATTTGCCCACTCAAGTCGGTTACGATGACGAACTGCAGTCAGGTCGAGACCCCGATGAGGACAACGAGCATGCAGATGAGCTTCCCTGAGACGGTTTCTGACAGTTTGTGCAGAAATTCTTTGGTTATGCAAACCGATTGTTGCAGCAGCTGTCCGGGTGGCTGGTCTCAGACGATCTTGGAGGTGAACATGCTGGATGCGGAGGTCCTGGGCTGGTGTGGTTACACGTGGTCTGCAGTTGTGAGGCCGGTTGGATGTACTGCCAAATTGTCTGAAACGCCTTTGGAGATGGCTTATGATAGAGAAATGAACATTCAATTCACGGGCAACAGCTCTGGTGGACATTCCTGCAGTCAGCATGCCAATTGCACGCTCCCTCAAAACTTGCGACATCTGTGGCATTGTGCTGTGTGATAAAACTGCACATTTCAGAGTGGCCTTTTATTGTGGCCAGCCTAAGGCACACCTGTGCAATAATCATGCTGTCTAATCAGCATCTTGAGATGCCACACCTGTGAGGTGGGATGGATTATCTCGGCAAAGGAGAAGTGCTCACTAACACAGATTTAGACAGATTTGTGAACAATATTTGTGGGAAATGGTCTTTTGTGTATATAGAAAATGTTTTAGATCTTTGAGTTCAGCTCATGAAAAATGGGAGCAAAGACAAAAGTGTTGCGTTTATATTTTTGTTCAGTGTATATAGATCCCAGGGTGCATTTGCTTTTGTATTTGGGAGCTGTTTAAATGGTAATTTGTGGTAGATTTTATTTTGTTGAACTATTAATATTGTATACAGAATGTGAATTTCACTCTGAGTTACTGTTGTTGACAAACTAAAGACATGAGAGATCAACATCATCATGGTTTTACTGAATAATTGAAGGAAAACTGTTGACATGTAAAACTATATCACTTATTCTGTTGCAATTCTTTGTCCTTAAATTAATGATAATTGTTTTTCATGAACTTGTCCTATCATCAAGAATATCAGTTTTGGCAAAATACCCTGAAATATCGTGATATTATTTTAGGGCCAGTTTATTATGTTGTTTGTCAAAACACACATACAGAATGCATGCTGTCACACACACATACTTGTACCATACTTAGTTTGTTGGGATCTGATCACCCTAGTTTATGGTGCCTTCTACGGAACTAACCTCAGGGTAGAATTACTTAAACTTCTTCCTTTTCCAACATCATACAACATAGTTAACACAATTACCGGTTTCCTTTCCTGTCATTTTGCCTCTGAGCAGATGAATAAATGTCAGACATGATGAGACAAAGTCTTGTGGAGGTTGAAGAGGACACTGAGATTATGGCCGAAAGCTAAGTGGAGAACGGTTGATTCCCCGAGCTGATAAGCATTCAAACAAATCTAAAAGCAAAGTATAAACCTAGTTATTGTAGAAAGTTTCACTATTTTACCAGCCAGTCATGTCTGATTCTTTCATTTTCATTTTGCCCTTTAAAAGTCTCTCACTGAATGTTTGAGCGAGATGAAAGACGAGTTCGGGGAGCATCCATGCAGATTGGATTACACCAGAAGAGACAGAAATCTATAGAGTGATAAAGGACTGACGCATTGTTTATATTTCTTTTCTTGCTTTCATCGGTGATTGTGAAGTTAACTGTCCTTGGATCTCTGCTCTCAAAGAATCCAAGTGGTTATGCACGCACAAGGTTGCTTTTAGCGCACACTCCATCAAATACGATCAATCACAGACCCTGAAACATTCTGAGCAGGCAGGAAGGATGGAGTTTCAAAATGATGGGGTTGTGCCTGATCCACAGCAGATAGAAAATCCAATAGATTGGGATTTTCGGATTTCAGCAGCTCTGTGTCCAGGCTTGTGTCATAGATTCTTTATTAGGCTGCTGGCCATTGTGACTGCAGGATATGGCTTTAGTGCATCACACTGAAATGTCAGTCATGTGGTGCAGCTTGTGTTTCTCAACGTTCTATGGCAGCTGAGCATACCATCGCCATGGTGTTGCATCCATAGCAACACCGCGGCGATGGCATGTGGATCTTATGCCAGGAGAAATTTTATAATTAGGGTATCCAGACAAAAATTTTGATTCAGTAGCACCTGACATATGGCTGGCAGTGTTACCTGTTAGAGCTCTGCAGAGGCTTTATAATGGACTCCCATTGCTCCTGAAGCTGCCCTGCAGGCTGTCTCCTTGCTTTATTAGCCTTTCTCCCAGCTATTTTCACTCATCTTAAAGCTTATAATATGGCAGATATTATTGCATAAAATACATACAGCACACATCAGCGCAGCTTCATTTGCAATCAGCAGTTAGAATATCCTTCTCGTTAACAATATGTAATACCACTAGTGCAGGTTCAGTCATTTAAACGCCACTAAATTTGAAAAACAAGGTCTCAGAGTGAATACACAATGTGTGAAGCGCTGCCCTGTCAACCTGAGATGATCATTATCCTGCATTGTTTGATTGGTCCCTTAAAAATGTTATGTGAGAGGAAAAAAATATGGTTACTGCCCAGTTTTGGAAGCACCTTAATAATGTGGTGTATGAGGCCCAGAGGATAACCCTTCTTCTTTAATGGCATTGTTAGCAGTCTGTTGAAATCCTTGGCCAATAGTCGAGGTTGCAAAAGGCTAAGGTATGTGTATTTTAACATAGTACATTTCTATTCTAATGCCAGTGCAGCACCTTAGGTTACACAAGGTCTCTGGACATCCAGATTGGCAGTCACAGCCTGCAGCATCGCTCAAGGGAATCATTGATTCCTTAAACCAACCCAAAGATAACTGAAAATTAACATATCTACTTAATTACCTTAATCAGTCAGCGCTCATTTATCAACCTAATGTCTAAATTACTTTTTGTCAAGGTAAATTAATTTTAATTGCACTCTGACCTTTAATGCGGCACAGGTTTTTTTTTTTCTGCCCCAAGTCGTTGCTTCTTCACAGGAAGTGAGCACATCTCAGTTTGTTGTAAATTCACAGTATTATTGTACAGTTTTTAGCATGAAGTCTTACATTCATTTGAGCTTCCTGCATTATACGCTCTTCCTCCATTTGGGATCTTCTCACACTTTCATACTTTGGGTTTATATGAGAAGATAATTACTTTTTAACAATGTGCTTTCAGTTTGCCTCCCCACATGCCCAGCGGCAGTTCTTGCCCGGCTGTTTCTGGCTGTCTCTCCTCTGAGCTCTCACGCGCCAAACCATGAAGATGGTCTGGAAGAAGGCTAATTAGTCCATGAGTGGCACTGGTGGTCCAAGAGGATTTTGACACTTAGGAGAAATATTTACCCAATTTTAGATTAATTTAGCCATGCATTGTCAATATTTATACCAAAAACATCATTAGAGGTACGGCAGGATGAAATGAGATTATGTTTTTAAAACACTCATTACCGGATAAATTAATTCCATCAGTCTTTTGAATGTATTGGATGGTCTGATGTTTGTGGCCAAGGAAATGGGTGAAGATCAATGTAACATGAAACATTGAGAGCTGACAGCTATGTGCTTGATGGGCTTTTTTTATGAACAGAAACACGCCAGTCACTCAACCACAATGTCTCACAGCTATGAAATGCATATTGTGTGACCTGTGGTACATCTAATCAGAAAGCCGTTCCAGGCCAGGCATGAAATAAAGCTGTTATCTGACAATGGGAGTCGCTTCTCAAAGGCTTCGACACTCGCATGACAGTTTTTTTTTTCTGTTTTAGATTCAAGGAACACTAAAGGAGATGGTGCAAAAGACATTTTTCTTTTTTACATTCTTATGCAAGGACATGTGGAATAGAATGGAAAAAAATGTTTTCCTTTGAGCTGAAAGCCAGCGTTTAATATCTCGCTCACCCACTTGATTTGTTCAAAACTGAAGCTGACTTTGGCATAAGAGCAAAACTTTGAGATAATCCAACAATGAAAAACGGCCTTATCTGCATTTTTTATTTTCACAAAATCTTAATGAATTGTGTGCAGGGTTATCGCCGAAAAACTCTACAGAGCTCGACTGATGAAAGACGGTGATTGTTGTTAAAAACGGAGAATAATTCTATAGATAAGACAAGATGAACTTCAGCAGCTTGCTTTAAATAGTGCATGCTCAGATGTTATTAATCATTAAATATATATGTAATTTCTGCATTATTCAACACCATGAAATAATTAACAGACCTATGTTCTACAGACATATATAGACTGAACATAAAGCACATCACCTGTTAAATTTTTATTGTGATATCATACTTAATTCAGGAATCATTACAGAGGAAGGGTGAGGACATGAAGAAAAGTTTTCCAGAAGAGGACTTTTAGGAAAAATCCGTGTGTAATTTGACTGGAAATTGATTTTAAAAGCCTGTTATGTCTTAACAATATTAGTTGTGACAACTTCGTTCCCATCTCAGCCCTGACCATGCCTGGCTTAAATAATAAATGTGTTGATGACAGCCTCATCAATGAAATGAGCATTCTGTTTTGGTCTTGGAGTAGATGTGCGTGAGCCAAACTGTCACAGCTCAGCGCAGACTTTAAGGTCGGGGAGATGTTTGAGTGCAGTGCAGCGGTGTTGGCACAAAGAGGGCAGCATCTCTCCTACTGACAAGGATTATTTCTGTCAAGAGCAGCACTCATGGGCCTATCTAAAAGCCATGCTAATAAATGTCCGTCACTGCGGCTATCCATCACCACTATCCAGTAACAAAGTGCTTACTGCACCATTGCTGAATTTAAGTAAACAAGCTTGTCTGGCCTGGAGATGCATGTAAATGAGAGGCAATAGATAGTCGGTGCATAAAAAGGGGATTTATTAGAAAAGGTATTTGGGAGCCTTAAGTGCCCTCCCCCAACACACACACATTAAACATATCTGTGCGTGTTCACACGGGCCCCATCGTACACTTTTATGTAAATTTGCAGAACTCACACAGTTATCATTATGGCTTTTTTTTCCCTGTGAGCACTTTGATTGCGTTAATTACAGTTAATTGGCTGCCTCGCTCAGTCGATCCATCATTACCGGTTATTTGTTTGTGACCAGATTCAAGGAGCTTTTCTGAAGTTACTGTAGCTTGTCGGGGATTGTGCTCTCTCAGCAGGTTATCTGAAAAGGTTTTTCCAAAGTTTCAGCATTGTTCATGCAGCAGAGTGGCTCCATGTAATCACAAATGGCTAGGTTATTGTTTTACTGACAGAAACGCTCAGATTTCCAGATTTGTGCATTAAACATGCAGCCTAATAAAATATTAAGGTGCTCTGCAGATGGCATAGCGTCTGAACCTAAAAAAAAAACAACCAGTATATTCTGATTTTTTTTTTTCCCCTTTTCCCTAGCTGTGTACCTCAACACTGGCATGAGCTATAAAAGTACCTTGTGGCTGGTTTTCTTTTTTTGTTTGCTTATGCGGTTAAGAAACTTTATAGAGAACTGACAAAGATTGTTTGTTAATATTTGTGAATATGTGGCCAGTGTCAGCCATGGAAAATCTGATTGATGATAGTTAGAGTGCAATTGCTCTAACCAAGTACCATTCTCCCTCTGAGATATGTTAAGAGATAGACAGCTGGATACATTAGCAGAATGTACCCTCGAGTGACATCCGAGACAGAGTACCTTGCCCTATTTCACTCAATCAGTCAGCTAACATATCCCCGTGGCAGATCAGTGTACCTAACTATAAATCCAAGCTCTAGCTCGCAGATTTGCACACAATTTGGAGCTAACAGCACACAGGCGCTTATTCAAAAATCAACAGTTTGTGGTAGCAGTTTTGGGTTGCATGTTCTGTGGAGGTGTGACATTATGCTACACTGGCAGACACATTTTTCGACAGTGAAACACCAAATACAACCGGGGCCTTTGTGAGTTTCCCTTTGTATTGGAAATTCAATAGCTGATTTCACTGGAGAGAATCTGACTTATTTTTGTCTGCAATAACATGACTGTTGTTTCCTTACAGTCTGCCCAGATGAAACATCACTGTGTGTGCTACTTGTCTGAGTCGTGTTGAGACCAGGTTTTTTGCAGGAGCTCCTCTGCTCTTGGCGGAAAAAAGAGCAGATCTCCACCCGGCACAGCCCCTCATTCTGGATGAATGATCTACGCTCCCAACTGCCTGGCTCCCTCCATCAAACCTGGCCAACACTCATAATAAATGATAGTGGGGGACAATGCCCTATTTTCACGGCAGAGTCATCCGTCATGCCAGGCCAGACAAAGCCCCCAGAGTTTCATCATTTTCAACTATTGCTCACACCAAAGTAACAGAAAAGAAACCTTCATCTGTTCAGTAATGGCTATAGGGCGCCTTGAAAACCTGCTTAAATGTATTTACTAAATCAAGCACATTTTGTCTTCCTGGAGTAAGTTCCTAGATAAATGATCTGTTTTGATGATCAATCTCACTTTAAAATGAGGCAACCATCAGTATCTGTAGTTCGTCAAGGATCAATTTGTCCTCCTGGTCAACAGCCTATTACACGGGTTCTACATTTAATTTCATGTGTTAAGTGTTTAATTAACCCCTAGATTATATTAGGTGGCATGCCAAGGCAGACTCTTGATGCTTGATGTCATTTTGTAGGTTAATCAGGTCACCTTCTATCATTTGCCAAAGCAGCAGAGGCCCTGTGGTCTTGATGTAACTGTGCACCAGAGACATGCCTCAACAGATTGCCACTCAAACCCATCTCATCTCTGGCAATGTAGTGATAGCAGAGGTATAGCTGAGCTACTTTAATGGGAGGTTAACATGGGATTGGACCAGAAAAAGTAGCAGCTGGGAACTTCTATTATCCTCTTTAAAGCTGGGTCAAAAAACATGAAAGGAAAAGTCAAAGACTTAAATGTAAATGGTTGTGAACAGATATGGGTGTCGCTACTTGATACCTTTAAGGTATGGACCAAAATAACCCAGTACAAAATAGTAACAAATACAGGTGGAGGAAAAAATGGATGCAGCATAGTATCGCAATATTTTTGTGTGGCAATATCGTATCATCACTCAGTGCCAAGTATCATTTTTTTAATCATATATATTATTGATATTGTAAAAATGAAACTTTAGGTAGCCTGCAAGAATGATATAATCAATTGCTTGTTCAGTCCAACAGATATATTTTCCTGCAAAAATAGGAAATGGCTAAAGTGAGATGATCAGACTGAAAACTTGCTAAAACAGATGTTCACAAAGTTTTACGTTGGAGACATAATTTACAGTTGAAAAAAAGGTAATAAACCACAATACATTTTATCCCAATACTCAGCATATTGCAACATATCTAAAATAGCAATAACACTGAATCGTGACTTAAGTATTGCGATAATATCGTATCGTGGTGGTTATTCCCACCCCTAGTAACGAAATGTCTCAAGTCAAACGATAACAGTATTCAATCCTTTTGGCAGCGGGGGTCTGATCCTGTACCGTCAGGACTCCCCACCGAAACAGCGAACTTTCTGTCCTTGTGAGTGGTCTGTTTAACATCTGCTCATTTAGCACAAGCTAACACAGCAACAGCGGCTAACATCCAACACCAAACTGTTAAATGGTCCCAACAAACTTACACTGACACCCCAACAGTTCAACTCTGTTGCTAAACCTGCTACTAACTGTTGGGTACCATTAGCCGATATGATGCTAACAGTTAGCCCTGTCACTGTTTGTGTATGGCCAGGTGAAATCTCACCAACTGTCCCCAGCAGCAGCTGCAACCTATAAGTCCCATGTCCACCAATGCACGATTTTCCCAACTGAAAATGTCAGGCGCTCAGCTGGTAGCGATTACGAGCGTGTTGGTGGCACCATATTTTTTTAAGCTAAAATGCTTTGGTTGCGTCTGGTTGCTATGATATGGAGTATCCACAGAAGTAAACATGTCGGCACAAGATAGAGTACTTGCTGTCAGTCTGTGTGGGTTCATGAGAGGAAACGTATATTTACACATATTAACAGATTTCCTCTCCATTGCTGCTGTTGTTGTGATACATGTAAGATGTAGCAGTATGCCTTTGCGGTATTTGTCCTTCCTCCACTGTGATTAAATGGCTGAAGTTACAGTGACGGACTTTAACTTTTTACCCAAACTTCAAAGTTTAACATTTTTCAACGACCGGCAGCACTTACTGCAGGATTCACAGCCAGCACTTCATCATACTGCTGGTGTTTTGTAATGCAGTGTAAAACCACAGCACACACATTGCAGATACTTAAAAAAAATGCTGGCCTCAGGAAAAAATGTTTTGGTATACGCAGCCCCATATAGTCTGTGGTATGGTGAAGTCGAGCATGGCATATTGACAGAGTGGGCAGCTCAGTGTGCCGAGATGCCACCAAAATGTTCAAAAGATGCGGGTTATACTACACACCAATCCATTCACATTATGGGTATCAAATAATATACTCATTTTAAGGGTGCTGGTATTGGCATCAGAATTTCTGAAATGATTCCCAGCTGTAGTTGTGAATAATCCATGCAAATATTCTGTCGCTGTGTGTGGTGGCTTCACTGTCTTTGTAATAAATTTGTGTGCTTATCTATCAAAACTTATTTTCCTCCAGAAATTCTAGCTAAAATCAGGTCCCACTTCACTGGAAAAATACTTGTGAGATTCTGGTATTTGTAGCTTGTGTGTTTGTGTGCACCTGTGTGTTTGTACACTGAAGAACTTCTTCCTCACTAAAACAGTGAGTCAGTCTTATTAATGCTTCCATGCAACAGTTTCAGATATAATCAGACCTTAAATTGCCATTACAACAGTAATATAACTCGATCAACTTTTCTCCTGCAGTGCTTTCTTACCATAACGTTATAATTACAAGCTGAAATGGCAGTGTACAGGTTAGCATCAACTACATGTAGCTTTATCAGATATGCAGACCACCAAGTCAGAGCAGTCGCACTGATTGCAGAGTGACATTCAACGGAATGATAATAATGCTCCCATTCCTCAAACAAACAAACATGGTGAAAAAACATGTTTGCAATGGATATGAACATGAAGTAAAAAACTCAGGACAGCACTGTGAAAATGCTCGGACGCTCCCATATAAACACCTGAATATGTTTTAAAAACGGATTAAATAATCCTAGAGGATATTAAACTGTACTAGAATATTGCATAATCCACCAAATTTAGAAAGAATAATCTCAGAGACATGAAGTAATGGCATTTTATGATGATGATCTTCATATCTGTGTTTAAAAAAATATCTTTATTTATCCCAATGAACACCAGGAAATTAGTGATATATATAAAAAAAGTAGCGATTAAATCCTAGTTTTATCATGTAATGTGTTTTGTTTGTGTGCTGCTGTGTTTGGACAAGATGACTGAGCCGGCCCGTGGCAGCAGATATTGGATGTATCTAGTAAGCTGTTTTCCGTCTTGAGAAAATAAAGGATTTAATGGCTGACCAGTGTGGAGAGTGACGGAGGCCTAATGCATTTCACGGTCCATTTCCCCCGCATGAGTACATCCATTGACACACCAAACAATTTTTTTTATCAATATGATTTTTCACAATGAGTGTGACATTTGATCTCAAAGGCACACACACAAACACACACACATGAACTTACACGCTTCAAAAATCTTTCTCACACTGCATTATGCAAAACAAGTATTCACACCAGCTAACATAGACCAAACATGTAAGTACAATCTTTATGTGCAATCTGACAGTAGTCCGGCTCTCTCCCCCCTCTCAGCTGCCCCCCCCCCCCACTCCAGGCTTCAACCTGTTCTCCAGGTGATAGATACTATTTACATGACAGAGGAAGCGCTCTGAATGCTATGAGTAAGGCACCTGGGCGCTGGCAGGCAAAGACAGAGTGCCTCGAGATAGAAATGTAACAGCACTATCTATCTGGGTTATTAGAGTCCCCCCTCAGGATCCTTTTCAACAGAACAGTGGCCATTATGTAGGCCACAGAGAAACAATGTGAGAAAAAAGTCTGGCTGTGGTAACACAGCAGAGGAATTAACTCTGGAGCCCCGAACTCTCTGCATCTTTCCCTGCAACCCCCGCCTTCACCAGATAGGATAATGAGAGAATGTGCAAAGAGTCAGGGTGTTTGTTAGGGAGCGAGGCGAGAAGTGACAAATCAATGTATCAGCTGCTTTTATACAGGTACGCCGTCATGACAAACACATTGCAAGCCATTATTAGTCTGTCTATCGCGGGGTTAGATCAAGCAAGTAAAAATGACTGGGCTCGGTTTTCTGAACGCCACGGGTAACTCATAAGTCTGTAGATTTATTTTTTTGCCACCGGTAAACAGTGCAGGAGAAACTTCTTCATACAAAAGCCGTGCACAATTAAAACGCGCTTTTGACGCTAAGAAAGAGGTTGAAAAGAGACAGCGGCATCAACAAAATCGATGTGTGTGTTTGTACCAATGTTTGCATGACGTAGTAGACTGAGACTGCAGCTGAAAGTCTGTAATTGATCATGTTGCAGCCTTCCCGGCTCTTGCTTTGAATGTTCAAAAGGATTAGTCTTCAGGTTGATGGATTAAAGCAAGGTGGGAGGGAAAGGAGGGGCCTGTGAAGAAGAGAAAGAAATGAAACATGTGTGCGCTAATCCTCAGTTGGTTTGGTAGTGCAGAATAATGGCACGTAGCTAATGTAAGAGTGATTGTGTGCATGTTCCCATGCTAGCCGGCTTCGCCCCCAGCGTTTTTCTCTCTCCCCAGCTCCTCACTGTTTACTTTTGACTATTGAATTAGTGGGTTAAAAATCTCATTAAGTAGCCTCCCTCTACCCTGCACTCCCAGGTTTGCACACCTCCTTTTAATCAGATGGTTTTGGTGGTTCATATAAAGAGTCTCCACAGTGACTTCAGCAGCCTTAACTCATCTGCAATGCAATTACAAACATGCAGGTTAATGAAATAAGGGTGTAGAACAAGCGAGTGTGTGGCTGGCGCTTTCACGCGCAGATAAACACACACACTACAAGGATATTAGCAAACACATGGTCACACATCAAAGCATCATCATGCTGTAAACACATAACGCATTACAATCGACCTCCTCCCACATGCACATGTATGAAACCGCCCCGGGCCCATACGGTATGCACACTTCAGAATTTAGCACGGGGGACACAGATGCACTCGTATGTGTGCGCAGGCATGTGCACGCACCAACAAGTCTGCATAGCTATGCTTAGACAGGGAAGTCATTAAGGGAGCATTTAATTAAGGCCGGGAATAAGGTCAGTGTTGGAAGGACAAACATATTCTAATAAAGTGTGGGTGTGTGTTGCGCGAGGATCCCACAGCACCCTCATACATCAGGCCCAGGCCGTGAAGACCATAGCTCAATTTCGTAACCCAGCTATTTCTATGCAGATTAAAAGCTCATTCATCAATTCCCCTGCACTCTCCTTTTGATTACGTGTGGCTTCACTTCTCTTCTCCTTTCCCCTCTCCTGCCGGTGTTCCCTTTGGGCTTTATAATACCACAGGAACAAATGTGCACCCATATCCTTAATTAAATCAATCTGCAGGGGGGCCAGCAGGTGCATCCACTCACCTTTGCTGCAACTCACTCAGGTCAACACACTCAGACCGACCTTGATCATGCTAATCTGTCGCATCATACCTGCTGGACCAACAGACAGACACCGAGCGACTGGAGTCAGATGTCAGGTGATGACAAAGAGGGTCACAGAGGACCCCTCTGCCATGGCGGTGTGTAAGAAGAGCTGACGGAGAGACAAACTCCTGAAATATACTCACCTCCAGGACCAGCGTGTGCATCACTGCCGTTACACTACAGTAGAATTTGCTTTGCTAATTTGGTCACACGCTTTTGATATAAATACTTCAATGATTAATTCAGTCCTCGGTAAATCAGACCAATCAGTGAGTACTTTTCACACACACACAGGTTGTGACTTGACCTCAGTTAGGTTTTGACTGTGTGAGGTAGCTGACTAGCCAGTACCATACTTCAGCAAAGCACCAAAGGAATACTCGACCAAATTTTCACACCACGTAGTCCGCTTTAAAGATGGGAAAACCGCAGCTGTGGCTGTGGTCAGCCTAAATCATATCTGGTATAATGTAATCTTGTATTAAACAGTTTTAACAGTGAACAAAAGAATCAAAATGTCTGATGAAATGTTTAAAACAACTCCTGAAGCACAATTCACTTCTCTGCTGTTCATCCAGACACTCAGGGTTTTGGCAAAATATGCTTAATTACAGCCTTCAAGGGTAACTTTGGTTGTTTCAACCTTGACCATATTTTCCCATGTTTCCGTGTCTATGTGACTAATGGGAATAGCAGCTTTTTAACTGGTTCAGTATTGAACAAGAGCAGCAGCCAGCAGCTAGCCTGGAAATCCAGACTCAAATCTAGAAAGATTTTGAGTCTGGCCCTCACCGATACACCCCTCCTACCCAAGGGGCGGCACTAACTGAGGCATATTAAATGCCGCCGCACGCAATTGGATAGCACAATAGCCAATCAGAGCAAAAAACAAGGTGACATATTCATTGCACTAAGTCCCATTTGTTTGCCGACCAGTGGGGCTAACTGATATATTATGCTTTTGCCATATCCTGTCAGTAAAACGGCAAAAACGTTCTTCCTGGAAGCGAAGGCTTCTAGGGCAGCCTTCTGTTCCTCTCTCAAGGAAAAAGATAAGTGTAGTTGGCTTAGCATTTCTTCCAAAGCTAAACTGAATGGACACGGTCCTTCGGCAGTCTTGGCTGTTTTCTTGGCGCAGCGCTGTGTTCATCATGTTACGCCCGCCCAGACCCCGCCTCTGCCAGACAGACTGATCTGATTGGTCCGATGGCAAGTCACTGGGCTCTGCTCATCGGGGCCGGATCCCCGTGCAGAGCAAATTCGAATTTGCCAGGGGCGGGGCATCTGGATTTCCAGGTTAGCCAGCAGCAGCACAACAGGCTGCAATGTAACCCCTCCAGCCATTTGTGCACCCTCAATTTACGTCCACTAAAAGTGCTTGGTTTTGCCACTGACAGGCTCAGTGTCTGACATCATTATAGAAAGGAGCCATACAGAGATAGAGCTTTTTGTTAAAGAGTAAGATCCTTTTATTGTTGATCAGAAACAGCCCTAAAATTGTCATTGCCATTGTAGAGATATATATGCATATTTTCACATCTACATCTTAGTGGGTGAATTAAGGGTTTATTTTAACTACAACTGGTGATTGTTGGCACAGTGGAAAAACAAATCAAGACTGCCTTTTTTCTTATCTGTCCTCAGGAAAGCATCTGCAGAGCATCAGAGCTCGGACAGGCTGAGGCTACATAAAAGGCCACCTGCTACTCAGTAACCACTCACACTGACCACTCACACAGGGGCAATTTGGGGTTCAGTATCTTGCCCAAGGATACTTTGACATGCACTCTGCCAAGGATCAAACGGCTAACCTTCTGGTGAGTGGGCAACCCACTCTCCCTCTGAGCCACAGCTGGCCTCATTTATAGGTTTTGAGGGCTGAGAGAAAGTCACTATACCAGAATTTCAGTAGTCGATACCAATACCAGTGAATTTCCACGATTCTCGATACTCATTCGCTACCACGATAAAAATCAAAAAACAGAAACTGAAACTCACTCACCTTGAATTCTTAACAAGTCAGGGTGTCTGTCTTTTAAGTGTTTAGCCAGGTTTGAAGTGTTTCCTCCTTTGGTCTGGAAACTTCGGAGGCACCATTTGCACACTGGTTTTTGCGCGTTTATAATTACTGCGCTTCCATCTGCCTCAAATGCAAAATATCTCTACACGCAACTCCTACTACCTGACTTTTGGACAAGCCGAGGTGTTGTGGTTCCAGCAGCACTTATTAGAGCCTAGATTCTCTGCCCGAGCCCGAACCTGACCGTAATTTCCCGCCACTATCCTCGGGCTCGGACGGATCGCGCTCCTCATAATAGGCCTAGGCTATGAAACAAACTACTTATCACACCTGCGCGGTGGGGCTGCAGCCCCTCCTTGAAGGCGCCACTGGCTGCGCACATGTGAGTGATTGACTGTGACAACGTGTGTGTCGGCTTCGTCGAGTGTACCAAGTGCAGCGTGATGCTGGTATATGACAGCAAAAAGACGGAGACCTTGCCACTTAAGAGGCACATGATGAAGGCTTGCCATGGAAAGAAAGACAAGAGTCAGCCTTCAATGTCCATGTTCGTATCCTTAAAAAAAGTCGGGTTTAAACTGGGCTCAGGCTCGGACAGAACATACATGGGCTTGGGTGGGGTCGGGCTGGATTTTTTGGGCCTGATCTAAGCTCTAGCACTTGTAGAAGCCATTATTTTTAGCAAAGACGATGGAGAACAGGCGTTCTTCTTCTGTGCTCGTCTTCGACACAGACTGACGCACGTATACTGCCCCCGTCAGTTCCAACAGGAATCGACATGGCCCGCTGAGGGCAAAGTTGTATCCGGTATTTACGGTACTGAAAAAAAAAACAGGTACCGACGTATTTTTTGCGTGTTGGCATCGACTTGGTACCGAAGTATCGGTTCTCATGACAACCCTACTGCATAATGTATTTCATTACATTTAATGTACACGGCACTTCTTTAATGTACACGACAATAAACTTGAACTTGATTTCTTTTTGTTTCTGTTGACTTTGAATGAAGTGTGTTTTACCATCTTTACTTATTGTTTATTCATATGGAGTATGGGGATAATGATTTTGGAGATGTTTCGGGTTAAAGAAGGGTTTTAATCTTTACCAAAAAGACCCATCCTTTCCATAAGGTTGTTAGACACTGGTGTTAAAAAAAAGAGCATGTCAGTTGCAAAAACAAAAACTTCCAGTGGGCATAAACCGACAGTGTACAAATGCCTTTAGTGGTTACATTGCAGCCTATATCGCTGCAGCTGTCTCCTCAATAAACGGACCCATTTCAAAAATAAAATGTTCCCATTCATCACATATACACAAAAACATGTATGAATGGGGTCCTGGTTGAAATTACATTTTAAAGAGCCTTAACAACATTTAATATTTGTTTTGTTCTGTGTTGAACAAACAATAATGAGCTACGACAGCTAAAAAGTGAGTTTTATCGTGTATGTTCTTTCTGCACCGCTGAGCAGGCTGGTCAAGAATGATGTCCTTTTATCATCTGACTGACAGGAGCTATATTCTGAAAATGAACATAGTGAGGAGAGAAGATAATCACAAAACTATACCAATTTTCTCATCAGTGTCTAAATCAGTAGTTTTTTTAATACATTAAATAGGACATGACTAATCAAAGAGAAAGACACATATAGAGTTATTTTCTTCCATCACCAGGATCTTCTAAATGTAAATCTGAGCAGCTGTGAGATGATCAACGCTTAATGCCATACTAATCACCAAATAGCTTTTCAAGTGCTTTCACTGCCACAGACTAATATCTAATGTCAGAATAAAATAATTTGTGTTTTACCCAGTTAGTGCATGCTCAATGTAACCTCCGTCTTCACAAGGTAAACCACATACAAAGTCCTCTACCAAGAATGTGTGCTTGAACGTATTTGATTGGCCAGGTGACTTTGCATTTTGTTTTAGCCAAAGTTGAGCCAGGTTAACTTTTTCTGCTGGACAACCCTGCATATTTTCATTGGAGCCCACTGCATCAGCGCCCTTGCTGTGTCAACACAGTGGCCTCATTGAAATAAATGAGAGGGCTGCATTTTTTCACACAGTGCTGGTGTTGGTCTAAACACGGCTTTATGCTGCATTAAAGTCAGAGGTTAGGGTTGTTTTGACACTTTGTGTCAACCATGAAAAAGTAAAGTTCTCTAGATTCCAGCCATTAGTTATGAGCATGTGGTTTTAATTAAAAAAAAGAAAAAGATGATTAGCTCACTGATTACGTATAAGTCATTAAGTTTTTCTTCTCCTGTCAGACACTAAAGTTAAGACCAAGTGAAAAGTTTGTATATGTGTTTGCTGTAAAACATGTATCGTAGAAGGTCATTCCCTCACTGGTCCCAAAACAAAGTCTCAGCACTGAATTGCAATCACAGTGAATTTATCATTGCAAAAAGGTGAAATTGTGACAACAAACTAAAGCAATATCATTCAGGATAAAACAAAGCTTAATAATAAACTCAAGAATCTGTCTTTTCAAAAACTGCTGACTAGGGCATTAACGACTTTTCTTTTAGGTCGACTTATCTGTCAATAAAGTCTAAGTCGAGTCGACAAGTCATTTGATGATGTCATCACATTGAAATGGCAGAGGAAAGTGAAGTATCTCCACACATGTGATGACGTGTGTCTGTCAAGGCCCGAACATACTCGGGCGGAACGTACGCGGAACGGACTATGCAGAGGTCCACGTGTACTCAAAGCGGACGTCCGCAAGCCCTGTGCGCACAAAGCTCAGATTTTACGACCACACGGACTCCACTCCGCGCACCAGTGACTGCTTGGCATGTATTTTTCACATCGCGGAGATTTTTCACGGACATTTTTACAGGAAACTACAACGCGGAAGTGCGCTCGACTATGAAAGCCCAAATGACTGTGGACATTCCTCACGGAGTCTGCTCCGCTTATAGTACGCCCGAGTATGTTCACTTAGTCAAGGATAAAGTATCAGCGTAAGCCAATCAGAGGCAGCGATTGCATTCTGTACACAAGCACACACAGAAAGAGAGAGGGAAAAAACACACGGCTTGTCGACTCCTCCCGAGGGTGTCGACTTGTGCCACTGACGTCGACACGTCGACAAATCGACTTTTCTGTTAATGCCCTACTGCTGATTAACCCTAGGTGAAACAAACAAACAAACAAACAAAAACTCCTGAGGATACAGATACAAAACAAGAGTAAACTCCCTTACAGCCTCAATGCCATTTACAAAATATGGAGTACTCATCTTAAAAATGTACACAGATAATCAGCTGAGTAAAGAACTGAAGTGCTGCTCTCAGACTGCTGCCACATGACTGCTGAAAACCTGAGCATTTTAAAAGGCAGGATGTTATGTAGGGGCCAATCAGCAGCATACACTCCCCCTGAATCCAGTCAGCCAAAAACAGACACCAATGAATCAACACTCAAAAGATTCTTACACAAACACAGGCACATATGACATAGAAGAAAACCTGGGCACAGGTTAGCGTTAGCGATTCAGGATAAAAATATAAAATGTCCCACAATTTATGCAAGTACGTAACAAAAATGACAAAAAAGGAGAAAAACCAAAAGAGACAGGCTGAAAAGGACTGCCGTTCTCATGGAGATTAGCTGGAACTTCTGCTTTGTGGAGTCCATAGAGAAAGCACACTTATGGCCACCAAGCACAGCCGAGCAGCCATCTTCTGCTGGCCAGGCTGACAAGTTCCTGTTTAGTGCTCTGCTAACTTCAATGGGGATAAAATGATTTAATCTTGCAGCCCTTCTAAACTTTGGAAATGTTATCAGACTGAATGGATCAACTGGATCCTGATAGTAAAATGAGCCATTTCGCGGGGGTTGTGACACTAAAAAATATTTATCCACTGATTTACAGACAGGCCGTTTTTTGCTAATGTAAGTCTATAGCCCCGTTTCCACTGAGCAATACCTTACGGTACGGTTTGGTACGCTTTTTGTCTGTTTCCACTGTAAAAAGTTGTGGACGGTACCAATGGAACCGCTCCGTACCGTCCCCATTTTTGGTCCCCCCTCTGTTGGGGTACCTAGCACACTGATCTGGTACTACGAGGTGGAGCTGTGAACACTGCAGTCTGTTGATTGGTCAGTAGCAGATGGTCACTCTGCTCAGGGCTGAGCTGTGAAGCTTGCGTTACCGTGGCATCATGTGATGGACCCAGCTGTTGTAATTCCACTTTTGGTCACTATATAAAATTGGCTTCAAAGCCCGGTGCTGTTCCTGGGGCCTTGCCCTGCCTCCCCTGATACTGTGTGATACTTTTAATTAGGACTCATGGCAAACATGATCTCAATAAATGGCTCCATCTACTAAAACTGCATAGGCTGAATTAGGTGCTTTAGACTGGGGTTCCCCAGAGCCCCAGTGCACCAGTACCTTTAATAAGCACTAATTAAAACAGAAACAGAAAACAATGATATGAAGTCATTAGGAACAAACTGAATGGCAAAGACATAAAAAACTGGGATAATAGAATAAATCACCTGTGAGATTTGACAAAACATACTCCTCTGGGGTCGGCAGGTGCCCCAGCCGGTAGGATGAGGGTATAACTAAGATTTTATAAGAGGCTTACCAGTAGTGCCACATGCACTTGAATTTATAAGTATATAAACACAAGACTGGAAAAAATTCATCTTGCCACCATGTAGGACAGCATTTTACCTCGTACTGAAGCCTTGCAGATTGAGTCAATCTTGTCACTGCAATTTCAGTGTGTCTGTGAGGTACTTTACCTGAGGGTTCCCCAGAGTCTGCTTCTGTTTAGAATTTAGTAATCACAATGGAACGAGGACCAAATTAAGTTTCACTTTCTGCTTAGTTTCACTTTCCCATACGCCCACTCTCTCGGTCTCTCTGCCATGCATCTATTTTAAATGGACAGACACCTGTTTGTGCGTGGATTGGGTGGATAAATACAGGGAATGAGAGAGAGCAAAATCACACCCGAACGAAAACACACATGATTTTTTAAACATGTGTACTGTACCTGCAAGCAAAGTGAATAATGTAAAGTGCTTCCCCGTGACATTACTGTAAGATGAGTTAACGTCATGGCAGATCTTCTCCAATGAGATAAACAATTAAAGAGGCACTTGGCATAAGTCCATCTTTTAGTCAGTCCCTACAGCATGAAATATAAAAATGTGCATTTTACAGTGCAGCTTAATTTAAATATGGTTAACTACTGTGATGTTCCTTCTTTCTGCTGCAGATTGCCTGGGTGAGTTCATCATCATTTGTGAAAAACCAACACAGTATAAGAGGCATCGTGCATGTACAGTGTACAGCCTCATACATATTATAAGTCCAGGATAGATCTAATTCATGTGATTTCTGTGTGTAGCATTAGAGCACTGCCTTCACAGAGAATCTCTAAGTAGGATAAATCCATCCTGAGGTGAACTCCTTGACCATTCTCACTATAGAATAAAAGATCTCTTTAAAGATAAATACAGCTACTGTAGGAGGCCTTATGATACAGGCATTATGAATCAGCATATATGTTTCAGTTTTACATATGGATAGTCTCTAATACTGTCAATTCTAAAGGTCACTAATGCTGCATCTCTATACAGCATTTAGCTTATTGATTTGGATCTGCAGTCAATAGAGTTAAGTTGCTCTGGCTCTCAACAACACCCTTAATAAAAAAAACATAAACACTAATACAGACAATCCAAGTGTATCTGTGCTTGGTGCAAAAACGTCAGCGAGCCAAAATTACCAAGTGGGACAAGCAAACGTGTGACTGACTGAGACAACTGTTGAAAAACCAGTGAAATTAACTTCTGACATTATAAGTTATTGGAAAAAAAAGCTATTGACTTTATATGTCAAGAAGGGAGAACTCCTCCAGTCAATTCAATACAGTCAGTGTTTTCACCACCTCTTGGTTAAAGAGGCAGAATTGTAATGCCACCTGTAAGAAAGCACTGACTGGAAAGCTCAACTTAAAACAAGTCTTTTTTTTTGAAGTATTCATATTGTTTTGAGATAGTCAGCACGAAGTCCCTCCGATACATACAATTAAATATTACAGGTCTCGCAGGAAACAACGTCAATGGTTTTTTCACTTGTCCAGGTGGGCAGGTGGGGCAGAAATCTACTTAAGTCAGTTTCTACTTGCCCCTAGACTGGCAACCTTTACTATTTAAAGAGCCATTATTAGCCAAAAAAGAAAAAAAAATTGTCTGGAGCTGTAAAACATATTTGATTAAAGGTAACAGCCTATAAGTCTAAATTAACCCATCAACATTATGTAGCCATACCTACCATAGCTAGCCTCGCTAGCAAGACTTTGGGCTCACCATTGCTACTGAAGCTAAGCAAAATTTAGAGGAAAAGGCACCAAGCTGTAAAGTATGACGCGCATTTTGGTTGATGAAACGCTAAAACATTTAATACGATGTATAGGTTAAACATTTTTACAGTTGTGGAATGCAATTTTGAGTAATTAGGACTATAATACTGACAAATGAAAATCTGGACGATAAAAAAATAACCATTATTCATTTCCAGATAGTTTTATGTCAAAGCCACAGGGAGCCACTGGAGAGGGGTAAAGAGATGCATGCGGCCCCGGAGCCACAGGTTGCCATACCCCTGCCCTATACAAATTCTTCTTAAAATAGTGGTTGCCAAATAACAACCAAAGACTAACGTTAATAGTCATGTTGCATGTCATGCAACCGCACAAAACATAGTTGGAGTTTTGCCCATATCCTCCAAGACCACCACTGAACTCCTGTTTTCAGGATAAGTGAAATGCTCACTTGTGTTGCAGCTCATAAATTTGTCTTCATCCACTGCCATTTTCTCGCAAGAGCCCGATCGGTACGACACATGTGCAGCTCTCAAAAGAGATAAGTAGGAAGCAAGATGGCTACTTCCATCATCAACTCCAGAAAAAACAATGTTTTTTTTACCACTTGCAAGGGGTAATTGAGTTGCTAGATTTACTGACCTGACGTGGCATTTTAGTTGCCCCGGGCAGTCAGGCAAAACTTATGGTTGAGCACTGTCGGGCTTTGCACCAAGTCAAAATTTGAAACTTTTGTTTTCTTTTTCTGAGAATGTTTTAGCTTTCAATTGTCAAGACAGTGGGATATCTAACTTCAACACAATGCCTGAAAAAATATCAATGTTTGATTCTATTTTTGAAACCAAGGAGGGCATACAAGTTAAAATGTTCATATAAATAAGTTTGACAAGGCTGTAATGTGAAAATCATGACTTCTCTTTTCTTGATTAGCAGCAGAGAACAGCAGAATAACTGTAGTTAACATTAACAATAAGAGGTAGACAGAGAAAACACAGCTGGTGCCAGTGTATCAGCTCTGTGGAAAATAAGTACTGAAACCATTTCAAATATTCAAAATCAATATGAATTGATATAAAGATATTTCTGACAACACTGGACTTGAGTCCAAGTCTCATGTCACATGTCCAGAGGCCTGAATGGGACATTGTCAGCTGATAAAATTGTAACAAAAGACTACAGCACACTACACCATTATCATTTCCTTTGGCTTCTTGACTCTGGAAATTTCCAAGCGAGTATGATTCATCTACCACCCACAGCTGACGTTTGGGAGAGACTACAGGCACAAATTTCTAAATTCATATGGTGTGACAAACAACCAAGAATTAGTATCTCTACACTCTGAAATAGCATACAGGCAGGAGTTCTGTCTTTTTCTAACCTTGAAATGTATTATCTTCCCTTTATGCTCAGGCCTTTGCTAAAGCGGTTTGATAAGGAGGCGGCCACACCACGGTTAGACTTGGAGAAAAGAACAGTATCACCAAACGCCCTTAAAGATACTCCGTTTTCTGGTCTTTCAAAACTTTTGTTTGACTAACTTTGGACCATTCATTGCACATACAGTTGATATATGGAAACAATACGTCAGTGGGACATTTGGTTGCTTTAGAGTAAACCCTATTTAAAGACAATAACCTGTTCATTGGTGACACACCAGTTATACATAAAGTGGCTTATAGGACGTTTTGCAAAATGTTAATTCAAAGATTTTACCTAACCAAGAAAAATGCCAGCTAAGAACTACTCTAAATCTTTTATGCACTTAATGTGCTCAGAAGTCAGCTGGCACTCACATACATACAATGAGGCAATGCTCTAAAGTGAACTCCTTCTGGGCTCAAGTTGCTGCTATGCTGTCTTCCACAAATCTTGCTACTAAATGATGAATCAACCTTAAACCTTTCTTTACATGAGGAGAGAGGATTAACGGCAGAAAAACAAATTCTGGTAAGGAGATGGAAAACCTCCATGAACTCAGTCTATTTCATTGGAAGCTGTCGTTTTATGAGGCCTTGTCTTTTGAACCTTCTACTGTTCGGGCACAAGCAGCTGAAATCGAATCTTTTCAAGTCTTTATGAAGGCTGTGCAAAGGCTCAAATTACTCCTTTAATCTTGTCATCTTTCTTGAGTAAACAAAGTAAATAAGCAGATGAAGAGGTTACTGCCTGTTTATTTTGTTGTCCTCGACCCTGTAAATTATGCAGCAACTGCTATCTACCATTATCCTGTAAATCTGGGTGTATGTGCACATATTATTTTAAGTTTGGCTGGGCTTAGCAGCTATGGCAAATTCTTCTTGTCTTGTTTTTTTTTTTGCTCCCTCTGTCTTTCTTTTCTGTAGCCTGGGGGAATACAGTAGGTGTGGGGTGTACACTATAAAGGCCCAAACTGACATCAAAGAACTATGGTGAAGAAGGTCGACTGTTGCGCCGCCTGTGTCTCGGCCAACAAGTCGCACTAGAACACATTCCTAAGACTACAGCCAACAGCCAACTAGTATGAACGTTCTGTGCCTGCCTGAGACGAAATAACTCTCCACACCAGCAGGTGGCGATACACTGTATTCATCATTCAACAAGGGAAAATGGAAGACCAACAAGATGGATTCAAGACGCTAAAAAAAAAAATCTTACTCTTACTCGTATCTCAAGTTTGATTAGGTGTTACACATTCTTGACTTTAGGCGATTGTTTGCCTTCCTCACTTCTGTTTATTTTCTCAGGCACTGAGCTGAACTGCCAGTCAGAGTGATTTCATTCATTGACGGGCTCCACTGCTGATTCAACATGCTGAATCTGCCAAAAAGCCGCAGACAAGGGACGACTAGTGCCAACAGTGTGCAACACACTGCAAAAACTAGGGCGACAGACACTTACAATGGCCCAACATTGACCAACAGCCGACAGTCAGTCTGGCGTGGCAGGGCCCTAAGGAAGAGGATTGGTGGAGGCCTTTCTTCAATTCAGTGTGTTTATCTTAGGATATCAGTCTTTTTTGTGTTATTTTCCTGTACTCTCACCAAAATAAATGACAAAATGAAAAAAAAATACAAGTTGGTCACAAAAGCTAAAGAAGCACTAAAGTACAGCTAAGGCTGATGATAATGTCATTTGCCGCTCAGAAACTAAGTACTGAGCAATGTGAAATATTGACCTGATGATGGCATTAGAGATAAAAATTCATGGGATTCTTCTACTGGGAAGATGAATTTTATATATGAATAATATTTATATTGGCAAATAATATTTACATTGGAGCCAGGGACTAGGAAATGTGTGCTGACTTGGGCCAGTGTCTCTTAGTTCTACCTGAGATAGCACCAACCAACTTACAACCAGACCTGGCTGTGATGTTGAAGTCCTGTCATAGAACAAAATGTCCCTTGGGACGATGCCATGGAGGAGGTGTTTGAACACATGAGATTGTGCTACACTGACCTCGTAACTGAAGCTGCAGCTAGAGGCTAGAATGCTGAGGTGCGACCAGTCGAGGTGGGCTGCAGAGGTTTCATCGCTAGATCCAACCCTGGTCTCAAGGAAATCAAGCTTAATGGGCAGGCCCAGAGGAAAGAGGTGCAGTCACCGGCTGAAGAGAAAGGAGCTCATCTGGGCCCCTAGGTGACAATGGAGGAATAATAACTAATAGCTGTCAAGACATTTCACTCCAAACCTTAAAAGCCAACCTAGTGGAAGGGTCAGAGGAAAAGTCAGGTGATCACAAAAGTTGCTAGAATTCATCCTCTGGAGACCATCGATGTCTACCAAATTTCATGGCAATCCATCAAAATGTTGCTAAGATATTTCAGTCCAGACCAAAGCTGTAGACACACAGACAGACACTGCCATCAGCTATGAGACCAAAAACAGTCCATGCATATATCTGGTGTTACAACGACATGTGGAGGGTTGGTGCAGAAGCCCTCAGAGGGAACACAGCCTGCACAGACACTCTAACGAGGATCCTGACACTGCATATGGAAAACTCCAAAATTTGATGTTAAATGTTTTCAACTATCAAAAGTGGAAATACATTATTCTTCTGCCAGCTTGGTTCAGTCTTTGATACGCTGCACTTTTTTGATTAGAAAAAAAAAAAAAAACATAAAAAAAAACTTCCTCTTTTTTATGTTTGCACCCTGACTTCAAATTTGAGCTGAAGTTGGAAAGTTTTAATGAAGTGGTGACGCACAATGAACGCCATACCCTTGATATTACAGCAAAAAAAGTAACTGTACATCCTATTAGAAGATATATTTTTTATCATTGGCTGCTCAAAATATGTATTTTGGGTTCGGTTTGTCAGTAGAAACTACTCGAATGCTTCCCAGCTTGTTATTAAACCACACAACCCTGCTGTCTTCAAAAGATTACAATGAATGTATTGAATAAAAGGATTAAAGTACACGATGAAAACAATCACTCGTCTCAGTCCTTCAAAGGAAATTATCTGGTAACACGTTTAGAGAGAGAGCACAATGCAGGCTCCTTAGACGCTGATTTTTGCATGTAAGCGACAACATGCTTTTGGTTTTGTATAGTAGTATTCTTGTTACGCTCAAATCAACGAAACGCGTGACAGCTGACTGAAAAATATTACATTGACACCCTCAGTTAGTAGATATGATCTTGAATAGGGTTGGGAACAGCTTACATTTGAATCGATACCAATATCCGTTCTGGTACCTTGAATTTGGTACAAGTACCCAACAGTCCCTTTTTTTTGGTACTTTACTTTCTCTGTAATAAAAGAAATTTTTGAACAAGCTGCAGAGGAGACATAGTAACCTAAAGCATAATTATGCTCCTCTGCTCTCCTCTGGCATATACGTGTGTGTGTGTCTGCTCATCTAGCAGTGACACTAGGCTATTACTAAAATACTTAATACTAATACTAAAATATACTATGCTTTGCTGCGGTCTTGGCCAGGACTCTCTTGCAAAAGAGATTTTGAATCTAATTGGGTAATTTCCTCAGAAAAATAAAGCTTAAATACATAAATGAAAATAATAAAGGAAGGAAAACAGACTAGATGCCATAACTATCACAGCTGATTGGTGCTGCAGTGATAGTTTTGGCCCATTGGGAAGCCAATGTAGCCTGGACGGAGCTCTGCGGTTGGGTTCCCGGCTTCGGAGCGCTTCCGCCTCCTGTCTGAAGTTGACCTGGGAGGCTCTGCGGAGCTTGTTTGCCGGCCTCAGTGCTGCATGGCTGGCTTCCAGGCTTCAGGGCGCTTCGCGGCACTTCTGCTTCTTGTCTAAACCTGGCTTTCTCACCCAGGTACAGATAGCTGGCACCAGTAAATTTAATGTGTATCTGTACTAGTTAGTAATGATGTAATTCAGTCTGTACCCTTAAAGATATCAGAAAGTTTGTTACCCAACCCTAGTCTTTAATCATAACATGTCTGACACAATAACACAATCAGTTTTTAAATTTCAGAACATTTAGGAAAAACCAGACCACCATGAATTGTTTCATTTCTTTCAAAAATGTCTTTGTTCTTCCCATAATGTCTACAGAGAGTGCCATTTGTTCCCAGTACAATGAAATAAAATTAGTACAACCATGGCTGCGTGTTCAGTGTATTGTCTGATTTGTTTCCGGCCTGTTTCTGTTTGGTATTGTTTGTCTTATGTTGCTTGTGATGTTTCTCAGATAAGGAAATATCCCAGGCTGGGATTAATCACATCCTACTCTTACTAATCATATAAATCCTTCAATACACATGAAGTATACTCACACATCCCTGGAGCATACATTACAGGAACACTCATGAGTCTGTGCGTCTAGCTTGGCACACTACAGATTCAAACATTTATCTTATGTAGGGATTTCATTAGAATTTCACCCGGGAATGTGGCTCTACTTGTTTATCTGATGCAAGGTTTTATGTGCAGCACTGCATCCACAGATTGAGCTCTTGGCGAGCTGGATTTCAAGGTTATCATTGCATAACAGCTTTCAGATGAGCTACTTAATGTAGGCAAGGGACACTACATCTGGACAGTTTATCCTATGAAAGCGTTCACACCTGCGGGGATCACACGACAACTGGCGAGGGAGTCTTGCAACTTTTCTCTTCGAAAAATCAATAATCAAACTCTGCCTGATCTGTGACGAGCATTCAACGTCTGCTCTGTCTCTGCCTTTGCTCAGTATTCTTTTTCACTTACAAAAAATCATGGCAAAATTTCCCACAGCACACTCCCTGGAAAAAATAAAGAAAAAAGCAATCCTTTGGTTCAAAAACAAGTAGACGTCTATTTGTAGTGCTGGTGAGACTTCAGGGCTTGGTAGGGTGTGTGGTGGCGTGGTGGAGTTCGCCTGCAGAGAGCGTGCGGGATGTGAATGGCCTAGCAGGAGCCTGGACAAAGACACACCATTACAGTTAATATGCACACTCCGGTGCCGCTTGAAAAGAGACATTTGGAAAACTGCAGACTGCTGTGATAAGGGTGGATATGACAGTTCTTTCTCTCATGCCTTCCTTTCCTCCTTTGCCTCAGTCCCTCTAGCTCACTCACTGTCTGTTAGTTCTCTCACTGTGTCTCTTTCAACACCCCTCCTCCTCCTCTGTTTTCTGCTTCTTCTATCTCTTCTTTCCTCCCCCCACCCGCTCTGCCTTCTCTCCTGGTGATGGCTGTCCCCGACACCTCTGTTCAGTCAGCCAAATGTCACATAACAGAAACTGAAATATCAACTTGGCAGTCGATATGGCAGAGAAATGATGGGGAGGGGGAAGGTGCTTCTATCTTGTTGTCCTCAAAGGTGCTGTGAGTATTACCAAGTATCGGACTCTCCGGCACCTAGTGCGGTGATGACAGCCAACCAGCTGGGGAAAAAAGGCAAATAGAGCTCTTTAAACCTATAACTGCTGCCCTTTTTATCAGTTTGTCTTTGTTTTGCAGTAATATTACATCTAAATGTTCTGGCTACTGACTGAAGATCACTCGTGTTTTTTCTAGTTTGAGCATCAGCCATCTCAGAACCTATCAGCTAATGGTCTGACAATGATTTAGCCTCTGGGGGCAATGGCCAGTATTTCAGGGGTTGCCATATAGCCAGCGTATATCTGGGCCAAGATTTCTTCTCTGGGGCGTTGGTCACTGTTTTAAGTCCAACTATTAGCAACTTGAAATGCTATACACACAGAGTCATGACTCAGATATCTGCATGAATGACAGGATACAGCTGCAATTTCAGATAAGATAATAAAAAGGTAAATCATAGTTAGACAACAGCCAACAGATTCCAAGACTGCATTTCGGCAGGTCCGATCCGCCTCATTTGCTCTCCACACAGACTGTTTACCTGCAGGCAACCAAAGCCCGCTTAAACATGATTGGTCAATACATCTTGGACTACAGACTACAAAGGGAAATCAGAGCGACATATAATAACCGCATAAAACTACACGTGAGTATCAGCTTGCTGGTAGTTCAACTACATTAGTATTTGCAAAGTGACTTAAGTTAAATTACTTCTTTTCACATTTTTGTGTTGTTAACAACTACAAACCACAAACAATGAGCAAAAAAAGGGAATAAATGTTTTTTCATTTGGATTTTATTTCATCATTGATCCTCTATTGTAAGTGAATCCCTTTGACCCGACCTGCTCCTTCTCAGGACTATTCTAGAAAGCTATTCTATTCTGTCATAAGTTCACCTGTGAAAAATGTTTGGCTACAATTTTTTATGTTTTGTGTCTGTATTTGTAAAACTAAACTTGAATATATTGTGTTTCAATTAGTCATGAACATTGATTATTTCTATTTGTTAACAAATGTTCAGAGAAGTTGTTGCATGCTTCTATTTCAGAAGCTACGTACCTGGCTAACTGATTAAAGGCATTTGCACACTGAGTCCTTTTTTTAAAGCAGCTGTGTGGACCATTTATAAAATTGTCTCTAGTTCGTATCACCGCCCCTTGAAGATCCGCATATTTATTTGAACCCAACAGCGACAAAAAAGCCTTTCTCTACATGGCTATTTAGCATAGCCTCGCTTGGGTCGGACACAGCGGAAGTCAGCAAAACAGAATACGGCACCCGGAGGCGGAAGTAAGTCTATACGCCCGCAACGGCCCGCAGCCATTAAACCACAGAAGAAGAAGGAGCCGTGTTTACAGAGAGTGTTCTTCGAGTAAGCGGTACGCAACGGGCATTGCTGAACACATAACAGTTTTACCAGATGCATCTATAAGGACTTGGTTGTACTTTCAATGTCATGGCAGATAAAGAAGGAGCACCATCTAAAAGAAAAATAACAGAAGAACAGAAGAAGGCTAAACGGGAAAGTGATAGGGCTCGAGCCAAAACGCGTGTAAACCTCGGTCAGGCATTCACCAAGTGGAGAGAGCTGAGAGATTTGAAAGGTTTTAAAACTGATCCTGAGTTGGCCCTTTTCCTAATCGACAGGTATGTAATTTTTGTTTTTATTTAGAGAATATACTGCAACTTGTTAGACGACGTTTCACTTCAATATATGACGACATGGAAGTTATAAGCAAGCTAAATGTAATGTTAGCTGATGTGAACCGCTTTTGTCTAACGTTACGACAAACGCCACAAAATTATCTGTGACTGTGACCATGAACACAAATACACAGCAGGCAGTTGTCCTCAGTTTATAAGAAATTCAGAGCTACACCAGAACATTTATGGTTTTCCTCTCGCTCTCCAAAACACATGCGGTAATTGCCAGTTGCAGTCAAGATTTTACAAATGAAGCCGAATGCCGGCTGCAGTCGGAATTTTACGACACCAGGCTGTGGGTGTCATACCGTTTCGACCAAAGGGGGCGCTATTATCAACGAAAACGTAAAGTTCCGCACAGCTGCTTTAACGGATGCGTATTTTTCAATCTGTCATCCGGAAAAATCGTAACCTTAATGGTAACCGTAATCAAAACCTTGCACACCCAATTCGATGAGTTTTATTGTTGCATTCATTGCGACATTTCCGAATATGTGACAAAATGAAGAGACACATTTTGTCCTTTGCCTCTCTTCACTGGAGTTACCTATCCAGCTGTCACCACTCTCTCCTTATCTTGCATTTGGCACTGCAGCTGCATAAACAGACAGAGCTGTCCTCCCTGTCTGTCTCCACATTCTATGTGCGGTCCACATCCTCCTCCTCTTCTTTATCGTCCATCTTTATATTACTATCTTATCTGCTGAGAGTGAGTTATCCCAGTTATGAAATTATTCTGTGCGCCCCGTTCCTCTGTCTTGTTGCATCTGTGTCTCGCCGCCACATTTTTTTTCACTGATTCTTGGTCAAACGTCTCTAAAGCCTTTTGATGGATGCAAAAAACGCAGAAAAGCGAACTTGTTCCGAAAATTAAAATGACCGACAAAAGTTCCGAACGATGTGCGGAAATGTCAGACAAGAAAAACGAAATCAGTGTGAAAAGGTCTTAATCCTGTTTGTTGCAATCCCCCCGCCTGGACTGTAGTTTCTGAGGAGACTGACTGTTGGACACTGTATACAAACCAAAGTTGAAATTCCTTGCACATTCCCATGAAAAGAGACCTGTTTGACTTTTTTGGTTGATGACTTGTGAACAATGGGTACTGTTTGCAATAAACTCAATTGAGTCCCATATTTTACTGACATGTGGCTTTTTTGTATTATATTTTGTTGAATTTCAAATCACACGTACATTTTCAATTGGCTAGTTTGTCTTTTTACAAAGCAATTTTTTTCCACTTTTCTCAGTAGCTTCAGTTAACCAAACTATATTTCTCCTGAGAGCTGCTTTACTGTAGTTCAACTTCTTCCAGAGTGGAGTAATTGGTAGCTTGCACAGCTATGCTTACAGGGGAGACAGGAGGTGAGACGGGGGGGGGGGGGGGGTCTGCTGCAGGGTAGTCTGAATTTTTTGGGTAAATGGTAAATGGAGTGCATTTATAAAGCACCTTTCTACTTTACTGGTCAAAATGCTTTACAACTTGCCTCACATTCATCCATTCACACACACATTTATACACTAATAGTAAACCAGGGGAAGGTCTTTTAATTCTTACTCACCCCAAATATATAGGATCAAACTGTCACAAATGATGGAACAAGGGTTACACTAAACCATTATACACCTTGCAAGTACCAGGTTGGACCCCTTTTGCCTTCAGAACTGCCTTAATTCTTCTTGGCATAGATTCAAGAAGTTGCTGGAAACATTCCTCAGAGATTTTGGTCCATACTGACATGATAGCATCACGCAGTTGCTGCAGATTTGTCGGCTGCACATCCATGATGAGAATCTTCCGTTCCACCACATCCCAAAGGTGCTCTATTGGATTGAGATCTGGTGACTGTGGAGGCCATTGGAGTACAGAGAACTCATTGTCATGTTCAAGAAACCAGTTTGAGATGATTTGAGCTTTGTGACATGGTGCGTTATCCTGCTGGAAGTAGCCATCAGAAGATGGGTACACTGTGGTCATAAAGGGATGGACACGGTCAGCAACAATACTCTGGTAGGCTGTGGTGTTTAAACCATGCCTAGTCGGTACTAAGGGGCCCAAAGTGTGCCAAGAAAATATACCCCACACCATTACACCACCATCAGCCTGAACCATTAATACAAGGCAGGATGGATCCATGCTTTCATGTTGTTTACGCCAAATTCTGACCCTACCATCTGAATGTCGCAGAAATCGAGACTCATCAGACCAGGCGACATTTTTCCAGCCTTCTATTGCCCAGTTTTGGTGAGCCCATGTGAACTGTAGCCTCAGTTTCCTGTTGTTAGCTGACAGGAGTGGCACCTGCTGCTCTAACCCATCTGTCCAAGGTTTGACATGTTGTTCTTTCAAAGATGTTCTGCTTACCTTGGTTGTAATGAGTGGATATTTGAGTTCCTGTCGCCTTTGTCATATTGATGCTCAGTTTGAACTTCAGCAGGTCATTCTGACCATGTGTACATGCCTAAATGTATTGACTTTATGCCATGTGATTGGCTAATTGGCTATTACGTTAACAAGCAGTTGAACCAGCGTACCTAATAAAGTGGCTGCTAAGTGTATATATTAGTGGTTAAACCTTATCTCTACCAATAGTTGTGCCCTCCATCACTTTAAGCCTTGTTTCCACCAAGCAGTCTGGTTTTAGCTTTCAGTTTTAAGGGTACTACACTGAATAAAGTTAAAAAAGTAAAGTTAATAAGCTCAAGCTGACCTTTAATTTTGCATCTCTTTGCTCTAAGATAAAACAGACTGGCTGGAATAAACATATAGTTTTGTTATGTTTGCCATAAATGTGGACATCTCTAAACCCAGTTTAAATCTGCGTATTTGTGGCTATTGTGAAAATTAGTGTTCTATTAACATATTAAGGTTTAAATAAGATTACACACTGTCTTATCCTTGCATCGCCTCTTTTAGCTATTAATAGTGAAATGAGTTGTACCAACTCAGTTCTACTTTGAGCTGTTGGGGAGAGGGTGTTGCAGACCCTGATGCAGAAAATATTAAATATTAATTCATTAATAATACACAATTTTTGCACCGTCCCTAATCAGCCAGCTCTACATTTATGTCTCAGCTAATAATGCATATTCTTCATGCTAAAGAAAACCACATGCATACTTCATATCTTTTATATAAATCTACATGTGGACCTGAATGTATCTTCCCACTGTGTGCATGTGGTTAATATTAAAAAGAGAAAAATAAAGTATTTACTGTCCTCCAGGAATTGAAGAAGATCTTTCTGTCATTCAAACTGTAGACACCATCTGTGTGCTTCTTTACTCTCTCTCTCTCTCTCTCGCTCTCATTTTTTTTCCCAGATATGTTCTGGTTTTGAATTCAGTGTTGGCCGGCACTATATGCTCAACCGTTGCAGACATACATATAAAAAAAACACAAAATGGAATAAACATATGGCCATATAGTCCATATAGTCCTTGGCTGCTGCGGAGTGCTCCACATTTATGGTTTGACTATGGGATAGCACCCTAAAACTTTGACAACAAGACGGAGCCAAATCAATACTGAGAAAAAATCATTAATAATAATCAGAGCATTTATTGGCATTCGTACGTGAGCTATTAAGAAGTCCTGCTTGCTTTTTTTTTTTTTTTTTTTTCACACCGTCTTCATTTGAGGATCCAATTTGCTCTGACCTTTAATGACACAGCATGTAGCTGCTGGCTCTGGAGAGAGAGACATTAATAGACATGAAAAAACTATTACCAGCCCGCTCTACCTAACTGTTAATAGCAGAGAACAGAAAAACTCCCTGGCAGCATGTCAGACTGCAGCAGCTCCACATCCTCAGCTACACACTCAACTCCTGTACTTATAATCTACACATTTCAGCTTTTCTTTATCTGGAATGCTTTTACTGTCATTATATGAAGCTTTATGGAGGTCATCTAAGATCTTTCCATGCAGGAAATTGGAAGCGGTCTTCTCATTCTAGTAATTTTGCCTGGGTAGTATTACAGGATGAATTATTGCAAGCATACATAGTCCATTACGAGACATTATGAATATCCTTGTAAATATCAAATGTGCAAGAGAAATGCCGAGAGTCCATTTATAGTTCAAGCATTCATCAAACTGTATGGATTTAGAGCCGGTGTAATCTGATGTGAAGAGCTTCGATTGTAGGAATTAAACACAGCGAAGGTTTGCTCGTCCTGACCCCTATCACAGGCTTTGTCCACCGCAAGATCCTCTACATGCTAATTATGGCCAAGTTGTTTGTCGTGCAGCAGCTCTTTCCCTTGTTTACTAATGAATACCATGTGTGTTGCTGCTGTAGCCTTGATTAGAATGGATTAGGTGACCTCTCCGCTCTTCCCTTCTTGCTCGCATCCACCAGGAGAGGCCCAAATGCTCATCCGTTCTAGCTATCAGGCAGTCACACCTTTAAAGTGCATCCGCGCCACATTTAATGGGATCTGGCTCCTTCATCTCGTTGACACCGAGGCTCTTTTTACCTGCTGAGATGCATCTGTGATCACCGGGAGCCTGTTGGTGTGATCGGGGGAGAGGTGAAGAGTGGCCAGAGAGGATCGAGGCTCTTTAAAGCGCACCTCGTGGGACACCTGAGGGGAACGTGTGACCTCCAGGGTCCTCCAATCCATGCACTATTGTTTTGTTCTGCTAATTAAGAAGCAGTGTTCAGGCTGATTGGTTTCCAGTGTGTAATTACTAAACCGTCTGCCGAGAGTGCTTTCTCCATCTGAGTGCCAGCCTCCCCCCACCTCTCTCGACCATGAGGAAACGATGTGAGAGCTTGGCGATGCAGAAAGCCAGGGTCGTGAACCTCATTTACCCAAAACAGACCCAAGGATTCTAAACAAAGATGAAGGACGAGAAGAGGTGACGGCTATATGCGAGACGAGACAGTGCACCAGACAGGTGCAAGGGCCCTTACATCTTTTGTTGCTTCAAACAGCCCATTCTTTTTTGTTTTTTTTTTCATAAAGGAGAAATATGACAGCCACAGTGCTCCCTCTAAAGGAGGCTTTGACTACTGAAACCAGCACAGCTGAAGGGAGCAAAAAACTATGGAGTAAGGGTTTATCTGCTGCTATCTGGAGGTTATTCAAAACTCTGGAGAAAGCAAGACAAAGTGACACAGGAGTCAGGTCCGGAATATCGTATTTAGCTGATGGAAAAGAACGAGCAGAATAGGAGCACATTAACATTGATGACAGATTAAATAAAGAAGTTCTCTTTCACATCAAAATGTAAATGCAAACACAACTATTACAAAACATCTAACTACAGTAAATAGCTCAAGGCAGATTTTCGTTTCAATAAACATTTGCCCCGACCATCACCGCATAGTAATAATGACACAATCGCAGGTGTCAAAAGTGTCAACCACACTCCTCTCCAGCACGCACGCTGGAACACCACGTTCGCTCTGTTTGATCTTTACAATGCCGTTCAGTATTCATGAACCTGCTAAGCGGAGCAGAATATCCTTTTTTTTCCGAGGATGCTTGCCATGAGCTGCTTCCACAATATCGCTGCTTAGAGGGACAAGCCAGCAAAGTCTGCCTTCCAAATGAACAGCGAACAAAGGAATGCTTGATTTCCAGCTCCGGGTTTTAAACCCACAGATGAGGCAGAAAAAGGGAAAAAGGGAGGAAATGCACTTATCAGTCCTCGGGAATAATGAACATAATAAATGATAAAGTCACAATGAAGAGGAACCTATAAGAATAACCACTATGTAACAAGGAAAATGAACAATTCAAGGCAGATGAATTGGTGTTTAATCTTCAAAGGCCTTATGCTCTAATTTACAGTTTCAAAATCATAGAATAGCAATGTCTGAACAACTCTTACATCATTAGCCAAAAAAGAAAGAAAAACTGTGTTTGTTATCCAAAACTAATTAATTTTTTTCTGGATGTTTTAAAAGAGGTTATAGTAGAGAAACACCCATTTTAAATGAGAGTAAGTCCTTGGAGAGAGCTTTGCCATCATGAGAAAAACAACTAATTGCAAAGAAAGTATCCTTTGGATGAAAAGTTGTCATTGGAGTCAGAATAGATGTAAAAACAGAGGTAAGATTGCGACATCTCCTTCACAGCTGGTGGCTCAAATGTGTACACCTCTGAGATTGAAAACGCTGTGTACCCGTTCAAATATAAAATGACACAGCCGAGCATAATGGTTATCTCTCAGCGCCGTTACATTATTGCCCCTGGAGGAAAAAATGATATAGGTCAGACCAAAAAAAGAAAAGCTTCGAAATTGAGAAAATGATATCTGCTGAATAACATCTTCAAGTCAACATTGCTGCACATAAATAAAAGTCTCCAGCACTTTCGGTGAGAGCCGGGGCCGGAGCACCCACCAGATGTTCACCATCCCGCACATGCTTGAATGATGATGTCATCCCCCGCCATCATCAGCCTTGGTGTGAAAGATCTCGAAAATGAGGTGAAAATATGGGCAACTTGCAGCACTGGCTATACATGCATGGAGTCTAGCTATGAGCGGCGCCAGATGCTAAATGAGTCAACATGAGGCTGTTAGAGATATCTCTCACACAGCCGCACATCGTATACGAGTGTGTGTGTGAGAGAGGGAGAACGTGTGATGTTGTCCAAATGAATTCTCCATCCACTCTGACAGAACTGAACAGAACAGTCTGGACTGACATGTGAGTTCAGTTTTACATAAACGCCTCACAAGCGACAGCCTGCGCTAAATGATATTTAAATGCTCCATTTGTTATTTCCGAGTTGGGAACTTCAAAGTTCGTCTCAAGCTATGACTGAGGCGACTTTTTTTTTGAGAGCGCGACCACTCTTGTGACCCATAATTCCAGCGATGTCGCAGCAGATGGCCACTCGCCGTACATTGTCTCACAGTGGAAATGGATGATGGTGATAATTGACCGAAGCAAGGCCTATATGACAGGTTCATCTAATGATGAATGCGAGAGAAGACAGCAGGTGGACGGCATGGTTTGATATCTCGTTTCTCCCCTTTTATCACAGCATGAGTCCCCAGCACAACATCCTTCCAGTGCTCAAGGGAATGGAAGACACAGAAATTTCACCACAGTCTCTTTCTTTCTATCCTCGCTTTGTGTGTGTGTGTGTGCGCACTCAACACAACTGTTCCATTTCATCAGGTTTTAGTCCCTGCTATCCATTAAAAAAAAAGAAGCTCAAAACAGGATTTCAGCTACCATTGTCCAGGAGACACAGTGTGTTGACAGTAGACATTTTTCATGCGAGCTGCTCAAAAGCTCGGGATGCAATCTACAGTGCAACAGGAGAAGAGCAGACAAATCAGTCTGCTATGAAAACAAGAGTAAGAGTGTTAAAAAAAATGAAATAAGCAGCTCCAATTTCAGGATGTGTTGCAGCACTAATGCGCGCAGCATTGTGTGTCATCTGCATTTCGCCAATTACTCTCACTTCAGTCATGCCACAATGCTCCAAGAGCCATCTGTAATTCAAATGAAACGTTTTCAACACTATCACCCTAAACATGAAAATCTCACTATTTACTCCACAGATTCCCAAGCCATGCCTAATTCAAAGCTAACATGTCGAGTGAGATAATTCAGACCTCAATGCTTCGGGAAATCCCTTCTGGCATATGCTTGAGATTTTAAAGAAGCGCCGTAATGGAAATATGAAGAGGGATACATTGGTGGTATAAATTAATGTATCTAATGGTTTGTAATTGCCATTCATTGCATGAAAGTAACTGTGGGATACAAATTATGCCAGGCTATAAATCCCAGTGTCCCACAGCTGACATCTATTGAATGGGATCCATATTGGACTGCATCAACCCAACTAACAGTGACAGCACAGCAATCTAGCTGCGTCTACAGAGGGAGGTCTGAGCTGGGACAAAAGATTTTAATTTGATTTGGATTGAATGAAAAGTGAGTAGGGGAGTCGAAACATTAAAAAAAAGTTACCCACCCAGACCTCCTAAAATACATGGCTTTTTAAAGTCCAGCTGAAAACACAATTAGCCTTCCCAATTTGCAGTCTGAAGACTTTTTTTTTTAAGGGCAACCTACAAACTTAACAAACTTACATAGATAGCTTTAGCTTACAAAATAAATACAACCAGCATTTTATTAACAGTGGTATTGAAGAATAAGCAGAGACAGGATGGAGCTCCTGTCTATGTTTGCAAGCTGAAACCATTTCCCTCAGTGGAAATTAAACTTTTATTTGCTTTAATTTCACTTCAAGAAAAAATAAATTGTGTAGATAATAAAGCCTCCACAAAAATAGCATTTTAAGTCTTGTGTGTGATTTATCCTGGCTTCATATGAGTAGAGGAAATCTCCGCTGATCACTAGGTTAATTACAATGTAAACTACCATAGGCTTGTGCTAATAACGTTAGCATGTTGTAATTGTGGGGAAAATGTGTTTAGTATAAGACAGTTTCTTTGTCGGTGAATCTTGTGAGTTGTAATGGAGCCAAATTTAGTAATGTTACCTTTGTTAAATGTTGCTGTTATCCCTGGCTTCGTGAGTAGAGGAAAAGTCTGCTAGCCGCTAGGCTAATTTCTATAACGTAAAATGCCATAGGCTAAAAACATTAGCATGTTGTATTTGAGGGAAAAATGTGTCCAGATAAAGACAAGTGCTTTGTCTGTGAATGCTGCGACTTATAGTGAAACAGATTTGTGTACTTGTGTTTGAAATTAACCATTTCAATGTGTGTTTTGGGTGTATTTGGAATCAACTTCACTTAAAGGCACTTCACAGAAACCCCACCGCCAACTAGGGTTTTAGAGGTGTAACTGCAGACTGACACAGACACACCACCGCACAAGTATAAATGCTCACAATGGCATCGGTGACGTGCATTTTGGCCATCGCCATCTTAGTTTTTTTGGAGGAAGAAGTGACCATATTTGGGCAAGAGACAGACAGCGTGTCACTTAAAGTGTCTCACACTAAATTATCTGTTTCTTTGGGCCCTGACAAAATTTGAAAGGGTGGATTATAAAAGAAAATCCAACCCTGTCCAGTTTTCATGAATGTTTAAATTAGCCATAGAAACCAAATTTGATTTTGTACCAGTGTGTACACAAGTTTATTTCGGCTGTAAAATTAGGCATTTTAACTTTAATGTCTATGAGGACTGAGAATGGTTTGTCTCTTATATTCATCTCGGCCTATTGATACATTATTTTGAGGCATTTAATATTTGTGCTATGCAGTGTTAGGAAGGCCAACTTCTTATATATTGATATAGTTTTATTTTGAGGCACTTATAGCCTGCAGCAGTGCTGTCTCAATTGAGCCTTGCTGTGCGCTGATATGTGGGCATATGTACGATTTAAAGGTTTATTATTGTTAAATTGTGATTACATGCCAATGCATCTCAAGCAATATTGTGGAGTAAGGCAAGAGTAATGTAACATGTACTAGTAAAAGTAGGGTTAGTCTGGGAAGTTATTACGTAAAGTAATGAATTATCCTTTTTAATACATTGTAATACATTACTTTTTTAAGAGCAACTCCCAACACCTGTTTCTGTTTTGTGTGTAAGGCTGCTGTTTGTGACATTTATTGCTTTGACAGTAGTTCTCTATCTTTATAGACAGGGACTGATTAATAGAGTTATTGCAGGCCATGCTGTCAAAAAACCTTTAATATATATATATATATATATAATTAGATTTTTTTTTCTCAAGGGAGCACTAGACATGTAATTTACACAGCACACCAGTATGCTGCACAAAAAAACAAGCAATTCATTAGTTAGTTTCTCAGCTGAGTAAAAAGAAAATACACAGACATACTGTACAGTGTGATGGGAGAAATAGTTCCTGAATGATAGAGAGAGGGAGGGAGGGCAAGGGAGACATAAAGAATGAGAGAAAAGGACAGACAGAGAAGCCAACTGGTTGCTCCCTGACTTTTTCGGACGTTGTAGCTGCAGCAGCTGTCATTTTTCCATCAGGGGGGAACAAAGTCACCTTGGCCTGTGCGAGGACAGGTGACAGGAGGAGTGGGAGGCTGCGGCGCTGGCGCCGGCCCCTGCTGACGAGGGCCGGTGTTAGTAGAGGTGACAGGAGCGAGGAGCTGCTCACCGGGGGCCCCCTGACACACACACAGCACCTGCCCCGGGAGATGCAGCGTCAGCACATCTTTCCACAGGAAGTTGGAAAGGAAAAGCAGGGAGGGTGAGAAGTTATCCGCTTCCTTCCTCCCACTGTTCTGTTACTTTATTTTGTTATTCCACTAACCCCCACGTGAAAGACAGACAGAGGCATAAAATATTGATACGACCTGGTGTGTCTCATATTGCATTTTGCTGTAAGGGTGTAAGTGCCGGGGAGCTTTCATCGATAGCCTTTGGAGAACAACAGGGATAGAAGTCTGGACTTGTAGAGGAGTGCTTTTGATCTCTTGTAGAAAGTGAAAATCCTCTTATTGTATTACTCACTGTCGTATTATTCAAATCCTACACCCCAAAAAATCTGATATCTGCTTTTCCTCTTTGCTCATTTCCTGAATCCTCTCCTCTCCTCTTCTTTCTCTTCTTCCTCCCAGGTCGGCATCCATCACCACGCGGGAGGCCACCTCTCCTCTGACAGCTTTGTCAATGTAAATTACTGCAGTCTGTCTGGAGTGGTCTCAGCCCAGGGAGAGCAGTACCTGCAGGGCTGCCCATTGTCTGCTCACAAGGACCCAGAATAACCGACCCAGAGGTGTGCTCTGCTTGGACTCTCCTCCATCTCCTCTCGTGTCTGACTTACCTTCACTTTCTCATCCTTTGGATTTCACTCTGCTTCCTCGTTTCGCACATGTAAGCTCAACTCTTTACCTGCGCCGATCTCTACTAAGTTGTTGTTATCCTATTGATCTTAATCTCCCCTTTTAACTTTGCAAACAACTGCTGCGATGCATTTTGAAGCCAAGCGGTAGAGCTGTTGCCTGGTTATCTCCCTGTCTGACTAAAAACTGCGAGCTACCATCCTCTGAGTAAACAAGGTTGTGTGGTGCTTTGATTTCCTCCATTACATGACTGATTTGGTTACATATTTCCCCTATGGAACTTTGTTCACATGGTGGTTTCTCCACATAGAAATATGGCCTATTTCCTGCTTCAAATGAGCTCCCTTGGGATTTATTTACTAAATTGCAAAGGACGAAAGATAATTCATATCTCAGTAATTAGGCATGCAAGAAATACATCACAGAACCCAATACGCCTTGTTATTAAAAAAGAAAAAGCTACGGTTTGATATTATGTAGATTTAAAAGCCCTCCCTGAGGGTTGTTATTCATTAATTATTTCCACTTTTTTTTTCTTTATTTTGTCTGTGCATAGAACACCAGTGTGAGCTGGTTTGCACCCACAATGCTGAGCAAATTAAGAACAAAGATGACAGAGGGAAGAGGTGAATCCATTGTTCTTCTCATCCATGCTCCTCTGAAGAAACTGAACGCTCAAGGACTCATTTTGTACGGTATTAGTGCACAACAGAATTAAGTGGTTACGTGCACGTTAACAGCCTCGGATGACCTGGCAGGATGATAATGATGAGACATTCTGCATGCGGTGTGTTTTATCGTCCCAGGTTGCTGAATCTCCCAGAGGTCTGGAGGAGCCACGGCAACCCGGATGCAGAGTCACACTGCTGCTCTGCCTGGCTGGAAAAAATGAGAGTCACCGCTGAAGCTGTGTGTATGTTTATGTTTGTGCGTTTGCCTAAATACACACCCCTGCATGCATGCGTACACAAGCGTGTCTCTGATATTTCAGTGATGCGCAGCTCCGTAGAGATGAATACCAAACGCTGGAAAACATGTCCGCGACAGTTTTCAGAATTATTTTCCAGGGAACGGGGCCCATTTTCTGCTTTGAAAGTTATAGCACTCTCAATATAAAACTCACTTGGATGTGAAACTTCAGGCAAACATTGTATGAGTACACAAAGTCAGTCTCCCATGCATGGTCAATGAAGCATCTCCGAGCTGTATATCAGCATGTCATCACAGATTAGAGTCTCAGTTCTTTGGTTTTCTCGCCAAAAAATTGCTCATGACCACACTACGGATGATTTTACACATTACAACCCGTGTGCCTTCTTTAAAGTCAAAAGTGAATCTGTTTAAGCTCAATATGAGCATTTAAAAGTGATCAAATGTCAGACTCTCCATAGCAACAGACAGGATGTGTAATTACCAAGAAATAAACACATAAATAAACATAACGTCTGGATGTGTAGCATCAGTGTCACTTATTTCCAACTGAAGAACTGTCTTGAGTTCGCATGGCACATATGATTGCATTTTTATTAAATCACGCTTGCAAATTAGAGCAGTCGAATGCATATATTGAAACATCTGAAATGTCCAGTGAGATTGAAATATAGCTCATCATATCTGGCCATAAATAAGTGATGATGTTGTGAGATGTTTCCTGATCACGGCGGAGGAACGAGGGCACACACGAGCGGACGGCAGGAGTCAGGGATCGGATTGAGTAGACCAACTCTCCTTCAGGCTTGGAAGCACAGCCACCTGTCACTCCTCTTCAGCCCCAGCAAGAAATCATCCAATTTCATCCGCACGCTAGCAGAAGGTCACCGGGATGGTGGTCCATACTTTGAGAGAGCAGAGAGAATCGCTCTTACTTAGAGCTCCGTCTCCCGGGACCCTTGTTCCTCTCAATCACTTTGCAGACTCCGGACACACTGAGTCACTTGGCTGAGACTCTGGCCATTACACGTCTGTGCCGCATGATCTGATTTTACCCTAAAACTTTCCCTTCGGTTGCTTTGAAGATTAAGAAAGCTGTTTTCTCACAATGAGTTGCGATATCATGTCCTGCATCTGTTTATCCCAGGGCTTCACTGCAGCTAAGATACGGTGCGTGCATCAAGTGAATACTTAAATCCAAGACACTGTGTGTTTTGGTTAAGTTAATCCTTTATTTAAATGGGATGCCTGATTGAAAGAATCAACTCACTCAGTTTGTAAGGAGCATATTGATTAATCAGTTTTCCAAGTTCAGTTTAAACATGTGATACAGCTGAAATTAAATTGTCCTTTGACTTGACTTTAGCCCTTTATATACAGAGATCATGCTATAGGGCCGCAACCAAGTCCCAACTTTTCGCCACCTTTGCATTCTTACACCAAACCAAACAACAGCGGCATTGTGCTGCTCCAGTGTGTTATTTAAGGTGGCATGTTGGCATGCTGGAAGCAAAGGAGGCATGATGGGCCTAATGTTTAACACAACAGCATCACCCTCCATTGTGACATATAACAAAAGCATTGGCAGTGCTTCCTGAATAATAACAACAGCATAATGTGGCAATAACAATAATTTACCATCCCTGTAATGTGGCAGCTGATCTTATCCTCTGCTCAGAGAATGAGGAGCTCCCAAACCTCATTATTTTCCCAATTTGGACATTTTCAGCTGCTGTTTTTCTTCCTTGAGTTAGCCGCTAACTGCTGCTTGCTGATATTCAAATCTCCTGACAGTGGGTTGCACACATATGATGTCTTCAAAACATAAATGGACTGCACTTGTATAGCTCCATGTAGTCTTATGACCACTCAAAGCGCTTTTCACACTACGAGTCACATTCATCCAGTCACACACACATTCACACACCGGTGGCCAAGGCTGCCATACAGGGTGCCATCTGCTACTCAGGTTTTTAACACACTCACGCACTGATGGAACAGCCATCTGGAAAAATTTGGGGTTCAGTATCCTGCTCAAGGACCTATCTTGCGGACTGGAGGAGCCGGAGATTGAACTGCTGATCTTCCGATTGTTGGAAGACCTGCTCTACTTCTGAGCCGCAGCTGGCCCAATGTTAAACCTTGTTTGCCACAGAGCTTACTTTTTTGCAATTCTTCAAAATCCAATGGAATAATACCACCGGATATTTGCCGAGGAAACCAGGACGATACTTTCAGGTCAGCTTACAAATACACATCATCCCTGCAGTACTGTATTTAGACAGTTAGTTAGTTGAGCCCTACAGATAAATAATGCAAAGTAAAACTCCCTTCTGCAGCGTAAACAGGACAACCATCTTTTTATTACAACACAATGATGAGTGAGAGGCATAGCATTTGTGACAGTGTGGCACACTGTGACACACTAATACCACTTTTTGACAGTCATGGGCTGGTTTGGCTTGGCTTGGATTGGTTAGGGCCATCAGCCCAGCACAACAGGGAAAAGACACTAATAAACTCTTAAAAATAAAAGTCCCCTGTTATTTTGTTACGTAAAAACTTTTATTGTGAAGCAGCAGAATAAGGAAATGTGGAGTTTTTGAGCAGCGACTTCACACAACTTCTAATACGACAGATAACGAACATGAAACAGTAAAATAAAGCAGATATCTGAAGTAAAAACAGGACGCAGGAGAGAAACTAAACTCCACAGAGATTCAGTTAGAAGCTTCAAAAGCACTGAGAGCTGAACACACGGAGACTTAAAAAACGCCTTTTTCTCTGGTCTCCTGCAAACAGAGGTGAGGAGAGTCTCGCATCACACATGGCTGGTGAGTAAGGAAGAAAGCAGGGTCGTTGGCAAAATGTCACCGCTACCCACTTGAGGGCACATGGCCCGGCTTTTGGACCTACTCTGGAGAAGGTCCATCTCTGACGCAGCTTGGTGTGACACGGCCCGTCTAAACTGACAATGGAATCGCAAATCAGCGCAGCATGGCTTGACTCAGCGAGGCCAAACGTTACAGTGAAAAAGGCCCACAAGTGAAGAGGCTTTAAGCTACAGGGAGAAGCTTGCATCTTGATAATCAAACACAGAAATAACGGATAAAAAACAAGGGTCTACCAACTGGCAGAAGAGAAACCTAATATGTTAGTCAGATGTTCCACATGGGGAAATGTGGATTCTCAAATATTTGTGTCATTTAACATTTTTAATATGAGCACCCTGAAAGGTTTGGATATGACCAATAGACCGACAGATGGGCCGACATTGCCTTTCCTAGAGCCATGCCACTGCTTTGGCTACAAACTACATAGCTAACCCAAAAGGAATTTAGTATTTAGTACTAGAGCTAAACTGTTGATTGTTGGGGCTAGTAAAAAAACATCTCCCTTGTTCCTACCCATACATTTCTACATTTCATACATGCACATTTATTCCAGATGGCATATTTCTCTCACATAACCACATCTGTAATACTTTAATACTTCTGTTTTGCATCACTGTGTGTCTATGTTTGTTCAGCATGTGCCATCATTTTCGTTATGTTACACTGCACGTAAAAAAAAAAAGCTCTTCAGTGGGTGGGGCTCTGCTGGGGGAATTCGGCTGACTCCTTCCAAATACAAGCATGTTTAAATTCATACATTTATTACACAACAATATGTCTGCTGGATTTATCTTTAATCCCAATGCAAACATCAGTAAATCTATTTTTACTGGTTTCAAAACATACATTTTTAGATCAGGATGTCTTTTTATTTGTCAGCATTGCAGAGAAACGTCTAAAAACCTGTTTGAAACTAAAAGGTATTTTATGTTCAAAGAGTTATTTTTGCAGCGCTGGTGTCATTTAAATCCTCCTGTCTGACTCTCACTCCGACTACACGGCTTTGTGAGAACAGCTTGCCTTACAATGCATGGCTTAATTTGCCTACGTGGAATCCCTCGTCTCTGTTGGTCGACTGACTGGTGTCACAAATCAGAGCTCGTGTCCCAGTGTCAACATGAGCGCACCAGTGGGTCCTCTTCAGAGTGACGCGTGAGGCGGGCTAATAAATAAATTAATGAAGTCCAACACAGCAGCCTGAATTTTAAGGAGTCATCATTGTTGCAGATAAGCAGAACAAGGCAAATGTGAGTTCTGGGGAAAAGTCTGGCCTGAAACACATGTTGCTGTGTGCTTTGATCTAGCCTGACAGGGGAGGAGAGCTGCAGAAGACAGGCAAGGCCGACAGTGATCAAAGTCAACACCAACATACCCCTGCTTTCAATATTTCATAGAGCAGCACTGGATTACTAAAACATGTCATCATAAAATATCTGACTTTTTATGATTGATATTTGTTGAATAGGTGTCATCCAGAGCTCTTATGTGCTTTTGAATCTTTGAAACCACATCTATACAAAATGGATTATTTTTTTTCAGCACTCATCGCGGAGAGAAACTGAAGAGAGGGTGATGAGAAATCATGTTTGCTCTCACTCCAAAGTGATGCAATGAACTCCATGATCAGTACTTTACAGCAGGGTGAACACTCCACCTCGGTGTTTTATTTATTGCTGCCGTTTCGACTGCCAGACAGAGCGGCAGTGATAGATGCACGTAACAAAATGCCGAATGCCTGAATCAGAGAGAATCCGACACAATGCAGAAAGACAAGACGGCTCTTCCCTTTGGAGCGTTTTGTAATGCATTGTCAGAGCCTCACGTAAACCCAACACCTGCAATATCACGACCTTGATACAACAGAAATCAAAATTAGATATAATCTCTGACAATAAGTACAACAAAATGCAGGCTGAGGATCTTACAATATCTCAACAGCTATTGGACGGATTGCCATGGATTTCTGTACAGACATTCACGTTCCCCAGAGGATGAATCCTAATGACTTGTTGATCCTGACTTTTCCCCACTATAAGGGTGATATTTTTTGATTTTTACTAAACTGTCTTGGCAACTATTGGATGGATTGCCACTGAACTGGGAGCAGACCTTCATGTTCACCTCAGGCGAACTGTAATAACTTCATCAGGCTCAATTATCAGGTTAAAATCTTAATTTGTCAAACACCTTGTCTACACAAAAGTAGCCGCAAACTAATGGCATTCCCATCAGCCTTAGCTGTACTTTGTATTTAGTAGGGGTGTAAATCATCATCAATAAGTTTCATTATAATACAATACATAATGATTCTTTGGACGACAATACGATATTTGCTGCTATCAGAAAGTCTGCCACGCCATGATTTTGATTTCGATTCAATTCAATTCATGGTCCTGCGATCAATACAAGAAAATATCAGTAAAAATCCATTGGCCATTGTTGGCCTAGCACTGTTTGAGTGTTTAGGAAGGAGGTATGTTTGGGTGGAAATGGTGACACAGACATGCTATACCGTAGGTATTTCAAAATAAAGACACATCTCAAAGATGGCTATCTGTACTGATGTTTCATTTTGCATCAATGATAATGGATCATTGAACTGATTTATCAATCAGGATGATGGGCGTATTGTTACATCCCTAGTATAAAGTGCTGATTAGCAGCTAGATGGTGATAATGAACTTATACCTGCAAAACTTCAGCAACAAACACTGTCATTATGTGTATGTTATTACAGCCTTGAAGATCTGCTAACAAGGCTGCAGAATCTTTGTCTTGACAGTCAAATTCAGTTTAAATGTTTAAATCAACCGAAAAAATAAAACCCCAAAACAAAACAAAAAAAAAACATGCAATTGCGATAGAAAGTCTTCTTGTAATATAAAAGCCCTCAAATGTCCATAAATGTTATGGAAGACAATCTCTATGAACAGATATCTGCATATGTATGCATGAGTTGTTAGCAACAGGACATGGTTATGGTATTGGATAGGGATGCACGCGACTAGCTGTCTTAACAATTAAACGTTCGCCCCCTCACTAGTCGGCACCAGAAATATTAGTCTGTTCAACCAATTAGCGTTTTATTCACGTACAAGGCCACGTAACTGTCACGCAGCCGCCCGCCACTAGTGGGTGCTTGAGAGCCCCACTCCATTACAGCTCGCTGTAATGCACGAGTGGACTGGAGTTTTAAAACAGCATGGTGTGAAATTAAAGAGACGTCCTCTCGCAAAACCAGCGCTGTTTGGCAGTACTTTGATGTAGAAAATGAAACAATGTAGGCTGTGTCAGAAAAAACTGGCATATTATCACTTGACTGGAGCAATGCACAACCACATCCACACTCAAGCATTTGGATGTTAACCTGCATGGAACAACGGCTGCTGCTGCTAGCGCTGTTAGCCACACACAGCCCAAATTGACATCGTTCACCCGCAGATGCTGTGATCCCGCCCGGTCTGAGAAGATAACGCAGCTCATCACAGCAATGACCTTGTAAGATATGTTTCCACTTCACTTTGTTGAAGGTAAAAGCTTCAGAAAATTAATGCAATATGTTGAGTCTGAATGTTCATGTTCACATTCATACCACACAGCGCAAAGTGTCTCGCACTTCAGCGGCATTTAAAATGAGTTGCCAGGAACATCCCTAGTATTGGAAGCGTTCTGGTTTGCTTTTGTAGGTCAGTTGTAGTCCAAGTAGTATTGACCAATCACATTTGAACAGCAGGTAGACAGTTGGTGTGGAGAGATGGAACACATTGGCCTAAATATAATCTCTAAACCCATTGGCTGTTGTCTGATGAGTTAGTTTAATGGTGGCTTTTTTAAAAATGTATTTATCTGCATTCATGTACAGATATCTGTTTATAGAAATTAGCATAAATGACTGGCACACAGCAGAGGAAGTCTTGGCCTGGATATCCGCTTGCTACACCTGATCTTCCGGATTATTGGCCGCTGCCCTCACGGGTTTCTCATGGTCAAAACGATGGCAGATGAGCTCCAAGATTGTGGAAGACATGACCTAAGGCTGCACAGTTGATGGTATTTTTATTGTCATTAAAATATTAACTTGCACATTAATTTTTTTGCTTTAATTAGGTGAAAGACAGTGAACTGGGAGCAGTTATCATTCTTTGTTTTATTAGTGCCCTTTATGTTCAGCTCAATTTTCAATAAAAGGATGTTGGAAATAAATTCCCTTCATTTTTTAAGATTGAATATGCAAGCAGTATACTGAAAGCAGCAGAAAGCAGAACTGACACTTTAACATCTATTTATCTCAAATGATATAGTTATTGCCATATACAACAACGTTATTGTATATCAGATATTTCCTTCAGCCGTAACATGACTTGAGCGTCCTCAATGGTAGCTCCAGCCCTGGTTTTATAGTCCTCCAAGACAGGTAATCACTTTGGTGTTGTCATTTGTGTGTAGTCTCTGCAGCTATTTGTACTGTGACTCATTGATGATGTTACCCAGGCAAACATACCTGAGCACTGATATTATGTTTTCAAACCAGCCGTGTACTAGCACTCTGAACTAATTTCATGGCAGGTTGTACTTCTGCACATCTCATTTTCCAAATAGAAAATACCAAGGGAAAAAAAAAAAGGAAAACGCTGGTTGCAAAGTAATTTCCCTCCCCTCAGTCTATCTGTTCACCTGTTACGCTCTGTGTACAAAAGCTGTGGTGCATTTAATGACTAATATTTGTATTGTTCACATCTTACCTGGCCTGGCAGACTCCAGGTTGGATTAGTTTTTACACTATAACGGCTTCCCTGACAGGACGCGTCTTCATCTAAACCTCCCAGACATGACTGAATATGATACGCAGCAAAATGCTTGCGATATTTTCCATGTTTTTGTGTAAATCCAAGCCCAGGAGGGAACACATATATCCGTTTGTGTTGCTTTTTCTTTGAAATTTATTGTAATTCATGCCAAATGTGGAGTTGGTATTTTGACCTCTGAAGGTGTAAGTAAACACAGCGAGATTGTAAACACCACAGCATCTAATTAACTCCAGTTTCTCCGAGCATGAATATCACTTCTCCAAAGAATGAGATGTCTTGTTTCATGCCGATTCAGTTCTTTCTTGAGCTTAAACAGTTTGTTATTGCAGATTTTTTTTTTTTTCAATGCAAAACAGATAAATTAAAAGTAGATGATAGCAAAAACAGCAAGCAAAACATTTATGCAGTCTATGTAACACCACTGGGCATTAGTTGTCAAAAGTTCCTCTAATTAACACAAAAACAAAAGGTCATACTTTTCTTTCAAAGCACAGCAGTTGTACTCATTTACTAACAGTTGATTTAAATTCACATCACACTTTGCCTAAATTAACTTCCTTCTCTTTAACCATCTGAGGCTTGGCTTTGCTACTGTGAAGACAATCAGCGAGGCAGTGAAACCCCGTTTTACAGCATCTACAACCTGCAATAGATTCAAATGTAATATGCTGTTTGAATGTTTTAGACGGAGACATAAGCAGTTTTATAGGTTTTAAATGCCAATCTGATACTTGATTCACAATGTCATTTATTAAACAAAAAAACACACCAACAACGTTTTAAGTGGATTCTGACACACTAAATTATCCTCCACATCTGTAGAGAAGAGCAATAAGCCATAACAAGCCGCGGCAATAAAAGACAATGGTGCGTCGTTGTCATAATAACCACTCACAGTATCCCCGCTTGTTTTTTTTTACCTTCCATCCTGATTTACAGAGTCATGATGATGCTCACCAAAGGTCAGTCGAGGAACATGGCAGAGTCCACATCGGCAGTTTGTCACATGTAACCGCTGTAATCTGCCCATTGTCTTAATGACGCTGTCAGCGGCCCCTAATGACCCGGCTCAGACGTCGCCTGCTGCACTGTATTAATTTGAGCAGGCCCCACACTGGGAAGGTTATTTTTTATTGTGTCTGTCAGAGTCTGATAAACCCCTGCACGTCATCCATCCTTCTGGGAGAAAGAGAGGGGGAGGATGGAGAGACAGAAGCATCCCGCAATTCTCCTCTTCCCACTCTGTTTTCTTCTTCCTCTCTGTCTCAATGCCCTGTATTTATTCTCTCCGTCTTTATTTCGTATTTCTCTCCTTGCCTGCCATCAGCTTAACTCCCCTTTTCACCCTCGCACTAACACCCATTGCATTTTCTTTTTTTTCCCCCCTACTCCACATGGAGGCCCTAATATTTTCCCGCGGGGTGCCCACTTCTCTCAAACGGTGATGAATGGCTCTGGCTCCAGTATCGATTTCCAAACTGAAACAATTTAGGGACAAAACAAGTAGCAGTTTATCATATTGATTTTCTTCTGAATTCAGTTTCTCCCTTTAAGGTGACACTGTGCATCTGAATGAATACATGAGTGAAGGTGTAGATGAATGCTTAACGCTTCCTTGCTGAGCAGTGACTGAGATTTAAGGCCAGTTTCACATATGCCCGCATGACTGAGCTTTCTCAAAGTGCTTTTTAAGTGGGATGTCGATGTGGCAGCAGGAATGTGTGTGGAAACAGGTTGCCAAATCAGGGACCAAGCCTCCTGTGAAGATATACATTGTTGACTGAAGCATTTGTATTGTTCAATACATAATGAAGGAGTTAGTATGTGTTGTGTTGGATTTTATTCGCATCCAACCAACAGCGGAAGGCATGCATCAGCACTTAACACAGAGCATGCTCACAGCCCCGTGGTGCAGCTCAAAGGATCATTATTGACTCCATTCAAAAAGGTTGAATTCAGTACGCAGTCCATATTAAGTTTTATAAGGTGACCAGAGGCAGGAAGATCATCGAGGACTTGTCTACAATCGCATTACACGCACTAACTTTCCCTGTTTTCCTTTTGATGGAGTCAAGTGTCAAGATCGTCTTTTAATACCAGATTGGATTTGATTACAATCTGCTGACGCTGCAGCCTGCGACACACCTGAAAAAGCATGTAGCTCTGCCCTGAATGCATTAGTGCTGACAGTGGAGTCACAGGCGGGCGGACGTGCCCTTGGCCACGGTGATCTTAGCCTCGCCCCGAACGGTGACCGGCACCGACAGCACCGCAGAGCGCGGAAATTGGGAAAGGGAATGAGAAGGCCCATTAGAAAACTTAAAACAAACAAAAAAAGTGGAGGAGCTACGGATGACAGCTTGGTATTGCAAGCACATTATCTGCTTAACCTTATGTCCTTTCCTCATGCTGGTTCTTTCTCTCCAGCTGGTTAAATTAGCTTGACTCCTAGGATGCCTGAAATAGAAATTGCTTTTATATAAAACATCTCCAGGATGGTGACAACAGCAGGGAGCACATGCATTCAGATGGATATGTAGCTTTAGAAAATCTATATTTTTAAGATATAATGCTAATGGCAAAACACATTATCCCCAGTATGATAGAAATCACTGTGAAATCAATGGAGGAAATGAGAAAAGGGTATTGCTAAAATACCCCCAATTGCGGTATGTAATTTCAAAACGAATATGCATTTTATCCCCAATGATTAATATACTGTACAATGGAATAAATTTAAAAAATGAGCCCACATCCATCTTATTTTCAAATATATAATGTGATGTATAAAGGCTACGAATAATAAAACCAGAAGAACTTTTAGTGTTTTAAATAACATCAGATGTAGTTTGTAATTTTTTTTTTCCCTCACTACAAATGCAAAAATTGACTTTCTGAGCCAGAAGAATGTTTGTTTGACCTTTCACACGCAAATGAATCTCACACAGGTGCAATGGCAGTAATAATCTTTTGCCAGAAGGCAGCACTCTTAATGATTGAAAATAGTACACCCACTGCTGTTATCAATAGGAGCATCATTTTCTCACTGTACCAAAAGTTCAGCAGTGAGTGATGACACAAGAATGGAGCCACAGCACTTATTTTCAGCTCTGTATCAAAACAGACCAGCAGACGTCTGGCCGCAATAAAAAGGAGTAGATTCTCGATGTCCTGGACTTACTAGAATGTTGATATATAACAACAGGCATGGACACTTCTGTTGCAGGGCTAATGACGGGTACTTTGGCAGCCCATCAACCATATGATATGAAATATGTATGAAATTTCATACATATTCATGGTCCTCAGATGATGAACTCCAAAGCCCAGTTCAGACCAAAGAGTCACAATGAGATGAGTTGACAAATGCAACTACTTGCAATGCGCCGTTTTGCAACGTTCTAAAAACCTGCCACTTCACACCAATGCAACTAGACGAGACTGTGTATCATGTCTATGCAACAATTCTCTGTACTTTCGTTCTGATTTCCAGCTTTTCAGGTTTATTTTGTGGCTGAATATAATTTGTAGCTTCTTAAAATATGAATGAGAGTAGTGATTGAGAGATACTGGCTACAGTTGCATTTGTAGTAGTGATGAAATGGCGAAAAACGAGCTTCAGATGGACTGGATTCATTATAAATACGCTTCAGTAATATACGTAATGGTGGTACAAAAAGACGCATTTTCAATAAATTCACATTTGTGCTCTGCAGAGGATAAACTATTTCCATTACAAAAACACAGTTTGTGTTTGTTTTATTTATGAATGTCTGTTTTAAAAGTAGTAAGAGAGAAAATTTTGAGCGACCCTCAAGTGTTAGGTTGTTGGAATATTGACTTCAGATCACGATGTGACATAGAAACTATTTTTTAAATTTTTCTGATCGAAAAATCACCTAGAAATATCGCAACATGCAAGTTGCCATGAAATCAGGCAACAAACACAGAAACAGTGGGTGAAATCCTGGAAGGACAGAAAAAGATTGAACCAGGAAATTCTGCCACAACTCAATTTCAACCAAAGTTGTAGTTACTGTGGTTAGCCTTTGTAGGGCAGAAAGGTAGGGCAGTTTGCCATCTTGTCTATCCAATATTTAAGGCTGCCCCCTACTAAGAATTTTGCTAGTCGACTAGTAGTGGTCATTTAGGGCCATTAGTCAACTAGTTGCCTGCATGTTTACAATATTAATTTAATTATTGAATTATATATTTTGGGTGGGGCAACACAATGGTTTGAGTTGAAGGTGTGAGAAAGAATAGTATCAGTAACATTGTTAACACTGTGCTACATTACAGAGAAATACAAACCGTACTAATGAACCTGCATTAATATAGGCCTATATTTCATCTACAAGTGCACGTCACACACTGAGCGAGCTGCCTGTTAATGACGCTGTCGGCAAAGCAGTAATGATTGTGCTAAGTGGCTAATGGGCATGTAGGCATGTTGCATGTTGGGGGCAGCCCTACCAATACTTAACATTTTTAACTCAACTACGTGTTGGAATATAGCTGACAATATTTCCTTTGCCTCATCAAACCCATTCATACTGTGGTATTTTATGAACATTTCAGCCTCATGGGGTCACTACAAGGGTTTTATAGTTTCTGTCTAGTTTTCAGACATCTGATAACATAGAAGAGAAGAAAACAACCAGGTGCTCAGTTCACCTTCCATTACAGTAACTTTGTCTAGTTGAGACAATGATCTTGAGACGTGACAGCCAGATCTGTCTGTTGATTTTTATTGCTCCAACAAGTGCTCGTTGCTGTTGAAGAAAGCAATTTACGACTATTTGGTTTATTGTGCACCATCAGCACTAAATCAACCATACAAACACAGAGGGAAGCATCATTTCCTCAGAAGGTCTGCATATCTTGTTGGTCCATTTAGTATGTCACGCTAACCTTACACTACACTATGTCATAGTTAGACCTGTGTCCTATAGGTGGTAAACTAGAGGACCTGTGCTCCTTTTACAGCGTCAGACATTATTAATCTGTAGCATTCACTTATCTCTGGTTATCTAGTGTTGTAATTTACTTTTCCTTTGACCTCTTTTCCCTCAACATGCCATCAGCATCATCTACAGGTACTTCCACCTCCGTATATTTCTCAGAATGCTTTTTGACAACCCCTCGGGGTATGAGGTTGTCTGTATGTGCAGCTGAGAAGAACAGATTTAGCTTAATATTTAACAATAATTTGTTCGCTCAAGAAAAGTGTGTGGAGAGACAATAAAGTGGTGATGCTGTGCCCTGTTGCACAAAGAGCAAAAAAGCAACAGATGGAAGTGGGCACTGTGTTAGATGTAGAAGTGCTTTGAAGAAAAACGTGAGACAACTGGAGAAATTTCATGTGTATGGATAATGGCTATACGGGTTGATTTAAAGGAAAAAGAAAAAGGGCAACATCACAAGTCAGTTTAAGGGTGCAGTTTTCAGTGATGGAGGCTGATGGGGTGCGTGGTCAGGCCAGGGTGACCTTTAGAAGAGTGCCTACAGCTGTGCCCACAGGCTGCTGTCAGGCTACTGTTGGCCCAGACTGACCTCTGAGCGCTCTGCGTCACCTTCCCACACCGATATCTCCAGACCGTCACACCTTTGCAAGTCGAAGACCCGACTTGATATTACTGTCGCCAGCAGATCGAACTACACAGCATGGATGCGGCATGTGAGGAAAGTAAAATGGAAGAGCCAGGGCTCTTATAGTTGCACTCTGAACAGTGAATGGTGCTTTTTGAACAAGAGCTCAATTAAGTGCTTGTCTCTAGGTAAAAGGTTCTTATTTTAGTTGCTGATTGTCATTGAGGTTGTCTGGCATTTGCGTCACTGGCCCTGTATTTTAGATCGTTACTTTTAAATTGAAAACGAGAAACTGATAGACAGTGGTAAGACTTCCTATTTAAGCTGCAGTCATGAGCAAACCACTGAAAAAGGGAAAAGTTGCAAAATGTTTTGCGGGTGCAAAAGGACACATTAAACCCTCCAAATGAAATTACGGCTGCTGATTGATTGATCAAAGACTGTTATTATGTTCAGATTTGGCGAACAGATGAAGAACCAGCATGCAAATCAGGCCAGAGAGGCTCCCGACTGCTTCTAGAGCATAATTGCTTTGGGTAGGTGGGCTGAAATTTGGTGTAGCCCTCCTACCTGCTTGACAACACACAACATTCAATGCACAAGTCTGTTACTGGTCTGACAAGCTTGTTTTTGATCAACCCGTTGTGTTTATAGTGCTTTATAAATCCATTTGACTCTAACCTTTTTTTGTTCTCGTTTTCAAGTTTGATGACAGCTAACTATTTCAAGCAAACACAGAAAATAGAATAAACAAAAATAAATACAGATTATGGGGCAGCCAGCAGAAGAAAGACATGTGCTGTATGTCTTCATGTGCGTAAAGCAGACACAGAACAGTATGTGAGCAACACAGCCTCCTTGTGTTGTGCAATAATCTCAGGCTAAGCTCTGGTGTCTAACTAGCTGCTTCACTGGTCTACTTAATGTCAGTCCACCGACCAGTCAAAATCGATCTGGAGTCCGATAGTAACCCAGCTGTAAACAATTCGGCTCAGAGAAAAGCTTTTTGTTTGTCTTTTGCTTGTTTTTTTCTCACCTCTCTTGTCACAGTCTGCAACACATTCACCCTTCTTTGATTCTGCACTACACCAAACTTTCTGAGGCACACTGGCAGTGAAGGCTGAAATGTATTTGCACTTTAATTGATTTGATGGGTTCTGTCAGAACATGTGCACAAACCATAGTCCCATGCTTCCATAAAATATCAGTATAAGAAACTCAGAATGAATTTGTCACACACAAAAACAAGAAAACATTGAGTGTAAACTTAATTAAGGTGTTTTTTCCAGTTTACCTGTTATTTTCTTGAAACTGAGCAGCCTGTAACTGGTCTACAGCCAGCCTTTGTTCAATTTTTAATAACTACGACATGATATTTTCATTACCAGTTTGGCACATAGGGTTTCATTCCCAGTCCCGAAGAACCTTTTGATAAACCAATTTGGGAAAATAAATTGCAATCCAACCAAACAGACACCTCAGGGGAACATTTAAAGCTATAATCCTGAAAACCAAAAAGTGCAGCAGAGAGAGAAATGATGCATTTAAATGATTCTGTTAAACAGTTTTCAATTTGGAAACCACACTCCAACAACCCCAGAAAGCGCGGAGTGGGGAATCACTTTTCATTTACCACTTAATGCATTAATCTGAGGATTTACTCACCGAGTTTCTCTCTCACACCTGTTTTTAGGATCCATTCAGACATGTGAAATCGAGATATTTTTAGGTAGCTAAAGTTCAGCAGTGTGTTCTAAGTTTATGATACAGTATGTATATTCCTTACAGAGACAAAGATGGATTCCCTGTGTTGCAGAGCTCGACCCTTGTGTGTCAGCCGCTGCTCAGTATCCCCCCATTCCCTGCAGGCAGCACATACATCCTGCTGGCCTCTGTGGCCATGGGTCTGAGGTGCAGCACTGAGCTTTAAACTGAAACAATAGATTATTGTCACCTCGGCCATGTTAGAGCCAACAGTGAAGAGAGCCTTCTGTAAAGGACAATAGGGTATGAATTGATTTATGAGGGTTCAGGGGGCCATAATGTGCAGTAGTAACAAGGAATCAATGGGCTAGAAAAATGCTAACAGCAGCCCTTTATGTCCTGAGCCTTTGTCTCATCCAGAATTTAATTAATTTCACTCCTTTTTGGGAGCGGGTGGAGTGGTGATGGAGAGGTGCATCAGTCTCCTCTCATGCTGCTGCTTCATTGCAGTTTATAAACCAGCTCAAGCTGGCCCTCATGAAAAGTGAAAATGACAGATGTAATGGCGTTCTTTTGAAAATGGCTCATCCCATAAGGACTGAATAGATTTTTTTTTTTCCTTTTTAACACAGAAGACAAAGTATAAAGGTGAGAAGGACTTCCGTTCCACTTGTTAACACGAGCCCAGGGACTAAGCAGGAAAATCCTCCTCCAGATGCTACTGCATGCTAATTTACAGGTTCTTTACCTGAAATGGTGCCTCACATTACCTGACTTCATTTGTTTTTAATGTAGGTCACTCATCAATGTGTCAATATGACGAGGCTCCTTTAATGTTTTATCAGACACTGGAAGAAGAAAAAGGCATTTTAAGCAGAATGGGACATGCAGCAGTTTATCTCTGACAACGCTCTAATAGCTTCTGACAGCCGAGACTCATAACAATAATATATATATGTTTTAAAACAATGATTTGCCACAAGTATAGTACATCATAATTTTTTGTTATGATGATCTGATCTGATTATGATCGCATTTGGTCACCATTTCCTAAGCACTTCCACAAGTGAACAACTTTGGCAGCTGACTAAAAACCTGTGAAAGAAAGTGTAACTGTAACACTTCACATAATATGCTTTAGGAGCCAAGTGAAATCAATGACATATTTTAATTAACCATGACTTTTTTCCCCGGCATGTATTTAGCCTAATTAGCACGTAGGCTATGTGAGAACTACTGTGACATTTGGCAAAATAAAACTCTATCCTCGTGCCTAACACTAAACTGTGGCTGATGTATTGACTTTCCGTCTGGAAGTGTTAGAGTGAGGATGATGCGCTGTACATTAGATGATGTACTGTATATCGAATTAGTCGCTGAGCTGTCTGTGGAAATCACATTCAAACACATCATAGCTCAGGCGGTGTGGGGAGCGGTGTGGTTCCGTGTCTTTATTTACTGTTTCATGACCAGTTAAAGAGGGAAATTCACAGCGTTTGGAGCTGGCTTGGCTATTAGTGCTGGTGACATAACAATTAATGACTTGTGAGTTAAACCCGCTGTCATAGCAACTTGATCACATGGACATCATGTCTGGATATCAGTGTTAATTTCATTTATGAAAACTATGATCAAAATTTGTCAATGACTTTTTTTCCATGACTAAGACGAGATTATGACACCACTGACTACTCTGTCTTTAATTTCATTGACAATACAGAGGAGGCAAAATATTATAAACTGTTTTTTATTTTTTTAATACAGTAGTTTAATTTCCTGGGCTGAGTGCAAGATATCTGGACTTCACTGGTGGCGAACGATGAGAACAGTCAGGAGGACTCAGAGTAACTTACAGTACTTAAGTTGAATTTATCAATGAAAACAACAGGGCTTGGGAGAAAGAAACGAGGTGGTAGTCTGGCCCATACTGGCTGTATTTCTAAAACTGAAACCATCAAAAAACTAGACTTGACACAATTACTTTTGTTGGATGATGTATTTTTTTCCAGAAATAACTGCAATAAACAGTATTGTTGTCATTTTGAGATTACGCCACTGATATAATGATAATATCATAGCATATGCAATGAATTTTTATCTCTGAAGAATATTCAGATATTGGAATTGGAATATAAAAAAGTATTTAAGGGGCACGTTGTTATGGCGCTGTACTAGGCACACACAGTTTGGGTGAGCTCCTGGCGAATTTTCAATCAAAAACTACACTATATGAACCTTAACATTCCTACAACTTGCAGCCATTATTAATATTTTTGTCGGGTAGAAAACTTGTATCATGCTGCCGAAAAAACAAAGATCAAGTTTATAACGGACTCTCTCTCTCTCTGTCAAGGAGTACAACAAGGTGGATACTAGCAGTCCTGCTAGCGCTAGCTCACCAGGAATTAGCCCGACCCGACACCTAGAAAAGACAGGTGACGAAGATATTCTAAAGGTGGATGTTATGCATAAACTTGGCTTGATGAGAAGTGACTTTGCCGCTACAATGGATGGGGTTTTGAATGCATGCAACATCCATGATGTTAAGAGGGATGAGGCGGAGGAGCATATTAGCAATGTGGAGGACACTGTTAAATCCAAAAGGCAAGACCAAAGCACTTGCTAAACAAGTTGCTCTCCTTACGCACAAGCTTAAAAAAGCATTTAACATATCTTTAAAAAGGAAAAACCTCTAAATACATACAAGAAACTTCACCAGGCTGTTTCCTGGTGGATTTATGGAGTTGAGGCTGAAGTTGGAAGGTAAAACTACAAACGAGGGACTTTTAACTCCTTGCCAGGGGTTGGCAAACTAACAACTATCAGGACTGTACCTCTTCTACTCCATAAGTGCAGCTGCAGGCTACAGGTAAGCTAACATTACACCATGTCATCCTGAAAGTGTTGTTATATTTTTCCTTAGACTCACACAAGTAGACGGGGATGGAGAGAAAGAGGGAGAATCACTGTGCCCAAGTCTTACAGTGGTTGAAAAACCCTGCTGTTTATTCTGGCGTAATGCTGGCTAAAATGTAAGTGACATTCTTACGTACACAAACACGCATGTAAACGCAACATCAAGGTCAGCAAAATTATCAAGGTCATGTCCATATATCTTACGATAAAGTTGATAATCATGACAGGGCCTGCAGACCACTGATCCAGACACTTCACTTTTTTTTTGCTAGATTAGATTGACTAAAATGTTCCATACAATCTAATGACTAAAAAAGACTATCCCCAGACCTTAAGCCAATAAAACTTGACTAAAAAACACAGGATGAGGTTCAGGCAACATGATAAAAAAAAGAACATTTAACAAACATTAGACATTAACTGACAAAATCAAGACTACCAGATACCCAATAATCCTCAGCCTAGTATCCAGATACACAGCTGTGACTATGCTGTTAGCCTCACCGCTCTGCTCATTGGCTCGCTACCTACATGGCTGACAGTGTCAATAAAGTCAAATTATAGCCGCTGCATTGCAAGAGATGTGCTTACTGACTGAAACCATCTGCATGGCTTTACCAGAAGGAGTACATGAGAAATTTATAGTTAGGTCTCAACTCCACATTACTGTACATATTAACATAAAGCAGGTTTGGATTATGTAATGCCTCCCCTGTATGGAAAGCAACAAAATGAATTATCATAATCTTAGCATACATACTAAAAGGTGTAGATTTTTGATTGTGCTGTTAATGTAAACGTTCGTGCCAAAGTGCAATGCACAAAGGAAACGGTGCAGTCCCAAAGTCCCAGTCACAGTTAGTACAGAGAAGAAAAGTACAGTAATTCCCTACACAAAAACTGCAAAAATAATTATAGGAAATACTATAAATGATAAAGTATGGAATTGGGAGGCAGCTTCTGTGAACTGTGAACCGACCATTTAAGTATATCATTTTATTTACCTCCTTTTACTCAGCATCATACATAACTCCGCCCTCTGCACACCAGATTCCATGAGATGGAAAACAGCGCCCTCCTGCTGCGCCGACTCAATGCTCGGGTATTGATGTGGGCTAGTCATAAAATATTCCCAAACCCCACCAGCTAAAATGTTACAGAACTACCAAAGGAAAGAGTCTTTCTTTTTTTAAAAAATGTTTTGGCAGTGGCACCAGAAATCAGATGCCTCAGGTATTCTGGATGATTACCAGTAAGCTTTAACTGTATCATGACATACACAGTTGTAAGCAGTGTGCTTTTGGATGATCACAGCCCTGTAACAGAGCAAGGTTAAAAACAATTGAATTGGTAGAAAATATTCCAAACAGTGAAGCCAAGAAAAATGATAATCCTCCTTCATATGAATTCTCCAGCGTAGATTTCTTTACCACCCTCATGTGCATGTTACAACTACAGATGCTTTTAATTTGATCACAGTCATCTGGCTCTTCCTCTATGTATAAAGCCTAGACCACATGTACATGGGTATTATTTAAAACATAGCTGTTTCCATGTGTTTTGACACTTTGTCCACGTGCAAACTGCATTTTAGGTCACGAAATGGAACCATTTGTAAAAGTCCTACCAGGGTGAAGATTTTCATTAAATCAATTTTCAGCGTTTACATGTTTTTGGCTGATAACGTCAGAGTGTGCGCCGTTGTGTCCTTTGTGAGGCGTCACAAATGAGGTGACATTTTGGGCAGTGCTGGCCCATTGCATAGGCAGTGTAGGCTAATGCTAAGGGTGCCGTCATCCATAGGGGGCGCCACAAATGGGGGCAGAAAAAAATATCAAAATGTTTATTTTTTTACTATTTTTCACTAATACTATTACTACTATTATTTTGAAATATCACATGAGGTCACAACAACATAACCACATAACAAAGCCTACTGAATCATAGAAAAGCCTTTTTTTTCTGGGGCCCCCTTCCCAGCTTGTTACACTTTACCTGCTCTCTGGCGGAGATGGGTGAGTTATCTGACGTTACCGGAACCCCAAAACACACCGTATGGTTACCATGTCAAAATGACAAAAGCTATCTGGTGCCCATTCAACTACCCCTACTACACTGGTGTATGTAGAGAGAAAGTAAAGGTAAACAAAACAACAACAAATTTGCGTTGAAATCAGCAGGAGGAGAGCTAGTTACAGTTACCTCTGAGCAGCCAGTGGCTGCAACAAACAGCTCACAGAGGTTACACTGATTAGAGCCCTTGGCCCTCCCTCCCTATAAAAGGGGCTACAATCTGACTCAGAGCTAGCTCTTCTTCTCCTGGACAGGTACAACATAAAGTCAAATGTCTGTTTTAATTAGTGTTACAGTAACGTTAGGCACATGTCGCTATGTCTATTCAATTAAATTTAATGTTACTATCGTAGCATGGGTTAATGTCCAGAGCTTGAGTTATTAGTGGCTCGGTCCCAGCAATGGGTCGTGTTTCGGTTGTGTTAGGTGAGTAGCCCGGCAACCCAGCTAACATTTGCAATTAGCATTGTAGCCCGGCGGGCGGCCTGGCGGGCTGTGTTTAGCTATTTCCCTGCCTACTTCAATGATGATGGTACCTGTAATAAATGTAATATATTTGCTGAAATGGAGGTGAGGCTCAGTGACTAGAAGAGCTGGTAGAAGCGCTCCATAGCTGTAAGTTACTCCAGCAGCCGTAGTAGCTCTTGTGCTAACCCTAATATCCCTACTCTTCTCCGTGAGCCGGAGCCATGAGCCGAGAAGAGTAGGAACGTTAGCGTGGCAGCCGACTAGTGCTAATGCTAACGTCCCTACTCTTTCCCGTGAGCCTGGCAGGATCACGGCTCCGGCTCACAGAGAAGAGTAGGGACATTAGCGTGGCAGCCGACTAGTGCTAACGCTAACAGGAAAGCAGGGAAATAGCTAAACACAGCAGAGACCGAGAGTGAGTGAAAGACATCGCTAACTGCTAAACTAAGCCAAACTTAGTTGGCTGTTTAGGTTTTATTTCCTTGCCCCTGTGGCGAGTGAATCTGCCTGTAGTGAAACCGGGACTAACCAGTGCTTCCTCCTCAGGCTCCACTTCACTCAGCTGCCAGCACAGCCAGTTAGCCTCCGCTAGCTTCCCAGCTAATGTTAGCCCTGGCTCTCCGTTTGGATCCAACCGGAGCACCGAGCCCTGGTTTGTTATTCAGGTTAATGTGGGAAGAAGCAGTGGGTATATCGGGCAGCTGAGTGAAGTGGAGCCTGCAGAAGAAACACCAGGACCGTCTGGATGTAATAGTCCGTGGAGATGCTGCGGTGCTCGGCTGCACAGATGAGGCGAGTGGGGTGGGGGGTGGAGAGCAGAGGTAGAGGGAGGAGTGGCTCATGACACACTTTGTTTTGGTCTACAGGCAGTGCACAACAGCAAACCTAGCAGTAAAACGATTTTGCTTTTTGCCCCTTTAAAGATGTTTTCATGTAAAAGAAGGTTAAAGGTTGTTTCATAAATGTGTGTTACTGAATTTGTGTTCATTCAAAGGTGGTGCAAAGAAGGATTTTTAAAGTGTTCATTTATTTTTCATAGTGTAGATTTCTGTGTTTCCCTGGAGCAAAATAACAATAAACACCAAAAAAACAAAAGAAACACCAACATAAAAACATCGGTATCGGCTATTGGCGAAATTGTTATTTCAAACACTGGTATCAGTATCGGCTCATAATTTCAAAATCGGTGCATCCCTAGTTCAAATATAAAGTTAATTTGTACATTTTATTATTATTTTACAATGTCATATGTTATTTTATTGTTTATTCGTAATTCTTTTTTATTGATTATTGATTTATATAAATATCATAACACATGTACATGTTACTGAAAGCCTCTAGCGTAACATTATGGTGATAGGCCCCGGTGCAAATATTTTTTTTTGTGCCCCCCACCCCCACCCTAAACACAAGCGCACGCTCGTGCGCACTGCACATACGCACACACACACACACACTTGGACACACACACGCACAGCCACTCGAGAGAACTGCTATTGTCACCATGTAGGCTTACGTTACAGGTGACTGGCCACACACTCATCCTGCAAACCAGCCTTTCAGCACCACGGACAGCGGCCGAAGCTCCATATCAACACTTATCTAACAGCCTGCCCTGACCTGGGCTCAAACTACCGTGAACTATAGGATTGTATGTAATAGATCAAATCCAATAAAGAATGCTTTTCATTTTCTAAAGAGAACATTTATTTTAAGGGTGGCGAAAACTAGAAATCAACCCAGACAAGGGTTACAGACAGTAGGTGCACATTTTTCCAACATATGAGATTACAAGTACATTGCCATAGATTTAAATCCCACTAATTTCACTTCATAACAAAGAGAAGCTGTACTCACTCATTAGAAGCTCATCTTACGGGCCTTGTGCTCAGCAAAGTCATTTACGACGCTGCTCAGGTCCAAAGTCCTTGCTCTGCTGTTCTCAATAGAGAGTATAGCCAGTCCACTGAGTCTTTCTTGTCCCATGCTGCTCCTTAAGTAAGTCTTTATCAACTTGAGCTTGGAGAATGAGCGCTCTGCAGTCGTGACAGTGACAGTTATGGTGAGATATAAAGTAATGCAGTGCAAACATCAGTAAATGATGCTGTCATGGTGCTGTTTTCCACAATTAGCATCTTAGCCAGATCCTTCACAGTTGGCTCTTTTGCTATTTCAGACTTAAAGCAGGCTCTGAATGCAAGGAGTTGGTCGGGGAAACTTGAGGACAAATCCCTGCTGTAGTGGGCCCATGGGCAGAATGATTCCTGCAACAGGTCCACTGTTGTCAGCCGAGTCCGCCTACTCTGACCTCTGAGGCTGTGGTGGCGGGGAAGTCTCCTTCTGGCTGCCCGGAGAAGCGGGATGCGGCGGTAGGGTCGATGCCGCTTCATTTGTGGAGCTAGCTGGCAAGCTACCGCTAGCCTCTGGCGGGACGCTAGCTTTTGCCTGGGTTGCCTGGGTTTGCGTAAAAAATTTGTCTAATTTGGTCATTTTAGCTTTACCCTCATCCTGCTCCTTTCTTTCCTTCCTCTTTTGCGCACCGCTTTTTTGTTTAGGCTTGCTAAACATGATGCTACCTTCTGTCAACTTTCATCCACTTGCTTTTTTTTCTTGCTGAAAGGATAAACAACTGACGTCACGTCATTGCGACTCATCATGACTGACAGGTATCAAGGTGACTGGACAAATTATCATTTCCTCCTCCCATACCAGCCACTCAGCGTTACCTTACCGACCCGCCCCCAGCTATTCCATTCACAAAAACAGGGGCCTGTGGCAATTCTGGACAGCTGCTTTTTTTTTTTTTTTTTCCCTTCCTTCATGGGCCCCTGACGGCGTTTGGGCCCCGGTTGCACTGTCGATATTTACGCCACAGCTGAAAGCTAATTAGCAAATGTTTTTATTTTATTTTATTTTATTACTGTTAGCCAGGTTGTTTATTTGCATTTTGGTAATAAATGTGCAGTACTTTGACTGCTGAGCTGCAGCAAATGACATGTTTTTTGGGGGTGGGTTTGGGGGCTCACCTAGGGCACCGAATGTGCTAGAACCGTCACTGGTTGTGGCCAAAACAGTGCTGGCTCTAACCCTGCTAACATGACGTTTTACATGGTTTCACATAGATGTACAGTAACACTTCCACTTCCATAGTTAGGAACAGAGACATCAGAATGCACGACAGACGTCACCACTCCAGGTAAATTTTTTTTTCAGGCTTCTGATTGGCCAACATCATCTTCTCCTCCTTTGGCTTTAGGGTCATGGTTATATTGCTGTTGGTTTGGCATGCTCTCAACAGCACTTGTCTTGTGTTTCTGCAGTTTTATTTGGACAGACATTGTGTGGACAGGAAAAATACCCTTTTTCAAAAATACCACGTGTGTGTGGACTAGACCTTACTCTAATAAGTATGTAAGGCACGACGATGCTTGTGAGCAACGTTCAGTTCTCTAAGGTGGCTTGGCTGCTTCTTCAGTTGGCAGTTATCAGCCAACTCATCCTTTATATTTTTCATTTATTCTTTCGAGTAGGATTAAAGTCACAAAGCACTTCACATCTCATTATTAGTGTACTCTTACTAATGTAGTTGTAATGTCTGTGCTGACCACACCGTGTTTAGTTAGGTTACATCGTTGCAGTGAGGTTACGTTAACTGTTGTAAGATATGACAAGTGGCAACGCCCTGGTTAAGGTCTTTGATAGAACAGCTGTTGGTGTTAGTAGCTGTGTTTGTTTAGAAATGTCGTATTGTAGTTTTATTGTTCATTGTTGATATGTAGATTGCGCTAAGCTAACGTTAGCTACTGAGACGGCATCTGTTGCCATGGCAACAGTAAACATTCATGTTGCAGGCTGGGGGGACGAAAGCAGTGTGCAGCATTTTATACATTGTAAATAGACCAGAAGTCAGAAGTCAGGAAAGACTGCATGCTCTTACTTTGACATGCGGAAATGACTTCATCAGCTGGGTGATCACGTGATATCCGAAAATGGCAATGACAATGTTTTTTCGATTCACAAATAAAAACTGAGTTGACAAATGCCTGTTCGAAAGTTGTAAATGTTAGGAAGATATTCACAAATGCTTTTCATTTATTTGCAAATTAATTTAATGTATTCACAGATATTTTTTTTGTGGAATGTGTTTGTGTATTTGCAGATCCGTTTTATACTTGCAAAATATTTTTGTGAGTTTACAGATCTTTTTTTGTATTTGTGGAAGGTGTTTTATATTTACAGATTACACATTTACACCCCGTTTGTCGATCTGTTCACACACATAATTATGAAACAAATCTATCTCCATAGTGTTTGATGGCTTTTACATCAACATGCATAAAAACCTTATACTTGACAAGCTAATAATTAATAGAGTAAGGTCTAGTCCACACACACACACAAGGTATTTTTGAAAAAGGGTATTTTTCCTGTCCACACAATGTCTGTCCAAATAAAACTGCAGAAACACAAGTCAAGTGCTGTCGAGAGCATGCCAAACCAACAGCAATATAATCATGATCCTAAAGCCAAAGGAGGAGAAGATGATGTTGGCCAATCAGAAGCCTGAAAAAACAAATCACCTGGAGTGGTGACGTCTGTAGTGCATTCTGATGTTTCTGTTCCTCAGTATGGAAGTGGTAGTGTGACTGTACAGCTTTGTGAAACCATGTAAAACGTCATGTTAGCAGGGTTAGAGCCAGCACTGTTTTGAGTTCACAAATGCCTGTTTGAAAGTTGTAAATGTTAGGAAGATATTCACATATGCTTTTCATTTATTTGCAAATTAATTTAATTAATTTCACATATATTTTTTTTATTTGTGGAATGTGTTTGTGTATTTGTAGATCCGTTTTATACTTGCAAAATATTTTTGTGAGTTTACAAATCTTTTTTTGTATTTGTGGAAGGTGTTTTATATTTACAGATTACACATTTACACACAGATTGTCCATCTGTTCACACACATAATTATGAAACAAATCTATCTCCATAAAACACAGGCGTCAAAAATCATTAATGTTGCCAACATTTCAGAGAAAATGTGTGAGTATGACTAGAATTTTGATTTAGCTGCCAAAGTCTTCACAGAGTTATTACTGATTATTTATAGACACATAGATTGGATAAATTTGTTCAGGGTGAAGTCGGTTTTGATATTACTGCAAGTATGGACATATATACAATAAGAGCCTCTTTAGGAAACAACCCTCTTTTACAGGTTGATACTTTAACAACACATCGATGGTTTTGTCATTACAGCAAGCTCAGTTTCCATGGAAATGTTGGGTGTATTATATGTATTGGAGTGATATAAGGAGTCATACGCAGCATCTTCTACCTGAGATCACACCCTGAATATATGACTTCACATTTGAAAAATATGCAAATGAATTCAATGTTGGCACAGGCTTTAAATCAACAAGAGATGGTGAATTGGGTGGCTGCTGCAGCTTTAAAGATTAAAGGAGAGAAATTTTTGTCATGTTCAATTTCCATCTATGAATAACTCATGGGGGCCAGTAAAAGCATTAAATTATCAAATGACCAAGTGTCATTATTTTGCATTTCATCTCATATAAAGTTATCTTTATTCTTCGATAAGCCTGCATCACTCATACCTCACCATGTGTTATTTATATGATCACTGCCTGTCAACACTTTGTCAGCACGCGGCTTAGGTGAGGGATGATGTGGCAGCTGTACTTTGAAAAAAGTGGGTGAGCAGTTAAAGGAGGTAAATAAATATAAACAATAACAACAATTTTACTGGCTTTTATCCAGAAGGCACTCGGTGTGAATAAGAAAATTATTCTTTCACAAGTGCAATAAAGCGAGATGAAGTGCAGAGGTACCGTGAAGCATTTGACACTTAACTGAGTGATCTGAATTGAAAATATATTGACTGCTTGCTGTCTGATAGCCGGTACGTCAGTGTGTCTATCCAGGTGGTGATATGAACATTGATTTGCTGGTGTGTTTGTGTGTACTGATGCGCACCACCTGGCCCCAGTGTTGCCAGGAGCATTACCCCCCAACAGTTTCTAGATATTAGTGAAAGACTGTCTGTGGCACGATGAAACTCCAGTATAACTACTGTATTGGGAAACCATTATTGAGCAGGCCAACAAAATGATAGCTGTAGTTTAATGAGGCAAATGGCTGCAAGGGACCCATGATACAATAAAATCTACTAATTCAATTAGTTTGCTAATTTAAATGTGTTTCAAATCGTCCCAATACAGGGTTTTGGGCAGCATTTTGGTTACATGACTGAAACATCAGTTTTAAAACAAGAATTAAATACATTGTTATCAGTGATGAAGTGGAACAACTGCAGCACAAACTAGCTCTGCTGCATGAAAATGTCCTGCCTAAAATAGCAAACGGAGAGCACAGGATGAATTTAAATGAATGAAAAAAACTATGCTGGCTATTATCCAACTAAACCGACAGAAAATGCATGAGCACAGAGCTTCTAACCAGCCAGGATTTGTTGTGGCGGAGAGGCAGAGCGTGTGCCCTGACTTCCCCTTCAGCTCCCCCGCGGTCACCCTTCCTGGGGGAAATCCCAGTAGGCTGCCTCAAATCAAAACATGTGTAGGTAAACAACACAACCAAGCCTTGTTGTAAGACGAGACAGAGATGAGCCCCAATTTATTACTCATAAACACACATACTTGGGCACGCACACGGATACGTAAACCCTGCGCTCTAGGTACCAGGTAACCCTGTGCCAGCCAGCCAGCTAAATCAGCCAAGCGTGTGGAGAGGGAAGTGGTGCAGTGAGACTGGAGATATTTCTCCTCTATTTTAGGCAGCCTCCTAACAAGCGTCCTCAGACAGGGCTGTAGGGGAGCGGGGTAACTGCTGAGCCTGGCACCACTCAAAGCCCAGAACAGAGCAGCCAGCGGGGCTAACAACCATCAGCAGCCCAACCAGCTGCTGCTGAGTGCCCCAGTCCAGGCACCAACACCCCTGGGAGGACAGCGATCAATAAAACCCACAGTCCTGGAAGATATGCGGGAAGAAATGTGTTGAGGCAAAACAGGCTCATTTAAAGCTAAACTGTCCTATCAGTGGGGTTGGAGGAGCACGCTGAATATCTCTCCAGAGAGCAGGGAAGGAGGGGATGTTACATTCACTGTAAGAGGCTTTTGGATGGTCTGTGCAATTTGGAAGGTCAGAGTAATTGGCCAAATGAGAGTTCAGGCTAAACCCAGAGTGTTTCTGCATTTTCTGTGTGTGTGCACATGTGTCTGTATCAGAGACAGAGAGAGATACACAGAAGGAAAAGCGATGAAGAATTGAAGTAGGTGCAAACATCTGTTCAGTCACACGGGTAATTTGACAACGAGAAGTCTCACTCCCTGTTGCCAAAACATGTTGGGGGAGTTTGAAATGTTTCAACATAAATTCGCCATTTAATGAGCGGACTTTAAAGTTTTGCACGGAATTCTTCTTCTTTATTCATGTGCTTTTTTGTTGTTGTTGTTTTGGAAAGGACACTTGTTCTTGTTTGCAACATTCTAGGCTACCACCCCTCATTATACAGTACATCTCATCTCCTCCAAAAAGTGTTGTGTAAGTGCAACTTTGCAATTATCAGCTTTTTTAAAATGTTTTTTTTTTTTTTTATCAAAGCCAGGAAATGTGATTTACAAAAGTAGAACCCTTTAATGCAATTTTACCAATTCTTAACAGGTCAAATCACCCAAATTATAGGGGAGCATAATTTTTCACTCACTCAAATTGGTGCCTCGCCACGCTGATAGTTTGTGTTTCATGTTTTCAGTTTTTGAAATATCTATCCTCAAAGTTTCAGCAACCGACCTAATAGAATATAAAGGAATTTGTTTGTTGTGTTTACAGCTATAAAATTCAAATGCAGGCTCTCTTTGCAGATAAAAATGTCCCCGTTTTCCTACATAATCCTCTGATCTCACAGAGGGACATTTTGCCTTGGAATACTTTTACCAAAAAAAAAAAAAATAGCTCCAATAAAATCTGTAGACAGTGTGTTCTGTGAATCATCTATTCAGGAGTAATGAGAGGAACATTTTCTGGAAAGAGAGGTTGCTATTATTTTTCCATTGCGAAGAACATCAGTAAAGGACAATGCAAAATCTACAGGATGTTCAATAGCAAAACATTTTTATGTTATGGCAAAAATATTGCACTTTCTACAGTATCTACGCATTGCAACTAGGGTATGGTCAGGGCTAAAGGAAAGATCATTATTATGGTCAATACACTGAAGTAAACTGTAGGTTTGACAGGACCACACACTGTATAAAAATAATACCACCCTAACATCACCCACTGGTTTGTGGACTCCCATTCTGAAGCCTCCAGTTTGGCATTTTAGCTGTCGCCATCATTTCCTGAGCCAGAAGTGACCCCAGGAGACCATATTTGCATGAGCGGGTGGAGTTGGGGAGGAGGGAGGACTGAGTGACTTGAATTAGCTATGGTGATCCCTCGCAGACAGCCTGTCCCTCAAAACTGCCATGGCCTTAATTATATACTATAAGCCTTCATAAAATTTAAACGGGTGAGATGTATAAAAATACACCCACTGTACAGTTGTCATGAATGGGGAAATTAGAGACAGAGACCAGTAGGGTCAGATACCTTTCACATTCGAACCAATACTCGTACCGGTACTTGTGCCAGTACAAAGAATTCAGTACAGGTACCATTTTTAAGTACTTAACTCTTTCTGTAATGACAAATGTGATTTTTGAACACACTGCAGTCATGCAATTCTTCCCCACTACAATTTTCTAATCACTAAGTCTTAAGTAATTTAAAAAAATACAAACACTTACAGCTGTGATACTAGGCTATCTCTAAAATAAACCAGAAAAGGAAATCGACTAGAAGCTGAAACCATCAGTGTACGGTGATAGTTTTGGCTCGCTGGGAAGCTAAAGGAGAACCCAGCTGCACCACAGAGCTCCATTGTCTCAGCCACAAAGTGCCTCGAAGTTCGGAAGCCACCTTCTGTCTGAACTAGGAATGCGCGCAATTAAACGTCCGCCCCCTCGCTAGTTGTCACCAGAAATATTAGTCGGTGAAACCAATTAGTGTTTTATTCATGTAAAAGGCCACTTAACTGTCATGTAGCCACCTGCCACTAGTGGGTGCTACAGAGCCATCAGACAGCAGTCCTCCTCCCTGCGGAAATGCTCGAGTAAACTGGAGTTTTAAAACGGCACGGTGGGAAATTGGAGAGATTGCCTCTTGCAAAACCAGCGCGGTTTGGCAGTACTTTGATCTAGAAAATGAAAACAATGTAGGCTGTGTCAGAAAATAAACTGGCATATAATCACTCGACTGTAGCAATGCACAACCACATTCAACTCAAGCATTTGAATGTAAATCCCTCACAGGACGACAGCTGCTGCTGCTACTAGCGGTGCTAGCCACACCAATTTAACATCGGTGACCCGGAGACGCTGTGATCCCACCCGGTCTGAGAAGATAACGCAGCTCATCACGACAATGACCTCGCAAGATATGCTTCCACTTAACTTTGTTGAAGGTAAAAGCTTCAGGAAGTTAAAGCAATATGTGGAGCCTGAATGTTCACATTCATACCACACGGCGCAAAGTGTCTCGTGCTTCAGCGACATTTCAAATCTGACATGGTTGTTGAAGATTGAGATTAAAGACTTCAAAGCGCTCTTAATATACACAATATTTATTGGGATAATGTTTCAAATTCCTAACAATAAATTGTGCTAAATTTTGACTGTTTTCTGAGTGTTTTCCTCTTTTTAGACTAGTCGACTAGTCTTAATTAAAATCTTCGCATAGTCGCCAGGAACATCCCTACTTTGAACCCAGTGTTCTCAACTAGGTGAGCTGTCAGGTACTGAAGCTTGGCACCAATTGATTTAATGTGAATCTTTTCAGTCGGTACCCTTATAAGAAGGTCTATTGGGATTGACTTGCTTTTGAAGCCAACCTCAAGTGGTCATTTGAGGAACTGAAATTTTTGGCACTTCCTCATTGGCTTCATTTTTCAGCCCTGGAGGTTGGTTGCTTGGACAGGATGCAAACTTTCATGTCCTGTATAAAAGTCAGTTGCTTTATTTTCTTGCTACACATAGAGCACACTACTTCCTGTATTAGCATTAAACACTGGCTCTGGATGTAAATCCTGAGGTGCGAAATCATCTAACATGGAATTAATTTCTTGGGATACATAAGCTAAACAATTAAATTACATTCACCTCCGTTGTGTTGGGATAAGAGGCTAAATTGTCAGGGATGACATCCTAAAATCTAGACAAATAAAACCCAAACTATGTGCATAGCAATAAACTACTAGAGGTAAGTTAAAGGTTATTTGGAATTTGAGTGAACTGAGCTTTTCTTTCTTCTTTACAAGCCTTTTATTTTGACACAAAGATACTCCTCAGTGTCTATGAAGAAAAGTTGAGCAGTCTGCTGGAACAAAGCCAAAGGAGTCAAGCATCCCATGTGTTGAGAGTGTGATAAGAGGACACATATGGTTCACTTTGGGTAAAATCGGTATGTTTGCGAGTGTGTGGAGAGACGCCGGGTGTGTGTGCGTGTGAGGAATGCGTGCGAGATGCAACGCACTCATGGCACGTCTGGCAGACCACAGACCTTGTGCTGTCATCCTCTGTTGAGGAGGCGCGACTGAGGTGACATTCACGTCCCCGGTAATTATCAGGACTATGATGTGGGAACATTAATGATGTATGAGGGCCCAGTGAGGGGTGAGAGCCGTGGCTTCACAGGGCCTCATTACTAAGAGCTACCACCAGCGAGAGAGACTGCACCGCCACGCCCAGCCCAGACTCAACTGAGCATTTCCAACACTTCACTCTCAGTTTTGCTCTGATTTTTTTCTGTTTTGTCACTGTTGTTGTCACACAATAAATTATCTTCCAAACACTGACATGATTCTGTGAACACATCCCATTTCTTCCTTTCAAGGGGGTAATCATGTATAGTTCGTCAATGCTGACTTATTTGCTCCGTGCGGGGGAAAAAATCTGGGATTAACAATGTTGTCAAATTAAAGAAATTGGAGTCAGAATGTCAAATTGAGAACTTTGATCCCAGCAGTCCTCGATTTTGCCCTCTTGTAACGAGAATGGACAAGATGTCTGATTATCTCTAATTAAAAATGATTAAGCACCTACTTGCTGCAGTCAATGACCATTGATTGAGGGGAATGCTGATGTGGTGAGTGTGGCCCTGTTTTGGGGTAATTCCAATAGGCCTTCAAATTTCTCATTTCAAATCAGAGAAGGTGCTCATTGACAAGATTTAAATCATTAAAGCCATCCACTTCTCTCCTGTAGGGGGATTATGGATCTCTGGGCTCCCCGTGCTGTCCGCTTCATGCATGCTGAGCAGAGGGAATAGGGAATGGAGCCAGTGAATGTGAAAAACGAATAAAGGATTTAAATAGAGAATAAAGACAGAGGGGGAAAAAGTCGATTACATCTCTAGATTGTCAAACATTTGATCATGAACCGAAGTGGGATATCAAAAGGAAAGAAAGAAAGTCAACATCTTCGTGCATGACTGGGTGGTTGGGAGAATTAAACAGGATAAAAGGCGATTACATGTTTGCAGGCTGGCATACAGCACCGTTGTGTTGGATTTCATGTTGTTGTTTTTCTTCCGAGTGGTACAGGTTCTTGGAGAGATGTCATCCGGCTCGTCTTGCTGTCACAATCCAGAGGGCACGTGCATGACTTCATGTCTAATCAGGTGTGGTATCCATGGAAACTGAGGTAGCGGAATGTCATGTACAGCATCTCATCTCATAACACTCTTGGCAAACAGCAAGGCTGCGGGGCTCGTGGCCCACATAGAGCATGTTAGCTGTGTTCAGAACAACACATCCCATCACAAACAAGCCACCAAACTCTGCTTCTCATGAAATCCTGAAGGCTTCTCGCTAAGAATTTGGCTGCATTTGGCTGCATCTGTCTGGCTATCATTTAAACACATTATGAGTGGGCTGATCACAGTATATTCAGACTCAGTATGTTTAAATTTGACAAATTATAAAGCTAATTACTGAATAAAAGATTCAGTAACTCTCCATTTAAATTCTATTCCTGGCAGTGTAAAGAACTAAATTAACAAGACAATAGTCTCCAGCCATAGAGACAGAGCACAATTAGGTCCCACCCACATCTGAGGGGAAAGCAATTCATCGCTCTCCATTGACTTTGAATTGTATTATACTGCACTGTATTGTCACTTCAGTCTGCTGGCAACCAACAGAAAAATGCCCAAAAGCTGCTGTGTGGTGGGATGCACTACTGACAGGGTAAAGTACCCAGAACTCAATTTTTATAAGCTGCCGAACCAAAAAACTGAGCCTGACACTCATGAATTAGTTAAAGTTTGCTGTTTTGGATAAACAAACTGTAGAGGTTGAAGCTGACTAAGCTATTCAAGGCCTGGTTTTGATCTTTGTTAGGTTAAATGATGATCTCACCTGGAGATTTAATCAAATCAATGTATTTCACTTCTGGCCATTCAGTGGGATCATTTATTCGAGATAAGCAAGGTAGGGAGAAGGGGCACAGAGAAATGCCAAAAATAGACAGTTTGTTAAACAACTTTTCCTCTCTGGTAGACATGAGGTAACCAAAATAATGGTTTTAGCAAGCTACAGGCATTTTGTTAGCTATTCAGCCCTTGGTTACACTATTTAGCACTGACTGTTTTCCCCTCTGGTCAGTGTGGTTGTCAGAGTATGACACATTGCGCTCTGTCTTTCTGCTAGCAGCTCTGTGAGGGTTTATAGCAATTAGCCAGGATAAATGCTTTAGCAACATGCCGATAAAGTCTTAAAGACAACACTAACAAGCTGCTACTAAGCAGGGCTTATGTTTACTCTGTTCACCATCTTAATTGTGAGGCAAATTGTGATTTGTGATATTGGGCTTTATAAATAAAATTGATTGAATTGAAATAAAATTAATTTGGTGTGTTACCATGATAAAATGTGCTAATTAGCATAAAAACCCCATATACAGCTGATTGGAATGTCATTAGTAATCCCTTCAGTGTTGGACAACCTGCAATTCTAACCTGATGGTGGCGCTAAAGAAAATGTTAGAGATCACCAAAGTCAGCAGAATTTATTCTCTGGGGACCAAAAATGTTAGTACAAAATTTGATGGCAATTCATCAAGTTGATGTTGAGATATTTCAGTTTCAGCTTCAGTATAACTGCATGGCTAATGTTTCCTACTAGGTAATGTTAGCCATGCGTTGCTAACAGTTAGCCCTGTCACCTTCAGGGCTGCCAACTTTTCAAAAAACCTTGGAGTGAGATTCAGCAGGGCCGACCACAATTTTTTTGTTTAGGCCTACACATTAATACCTATTAATTATTACCTATCAATATCACAGACAATTATGTTTTAATACTTCATTTCTCCTTTCTTTATCAAATACAACAGGTAACCACAAACCTTCATTTAACATCATGTGGCATATTACACGGACATAAATTTATATTAAAAAATAAATGCTGTGTCGATGTTAATATAAATTTGTCTCTTGCATTTGTCATGAATCATGTTTCTAATTTGCCTTGTTTTACATCATACCAAATGAACTCATAAGTGCCATTCCAATCACATAATTCCAATCATATAAACAAACAATGGCTCAATTCTGCTAAATATGCTCAGTTAGCACCCAAAGTTTACACATATAAGAAACTACATGTAAAGTTTTTTTGTTTAAGATTATTTTGAGGGCTTTTTCTCCTTTAATGGCTAGGACAGAGTGGAATGGGGAGAGAGAGGGTGGGGGAATGACATGCAATAAGTAGTTGCAAGCCGAATTCGAACCCGTGACAGCTGAAGCGAAGCATCGCCTCTGTATATGGGGCGCCGGCACTGTCCACTAAGCTACCAACGCCCCTAAATGTTTAGTGTAAAAGCGAAGGACTAACTACTTCCCAACACACATGCCAACATACCTGGAGGTGTGAAATGCAAGACTTAAAATATTCTTCTTCCTCTTCTTACTAGCAGGAGGGCGTCATTTGTCATTGTAGGCAGTAGTAGCCTTGTTATGTAAGGTGGCGCCACCTACCGTACAGGAGTGGAACGACTACCAGCCCTTTTTTTTTTTTTCGATTGAGAAATTGGAGGTGTGGCGTAAGACTGTGTGAAATCAACCAATTGCGTGACTCTCACGGCAAATGCGTGAGAGTTGGCAGCTATGCACCTTGTGTGGGCGGGAGGACTCTTACCAACACTCACTGGCACAGTTCACACTCCCACAGTAGTCCGATGATAAACAGAGCAAGAGAAGGGAACGGACAGGCTGAGTCAATCAATGCGCTGCACACAGGTTTACAGTAAAGTAAGACTTTATCCATGTTAGACGGCTGAAGCGTCTAACATTCATTGTTGATTGAGAGTAAAAAGAGGGACTAATGTGGTGGGGGATGACAGACAAGCAGGTAATACTGATAATGATTATCAGCCAGTGGCAGCTAAAATTGAAATAACTGGTAATATCAGATCATGACAGAATATTTACGAAACTGTCCATCAAAATGACTAACAACTAAAGAGTCTAACGCAACCTGTGCTTTTGATTTTTGTTCAAAGACTCAAGTTTTCAAAAGCCTTTAGGCTTATCTAATAGCATACAGGATTGGCCAAAACTTTGTCCATAACAATGTGAACACGTGGAATTTTCCTGCTTTTATAAAGCAGCCACATGCTAAAAAAGGTTTCTTTGCATATTCAGAGCTGGAAACACTTAAGAGGACTTGGCCATTGTTCAATAAAAGCACGTTATATAAGTGGTGGCACTTTGGCGAAATAGCTTGAATCTGAATGTGAACAATACCCACAACAAATTTACACAGCAAGGTCCAATTGTTTCGCTCCACAACCGAACACAATTGATCTCTGATTGTTCTTATGTGCCCAAATGAGGCAGACGGAAACCACTGCAGGGTTTCTTCCTTATACAAGCTAATTCACTCTAAACACAAAAACACCCTCGAAAGTTCCTATGGATGCAACTAACAAAATACCATTGAGTGACACAAAGACTCTGCAATGCCAACATAGAAAATAGTCGAAACTAACTTTGTAAACAAGATTTCAACAACATTTCACTCTCTGACACAAACGACCAAAAGAAGATCGACTTCACACTGAGAAAATTCGTACAACCTACAACAGCAACTACAGGAGTTTGCAGCTAAGTTAATGTAATAAAGGTATTCATGTCAGCTGGCAATGTCAGGGGATAGAGGTGTACACTCATCTTCATCATAGTTACGATAATTATAATTTTCATCAGAAATGGATCTTTGCTTTACTTTGCAAACATACAGAAGAAGTCTTCATCCTGTGACTCCTGGCCCAAAATGATAAGAGGGAAAAGATTCTGGGGAGTTAATTCAAATGCACTGCATGCTGGGAAGTATGCCTGTGAGCATAATTAAGATGTTCTTTCAAGTTACAAGTTAAACTCACAGGAGTTCTAAAACTGATAACCAGCAAGGTGAAACTGACAAAAGCATGAATAAGAACTGAGTCTCTGATTACGGAGGAATCATTTCCACTATATTGTTTGAACTGCACATCATCAGTGTTGTGCAGTAACGCATAGTGATGCCTCAGGGTAATGACTACTTTTTCATATGTCTGCATGCACACTCGCTCTGTAACTCTTTTCTTTTCCATGTGCACATGTGCGCACACACATACACAAAGGAACAGCTTGACTCTGTAAAACATGTACTTTATTTAGTATGTATTTACATTTAACTTGCCTAAAACAGAATGGGTATCACATGACTTGTGTAATCTGAGACTAAATTCTATTGTTAAAAATGATGTATGATTTAATTTGTACAACAAATGTTACAAGATAATAACTGATAAAAAAGAACAAATTGTTCTACTCTGTGTGAACCAACTGGTGTAATCCATTTTTCTAACCTTACCTGAGATGTGTAACTCTTTGACTACACGACTCATGAGTTTCCTACAGTTAATAAAATAGTGCTTTGTGACAGAGCCACAGCTCAAACATGACCCTCTCTTTTAATACATCTGAAAACCTGCAGCTCACCTAGCTGTGTGTTTCTGTGTTGGCCAGGCTTCAGCTGTTACCTGGATTCTCTTGATAAAATGATACATGGCATTTACAAATTAATCAGTTGTACAAGCTGTGGCTTATTTACCCCATAAACCGTAGAACGTCCATAATATAATGACTCATACAATGAAAACTATACTCCTAATCCAATGTGGCAAAGGGGCGGGGTTGCTTCAATAAACATTATTCCTACACGTTCCTAATGTCAAAGATGAGAAATGTTTAGACTGATTGGAGAACAGCTGAGCTATTACCAACACTTTGGTTATTCTTAACAAAGTACCCAAAGTGCTAATTTGCAGTGCATATTTGCTTGCAGTAGTAAAATAAAAGCAAATTACCCAGCACCTTATGCCTACATTTAAATATCAGTTGACTGATTTAATTCTATCTAGCAAAGAAGTTTTTAATTCTGCAAAGTTTAAAACATTTACAGGGGACCTACTATGCTTTTCCTTATTTTCGGTTATATGCTACAATGTCAGATGTTCATATTAAATGTGGCCAAAGTTTCAAATACTGATCCCTCTGAATACTTTTTTGACTTTCGGGTCATGTCAGCTCGTGACAGAATTCTTTATCTGCCCCAGGTGCGCTGCTGTAGGTCTTTACAATACATTCACTGCTATGTATAGCTACATGCTAACATGGAGGAAACATGTAATCCCGGTTGCTACTGTTAAAAGATTTTGGTTTATTATTGATTTTTCAGTGTGAAGGTGCCACTATACTCTGTTCTAGTCATTCCTCCGGTGGCAAATACAATGCAGAGCAGGCGCTGTGCTAGTGTTCAGCGAGATGGCAGACAGCAGTGGCGAAACAGGCTGCAAGGTAAACACTTGGAGCATGTTAGCACAGTCAATTTAGGTCCACTAAAAGTTCTTATTTTTGCCACTTACATACTCAGAATATTATTTTAAAGGTCTGAAAACATTATAGAAAGGATCCCTACAGAAAAAGAATTTTTTGTTAAAGAGTAGCATCCTTTTTGTTTAATCACAAACAGCCCTGAAATCCCTATCACCAAACTGACCAGACTCCATTTTAATAAACAGCAATTTTATCATTGTAAAACAGACTTTATTCAAAGTCAACAGAAACAAAATCTGCTGTTCCAATAATCACCAACTCTGGTTTGTTAGAAATAAACCCTCAATTCACCCAGTTAGATGTGAAAATATGCTGGCTCTATTCATGCTAAAATTACGTTTTTAGTAGTAAGTTTTTTTTGAGTGGAGTCTGCTGGGTTTAGCACTGGCATTTCTGAGGCTGTTTCTGGTTCAACGAAAAGCATCTCACTCTTTAATAAAAATAATTATCTCTGTAGAGATTGTTTTCTAATGCTGTCAGAAATTTAAAATAATCCAGGTTGAAAGTCCAGGTTGAAAAATACTAAACTAACCCAATAAAGTGCCCTTATCAGAGCTTTAACTTTGATAGAGAGAAACAGTAATAAACTCCTTTCTTACAATTTCAGACAGGTCTTCAGCTCCTGGTGTAACACTTATGTAAAAAGCTGACATGAGTGTTAGCCCCTGTCCTGTAATCATGCCTGCGGTAGCTGACACTCCTTGTTCTATTCAAACTTTCCTAACAGCAGAAATTGTTTTGGCTGTGCACCAACTGAGTGATGCTGATTTCCACTTAAATGTTTATTTTATTTTTTATATTTCATGCGGTTATAATTTGGAGTAATGATGCTCACAGTGCTCTGTTTTTCCACTTGTCTCTGCCCTGCTGGTTGTAGTGCTGCTCTTCCCCCTGCTCAGGTCCTCCATGTTAGCAGGCTAACAGCATACCTCCTCCTCTCTCCGCAGGTAAAGATTTTGCGGTTAAATGTCCTGCTTCAGAATATTAAGCGTAAATCACCAAGACAAAACCATGGAGGGAAAGGAAGATTGAACTAAATGAGTCTTAGCCCACAGCTTCTATTAATTGTATCTGTGTGGACAGTATGTAAAGCCTAAGGCTGGTAATGTGCCCAGCGCTAATATCAATTAGCATGCAATATCAATTAGCTACCAATCTCACAGCACATTAGTAGGGATAATGGGTTGACCCCTAATACGACCCGTCCACTTCACTTCAGTGGATCCTTCTAGACTACTCTATATAAACACTGCATGCTTGAAAAGCCCAGGCTGTATGCAAAAACAATGCGGTGAAGGACATTAATTATTTAGATCGTCTCCTCCTGAGGTGAGAATTTTAAGATGCAGGTATCACAGAGCAGCACCACAATGAGGAGTATTGCTGTTCTTTTATCCCCTGCTTACTGCAGGAGCAGGCCTCAGCCTGTATAGCGACTGAAGGGTCTATAAATGTTCTATGCTCTGCGTCCCGTGAGTTACAATGCTCAGGGCAGGCAATAACTCACACCATTAAACATAACGAGGGCTTAGACAGGGCTTAGGCATCGGCAACAACGAAAAATAATGTCTAATCCTGCGATGATGTGGTATAATATTCCTTTCCTTGGTGTTGTCAACCAGAGACAAATCCAGACAAACCTATGTGTCATGCAGCCACTGGTAGGTAACCGGAAAGCAAGATCCATCTTGTAAGGTCAATAAATCTGATTTGTGTTGAAAACCAATACTCATATCTCAGCACTAGTCAATCAGCACGTGGTGCCAATTGTGTCAAGAAGTGATCCTTAGAAACTGGACAGTATTCAACTCAATCAACTGTGACCAGAAAAGCAGTGAGAAATTAAATCAACTTTATTGTAAGTTTGGGCAACATTAAGGTATTAAGGTATATCAGGGTTTTTAGAATTCCAGAAGGTATGATTTTCAATACCATCAAATATACAGAAGCTCCTCTTCCTATTCAACTGATACATAGATGCTGAACTGAGGTGATGTAATGCACAGTAGAGGATAATGTAACAGGACTATTAAAAAATAAAAATGCCTCTGCCCACTTTTGGAAGTATTGCCAAATATACCTGTCTTTAGATGACTTCTTCAAACTACTAGTCATATGATTTTATTCAACACATTATCTTCGTTCAGCCCACAGATGTTGTAGGCTAGACATAGGCAACGTGCTTATAGGGATGGGTACTGAAATCCGGTACTAAATGAGCCCTGGGTCTGAATTATCAAAGGCCATAGTATTGATAAGCTCCGACATTATCGGTTCTTTTATCCGTACTTTAAATGCTATCACTTTTAAAAGCTTTTTGCCGGAGTGCTCTGAACTCCGAGTTGCAAAAACATCAACTCAGAGTGGAAAACTGCCCCACGTCATTGTCATTGTACAATCAGATGATTTGAGAGGTGGTGGACCTTCTGTGGTGGTCACAACAACAAGTTTACAGTTGGTAAACAATGGAGGAGAGATTGGGGGTAGCGGTTGCTGGATACCCAGACCTATACGGCCCGATGATGGATGGCAGGTTGTCAAACTGTCCCCGAGTCATCCTAAAATATGCCTGGAAATGGCCATCATCGAGGGGAAGCTCCTGGACCAACTGGTGGTGCTCCCCGTGATCCACCCTCTTTTTCCTATGCTACCTACGTCTGAACATTTTAGGAAATAGATACTAATTACTGTGAAATAAATAAAATTTATAAATTCACTGAAAAAGGACCAATAAGAATATCGCTAGAGTACCAAATCGATAAGAGTATTAGTATTGATAAGGTCTTAACCATACCCTACATGTTACAATGACTTCTATCACCAGTAACTCAGGTTTAATGCTTTTTTTTAACACAAAATTCATTTCATTTCATTTTCCATATACCCTGGTGAAATGTCAGTAAGGTATGAAAGTATGAAAAAACAGATACTGCTCATTGTCAGTGTAATTGTTATTTTACCACACATCTCTGTGCAAGGCAGAATGTAAGAGTGTTTTTTTTCTGAGATCAAGGTGCAACATAAGTAACACCTTATACAAGTAATGCAAACATTTATACAGCACAGCACTCGCTGAGCCTGCATACCCAAGATGTATAAAATGTAAGTGCATATCAAGGTTTTGCTTTAAAATAACAGAAACTATTCATGAAGCTGGAACAGAAATAGTTCAGATTCTTTTTCAAGAAAAAAAAAAGTTAGGTGGCAAACATACCACACAGGCATGTCTTCATGTTTGTTTGACCTCAGAAGTCTAAAGAACAAATTCTTTAATGTACTGCAACATACAGTCCTTTTTTTTTTTTTTTCAAAGCTCTGAGTCATATTTCAGAGTGGGCGCTTTAAATCAAACCAGCTCAGGGGTGTGAGCTGGTTTAAATTTAACATCATGAGACAAGGATGATGCAGTTCATTGACATATACAGTACATGCAGAGTATTTGTTCAGCCAGAAGGAGTTCATCTATTATTTTTACTCATCCATGATATGTAGATTTATGTCATTACATACCTCTGTGATTAAAATTTCTTCACTCTGACACCATTATGCCACACAAGACTGCTGCGAGCGAGAGACAGCAATCTGTTATCTATCTGTTAACGCCATACTTTCTCCTCCACGTTCATCTGTTACAGCATGACAATCAAAATTCAGCAATTAACCTGCTCTGTCACCCCACACTGAGAGGGACTGCTGGACTGAAGCTGAACTTCAGAGGTGGCAAATGAATTTAAAAGGGACAAGGGGGTGGCGGGTGAGCTTGCAAATGAAAGCAGACGTGCTGTGCTCAACAGAGAGGGGTACATATTTTATCGGTAAGTAAAAGATATTTCAAAGATGCTGTGAGATAACAAACATCACTTTTGCTTCTCGTGCAAAACAATCACTGCATGTGTCGAAATTGAACCTAATACTAATTAATTATCATGTGCAAACTAGAAATTTATTGATTACTACATATTTAATTTAATTAGATGTCTGTTTATTTTTTCAGTAATTAAATTTGGTGTTAGTGCTATTAATCACAGAAACAAAAAGCAGTACCAGCAGCGGTAGTTGGACAGTTTTCATATCTGGCACTTCCTGCTTTGAACCATAGCCAAATGGTTGTTCGGTATGTGTGTATCCATCTACAAAGAGTTTAAATTGTCTCATGATGTCTCCTTTATGGCCCGCTATCATCACCTTGCAAGTTATTACAGAACATAATTCACTTTTCTAACTATCAGACAATAAAATCACATTTCAGATACTCACTTTAGTCATTTAAACGGGCCCTATGAGAAATTCAGAGTGTATGAATTGTCTGCACACAGCTCTCAACATGGAGGCTGAGCTGACAGCCAACAGTGCTAACTTCACGTACAGCACTACATAATGGCAAAAGTACCCACAGAGTTAACAGCGTTAATTAGGGGGGAACTGAGGGGTGGGCACTATGCTTCCACAATGATGCCGTTCACGCATAGCGGCAGCAAAGAGCTAGCCAGTGGGATACACATAAGTAACAATATTCATGTGTGGCTGGACCGGTTTACTACAACAAACTTCATTCTTTGCCATGGACGCCATTACTCCACAATATCTTTACATAGCAAATAGTGTTTTGCTGCCATAGTAATACCATACATACATTCCATACAGAACAATGGCGTTATGAGATAAAACACGACGTACCTGCCTGGATGAGCATCTCACACCTTTATCTTAGCATTAGCAACATTAGCTGCTCTGTTTCAACAACGTTTGGCCGAAAAAAAAGGTGCATACAGGCTAAAATTCAACCAAGCTGTTTTGTCGGGAGATGCAGTGCCCTAAACCAACGGCGAGTAAGAAAAATAATGATGTCACATGTCATTTGTTAAGCTATGAGTAGAGGAAAAAAAGTCTGCTAGCCGCTAGGCTAATTGATGCAATGTAAATATGCTCATTTTTCCGTAACCATTGGCGGGGGGGGGGGGGGCTGCAGTCTGTCCCAGCTGACATTGGGAGGCGGGTACACCCTGGACAGGTCGCCAGACTATCACAGAGCTGACACATAGAGACAGACAACCTACAGGCACAACATTCACACCTACAGGCAATTTAGAGCCACCTGTATAGGCCCGTTTCCACTGAAGAAGTTCCTGGTATTATCTGGGGGGCAGGAACTACTACAGGAACATCCTCTCGCTCGGCCCTCTCAACCACCATGTCTCCACTGAGAGAGCAGAGTAGGAGGAAGGTTCCTGTAAAGTTACCGGGCTCTGTATGTGACACAGTCGTTGCGCGACCATTTTGACCAGGGCGATCGGGGCGTAGGGATGCCGTTAGCCGTTAGCGGTGTCTATAATAACTCCGGTCACGGTCCGTGAAAAAAAATTTTTTTTCCAGCGGAAGTCTTAACATGATTGAGCTAACTGGAGTAGTTTCATGTTGTATCCAACAACGGGAGGCTTTTAACAGATGACGTCATAACAGATGTTAGCTTTGCTGCTGCTGTTAGCTGTCCCTGTCAGCTGATGCTTTTTAGACATCGTGATTTCCCAAAACTGAATAAATACCACACATAGCAACACAAAACTGCTTTGCTAGCTCAATCATGTTGTAACTAAGATATCCGCTGAAAAAAATATTTTTTTCATGGACCGTTTATTGAGTTATTACAGACACCGCTAACAGCTAACGGTTAGCCCAGCTAATCTATGATAACCATGTTATTAATTACAAAACGTCACATCCCTCCTTGAGTATATCCAATCAGCACTAAGTAATCCCCAAGCCCCAACCAGGAGTTTCTCGGGGCCGTTCTGAGTACCTACTCCGAGGCAGGGACTTGTTTAGCCCCTGTAAAAGTTCTGGAACTCTGTCCTTTGGGGGTGGTTCCTGCGGTGGAGACACACACCAACGGCCCCGGCCCCATAAATTTACCCCGAAGTTCCTGCGGTGGAAACGGGCCTTATGTCTTTGGACTGCGGAAAGAAGCCGGGAAACCAGAAGAAAACCCATGCTGACATGGAGAGAACATGTAGGCTCAGCACAAAAGGGCTCCCCCACCCCGGAATTTGAACCCCCCACACTGACCTAACCACTGCCCCACCGTGCCGCCACAGTGAGTAGTAGTAAGCTATGAGTAGAGGAAAAAGTCTGCTAGTTGCCAGGCTAATTTATGCGATGTAAACATGCTTAAGCTAATAATGAGTGACTAGCAAAAAACAATTGTTTTGTCCATGAACCTTGACAGTTCTTACTGAGCTGAATATACTTTTGTTAAATGATGTTGTTAATCAATTTTTTATGTCTGTTTGGAGAAGTCTGCCTTCGGGGCTTAAAGCCAGATAGTCCTGAAGTTTTAGGAAAAACATCATGGTTTGGGTTAAAATAAAAACAATTCTTTCAGAAAGGACTTTCTGACAAAAAGCCCTGAAGGTTAACTTATCTCATGTGCTTATATTGTGTGTTTATGTGTTAGTGGAGTCAGTTTAAAGTAAACTTTACTGTACTTAAGCAGTTTCAATTATTTACATTATTTATGTGTTGTTTTTTAGCTTTTATGGCCAAAAGAAAAAACAAAAAACAGTGGCAGCTTCTTTAACAGATTGTGTTAAATGAGCACATTATGTTGTTTCATATTGATTGCAGGCCTCTGAATTGCATCAAACCAAAAAAGTATCATGGCAGAACTTGTAATATCGGCAAAAGTCATGTCGTTGTCCAAAGAAACAATATTGTATCGTATTGTGATGAAACTGGCGATTAACACCCCTATCAATAATGTTTCAGCCACTCAGGGGCAAAAACAAGCTAAAAACTCAACACTGACAATATGAACACGTCACCATGGAGCAACATTAGGATTAATTCTGAGTCATGCTCCACTGTATTCACCAGCTATCACAAATTGTGTCTGTATGTTGCTGCATACCCTGGGTTTATGGGAGTTTCTTAGGTTAAATGAGATGTCTGCTGCATCTGAAAATAGGGTTGATGAGAACAGTGAGAGTGAACCATAGAGTGAAGCTATGGAATGTAAAACTAAAACAATTAGCTAGGTTAGGTTCACTTTAACATACACTTAGTATTTTATCAATTGGCATTATAAGAGTATTGATTGGTGCAACCTTAAAAATTTGAAATTGTATATTTAACCAATATTTTTTAGATGTTTGATGGTAGTTACAACATATTTCTTAATCCACATACAGCAGGTAAGCCTTAACATCTGTTCTGAGTGCAATAGGCAGCCTTGGTTATTGCATACAGCTACTGTATAGTGTTGAAGCAGCTCCTCTTTCTGTCATAGCACAGTATTATTGTGGCCTCCTCACAATGCCGGGTGGAGGGAAGTCAAGGAGGAACCTGAGACTCCAGCCTGTTCTCCAAGCAGCGTTTGAGTTACATAATGTGGGTGAAATCCAATTGTCTCCAATCATCTCAGGCCCCCATGTTATCCATCATTTTTATTAGTGCGGCAGTGAGATAAGACTTTGTTATGTTTCTCAGGGAATCCATTTTCACATGACAAAGAATGGCGATTAAATAGGTTTTAACTGTGAGGTTACTTGAATCACAAAAGCTAGTGGACATCTGTCCAGGAGCATTCTTCCAAAGCAGGGAAGTATGTCAGACAGGAAATAATATAATGCTGATTTCACAAAGTTTGTGTTTTCAAGTTACAAATCTCCCAGCAAAGAGGAATTGGGACGACATAAAGTGTGGAGTAAGCCTGGCAAAGAGGCTGTTGTACAGCACAGGGATTTATGAAATTGAATTTCAATGGCACATTGAGCAGTTCATTGAGAGCATGCCAAAAGTGAGAATCCTATGACGGATTGAGACAAATCACTGCCCAAATGAGCTGACAACAAGATGCCTGAGGCATTGCATTACTATTCAATTAGCATTTAAGAGGGCTTTGGGGAGAATTGTTTTGTTCTATTTTGCAGATAAAATATGAGCATCTCCCACAGATTTCTCATTAGGGGCACTTTGAGGGTAACTCTCACCCCATTTATCTTCTCCATCGTGGACCCCTGGTGAATTGCAAGCTTCAAATAGAGAAGAGAGGAGACACACTATTGAGTTATGCTCATTGAACTGCAGTGGGATGAGTAGTTAACCACTTTCCCTTCAGTTCCTATCTGGATTTGTTGATGCTGAATGCATTGTGGATGTCTGTAAACATGATTGTAGCGATAACAACAACTCTCCATATTCAATCCGTTTAGGTTTTGATGAGTAATCACAGTGGTGTCTCTCTGTCTCTCTCCACAGAAACCCTCTGTTTGACAACCCGTGCTCCACCGTAGCATCACTTTCAATTCAAAAAACTGTCTATCATTTGTTATTTTATAAGGTAGTTTTCTCACAGAACTGCTTGGCCTTGAAAACAAGAGCTCCAATCTGCAGAAATACCCACTTTGACATCATAAATCTTGTCTTATCCAAGTCATCAGCTCATGTGACTTTCATTTTGTTTTTAATAAATCCATTACAAAGACTAATATGCGTGAGAAACCTTTCCTTCACTCGCATGGTGCATTAATCACTTGGCCTCTAATATGCTTTTGTTCTGATTATGGCAGTGGCCAGCCCAGAGCTGATAAACACCTATGACATCTGGTTAGTGCCCCTCCTGGGCTTCTCTGTGACCACGAAGCCAAATGACAAAAGAAAAGCAACACAGAAAAGGCCATTTAAAGCCCACTACAGAAACGGGGCTGCAAAGAACACACGGCTCTATTCGTTCTCTACCTGCATGCACCTTTTTTTCCCACAATCAATTTGATTTTCTCTTTTTAATTATGGCAGGATGATGATGTATGCTCCACTAATAAGACATGAATGGGAAATGAAAGGTCGGTGAGACCTAGATAAATGACTCCCATTATTTCACCAATCGGATAGAAGCCCCTCTATATGTTCTAATTTGAATGATAATAAAATTCTGAATTGCTTTGTCCTAGCAGGCCACTTTCTCCATGATAAGCAGCCTGGCAAGGTAACCTTGTCCTGTAACCTGGACTCCCATTGCCTTCTGAGAATGTAATTGCTTTAAATTAAGGCACAGAAAACACACACAGTTCAAGGCTGCATCTGACCCAGAGATGATGCAGCTTAACTCTTTCTTGATTTTGCATTTCTGCATCAAACTGCAGCAAAATTAATGTTTTATGCTAAAATATGCGTTTTCCTGCATGCACGAAGGGAAACAGATCAATCAGTGTTAATACAGATGATTTGGTTTGGTTTATTATTTAACATATATATATATATATATATATATATATATATATATATATATATATATATATATATATATGCACTTACTTCAAAGCACATTATGTCAAAGATGACAATGTCAGACTGCATAAAGCACAAAGCATCCATTATCTGTGCTTAGAAGTCCTAAATGAATTGTTTATTTTTAGCCTGCCCATTGGCAGAGAAGGATAAGGTGGCTTTGGGAGTATAAATAATAAATCACATTGTCCTTGTCTTGGAATACGTTTGAAAAGCAATGAAATGTGATAAAGTGTCTCATCCGGATTGTCTGATATTTGTGGCAGTCACTTGTGAGTTGACATGCGGTGCTGTATAGGTTACTTATGGTGCAGCAGAGCAAGTCTCAGCGGGTCTATAGCACAGGAAAGGCAAAGGCAAAACAAGTCGATGTCAGTCTGTAACTGTGGAGCAGAGCTGCAGGAGCTGCAGCTGTCTGGATTCAGCGCATCAATCACCGAGTCACACACTTTTTCTTCATCATAATAATAATTAATAATGCATTATCAATTAGGATAAAAACACAGTGAAGTCTAATGGATCCCATCTCTTAGACTGCTCAACATATTTCTTCCTCCATTGTTAAAATTAGATAAGTGCAAGGACAAGTTTGAGATATACTGCACTCTGCATTAAGAAGGAAATATTGGACTTTTTACTCTACATTTTAGAAAGCTGTAGTTAGTGGGGGGGGGGGGGGGGGGGGTTTGAATCTTTTTGTTACGATTGTTATCCTTTGTTTTTTTAAGGTATACTATACAAGATTGTCATTTACTGTTGGTAAACACACTCAGCAGCAAAAGTGAAAGTAAAAGCCAAGACCAGATTCACTCTCATTTGGCATTTCGCCTCGCTATATTCAAGTTTTTTTCGGCACCGTCTCTCTTCCTGTTGCACCTGGTTACTACCTTTTTATAAAGCCCCAACTTCACCTGAACTCTCTGGGGGTACACGGCCATAAACGTCATGAATACAGAAAATAATCGGAAAATAAGACAGTATAGGCAGAGGTCAGAGTCTCTCCACACACACTTCTAGTGGGTCATAAGTGATGATTGAGAGGGATTACTTCTGTATGAGTCTCTACATTGATTTTCAGGAAAATCCTCCATAGTAGGCTATCTTTCAGCAAGGCCATCGTGAGCATCATTAATTCTTTTCTTTTTTTTTGACACTCGCTCTGACTTAAAAAAAAAACAAAAAAAAAAAACAACCTTAACACATTCCCCCAAATATCTCAAAATAAAATGACAGCATTGAGTTTCAGTTCAGTTGCTGCTGATACCTAAAAGATGCAAAGCATAAAAGTTTAAGGTTTTGTACCCATGTTTAAACAACTTCACATTCTAATGATAAATATGAATTATATCAGATGACTTTGTGGCCTGCTATGTATAACATCTGATACGTGATTGTTCAATGTGTAATACATTTCTCAAGGGAATATAGTAGAGGTCGATCAATTTATTGGTTTGGCCGATTAATCAGCACCAATAACACATTTTACACACTATCATTGTCAGCGGAACTTGGCTCCGATAGTGGCTGATGGCTGTGCAGCCTCCACCAGTCACACAGGGACATGCATATCCAACCAGAGCTGAAGAGAGGAGGGTTGTGGTAAATGGAGCAAAAAAGAGCTGATCAGTGGGTACAGCTCCAGAGCAGGCAAGTCCTTCTGCTGTGTGACTGTGTCTAAGAGTACTGTTCTTCATTGTAACATGTATTTACGTGACGATTTTGGCCAGCACTGTAGTATTAGTAGTACTAAAGCAAAAGTTTGTTGGTGCTTCTCCTTTGTAGGCCAAGTCCTTCCTACAGAGGCTGGGCAAGACTCCTTCCTAGCATTCACTGTACACACACTGGAACAGGCTATCGAGTGCCAAGGTGTGCGTCCTTTTAAGAGGTCCTGCTGTCAATTCCAGCAAACTGTGCGCAAAGAATTGTGGGTACGTCATGCCAGCTGAGGATACACACATGCATCCTTGAAAATTCTCTGACAGAAGGACTCGGTACTCTGTAGAATTCGAAAGATCCTTGACATGGGAACAGTCCTTCGGAGGGATTTGATGACGTAACCTCCTTGAAGTTCAGCCGTTTAAGGTTTGCGCCTTGACTCTGAGTCTGCCCAAGACTGAGCAAATGCCACCACCTCCTGTTTCAAATTAAAAGCCCTCGTTTCAAAACAAAAGCCTTCTTGTGTTTCATACACAGCACAGTCATAGTCAGTAGTAGGTGTCTTGTTTTTTTGTTTCATGAATTGTTGAGCAGGCACGGTGGTGTGGTGGTTAGCACTGTCGCCTCACAGCAAGAGGGTTCCCGGTTCGATCCCGGGTGTGGGAGCCCTTCTGTGCGGAGTTTGCATGTTCTCCCCGTGTCAGCGTGGGTTCAGTCCAAAGACATGCATTGTCTTTGGAAACTGTCCGTAGGTGTGAATGTGAGTGCAAATGGTTGTCTGTCTCTATTTGTCAGCCCTGCGATAGTCTGGCGACCTGTCCAGGGTGTACCCTGCCTCTCGCCCGATGTCAGCTGGGATAGGCTCCAGCCCCCCCGCGACCCTCAAGAGGATGAAGCGGTTAGAAGATGAATGAATGAATCGTTGAGCAAGTATTTGAGTATTCGATAACACAAAATTACTCCAATCTAAAGTATCTTGTTTCAAATTATGTTTAAATGTTTTTCTAAACAAAATCAGAAATATGCATTTTAAATGGGGTGGAGAGACATTGGCCGATTAATCAGCTATCGGATTTTTCCTGTTCCAAACTATCATTGCTATGTCAGCCTTCAGAAATCCACTATCGGTCAACCTCTTGAATATAGTGAGACAAAAATAAAAGACCTTCCCCTACTCTCCCCTGAAAAAGTTAGTAACCCTCCCTTCAACAAAAAGACAAGACATAATCCTTCTCTGACCCTCCCCCTAATAATTTTTGTACAGTCCCCTACTTCTTACTTTGCAAAGTAAGATTCTACCTGCAAAACATCGTGCACAATTAAGGATTAAGGTAGCAGTAATTATGGGGTTATTCTGTCCTTTAAATGTGCCTTTTCATTTTGTTACTGTTTGTTCATTACTTTATCTTTTCCTCCTTTCTCCTGATCATTTACATCTCTGTAAAGTCTCTCAGAGATCTGCTTTTGATGAAGACATATATATAGGGAAGTGAACTTGAACATAACTTAGTCAGAATGATTTTCTACTATATGGCATCTGAGACAAGGAATTAGTGCAGCCAGACGGACTTGAGTGTATGCCTGTTTAACTTTTTGTGAGAGCAGCTTTGGCTGTGATACGTCTGAGCCAATTGGAGGGCCAAGTTGGGCATAACTGGGTATGTCTTTTAATTAACTGGGAAGAACAGGTCAGCCCATGGATATTGGAAAGCATCATACCAAATTGGAGAAATGTGTTTTTGTAATAAATAGCAATGATGTGGTTTTGTGGATTCATTTATTTTGATTAGGCCCAGTATTGTTCCACTTTATGGAATTAATTGAATTCCTCATGCGTTTGAGTAAATGGACAAACGAATTAATCAAGAATTGGCAAATGGGTCTCTATTCAGCTGTGCTAGGAATTTTGCCATTTTGTGTGTATGTGCAAGTACATAATGCATCCTCTGTGTGTGTGTGTGTGTGTGATTTTTCAGTGGCCAGAGTATGTATGGTTTTATAATGATGTGCTGTGCATGACCCTGTCTGAAATCTTGTAAAGCTTAAATGAGTTCACTGACAGTGACATTAGAAAGATTATCACACAGCAGAACGTCACTGTTGTATTTCACATATTTAATCTCTTCAGGAGCTTTTTATCAGCAGCACAGATTTACCATTAACTGTTGACAATATACAGTTTTTCACTACTTTTCAGCAATTATTAGGGGTGGGGAAAAAAATCGATACAGCACAGTATCACAATATTTTTGTGTGGCAATATCGTATCGTTACACAGTGCCAAGTATCGTTTTTTTAATATACGAATTATAAATATTACAAATACAAAGGAGCTTTTGGCAGTCTACACGAATAATATGATTGTTGCTTTTTCAGTTCACGAGATACATTTTGCTGCTGCTAGGGATGTCCCAATCCAGCTTTTTCACTTCCGATCCGATACCGATATTACAGCCTTGAGTTGGCCAATACTGATACTGATTCAATCCAAACGCGTAGTCATGTCATGTCAGTCATGTTAGAAAAGGTTTGTTTAAGCGATATTACTCTAACAAGAACAACTACTTAATCAGGTTAGTTAGAATGATCCACAGCAGTTGGTATGAGAAACTGACCTGTTTATTGTGAACAGGGTTAAATAAACAAACTTTAAACTTGAACATTAACATTAAATAAAAAATATAGCTGGTTTGCTTTGGCTGCTTTGGCCCCTTAATAAATAGAAAATAAATCAATACAAGAAATCTTTGAAATGTCTAACATTGAAATTAAAATAGCAGCAAGACTCCACACACTTGTGCTTTGGCCCCCTAATAAATAAAAAAAAGATAAACACCACAAGACATTGTTGCCATTTAACAAACAATGCAGCCTTTCCTTTTCAGTTATTTTAGTAGTGTCAGTGCCAGCCTGGTGCTGCTGTTTCCCGTGTGTCTGCATGCTGGCCTGGTGGATTAATAGTAAGTGCTGGAGTGGATCACTGGAATGGACTGCTTGAATCGCGGCGCGCTGGGCTGACCGGAAAACCTGGATCGGATTCCGTGAAAAACCAGATCGGAGTTCTTGGATCGGCATTTTTCCATGCAGTCCGATCCGATGCCGATGCACATTTTTTGCTAATATCGGCGGCCGATACTGATCCGAATATCGGATCGTGACATCCCTAGCTGCTGCCACAAAAAAATGGCTTAAGTAAGATGAACAGACTGAAAACTTTATCTTATTATATAAAGCAGATGTTGATTGTTGATAACGTTTTCCTTTGGGGAAATGATTTACATTTGAATAAAGGTAATAAACTGCAATATATTTTATCACAATACTCAGCATATGGCAACATAAAAATCGCAATAATATAGAGTGTGCCACGGCTGACGTCAAAACCTGGAAGTTTAGCGCTGGTTCCCGGAAGAGAAAGTGAATGTGATTTTTGCATTGCGTTTTGGATTATGGCAGAAAATAAGCTCTTTGGCTAACAAGTTTATGATACTTACAGGTTTTGTCCAGTGAGATAATCTTCACATATGAACACCTTTCATACCGCATTTGAAGCTTAAATGCAATCATCAGAAGTAAAAAGCTAACGTTAGGCTTTGACGGACTACATGACTACTCCACGGTCGCATGACTCTTGACGTCATCGCCATTAAGCTTTCAACTGATTTCGGCCGCTTTATCTTAAAAACATTGTATAATGGGGAAATCCGACTGTTTAAGCTAAATAAAAAGCTGTAATGGCGGACTGCCAGCACTCTCGTCTGTTCGGGGTGATGACGTTTAATGTCCCCAACAGAGTTTGTAGTCGTATTGAGCAACTTGTTAGCAACCGCCTTTTTTACGACACGTAAAAGCTTCAAAATTCACAAGCAGGGAATTTACTGACGTAGAAAAAAACCTGAAACTCGGTTAAGCTTTTGTTAACCACAGACATTATTTGAGGCATTTTACCAAAATCCCATTCAAAAAACGTATTGACTTTTAGACGAGAGAACCGGAAGTGCTAAAAGCGCTAATGGAGTTCCAGATTTACTGGCACACTCTATTACATCATGACTTAATTATCATGATAATATCGTATCATGGACCTTCTGGTGATTCCCACCCCTAGCAATTATTATTATATTTGTTTATGATTCCATATTAACTATATTAATGATGTTGAATGAGGGTTTAGATGCTATCTGTGGACACAATATGTTGATATCACAATGTTTGCCACAATATGATTTTGATTCCATTTTATTCAGGTGCCTGCGATCGACATGAGACAATATCTGTGAATATCCTCATTGTCTTTTTCTTGGCTGCTTGCCACTGTCTGCCTGGCACTAAACCACTATCACAGTCTGAATGTTTCGGACGGAGATAAGCTTAGAAGGAAATAGTGAAACAGACCATTGGAATTTAACAATAAAGGTGTATGTAAAAGTCCCAATAAAATGAAAAATACATTTTCATTATTTTAATCATGTCCCTGTGTTAAACAATCATTCATCTCTCGTTTTATGCCAAATATATTTCAAACACTTAGTATCAGAGTATTTTTACACCAAAATCCCTGTCTGTTCTTATTCTGTTAAACCAGGTAACATAGCCTCACTGGTCACATAAAAGCACACTTCACTGTTTGTCGTTTGTATTAGCTAACAGAGCAATATGGAGAGAGACAGGAACAGATGTGTGTTTGGATATCAGTGGGCAAATCCACTGTTTTCATTTCCACAACAATGTGTCTAAGGTCTTATTCATTCATCTTTCCCTTGTCCTCCTCCTGAACTAACAGTAAGGGAGGTGTGTGGGGAGCGGATAGTCCGCTCAGCAGCAGACTCCACTAAATTCTAAGCCCACACACTTCATAGCTGTCCAATCAAATGCATAGATTTTGATTTAAATTCCTCTTTTTAACTGTATACCGCTAAAATATTCTGTTTGACTGGAAAATATGTCACAGTACAGAAGCTAAAGACGCTCTAACTTCCATTTCACAGTGACTTTGAAGATGACGATATGTATTGATGCTTTCACTTTGCTTTGATTTTGGATCATTGATCACTGAATCTACATATACATTAGGGTTGTCATGAGAACCGATACTTCGGTACCAAGCATCAGTCTGTGCCGAGGACGAGCGCCAAAGAAGAACGCCTGTTCTCCATCGTCTTTGCTAGAAACAATGGCTTTTACAAGTGCTACAGCTTAGATCGGGCCCAAAAAATCCAGCCCGACCCCACCCAACACTGTGCATTTTCTCTCTGTTTTTTGATTTTTATCATGGTAATTTTATCAAGAATCGTGGAAATTGACTGGCATTGGTATAGACTACTGAAATTCTGGTATCGTGACAAGCTTAATATACATATCGATGTATTGTATTATTGACGTACATACACATTTGTTACATGTTTTTCTTAAGGGCTGCTGTACAGTACGGTGGCCCCGAGAGCTCAATGCACTGCTACTAAAGAAGACAAATTTAAAAAACAGACAAAACAAAAGCAGATGAAAAAAAACACCTTTACCAATTTGACAACAAAAAAATGTGGCATATCTGGACACACTGCAACTAAAGAAAACACACCAAATATAAAAAAGACAACATGCTGCACATGCAGAAAACCGAACCGAATACAAAAAATAATACATACAGACAAAAACAAAACTGGTTAACAGTAAAACTGACAAGGAAACTGGAGCTTATACCTTCCTTCTCTGTATTTTTGTCTTTCAAAAACAATGGTATATCTCAGTTAAATCACTGAATATAATCTAACTTGTACTTTGTGGAGCTTTTAAAGTAAACTTTTTTTTCTAACTCAAAGTTAGTGAATTTGATAGAATTCACAGATTCTGAACTAAACAACCTGATTTAACATTCACGGAGCGTCACATACTATTATTACAGGGGCAGGGAAAAATGGGAAAGTGCTGTCAGAGACATCAATGGATTTTTTAGAACATATCAAAGCACAGTTGCTCTGTGGACATGATAGGGTGGTATACCTGTTTTTATCTACGAATGCTGCCCTGATGTTTTCTGAAGCCTGCCTACGACTGACACAGCCTTCAAACTATTATCTCTCTGCTTCCTTCCTCCTCATCCCCCTCCGCCTTCTCCACTCCCCAGAACATAAAAACACTCTCTGCAAGTCCCTGTCTCAGCAGAAAATATTGTGAGATATAATGATGATGCGACACGGGGAGTAGAAACTGGTGTAAAGGAAGAAAAAAAAACACTTTGTACTCCGCTGCGTGCAATTTATTTTAAAAATAAGAAAGGATTTAAAGAAAAACTGCTGTTTTTTAAAATATTCTCAAAATACAAACACATATATGAGACAATATTACCGTCTCAGCTAAAGTGAAGAGGAAGAGGGGTATGTTTTAATGGAGGCAAATTTAATCGAAGAAAAGCAGCGATTATGTAAATTCCTCCACACAACAATGGGATCATCAATAAGAGCGGGATGTTCATTAGGCTCAGCAAGCTTTAATATATGGATGTTTTGGCTAATACACAGAGCAGATTGGTAAGCAAGCTCACTCATGCAGGATTTCTCTGTTAATCACTCGACTCTGTATTCAAATGCGTCGGCCGCAATGGGATGTTACATCTTATGCACCTCTTACAAATCATATTAGCAGTCAAAGCAGTTGCTGCAAAGTACATATAGAAATCCTATTTCCCCCCGTAGCCCCACAGCGAAGACAAGTTTTAGTTCTCATGAACAATATCAGGGACAAAAAACTATTTATCTGTGTGGAGGAAACAAAGCACCTGCTAAGCACCGTGACATTCAAGAGGTAATTAGACTAAAATTATGTCTCGGTTAGTTGATGACTGCGTGATGAGACAAAAGTTATTAAGAGATCAATGAACATTCAAATTGCAGAAACTTATTTGAGCATCATGTTTGGTTCAGGTTTTTGGCCCGAGATAAATGAGAAATTTGTCTGCTTGCTTTCACTCACACTTGATACGTGCACAAACTCACACATGCACGCAGACAATCAGTTAAAATAGATGTAATAAAATAAAAATAAATCAGAGCAGTGGTGTAGGACTGGCTCAGGAGGTACTTTCACAATGAAAGCAGAGGTTCTTTATAAAGACAAAAATAAAGACAAATGAATCCTATTTGCGGAATTTATATCAGTCTAGCAATTGCAGATATTGATGTCACTGGTTATTGGACGTTTTATGATAATGACAAAGTTAGAAATGCTGTGTATATTGTAGAGCTCTACCAAATAGTCTGAATCTTTATTCAGAACATAACATACAACTTTTTTCTTTTTTTTTTAACATTTTTGCTCATCTATTCATTCTGTTTGAACCCAGTATTTCTACACAGCTGCAGACAGTACAATACTTACCCACAAAAAAGGCAGAAAGTAAACTTGTAGCGTTACACACAGGAAGTTCTTCTAGGAATGAGACATAAGCCCCATTTCCATCAAAAACTTTTGGTCTAGTAGGTCCGTTTAGTGTTTCCACCGCAAACAGTACTCTTAAATGTGGGTTGTCGTCACTCACTGCTCACAACAACATTTTCAGAACAAAAAAGAACAGGCTGCAGTGAGAGTCTCTCTCAATGGGATATTTGAAAAATAAAAAGTTTGTGTATTTAGTCCTTCTCAGGCAAGAGCAGGGGTTTAGAGTTGCCAGAGCCCACAGGAACAACACTCTGCTGCCCTTCTTTCTACGAGTGAAGATAAGAGTATATCCAGTTTATGATTGAAAATGATTGAAAATCCACTCACTACTAAAAGTCTTTGTCGTCCAAGAGAGACAATAAAAACTAAAGTGGCTGATGGATGCACACGTCAACTCATGCATTGAGCTACCTTAAAATCCACCTTAAAAGTTGCCGGCAGTCAGCCCAGTGAATTAACTTTTTTTTTCCTCAGACTACAGCTGCTGCGAGAGGCAGAATCATCATTTTATATTTATAGTAGTAGTAGTAGTAGTACTAATGTATGTAAAACTTTACACAGTATGAACAGTGGTTACATGGGCTTCGAAACGAGCCACGACTCAAATCAGAGCAGGGTGACCGTCCACTGCTGACTCGTCAACAGACTGCAGTGTTCACAGCGCTAAAGTGCCCTCTTGGGAGTCAAAACGCATGCTGAAGTGCCCTCTTGGGAGCCAAAATGCATGCTAAAGTGCCCTCTTGGGAGTCAAAACGCATGCTGAAGTGCCCTCTTGGGAGCCAAAATGCATGCTGAAGTGCCCTCTTGGGAGCCAAAATGCATGCTAAAGTGCCTTCTTGGGAGCCAAAACGCGTGCTAAAGTGCCCTCCTGGGAGCCAAAACGCACGCTAAAGTGCCCTCTTGGGAGCCAAAACGCGTGCTAAAGTGCCCTCTTGGCAGCCAAACTGCCCTCCTGGGAGCCAAAACACGCGCTAAAGTGTCCTCCTGGGAGCTAAAACGCGAGCTAAAGTGCCCTCTTGGCAGTCAAAATGTCCTCCTGGGAGCCAAAACGTGCGCTAAAGTGCCCTCTTGGCAGCCAAAATGCCCTCCTGGGAGCCAAAACACGTGCTAAAGCGCCCTCCTGAGAGCCAAAACGCACACTAAAGTGCCCTCTTGGGAGCCAAAACGCGCACTAAAGTGCCCTCCTGGGAGCCAAAACGCACACTAAACTGCCCTCTTGGCTGGTTAAAACATGATAAACTGCCCTCTTGGCTGGTAAAAACATTACTGTTGCAATGACTTTTATGTTGGGCCCTTTTTTTGATCTATATTGAGCCAGAACTATATCTCACAGAACCAGTTTGGATTATCTGGTGCTAATATGGTGTTAAAATGCACTAGAATACAGGAAATGGCATCTACTTAATTGAAAATGTTCTGGGGGAGGACCCCCAGAACCCCCCACGGATTTTATTTCCTTCATATATCCATGTCTCTGTGTTCTTCACAGTCCAACCTTGAATCTACACAGATCTTGTGGATACTGATCCTAACTACAAACTAACTTGAGTAGTCTGTCTAGTTAGTCTGTTTTAAGGCTATATAATGTGCCATTTGTATAACATATAAACATGTCTAAAGTGCCATCGAAAACACGCGGAACTTAGTGCCCTCTTCAGTGGCGAGAACGCACTGTATGTGCCCTTTTTTTTCTTTTCGTCCCTGCCCTTCAAAAAGTCTGTGCACACCACTGTTCACAGCTCCACCTGAATTGAACTGTACCACTGCTTGGTGGAAATGGGGCTTTATTGGCATAGGTCTGCTGCAATGAATAACCTGGTTAGCAAGTTAGGTAGCATTTGTTTGTGCCAGTTGATGGTGTTGGTGGTGATAACACAATACAGCGGTGATATCATCTGCTGTCCCTGTTTGTTAGTTAGCTTCCATGCTAAAAACAAGCTAGGTAATGCTACCAGCAGATCCACTTGTGACAAAGACATAGACTGTTTAAAGTCATGGACGTAGCTGCCATGACATCACCCACTGGTTTGTGGACTGCCGTTTTGAAGCCTTAAGTTCAGCATTTTAGCCGATGTCATCTTGTTTCTAGTGAGCCAGAAGTGACCATATTTGAACAAGAGGGTGAAACTGTGGACACAGACATCCTGTCACTCAAAGTGGCCACGCCCTTAAATATGAGTAACTTTAAGCCTTAATGAAATGGAAATGGGTGAGTTGCATAACAATACATCCCCCATACAGTTGTCATGAAGGGGGAAATTAACTATAGAGAGTCAAAGCTGGGCACTTTTACATTGGTACCTACAGGTATTGACACTTCTGGAGCCACCCTTATGTGGCCATTCAAGGAACTGCAGTTTTTCCATTTCTGTGTTGGCTTCATTTTTTCATGGCAGAGGTTGCCACTTGGGCAGGAATAACATGACAGGATGGTCTAGCAACCATCTACCAGCACAATAATTACATTTATTCAATGATGAAATTTGACTTAATAGAAAAAGAAACTAGCATTTAATCTGATTAATCATTTTATTCAAAGTGAGGATTTTGAGGATTTTTTTTCTAGGGTGACCGCATCATAAAATATGGAGACAGACATTTGAAGGTTGTTTTTGAAAACCTTAATAGAAGCTTCAAATGTAAAAAAAATAAAAGAAAAAAAAGACCTTCGGTACAGCTCTGGTAAATTGCTGCATTCCTAATGGACTAACCCTGTAATCATGTTTATTTTCAGTAATGGAGGAGTGATGTTTTATGGGAGATACGGTTGTATTTCCGTCTTTACTGCCAAGAGCCCTATCCACAACAACCTTATGTTTGATTGGCCTTCAATAATTTCAGGAGAAAATAACTGTAAATAAAAACATAGATTGTCATTGTTATCTTATTTTTAACATCCAGTGAAATGCAGAGATTACAGCCCGAAGTAGTGTCTGAAGGTATAATATAGCCCCAGCAGCCTCCACCAATAATGGTGCGTTCCATCTGTACTAGGAGGTCAGAGTTTCCAGTCGGAAACTTCAATTGGAACGCTCCCTTAAAGGATAACTAGCATTTTTCAACATGGACCATATTTCCCTGTGTAAATTGGTCAAAGAGAGTGATGTGAACAACAATTTTTTAAATTGGTCCAGTATTGAGTGAGCCGGCAGCACCCAGCAGACACAGAACAGTCTGTAATGGAGGCACATGGGGCAATTGAACGCAGTCATTGTATGTCCATTAAAGTGGTTACTTTAAGCCAAAGAGTGGCACAGATTGTTATCATAAGTGTCTTAAGTGTCCCTTTACCTTTCATTTGATCCGGTCTGTTTGTTATTGCCTTGTTAAGCAGAATTTCTTTCTGAAATATCACAAGATGTCACTTGTTGGAGTCAGACAACAGTGGAAACCTGCATATTATCCTTTAAGTCAGATTTCCAACTTAGAAAGTCGAAGGAATCTCATCAAACTCGCCCTCAAAATCCAATGTGGCTGCTCTGCGCATCAACAGTAGTGAAAGTTGTGGTATTGTACCACTTATTAGCACCTCTGTCTTGTTTGTGTCTCACTAAAACAGTCAAACACAAAGTCCTGACTAACTTTTACTGATGGACATGCTGCCACAGTGTTTGTACGCACAAAATGCAGTGTTGTAATCAACTCGCTAACAGTGGCTATCCTGGCATGCTTGTTGCTAACGCCACCGTGGTTTTCCAACTTGTTGTACTGGAACGCAATCAACGCGGGTGTGATGTAATTCCCAACTCCGATCTCTGAGTTAAATGGAACGCAGCACCATGTACGGTGGAGTTTATGTAGCCTGGAGCCAGTAAAAATAAAGGTCCACACTACTCTCTTTTGTCATCTGGAGTGTGATTGGCGAAACAGTTATGGAACACTGTTTAGATTGATTTTTGGTACTGAAAATGTCACTACATATACTCAAATTTCAACATAAAAAGGATATCTATTTGATCTCTACAGGAAATGTATACATAAAGATAGGCCTGTTGCGATATGCAACAGTCGGTTAATTACGTGGTAAATTTAAAGGGAGACAGTAACTTTTCCGGCCGCGATTAATTTCCATATTCATGCGTGTTTGTTTTCCTCGTCTCTCGCCACCAAAGAGACTGGACGACAAGAGCGTTCACTGCCGTGCATCGGCTGGCAGCCAGGTGAGTTGGTTCATTAAACGGAACGGAAGGAAAGCTCTTGTCATCGAGTGTCTTTGTCTCTGTGGGGGAGGTGGGGCTATGGGCTACACACACACACACAGTTTTTGAGTGTTTTTTTTTCTTAATAGAAACAAAGTCTATTAATATATTGTTTTTGGTTGGGGGGGGGTTTCAAGTGCAATTTCTGATAAGAGACTGAGAGTCCATCTTATCGTTTTTGGTTGTTTGATTTTTTTCCTCTTACAGTGCACTTTTTGTTAACAGGGACTGAGAGTCTAGTTAAAAAATGGTCTAAAAACAGCAAAATTACAACAATAATAAAAATATTCTTAAAAGCACAATATTACGCAATATTATGGCTTATCGCAATAATTTCTGACGCAATTAATTGGCCAGCAAAATTTCTTATCGTGACAGGCCTACATAAAGACATACGTACAAGATGTGTGTAACATGTCTGTCAGTTTAGAAAATGACATGACTTATGGTTTCATCTGTCGCCACGATCACTGTAGTTATTGCCTTCTTCCCCAACTCGCAGCTGAAAATAAAGAAGTTGGTGCCTCTGCTCTGTCAGAAGTCATTGTAGAAGCAGAAGTAAATGACGAAGGCTCAAGAGAAGTGGGTACACCACAAAATTAAATTACAACACTTCAGATATGTAGCAGTGAGAGTATCTGAGGTGGATTTTTCCTCTAATGTATTGACTTTTCTTATTAAGTCAGTAGCTTTTTTTAGTGGTGTGAGGTCAGTGCATTTCAGCAATTTGAGCTTTAGGTACATTCTGCACTCATCCGACTGTGTGTTGGAGGGGAGTCAGCCATTAAATCATGTCATGGTGAAAGTGTAAACCTTGTTTAACAACACGGATACCGTACGCTGTGCTTTCAATGTTGAACAGGCCTTAAATTTCTTTAGTTAAAGGTTTCAGCACTAAACTTTGAATGGCCGCTGTCGACAGCAACTTATCAGAAGTCATCTATACTGATTCTGTCTCTACTCTTCAGCCCCGGTCTCACTAACTACTGTCTAATGAGACAGCTGACCCCGCTGGCTGAGGCAGCCCTTGGCAGTGCACAAACAGTAATTCAGAACTGAGACAGTAATCGGTTAATGGGGGGAAAAAAAATCAATGTGGACAATTTTGAAGGCTTTAAGAAACAAGAGTACCAAGAAAACATATTTTTCCTCCTTGAGCTCGTCTAAGTTTGATTGCAGTTTGCTGTTGGGGGTGTTTTAGTTTTTACTTGTGAAATGATCAGCAGTTTCATTGCAAAATGATCAGTCTTCATTGTCTCACACCCTGCAGCATCTGACCTCTCTTTCTATTCTCTATGCTCGCCGGCAAAAGCAGCGCGCTGTCTATTTATTTAGCGCCACAAACTGCAACAGATCACTCTCCAGCAGCATTTTAGATTCATCTGTTAAGGAAAAAGGGAAAACGAAAGACGAGTGAATTCAACCAAAGGCCTCCAGCATCCGGCAGCTTTACTGCTGCTGCCTCACTTCTGACCAGGGTCTGACGCCCATGTGAGCAAATAGGAACTGAGGAAAAGAGAAGTACAGCGTGAGGTTGTGAGCTTTCTCTCTCTGTTTTTGAGTGGCAGAATGTTCCCCCTCCCATGAATACCAAGGGCAACCTGCTTCCATTATTCATAACCCAGCTGTTCTAAGGTGCCCATATTTACACTTATATTGCAGAACCAGCAAGTGGTTTTCCCTTTTTAATATTGTGGCTGCCAGCCCTCTCCGACTTCTGCAGCTGTAGGACCAGCCAGAGTTGCTCTGGGGCAAAAAGTGCTCACTGATGGGTGGCAGGCTGTTGGATTTATAAACAAGGCCTGGTAATATCATATTTGCTCTTTGAATTATTGAGCAGAGTTTTATGATGCTTTTTAAACTCCATGAGAATTTGATTATAATTTGATAATAAGCCAGCTATAGTTCCTGAGGATGTCTACTTGATTAGGTTATTCATATGGTTTAAACCGTAGCTCTGTGCCTCGCTCAGGGATGTCTGAGGAATAATGAACAGCAGAATTTACCAGGGCGAAAATCTCAATCCAGTACACAACTGCAGTGATCAACAGTCATTACATGGCCACCGGCCAGCAGCCCAGGCAAATGAATAACACATGAATCCCTGTTGATGAAACATTGGAGAGTAGTTACCAGTACCCAGCTGTCTCATTGAGATAGTATTCATCGCCAAGTGGAGCAGATCTGGTCGGAATACAAACCAAGCAGGTGGTATGTAAGCCTCATGACACCACGGGGGCGACTGCTAACAGGTTTGAAAATGACCTGGTCCGGCAACCGCAGGCAGATTGTTTCAGTGTCTCCATTTCCCTAATAATCTCTCACAAGGACAGAGGCAGTTTGCTGGTGTCTCTTACACAGATCCAGCCGGCCAATCACAGATATGAGTCAGATATGTTCTCACTAGACGGCTCTGGTAGATACTGTTGCAGAGCGGTCCCTAATGACCAAAAAAAAATCCATGTCCAGCTACTGCAGTTTGAGCTAGTTTATCCTCTGCACCGGTCAGCCAGCCGGTGACTTGGGTTATACTCCACAGCCCTGTTCGACCACCACCACCCCTCCCCCCTCAGGATTCAAGATGAGAACATGGTGAGAACGCTGACAGGATAGAGTTACGGAACGAGACACATATCTTATTTATTGTATGTGGTCAGACTGCACGGGAGGTTTGAGCTTAGCTGGAAATAGCCATTTGTTGCTGTTGTTTTTCATCATTTTCCACCAGGGACACCTTCAGCTGACACCATCTGAGACGCTGTAAACACATTTTGATGTGAATTATACACCTACAACACATGGAAGAGTGTCTGAACATCCAGTGCTCCTTGTTACAGTGGATCCATATGTTATTTGGAAACACTATGAGCAACACAAAGCGAAATTTCACACATTGGGTGAAAAAGTTGGTAGAATGCAGGTACTGCTTTCTAATTAGGCACTCTTTGGTAGTTTATACAGTAAGTTGTAACTAATGGGTGTCTTAAAAGTCAATAAATAAATGCTTTATAGAACATTTACATGCCGTTAATAACAACATTTGGGTTCTGAAAACTCCCTTTGACTGATTATTTTTCTAGAGAACAACTGCAGGCGATCTGGATCAAAATCCATTTATTAGCATCTCATTAACATTTACAGTTTGATTGTTAGACCCTTTCAATGACACTGACTTAACAGCAGTTTTAAAGATGTAGTCAGTAACTTCTATAACTCTTAAAATTGTCCCTATATTCCCATATTCCTCTATCACTCTATTGTCTTTGAATGACCTCACCACACACATATGACCAGCGCTGCCTAGTTTGACAGTTTGACAGTATTTACCAGCAGTGGTTGACATGATTGACAGCTGCATTAGAGACTCTTCGGCTATGATTGGTTGTTTTCTAGGAGCTGCAGTAAATTCTAGCAAATGCAATTAGAAGCAATAGAAGAAGATGCTGGAGCATCTGTTTCATGTACTACTTTCAGGATTAGGGGTGTATTAATACATATTCATATTGAACCATTTGGTACAAGGCTTTTAGTTGGGTACACATTATGAACTGGACAATATGCTGAACTATCCTATTATATTTGGAAAATAAAATGTACAGCTTAAACTGTGTTTAATATGTTCTTAGTGTGACTGCGCTCAACAAGACAACCCATACAATGTAACAAGCAACATGTTGTCCGACCCCCAAACCAGAGCTTTCTACTGCAGTGAGACATGCTTGGAGAGATGCTATGCTAAGCTAGCTCTTTGCAAGATGGTTAGTAACAACATTACCAGACCAGAAATGGAAGATCCTCCAATAATCTACAGGTCTGGTGTTTGGAGCCACTTCACTTTTGCTGTGAATTATGAGGGCGATGGCAAGAGAGAGTGGTGGATAAGAACACACTGAACCAATGAACAAGCTGCCACACAGCTAAAGACTCTCCTTAGCAGCTAACCCTGTAGCACAGTACGAAAGCCGCTGCACAGCTATTGCCTCTCGTTCGCACACCCACAGCAGTGAGGAGTAAATGCATTGCCGACGGACAGAGTAGCCGCCTCGGCTAGAAAGACGGAAAGGTACATTAGTGACAGCTGTTTTGCTTGTGGTTATATGATTGTGGCACTTAAAAGAGAAGCTTATTCATGCATTTATTAGACTAAAAGAGCTAAGGATGCTCATAGCGCATGGCAAACTTGCCGATCACACACAAGCGCTGAATGAAAGGACACTGATGCTATACACTCAGTTAATGCTTGTAGTGACGTAGTGTTTAGATAGTAGGAGAGGGGTTGTGATAAGTATGGCTCCAGTGTGTCATTGAGCATGCTTTTTTGGCTTATCCAAAAAGTCCTGGACACAGAAATTATGAAAGTTTAGCAGTTTAAGAGTCTAAATCGACAATTCAATACTACACACTTCACAATTTCACGTTTTCAACAAGTATTTTCTAACATCTATCTTGTTAGAAAGAAACCACTGATTTAGCTTTGCCCAGGCTTTAACAAGCCAGTTTCAGCCAGACTGTAATTCCTGCTTTATACAAAATAAACAATTGCCCAAATTATGTTTTCATGCATTTAGAATTTTAAAAATCAAGAAAATTTCTCTGGCATTTCTACTTTTTTACTGTATCGAAAACATACCAAACCGAGATACCACCATATCGTATCGTGTCATATCACATCGCATCACATAGCATCATATCGCATCGTATCGCATCATATCAAACCGTGAATTCTGTGAACCGTCACAGCTCTATTCAGGAGGAAATAGTGACCATTTAAGCAAATACGACAAAAAGTTACTTGCATAAAACTGTGGCTTTAACTGTGGACTTGACTTATTAGAAAGTGGGAAACCCATTAACATTTATTAATGGATTACCAACATTTTGTTGCCGTTGTGTGAAAACCATGCATCTCTGAAACATCAATTTTTTATCAGCTACTTTATATGTAACAGTTTTTTCATTATTTATTTATGTAGCCGGGAAACTTTCTCCATCTTTAAGGGAAAAACTTAATCTTTCAATTTAATTTATCTGAACTGTTTTAAATCACCACATTTGGTGATGCATGGCTTGCACTGCACAGCGGCAATTTATAACTGCTTTATTACTGAAAAAGGGATTTTTCAAAACCTGGCAATCCAAAATGTGTCCTTATTAGCTGCTAAAAAAGCAGTAATAAATAACTTAAGTATTTAATACAGCCATTAGTTACAAGCCTTATAGGAAGTCTCATTCAAAAGTGGCACCATGGTATAATTTTCAAATTAGAATATACTCAAAAAGTAAAAGTAAATTCCCTCACATATTATGATCTCAATGGTTTCTTTCTTTTTCTAAGAAGATACTGCAGTGCTAATGGAGCTGCTATGTGAGACAATGAGGAGAAGATGGCTGTACATCAACATGTCTGCACAGGTAAAACCAAGATGCTGATACATCATCACAGATAAATGGGTCACGGCTGCTCACAGGGGGGACGGAGAGGCAGACAAAGATGCCAAGGTGGGGGAACAATGGAAAGGGTGGGGGGCGGGAGACAGGTGCAGTGCATCATTTGCATGGCTGCGGCTTAAGTTTTGTTGTTGTCAGTGTTGTTGAGTCACAGGAGAGCGGCGGAGGTGATGATGTCACTGAGACTGCCTGGCAGCAGCTGCCTCATTTCTGAGCCGTTCCACATTTTTGCGCATCGTTGTGACGGAGATGTCATCTGAGCAGAAACCTATCTGACAGCTGAGAGTGAAATGAGGTGAGAAATCAAAGTCACATTCTATTTGGGAACGTCTTCGTGGCGCCTATCTGCAGGCTGAGATCACCAACAGCCTCCCCGCCTCCCCCCCGCCTCCCCTCCCCTCTCCCTCTGCCTCTGCCTCTTTCCCTGTGGTTCCATGCAGGATGGGCCCCAGTCCCTGCTCTCTGAAATAAAATGTTATTATTGAGAGCACAGGAGCACGCATAAACATCCAACATGCACACATAACATAGGCGCTTACACGTAGATATGTGCGGAAACACGTATCAGTTTTCCAATTCCTGGGGTAATTGTTTTTCTGGTTGCTGTGCTGAAAAAGCATGAAAACAATTACATCTGTTTATAAAAGACTGCAGGACACGGTGCAGAAAGACGGCATCATTTCCTCCTCCTCAAGCTGTCTTGCCACATTACGTTAAATAGATAGTAAACCCAATATTTAACACCAGGTGTGATCTATATTTAGGTGACATTAATAGTTAAAGAAGCTTCGTTTTGAGCTTGTTTACTTTTAACATGACTCTCCCCTGGAGGAACCTGCGTGTAAACACTTTACAGCTTTACCACACCACCAACAAGAGAGTAACCCGTTATTGGGCGAGGAAAGTAGCAGGATGGATAGCTCCTTTCACAGTCTGTCTATTAGTTTTCATTAGGCGGCGCAGGGAAACCTGGAGATTTATAGGGCACATTTGCTTTAAATTCAGCCCTGCAGGATTTCACCTGATTGCTGCATGGGACAGACAATGATCAGCTCCCATCCGTCTCAACACTCCACTTCCATTTCCATAAATTCTACCTGTCTGTGGGAGAACAGGAGCCTGTCATAGCCTACAATGTCACAGCGAAGACATCCACCCCAGCTGGACTTCTAGTTACTCCAATCCCCGGCTTATTCTGCCGGGGCTTAGTGTGGATCACTGCTGACAGATCCGCACCTCGAGTTGTTCGCGTCTGAAGACATGTCAATCATGACCGTTCAGGGAAACTTCCTCATGAAACAAAAATTACTTTCTTTTCTCTTGCCTTTAGTAGAGGCCATATCCGAGAAATTCTCCTGCATGAATGTTGCAAGCCATTGATTTGCTGGATGACCCAGCAGAGCCGGCAGGTCAATCAGAGATGTTTGTCACATCGGGGGGGGGGGGGGGGGGGTTGCCCATTATTCACCAGACAAACAGTGAGATAAAACAGAGGCCAGAAACTTTTCAAATAATTTAATTCCTCTTCTTTGAAGCGACAGGCTCACACCTTTTCATTTCTATTTGTTGCGCTTGTTTTCGGACTTTGAGCAATCGTTCCCTGATCGTTATTCCAAACTTCTCTCGGAGAGGGTGTGATCGCTTCCATTATGCAAAGCAATGTCATACAGCTCGTCCAATGATTAATCTGAACTGGCATGGTGATATAGGATTTCCTCCCCACAGCGGGATCGATAGCCTCTTCCTCAGCTGGGTAAAGTCTGAGATTTCATTAACCCATTTAGAAAGACTTGACCATCTTTTGTGAGTTATTATAAAAGGGTAAGAAGGCCAAATGCATTCTTCAGCCGAAATGACATCCTCTCGGCTTGGCCTTTTTTTTCTCATTGGCTGCTGAATAGAATAGAAATGATGATGATGATTTATATGCATTTCAGTCAATGGCAGATAAAATCCCTGTGTTTAACCAATCAATAATGCTGCGATCCATCAATTGTATTTCACTATTCCTGTCAGAGCCGCTCTCCTCCTTTAAACAATATTTTGTATTCACCGCACCGGTCATGAATAAATGTTTTGCTTAGAAATTCCAAACCTCCCATTTGGTTGGCAGCCATGTTACTTCAGACCTCCCCCATGTTTTATTCATGTTTACTCCGTCCAGGCGGCCGAACTTAAAAGCAGCAGACCTGATGTATTTGATCCCTCTGATGTTTTCATGAGATCACTCACAGTCCGAAGCATGTTTTCCACCTCTCTCGTCTACTGTTTCATTCAACCCTGATGACTGAGCTCCATCTGTTTCCACAACATTAGGCTACAACACATTAGCATCGGAGGAGTCTATCCGTTTGAGCCCAGCAGCCTGGTGTGGTTGTGAAAGAGGCAGGCTGCAGCCATCATCATGTGCGTCTGAATGGCCCTGTCTGTGAGTCATTCCGCCCAGTGAGCAGCTCCTTACTGCCTGTTCTCGGGGTGAGCAGCTCTCCTTCTCTGTCTGATTGTTGCTCCTGTGGAGCTGAACCGCCTGCTGTTACCAGGCCTGAGGGACAGCCTGCCTTGTTCACAAAAAAAAAGAAGAAGAGAAGGAGGAGGGGTGAAAATCAATTCCTCATTAAACAAATTTGTAAAGGCTGCATCAAAAGGTGTTCAACATTTGCTTTGGCACAGCTGTCAGTTTGATGCGACCTTGAGAATGCAATGCGTCACCCGACAAATAGCGTGCATGCCTGTTGAGGAAGAAGGTGTTGCTTTTGTCTTACTCTTGATTGATAGTTGGGTCATCGCTCCCTTCACTTTCTAACACGGATAAACAATGGCTCGGCGGTGCACAAATCAGAAGGCAGATCAATAGGAGGGTGTGTGTCCATGCATGTGTGTGTATCTGTCTGACTGTCTGGTTGTCTGGGGCTGAAGTCTGGATATTTGCGGGTGCGATTGAAACTCAAAGAGCAAATAAGAGGAAAAGAGAGAAAATGGAAGGCACAAAAAAGGCCGATGAAGACTGGAAGAAAGTCTCAAGTCCCGTCACAGGCCAGAGGAGGGAATGTCATCTTCTCCACGTCCTCTCTTGGCAGAGGAGTGGAATTACCCATCCTTATGTGCTCGTACATCTTTTCTTTTACAGATGACCAGCTTTCCCCTTTGGAATTGACACCCACAATTTATACTCATTTCACTTCTCTCCACAGGCCGCACAAGGGCTCCTTGCTGAGGTGTACCTGCCATGGCTATCAATAGAGTGAGTCGTCATGGGCTAGCTAATGCAGCCCACTCCCACTGAGGTAATCCTTCAGAGGCGTCCCGCGGCCTGAGAGAAATGTCAGACCGCTGCTGCGGGGATCAGTCTATCCTCGCACACAGAGATGGAGATATATCTTATTTAAGCCTGATTTAATTTGGGCTGCTTGGCACTGGTGAGCGGAAGTGTTATGTGTAGAACAGAGGGTGGGAGCTGGGGATGCAAGAAGTCTGTCTTTATTTAGAGAAACTGGCTTCGGTACAACACAGGCCAGATGCACCCCAAACTGAACTGACAGATGTAGTGGTCACAGATATTTCACTGCTCAGATTACCACCTGTACGGCCATATGAATATTTACCGAATGCTGGAGTGTGTGCTGTAATGCGGCTGCCACGATCGACCGTATTCTGCCATGTTGTATATAGGGAGTGCTGGCAGCGAAAGCATAACATTGATAATTTATTACACTCAGTGGGGGAATGGCTCAAAACTTATGAATAAAACTTTGTGAAACATGTAGTTTCACCAGGTTTTCAGCTGCGTTTTTTGGATCCCTGCAGAGAAAAAGTACAACTGGGATCTAATGGTGGTTCACATTAGAATCTGTCTCTTGGTTGCACAAGCAAACAGACTCCTAGAGGAAAAGCATCCATTTTAAAAAGGATACCAATGATTTTTCATGTTTACCTCATTACATACAAACTGAAAAACGTCATTGCTGGTGTTACTATTATAACCACTAACCACCCCTAACCATGAGGTTTATTTTCATTCATGTGGTTTATTTTCGACCCATTGGGCAGCCATGTGGTTTCCAATTATTTCTGTTTATTTTAAACTAACCTGCAGAGTCTTGAAACTTCCTACTACAAGTAAGGTATCATGGTTAACAATCTCTCCCCGTTACATTTTTGTCAAAGTGAAGCTATCTTGTGGTACTAAAGTTGTGAGCTGGCGCCATTTTTGACAGCTCTCCTTGGCGATGCATTCAAGGGAGAAAAACTGATGATCGGCTGTCAAAAACTACCATGTTTCTATTGTATGCTGCTGCCAAACCAAATCCATAAAAGAAAACAAAAAAAAAAGAAAAGAAAAATAGACAATATGATGATGTCAGTTCGACTGTTTCCACTGAACTGGAAGCATTTTTACTGTAAATATAAATGGGGGGGCATTTGGGGGGGGCACAGGAAAGTACAGAGCCAACTGTGTGTCAAGCTTCTATGCATGACAGCAGTGGAACAAAGAAGAGTTGAATTTCAGACAGTTGTCCTTCCTGGGTCCCTTACAGTCAAGATGGCAGCGAAGATAACGACAAACTTTAGTAGATGATATGCTGCAGTTTACAATAAGACCGAACTTTTCTATGGGGGTCACTTTTTGAGCCACAACGCATGCCACAATGTGTCCTGCAGCAGATTAAGTAAGGCTTCGTTTTAGCCGAACCAACTGCGAGGCAACACCGGAAATGCCTCTTATTGTGTGATTTGGTTGATCACCTGAAGCCCCTTCTGGCTGGTTAAGAGGAGGGAGGAGTCAGCAGTCAATGACCATAAAAAACAGAGCATTCAAAAAATTGCAAATCACAGCAACTACGAGACGTCCTTGAATATACAGTCATATACAATGTGCACAAAAAATATTAGGCTGATAGGTCTAGTAGGAATGTGAGATTAGCTGCAGACAGATACCCACACGCAAACGCACACTACTAAAACACATGATCGCCCCCAGGCTCACACCTGGTGGAGATAATAATAACGATAATGACGACTTTAAGCTTGAGGGGGAAAATATGTTGTGGTAGACTATGTTAGCTGAAAAAATTACATAAAAGTTTTTATTTTGAATGTGATTAAGGTTTTAAATTATTGTCACAACACACTTGCTTGCTTTGAATAACATGGTAATGTAAAATTTTCTTGATTTTGAAAACAGAAGTCAAAATTACCACACAATATGAGTCCCACTTTAGATCAGTGGTCCTTTGTGTCAAAAGTTGATAACTCATCTTCAATTCACCTTGAGTTCAATACATGAGTTGATCTGAGTTAGTGATAAACCTAACCCCCCCTCACATTTTTTTTCAGGTACTTGCAAATTCAAGATTACATGAGAAAAAATATGTCTTATTTTGAGGAAATATGTTCCCATAACTCCCTTGAGTCACAACAACTTTGATCTGGATGTTGTTTTGATCTGGATGGATCTTAATCAGAACTGGGAGACTGAGTTTGGCGAAGAGACAGACTATGTAATGAGGCAGGCGTGGCGTTACCACATTCTCTTTGCGCATTTGGAAATTGTTCACTTATGGTAAGAGTGTATTAGGGTGTTTCTCTAAAACCTTTGAGAAGTACTGATCATTTACTAGGTGCTTTAAGTGTGTTACCTTTAGGAGACAAATATAAAACTAAGGCCATTTCATTTGGTATGGTTGTGACAAGGACATGTATTCTTCTTCTTATGTGAAGAACCCTAACCCAACATATGATGTGTGGATAAGACCACACATCATAAGTTAATGAATGAATTACCCTTAGAAAGTTTAATAAAAATAAGACTTAAACATAAAACATTTCTTCAAACATATTTCTGAACACTGTACTTTTTACTGTCCACTACATTTTTGGGATACTGACAAAGTTGTAAGATTTTAGATGAAGTTATCAGAGTTGGGTTAAACATTATCTTTACAAACGGACTAACAGCGCCAATAGTGTTGGAGAGGCCATGAGTCGAGGCTGGCGACATGGAGGAGATCAAATTTAAGAAGAGGTGGGAGGGTGGACAAGCAGCACACATGTTTGTTTACTAGAAAGTTCATATATTTTTTGGGGGTGACGAGACAGGACATGGTGGAGTTAGTCTCTCAAGGAAATTTAAAATGTGCCAATGTGGAAACATTTTGAATTTGAAAGGGATGAAAGAGATGTCCGAGCTGGAGGCAGGGGACGTGGTACACGGTTTTGAGCTGAACTTTTATCAGAGGCAGGGCTTGACGCTAACTTTTTTCCCAAGGAGCATATGTGCTCCTAAGTTGAAAAAGTAAGGAGCGCACAAAGAACTTTAGGGGCACAATGTAAATTGATCAAATAATGTGTTTTCTGTAATAAACATGATGCAAATAGACATTTACAAGCAAAATTATTTAATGAATTTGTATACAAAATGTACAGAAAGGTAAAATCATCAAGTTTTGAAAAAGTATTGCAATTTCATTTTGTCTTTAATGTTATTATCTTATATATATTATCTTTGTAATATGATTATCTTATATAATGTTATTAATATCCTAAAACATTCTCCAGGTCCTCTGAAACTCTGCAGGACTATTTCCACCCTGCCCAGCAGCGGTACTGTGGCGAACGGTCCCTAACTGTGGGGAGAAAGGAGCAGGCCTCCCTGGAGGTCCGCCGCTTTTCCCCGTCCGTCTCCTCCACACTTTGACTTATTTCCACGCTGCCGACAGTGGGACTTAACGGCTGGGCTCCACCGGCTGCGAACGTAAGCGCCACGTCAGCGTAGCATCGCGGCGTATTCATTGGGGCTCCACTGACTGCGTACGGAAGCGACACGTAGAGAAGCCAGCTGGGTTGTTTACCGCCGAGCCGAGAGGCTGCATGTAGGCTGAAAGAAATGTTAAAGCATTTTCCACCTAAGTTATTACATATATTTGAGTTATCTACAAGTTTACTGTATTGTTGCATGAAAAAAAAACATCACATATCACCTCTGATAATGGGTTATTCATTTAAAAACACATTGTGCTCGTTCAGCACACTATTTCATGTAGTTTTTATCTGCTGGAGGGTCGCGTAGGGGAGTGTAGCGCGACAAAAATAGAAGAGCCGCGTAAAATAGAGAGTTGTCACGCGACAGACGGGGGTTGTCACGCCGCTCCCGTTGCCAGTGGAGCCACTGTAATTGATTAACAGGGGGGCGAGCTGCTACGGGACTCGGCTTGGAAAACCACCCATAACGCCAGGGCCTGCCCTGCCTGCGAAGCGCAGCGCACCGAAATTCTCCCGCGAGCCAGAGCACTTCCATTCACATCAGACGCGCATTTCTCCATGTTGGTCGACAAGCGGTTCTGCTCCCAGATGTTGTCTCTGTCACATTTGGGGCTGTTTTTCCATCATGGGTAACTACCCAGCTTGACACATTCGCTCGCGGCTCGCGCAGAAAACAGACCAGACGCCATCGCTGCAGGGCCAGCAGCGGAGCTGCATGTCGCGGCCGGTGTGGATGACACAATCGGTTAACATGGGCGCTGAAAGGAAACTGGCTTCACTTCTTGGCGCTTCGAGGCTATTCGCGGCGCTTCTGCGGGCGGTGTGGCTCGTACCCGTGTCACATGGGGAAGAGGGAAGGCGGCTGGAGTTCCTCCAACATTTGCGGTTAGATTATCATATTTTTTGCTGACAAAAATACAGGCTGCTTCGGCTGATTTTTTTATGTGCACATGTGCCCCTAAATATTCTTTACAGTTCACACACACCTATTTTTAGTCGCAAATGCGAGTGAAATGCTCGCACTGTCGACCCCTGAGAGGCCCTGTTTTTATTTATTCAGGTCGCTCATTTTTGCCGCAATGGATGAGGAATGGGGGATTCATTACGTAAGTTAAAAAAAGAAATTATCCACACAATACCATCTTATTTCACTACAAAATCTTTAATAAGGTGTCAGCCAGCTGGTGCTACAGCCTCCAATGTTTTATGACTACCCCCGGACTTTTCAGACCCTTTGCAGCGACTTGCTGGCCAGAGTAAACTCAGTTAGCTGCTCCTCTGGCGGCAGCAGCACAACGTCTCTCTCTCCCCCCTGTCTCCTTAAAGGGATAGTACACCCAAAAAAAAAATACAGCCATTATCTACTCACCCATATGCCAATGGAGGCTCAGGTGAAATTTTAGAGTCTTCACAACACTTGCGGAGATCCAAGGGGAGAGGGGGTAGCAACAAAACTCCACCCAATCAACGCAGTGTACAGAGAGGCAGTTAGAGCTGCAGGCTACAATGAGGCTAAAAACAGAGTTCAGATGACGTTTTTCCAAACAACTTTTTATGTCGGGGCTTCAGGACACTTGGATCACTACAAACGAGCAGTATGGAGTTTTTCTGTGGTTTCAATTATGTGTTTTTGGACGTTTGAATCTGGGGCGCTGTAAGCCTCCATTAGGTGGAGTTGTGTTGCTACCCCGTCTCCCCTTGGATCTCCGCTAGTGTTGTGAGGACTCTGAAACTTCACCTGAGCCTCTATCGGCATATGGGTGAGTAGATAACGGGTGAATTTTCATTTTCGGATGCACTATTCCTTTAAGTGTACACAGGAATCAATGTCACCAGGTAATTTTGTCATAAGCTTGTCATGTCAATGTAACCCTACTTGACGCTTGAAAAAAACTTGGGTGTATGAATGTGCGATAGTCATTGTAACAAAACAGCCTGTTGAAATAAAAGAGTCTGGCTAGACAGATACAGTAGACAGATAGATAGATAGATAGATAGATAGATAGATAGATAGATAGATAGATAGATAGGATTTTTTCACTCTGTTGTCATATACACACACATGCCTGTATGTTAAATGGAGATATGTCAGAGTGAGGAGACTGCCCATGGACAGGCATCCCCAACAGCTGGGGGTTCAGTGCCTTGCTCAAGGGCACCTCAGCAGAGCCCAAGGGGCGAACTGCCACCTCTCCAGCTACCAGTCCATGCTCCTCTCCAATTCAGTCAAATGGAGACCTTCAAACACAATGTGCCTCTGAATTCACATTACAATGCACACCTTGGCTTGTCATTAAATATGCATAACTAATATTGAAAATAACCTGCTGTCTGTTGTATGCATGGCTGCAGATATTTTATGAGTGTGGAGCGGTGTTGGGAGGTGTTGTTCTGTTTCTGGAGTTTTCCAGCTCGCTACTCTCTAATCCATACTGACAGAGGAAGCTCAACAGAACGCAGTACAACAGAGGCTCAGCTTCCGCCAGTCTGTACTCTGCTGGGAGTGCAAGGTTCTTCCTTTGTACATGGGATGTATTTACAGTATTATGCCTCAATAAAGAATGCAGTTATGTCTTTGTGAATAAATAAATCAATAAAATTAATTCTGTTGACAAAGGAAACACTTTTTTATCAATGACACCAAGGTCCTTGTGCCCCCAGTTTGATTACCTCCATCCGTTTCTTTTGTTGTTATTTTTATGCTGTGGGAAATGTAGTGTTAATGCTCCGAGGCCACTAAGAGTTTGATCTATCTATGTCTCCCATCCTCTTAATGAAAGTGCAAACGCATTCACCCTCTATATTGACCTCTCTGTCTGGCAGATGGCTTCATAGCCTCACACTCTAGTCTGCTGATTACCGCCTCAATGCAAACAACGCTCACAATCAGCCCTTTAATAGCTTTTCTTCCACCGAGTCAGCCATGGTAACATCCTTAGTAATAACTACTGATACAGTAGAGTGGGCAGGGGGGAGATGAAGAAATTTTCAGCAAAACAAAGAGACCCTGTCAGCTGATGCAGTCATCTACAGGAGTGAGGATGGGTCAATAACAGACAGAGGGATGAATTGTTGGCCCTGTTAGCAGTGAGTGGATCTGAGATGGGGATGAGCGTTCTCAGCGAGGGCGGCATATTCCGGTCCATATCTAGCAAACATACTATTTGTTTCACACAGAGTATTGTGCTGGTGATGAAAAGGGGTCTTGCTGGCATGCTTCTCTTCCTGGAAGGGACCACGGTTAACAGTTCAGGGCAGGGCCTCTTAACAGATAATCCTATTATTCTATTACATGTCCATCACTGCAAACGGTGAGCGTGCTGTAATATATATATATATATATATATATATGTGTATCTATATGTTTAAGGTTCAAGGGTCAATCAACACGTAAGGTTCTTGTCACACAAAAGGAAATGTAACAGGAAGAGAATACCGTGCACACAACAATCCCTTCCTCCTTTCCTCTCACCTCTTGTCTCACACACACACACACACACACACACACATACACACAAACACAGATATTTGCGGTATTTTCAGACCCGTTGTCTGGGAGACCATTCCTTGTTTAGACGTGTTGTCAAGGAAACAAAGATGGGAAAAAAAGCTGTTTGCTGAAATTTTTAGAAAATCCATCTGCTAGGTTGGAACCGGGAAAAAAGTAACGCTGGAGCCCAGTTGGATGAGTGCTTCCAATAAAATATATCTTCCAAAGGGAAAAGGGTTTTATTGATTTTGCTACTGTGTTATTAATATAAAAATGGAGCCTGGTTGTTGTAAATAAGCCCGGTGATTTCTTTTTATTGCAGTCCAGCTGAACCTTTTACCTATTGAGCTGAAAATTGTGTGGGACAAAAATTTACCATATAAGTCAGGCAACCCTCTGCAGTATAATTACTGCCAACCTTGCCACCCCTCTCTATAATTCTGAATAACAGGATGTCCAAATGCTTATAATCACCTATGATTACTGGCGAAAGGTTAAGCTGATTTAATCCCTCAGCCCATTTTGCTACAAAATCCAGGAAAATACTACAAAGACTTGGGGATTTGCGAGCTGCTCGTTAGGGACGCTGAATGATCAGATTGTTGCTTTGGGAGAATAATAGCATGTTCTGCATAAAGAGTCACAGCATAATTTCATTGCAGTTGCGTTACCCAGGAGAACAGCAGCAGCTGGACATCCGAGGTAGCAGACATGCTGCATATTGTGCAAGCGATTAAAAAAAAAAAAAAAAAAAGAAAGAAAGAAAAAAAAAACACAGTGTGGCCTAAATCTCTTCCCACAGCCTGGTTTCCTCCCTTTTCACACATCCCCTGATTCTGTCACATCTCCACTGTTCTACTCCGCTGCTCCCCCCTCCCTTGCTCCATATCTCCCTGTTTCACATTGTATGTTCAGAAATGTAGTCATTCAATAATCATATCCTCCTGTTACCCACGTGCTGATAAACCTAGCAAACACAATTTCCCATCTTCCTCTGACAATCACAAGTTTTTACAGAGGATGAATCATTCATTCGGCATGTGAATTGCCTCTGAATTGTCCTGGCTGCAAGGTTCAGGCGGTTGCATGGGGGATTCGGGTTCTGCCACGTCCCCTGGTGTCACCTGGTGCTGATCTGTGGCAATCAGGTCCGACAGCAGCAGCAATCAGAAGTGGGACATTCTGCACACTAAGGACCTTAGTCTTAACCCCGGCGCAGTGGCACAAACATATCACAACTCATCAACACCGCAGCAATAATTGTTCAGGAATTCTTTGAGGATCCTACTTGCTTTTCTTTTCCACTTCCCTTCCACATCAGGCACTCCTGTGGATTCTGCTAAGAGCAGAGGCTGAGGTGCCATCACATGCCGTGATGCTTCTGCGCGACCCGGGATACATCAGCTTCCCTCTGGTTGCATCCGAGTGAGAAAGCCCTGTCAACACGCCCAACACAAGGGGCCTGTCTTAAGGAGTAGAGGGAGACAGAGGAGAGAGGTGGAGGATGACAGAGGGAAGGAGGAGGTGGGAGAGGGGAGCTAGGAAGCAGGAGAAGTAGAGGTCATTGAGGGATCTGACAGCGGAGGGCAATGCCAAGCCTCATTTAGAATTCATTCCCTGAGAAGCAGCTGTTACATCTTTTATTGGAGGAACAAAAGAATGGCGTGCTATTTTCATACGAGAGCAATTTTCTTAAGAGTAGCATCTGAAGGGACAAGAGGGAAACAGGAGTGTGTGAGGGAAAAAAACAAAATTCCTCTATCGCGAACACAAAGACAGCCAACATGCAGCTCATTACTTGCTGCTCGCTGCTTGGTGCTTGTTGTCTGCAGTGCAGGTTCTCACCCTGTCATTGCTTGGGTCAAAAGCCACCTCAGACAGATAGCCAGGAGAGTTGTCTCCAACACTACCAGACAAATCAATACCTGAGATCCTGTTTTATTTCTGCAATAGCCCTCTTCCCTTGAAAATACACTTTTGGCATGCTTGTTTCGTTTGAGTTTCATTTAATTAAAACAAGGAATCGCTCAAGCGTGAAGTCTAATTACTGTAAAACAATATCTTAGATGCGCACAAGAGAAAAAAAAAAGATACTGCATATTAGCACATAGCAGAGAAGGCATTTCTTTGAGTCTCTGAAAATGAAAATGGAAATTGCAGTTGCAGCCTCATACTTTTGGTCAGGAACTGTGATTCAAAAACTCATTATGATTTTCTTGCTTGGCATTTTAATACACTGTGGGGGTAAATAACAGGATGGTCCACCACTGAATTGGAAGGCTGGTGGGCAAATTCATGTTAAAAGTTGGATGGATGCGCCGAGAATGAAGTTTTCAAATGACAAGTGAGCAGAAGAAAGCATATGAAGGGGCTGTCTGTTTCTATATCAAGCAACAAGCTGTAATAAATGTTCATGTATTAACACTACAGTTACCAAATTTAAAAAAGACACTACACTAAGAGTAAACTTAAATTAACCAAAAACTGGCCAGACTTGTGGCCTACTTCTTTGGCTGGATGAAGGCCAGCAGCTGAAGCATGTTGGTTGGATGTTATAACGTTCTGCTGTGAATGAGCCATTTAATAGCGGCTTTTTAATCTTGTCGCTGTGTCTTGGCAAAACACTTTCCTTGGCTCACGCCTCTTGGTTAACAGTGACTGTTTCATTCCCTCACCAAAGACCACTTGTGAGATTACACACCCCCATGCCTGCCACATATGTTTTCATTATTAAAAAAACTGTATTTCACATGTATTCCACTTTTTTTTTAATTTATAAAGGGGAAAGGATGAGAAATCTATTCAAAATGCACTCCACCGTTTCAGCACTGCACTTCTATGACATTGGGAAGTTTAAAATAAAGATCAAAATCAATGCGGCAGAAACCACAGAAATCATTCTTCTTCCTTTTCAAAACCTGATGTCTACCTTACCCACAATGCAACTTAATCTCTGACAGTTTGGCTGGATATTGAGGGGTGTAATGCAAGTTGCATCTTAAGTCACAGGCCTCAAGCAGCAGTGAGTAGTGGGATACAGACGCCCTCAGATTTTTGTCATTTTCAGACTTTTTAGTCTTCAACCCCAACTGACACTGACTCAAGTGACATCACTTTATCTGCCCCTTATGCAAGTTATCAGATTTTGCTTAGCTCCCTATGGCACCATAAAAGGCTTTATATAACTTATTTCACACACGCACAGGGATGGAAAGAGCACCAGAATACTTTACTCAAGTAAAAGTATTGCTATGTAAAAAATGTTTTTCAATTAAAGTGTACAATAGCTTCTATAACGTGTGTTATCACGCTTATCACGACATAAGGCAATAAAAATAAGACAGGTAGCTTTCTTGATCCTGTATACTGACAGTTTTTTTTCTCTTTTCTTTCAGTGGTAGGTCGTCTTCACTGGTGCTTTGTTGTAATTTACTCCGTACAGTAAAACGATCCATTGTCCCACTCACGGCTTTCTCCTTTTAAATGTTATCATCCCTTGCACTGGCTGTCAATCAGGGCCTTTGATGTGTCACACACTTATAGATCCCACACAAGAACGGCAACAAATATATTCCCTGTGAAGGTTTTTTTAATTGAATTCAATTAAATTACATTTTTTGGCTAGAGTTTGCCTCTTTATTAGGAAATGGATGCTCAAATCGGAAGTGTGGGTGACCTAATCTGAAGTTGTTATTTTAAGTCTGATATTGATTGATATTGATATTGACTGATCAGAAGTTGCTGTATTTACTATTTACTAGACAACTACTTACAGAAAAATCACAAAATTCAGCCTCAGGTAATTTTTGAGCACAAAAGTCAGAGATTAAACACAGCGACCCAAATGAGGATTTCCCTTATCACTAGTACAGATACTGACACGTTACTGGTATAGCACTTGTATCCCTAGGAAGTACATTATCTGTACAGGATACTCATTTAATCCGAGTATTCTGCTCAACCATAACATTTAGGCAACAAAATACAGGGCATTAAAATGTCACACTATTGTCACACTATAGAACCTGTATGTTCATAACCAACAAAATTCTATTGGCCCTTTACAGCCTTTGCACACATCTGATTACCAATTATACAACGCCTTCCTAAGTATTGCTTGACAAGAATCAACCAGAAAACAAGACAAAGCAGGACAATTAAACACACATGATCGTCAACAAATAAAAAGTGGGTGCAAAAAAGCCAGAAAAAGCAAACAGCCTGCCACTTCTTAGAGAAACAACAGCAAAATAAATCACCTAGCATGTAGCTGTAGTAGCCTAATATAAAGTCCACAGCGGCTACATTAACAAGCATAGCCTACATTAAAGAAAACAGTTGCGCAGTTCTTACACAGGTGCAGCAACACCTAGCTAAAATTGGAGGTTCTCCTTTGCAGTGTTACCACCATACTTTCATAATTGCGACCACCATAATGAGCATGTTGTTGTACTCACCTGTCACTCTGCACCTGAGTCTGGTGCACCGTCAAGTCCTCTTACGTCATCCTGCCGTGAGTTCAACTTCTCTGCTTCTTCGTGACGCAAAAGTCCACTCCACCAGTCCCACTGTGACCAGTCCACTCTGCCTCTCTGTCCCACTGTAACCAGTCCCGCTCAGCCTCTTTGTCCCAGTATAACCAGTCCACTGGGCCTCGTTGTCCCTCTGTCCAAAACAGCAGAAAGTCCTCACACACCTCACCAAAGATAAAAGTTCTTCAGTGAAGTTGAAGCAAGGCTGAGCCACCGTGTGCATTTTCGCATTTAGCATAGCCACACCCAGCATGCACCTGTGGGTGTGTTTGATTTGGGTCACTTGGCTGCTGGCTAGGTGGTGCCTTAAATCACTGGTTAACCTTAGATGCTGGACCCCATGAGGTTATTTTCTTGAAATATCTCTGTAATGACAATTTATGGTAACTTCATATTCTAGCTATTCCTCAATAAACATGTTTTCTACATCATCCCATAAATTGTTTTAGTTATCTTTTATACTTTTTATGTAATTTAGGTTTTTGTACTACTACCCCTCCTTTATGCATTGGGGTCCCTGCGGACCCCAATGCATTTCCTATGGAATCTCAGTGGACCCTTTGATTCTTATCAACTGTCACTGACAGCTAGGCTAATTATTTCACACATAGCCTACTGTATGAGAAATGTCACCCACCACAAGCTTATTTTCCACATCATCTGATACATACAATAAGTATTGTCATCAAATTTACCTCAGAAAATATTTGATGTTATCAAATGAATACCATTCTACTGTATGTGTACATTATGATTATTCTTAGCTCAGCTAGCTAGCTCACTAGTATTACTGTACTTACTGTCCCTTGGTGTGACATTCATGACCACTGTTTAGTGTTATTATCATACTGTAATCATCAAATACATCATTGTTAGCTAGCAACACTAGTTAGCTAGCATTACTGTATGTACAGTACAGTGTGTGTGCCTCATTCAAGATTAATACAGTATGTGAAAGAGTAGCTAAGCATGGTTAGCTAACTAGCAAAGTAGCAAAGCTTGCTAATAATACTGTGCAGTATAATGTCTGTATCATTCAGGATTGTGAAAAAATAGCAACTGTGTGTTCGTGTGTGTGTGTGTGTGTGTGTGTGTGTGTGTGTGTGTGAGTGTGTGCGCGTGTGCATGCCTCTCAGGCCTCTTCTTCATTATCAAAAATGAAATGTAAAAAGGTGAAATGAAATGAAAAATAAACATATTTCAAACATAAAAATCCTTCTTGTGTGAGCTGAACTTTAATAGAAAATATAATACAGATAATTATCCTTAACCAAAATGAGACAGAAATTGCATAATAACATTGATTCTTACTGGGGGCCATTTGGACCCCATTGTGTAGGGTGTGTAGGGTAAATTAGTAGTGCATCTAAGGGTTAAGTAGAGGCGGATTTTTATACCTCTGTGCTGGCGATAGCCAAGAGGCATTATGCTTTTGGGTCGTCCACTCATCCATCCCATTTACCTGAGAGTGATTTCTTCAACGCCTTGGGGGAATTTTTTCAAATTTAGCACAAATTTCCACATAGACTCAATGATGAAATTAGATTTTAGTGGTCATTAGTCAAAGAAGGTCACTGTGACTGAAATCAAACCCTTGCGACTTTGTCTCATTCTTGTGAATGTGAAATTTCGAAAACATCTTGAGGGAACTTTTTCAAATTTGGCACGAACGTTCACTTGGACTCAGTGATGAAGTGATTAGATTTTAGTGTTCAAAGGTCAGGGTCATTGTGACTTTGTCCGTCTCATTCTTGTGAATGGGAAATTTTGAGAACACCTTGAGGGAACTTTTTCAAATTTGGCACGAACGTTCACTTGGACTCGATGAACTGATTAGATTTTAGTGTTCAAAGGTCAGGGTCATTGTGACTTTGTCTGTCTCATTCTTATGAACATGATATCTCAAGAACATCTTGAGGATACTTTTTCAAATTTGGGACAAATGTCCACTTGGACTGAGGAAAAAACTGATTTGAATTTGGAAGTTTAGGGTCAAAGGTCAAGATCAGAATGATCTCCCAAAACTTGGTATAACTCAAGAATTCTTATACTAATTTTGATGGAATTTCACAGTGGACCTTTTTCACAGCAGACACTTTGACCTGTCGTAGGAAAAACACAAGTGAAACTGATAACAGTAACAATGACTTATTTCCATCAAGTGTCCTAGTAAGCTATTCCAGTGAGAATGGAATGCAGCCATCATCAGTGTTCGTGAATACACCAGTGCTTTTCCTACTCTGACATGTCAAAGTGTCTGATATGGAAAAGGTCTATTGTCTAATAGGATAAAATAATGAACTCATGACATTTAATAACTAAAAGGTCAGCTTCACTTTGTCATCATAATGTGCTGCAAAAACACTTTTCTGGACATTACTCACCGTCCTAACTCAGGAACAGAAGGGGAGACATTTGGTCAGATACTGAAATGGTGACACTAATCTTGGGTGTCCACCTTGAAACTCTGCTGATTGTATAGAGTTTCTGTGCTGCCAGGGGGAAGATGTGTGTGAAGCATCCATGTTTTCACAGACATGTAAGGCCTCATTAAGGTTAACTAAACACCCTCTGTTTTTTTCAAGCACCTTGATGTACTCTGGTGGTAACTTAAATCACATTGACAGTAAATGCAAATAACTTTGGTCTTGTTGAGAGAACCATCTGGCAGGGCTTTGAAGCTGAACTTATCATTCAAAAAAACCCTTCTTTATCCATTTCTGCTCAAGGAGGTTTGTTTCTGCTTGCCGCAATGTTACTGCTGTATCGCCTCCTGATTTCCCAAACTACAGTGTGGGCCGAGGGTCATAATTACAGAACGTGCCTGCATTAATTGCGCATCAAAAAATTAATGGTGTTTTGACAGCCCTTGTCTTGTAGGTCTGCACATTTTGAGGAATGTTGTCAGCCCTAACCTTGATGACAAATACATTCACATTTCCACTGACCCTTCACAATAACAACTGCCCCGTGTTTTGCCAGAATAACACTTTTAATGTGACTCAGCATTATGAAATGCCTGTTTTGCGTCATCAGTAACTTAATACACATTTAATTCAGGTGTAGGAGAGTGAACAGTAAACAACAGGGCTGATATCAGTAAGATTACATTTGAGAAAACTGTAACACTGGATTACATACATGCATCATTTCCTGTTGATTTAACAGTGATGCCATATGAATGCCATGATGAATAGACTGTAATCACATTGAATTGCCTTTTGCAAAAAAAAAAAAATGCTGGCCCCAATCAACACTGGGATTTGATTTCAAGTAATATTTAAGGATATAATTTTAAAGTAATTTGGCCTTTGCTGCAGTGATTTTGACCACTGTTTTTAATCAGTCTCTCACAAGCTCCCCAATTTTATGGAAGTACAATACTGAATCACTGAAGTACCACTCCAATGCCAATTTTGCAAGGGTAACAGAGGAGAAGTTACTGCACTCAGGGAGCAATACACTGAATTGACACAAGCAATAAGTGTTTCATAACTTTTTTTTTGTGATAATAACAAGCCCAACAGCACCTATGTCTGGCATGCTATGCAGCCGCACACACACACACATTTAATGAGATGTTTTCTTGGCGGCTCGGTCTTTGCTGAATGGCAAAGCCGGTGGATGTCCACAGGTTCAAAGGCAAAGATAGTTAGACTTTCTCATTTGCCGCTCACAGTAGGATGGGCAAGATCAATCGGAAGTAATCTGAGAAATGTCAACCTTCCATTTTGCTTTGCCCCAACAAAGCCTAAGCAGAGGGGAAGGAATCATCACTTTTAATTATGAACCTCATTAAGTTTTGATCTGTGTGGAAGCCGTATCAATAGAAAGGTGCTATTATCAGCCACCCGTAGCCTGTTTTCCGGGACTTAATTTCTTGGAATCTGTTGTCAAATATCATAATACCCTGTGAATAACAACTGCAGTGATTTTCACATTGCAGGGATGTCGCAGCACATATGGCAGAAAAAAAGCAAATATTAAAGGACATTCAGCAGACACTTTGGACAGTTGTCATTGTTTGTGTTGTGGCTGATAACAGAATAGAAATAGCTGCTTGTCAGGCTGTGTGATTACAGTGGACTGCTGGTAAGAACATTTCCACAGGGCATATTTCAGGCATGTTTCATGTTTCATTCCAACAGTGAATCATAATTTAGTACTAAGCAGCATCACTGGTATTATATAGTTTTCTTCAGTTGTGCTGAGGGATGAGATGTGGTCCCGAAAATGGAACCGAAAAGAAATTATTCATGGAAAATGGAAATCAAGTGTTAATGTGATAATATTTCTCTGCCTCTCACAACTAAGAGACATAGTGATACATCATCCTCATCCGCACAGCACCTTGAATCTTCCACTAGGTCAGAAAAATAGAGAAGAGACTGATGATTTTCGTTGTTTGCGAGGCACATTAGAGGGATTTACATTTGTCACCTACCAGGATAACAAGATTATGCTTTATGATTAGAATTTTTTCAAGTGGTGTCAACTGCTTCCATGATCATGATGAGAAATAAGTGGATTAGTTTGGACTCTGGAGAGGTGGCGAGTTGGCCAAGAGGTAAAGAGGCCACCCAATTACCAGTGTTGTCAGTTTGATCCCTGCCACTTGGTGTGCAGGGTGCTGGGTGTGCTCCAGCTGCCAGATAGTTACTGGAGGTTAGGTGGAGTCACCATCTGTTGCTACAGTACTCATGATGTCCTGAAAGGTCCTTGAGCAAGGCACCAGACTCCTTGGTGCTCTCTGAATCAGAATAAATGTTGCTTGGTAACTATAAAAGGATCTCAGAGAGGTAAACAAGACTGGAACTGAAATGACCTGTGTAAGATATACTGCAAAGTGACTCTTTCCCTATGACTAACCATACCAAGGTTACCTCTCTGAGCTGTTACTTAGCTACCAAGGTATATTGAATAAAGTATGAACATACTTTGTATTTCTGTGACAAAGCAGGTAATTTTGTCACATAAGACTGGAAAAAGGTCTGCATCCTGGAACAACTTTAAAGTGGAAATAGACAAGTTGTTTGCTTTCAAAGTTCAGTGTGTAGGATTTAGGGGGATATATTGGCAGAAATAGAATATAATAAGCAAGTTTTCTTTAGTGTTTAATCACCTGAAAATAAGATTTTTTTTTGCTTTCATTACCTTACAGTGAGCTGTTTATATACATAGGGAGTGGGTCCTCATCTACGGAGCTAAGCTACGGAGACTGCCATGTTGCACCGCCATGTTTCTACAGTAGCCAAGAATGGAGAAACCAAGCACTGACACCAGATAGTGCCATTCATGTTTTGTGTTTTCTCATCGGCCACCATAGTTAGAAGCCCCTCTGCAACAAGCAGCATCTGAAAAAACACTGATTTGCAACGTGAAACTGCTTCATTCAGTGTTTTTATCTGTTTAAATCACCTGTTCCGTTTATTTCAGAGAGGAGGAGATGTGGATAATTCACTGCTCTCTGAAAATCTCCTGAACTTCTGGGGCTGAATTCACAAAGCTTCCTGGCGCTAAGAATTCCTCCTGGTGACGAAATCCTAAGAAAATTCTTAGAATTGTGACATTTTCCTTTAAAATTAAGACTTGGTCCTTGAAGAGAGAGAAAAGTTATTCCCAAAGCATCTTAGACCTTTAAAGAGCTCCTGAAGTGAAAAACCTTTCGGAGCAGGGAGGAGGACTTTTGAGAGGCTTAAGAGTTTCTTAAGCAAAAGAGAAAATGGAAGAAACACAAAGAGGTTAGAGAAATATTCTACAAACACTGGATGGCAGTGAGTAAATGAAATGCTACAGATTAAATCATGCAGGGATAATATTTGCAGTTGATGTCATTAGGGATGCGCACATATTTCTCACCTAGCGCTGTAACGTCAGAAATAAAATGATCACAATACTGAGATATTTGAAAAGCTAGGAAAATGCAACAGTGCAGCAGTGACAATTTGGGTCTGTCTAAATCTTCCATCAGCAGAGTGATCACACTAACAAGGACAACACCGTCACAGTCAGCAGTTCATTTCATTTCCACTGGGTGTCCACACCTTGCAGGCTCACTAATGGGCGTGTCTGTGACAACCAATCATACCTGTTAAAAGAATGCATCACACCTAGCAACACACCTCTTCCCTTCCTTGCTCAGAGTTGCTCTGAGAACTTTTCTATATCGCTCCTAAACTAGGACTCCTTACAAAAGTTAGGAGCTCTCTGAGAGTATTCTCAGAATGTCTGTGAATATGGCCCCTGGATCTTAAGTTATCAGACATAGACTAAACGGTGAGCACACATTAGCAAGCAGTGGGTGAGCCACATGCCAAACAGTGTCGAAGAAACACTGATTTGTAATGTGAAACTGTTTTTTACCAATCTTAATCACCTGATGTGTTGGTATTGGAGAGGAACAGACATCCATGGACAGTTCATCTCCTGGTAAAAACCTCCTGAACAATGAACACTGAAAGAATTCTACCTGGGAGAAATTTTAGCTGGTTGCAATTTGCAATCCTCACCTCTAGATGCCACTAAATCCCCCCAAATCTTACACACTGAACATTTAACTTAAGAAGTAAATGTTGATTACAGAATGTAGTGGCTATGGAATAATGGCTCCATCAGTGTTAAGACTGTTTACCTATAAGCCTTGCTCTAAATTTCAACTCTGAGTGGTCAGTGCAAAAACAAGTGCTATCACTTGTTTTTGCACTGACCACTCAGTTTCCAAAGAGTATCAATGTAAGATCTTTGCAGTTGCTATTCCCACTAGAGGAAATGGAGGACAGTGAAACAATCCAGTTGTTGTAGCAGAAGCGCTAACAATAATATTATTTGGAAATGCTAGAGGGGGTGAGAGTGAAAAAGTTGTCTGTTTCCACTTTGAGAGCCCCTCAGATGCAGAGTTTTTGCATTTGAAGGGCCTCATCTAGTTGTCATGCTGTCGTGTAGCTGTCAATGTCAGTTGGTCAGCCGGTCAGTGGGTCCACTACTTTTGATCAGAATGAAATATCTCAACTATTGGATGGTTTGGCATTAAATTTTGTACAGACATTTATATCCTCAGACTCTGTATTGCCCTTAGGTATTAATGTGTGAACGGTTCGCTGTCTCTATGTTTCAGCTCTTTGATAGTCTAGCCACCTGTCCAGGGTGCTGCCCGCCTCTCACCTAATGTCAGCTGGGTTAGGCTCCAGCTCCCTCGCGACCTTGAATAGGGTAAGTAGTTATAAATAATGAATGAATGGATTCATATCCTCCTTAGGCAGTATTGTTATCACTTTATTGTTAACCGCAAAGCTAACAGGTTCAGACTCATACTGCAGTCACACTGTATGCAGAAGTGCCGCAAAGCTGATCTTCCATGAAGTGTTGCCCATTACCCTCTGGCACCCACGTTAATCAGCAGGGCTATTCACACTGGACATGCTGCGGTTTCAGCCTTGGAGCTGGCTTGTGTTCTACTGCAATAGTTTCTGCATCCGCATTTTTATTTATTTTTTTTTCTTAGCAAATCTGGCAAGAAACCACGCTAATAATCTATTATGTATGATATAAAGGATATATTTATGTAGGATATTTTTATTCTGATTTCTATAAATTCTAAAATATGCATCCCATGCTTATTTATTTGACATATTTGTCAGTTGTGTCTAAACAGAGAGCGAATGTGTAGCCTACATGGCGTCAGTTTTACGTTGTGCTTAGGGCTAATTAGTGAACGTTAGCATGCTAACACATGCTGAACTGTGACCTTGGTAAACATTTTAGCATACTTGATTAACGTCAACATGTTGACATTATCACTGTGTTAGTAGGGTGATGTTAGCATTTAGCTCAAAACATCACAGTGCCTAAGTTTAGCCTCAAAGAGCAGCTATGGCTCTTCTTATGCTACTACGAGTGACTCCGTGACTACCAAGCACTCGTTAACGGTGTTTTGTCACAAACTTGTGTGTGTCTGCTACTTGCCATAAGGCAGCTCGATTGAACGTCATCTTAAGTTTGTATTTGGTCATAAAATATCCATGCTTATGACAAATGCCTGAGCCCCATTTTAGCATCTAACTAAGCTAAGCTAACTAAGCTAAATAACACAGTAACATTAGCACAGCTAGAAACAAAAACATATGATTGGTTGACACTTCACAGCGTCATTAGAGCGTTAAAAACAGGTTAGGCGAGTTAAACTTTTGTTTGTGGCGCGTCACGCCCGTCTGCAGCAACAAGTGTCAGGCGTCAGTTTGTAGCTTCGTGTCCCCGGCTTCCACTGAAAATGAAATGTAGCCTGTGTGAATACAGCTTTGGTCATGTTTGACAGCGTGGTGGGACTTGTCTTATGGGGTGGTTAACTTTAGTGTAGCCACACACACCTGATACTACTTCTTGAGAACCTAAATTCTCCTCTTATGTGTTGGCCAGCCATTTATTTACAACTGTAACTCACTCTTTTTAACTCATTTACAGCTGCTGATAATTACATGAAAAGCTCACAGTGTGTTTGAATGTTTCCAAATATGTTTTTTTTTTATGGGAACCAGTAAACATAATTTAAACCTCTATCCACTATATAACCAATAAGCCTTGAGCTTCTGTAGCCTAGTCAGGCAGCAAAGGTGCGGCGCTGATTGTACAAAGCCTTGTCACAACTTTGCAGATAATTGCCGCCTCTCGCTAAAAAGCTGTAAACTCATAGGCACGAAACAACACATGGCAGAGCTTTATTTTCGCTCCAGTCGTGTTGTTGAGGGTCTCCAGCACACCTGACTGCTCAGTCTCATCCCAAATGAGCAGACGACAACATCTGGAGTCTTACGGAAAGGAAAAGCTCTGAGGATAGAGGGAACGGCAGAACAAACCCTCCTCCACACACGCGTGCACTCACGTACATCAGTAAAACATGTGTGAGGTGATTAAAAAGTAAAGCCCTCTCCATCTGAAATAATGCACACATCACATCACATCTCTGCCACTGCTGGGTGTGAAGGTTTCCTGCTCCCTCCTTTTTAAACTGATGATCAACGCTCAGAACAAAAGTGAAGTCCTTTAAAAAGAATCACTTTCAGACAGACAGGATATTATACTGCATGACTACTCAGACAGTATTATGCGAATAGCAGAGGGTCGGGATGACACACCATTATTCTTTCAGTCTGAGCAAACTGTTGAGAAACACAATGTTGTTTATGGTTCAAAGCACAGGCAAATAGAAAGGGAGACAGAGCTCTTTGTCTTTTAAGTGCATTACGATTGGAGAGCAAAGCTGTTCAAATGAAAGGGTCTTTAAAAGGTTATCTTTGCATTGTGCGATATACAAGAGGCAGAAAATGTTTATCTTATCAGTGATATCTATCTAGACTGCATTTCCTCTGTGAGTAAAATTAATGTCTAATGTCTTTGATATTAAAGTGATTGTGACGTCTCATATCAGAGCGTGTGCATGCAGAAAAGTTCAATGGATAGTTTAACATTTTTTGGAGTTGAAATTGAGAATTGTACACACCCACATTAACTCACATTTGGTGAGAATTCTCTAACAATTACATCCAAATAAAATCAAGTACTGATACTAATAATATTGATTCCGATAATTTAAAATGAGCTTTGTAGGCTACACTGTTTGTTGATGTCTTGTTTCAGGTGTTAGCAACCTTCCTTCAATACGAAACACAGCAAGCAGTGTTGTGTTAAGTGATGCAGCAACCTGCAGGGCTGAAAAATGAAGCCAAAATACTGCAGTTCCTCGAACAGCCACTTGAGGCTGACTCCAAAATAGTGTCAGTCCCCATAGACCCCCATGATAAAATGCCTGACTTTGCAGCTAAAGTAAATATGTTTGCAGCCTGGTACAAAAAGGGTTTGATATCTTAATTTTTATATGACTGTTCAAACTTTATCAAGGCCTAAAGTTATGCAGAACCAAGGTAATGGCCGCTTTGAGTGACAGGCATCTGCAAGCCACCACCACAGAGCCATCCCTCGCTCCTCCACAGCTCCGCCTTTCATCCAAATTACTTTTACACTGTCTAAGCCAGTTAAGCTATGATCATGCTATGACAACAAGAATATCAGTGTGGATAACGACGTTGGAATAACATGTGAACTGTGTTTATGTAAATTAAACAAATGAAATTATGTTCAGTGAGCCTTCAGTTTTGTCAGGTGTACGTTTGACAGAGCCAATCTAACTGTTTCCCCTCCTGCTTCCAATCCGTGAAGCTAGTTGGCTTCCTGCTCTGGCTCCAAACACACAGCAAACCTAGACATGATTTTTATACTACTAATTTGTAAGAGCAAATATATTGTGAGAGAAACATAAGGCTGCCTGATTTGTGCTTTTTTTTAATCAACATGACTAAACAGTCTTGTTTGCACAGAACATAACAAAACATTAACGTAAGAAAACATTCATTCATCTTCTAACCGCTTCATCCTCTTGAGTGTCGCGGTGGGGCTGGAGCCTATCCCAGCTGACATCGGGCGAGATGGCGGGGTACAGGTTGCCAGTCTATCGCAGGGCTGACACATAGAGACAGACAACCATTCACACCTACGGACAATTTAGAGTTATCAATTAACCTAATCCCCAATCTGCATGTCTTTGGACTGTGGGAGGAAGCCAGAGTGCCCGGAGAGAACCCACGCTGACACAGGGAGAACATGCAAACTCCGCACAGAAGGGCTCCCACACCTGGGATCGAACCGGCAACCCTCTTGCTGTGAGGCGACAGTGCTAACCACCACACCACCGTGCCACCCAAAACATAAATCACATAACATGAAAAGGCTTAACTGACAATGCATGTCATTTTTCCCTTGTAACATCTGCTCTTCAATACAAAATTTGTTCATAGATATCAAAGAAAGCATGATATGCACTGCCAGTATTGGGTGAGCTACTTAGAAAGCAGATTATCAAACTAGAAGAAGCTGAACTACAAAGTAGTACCCTTGAGAGAAATCTGGTTTCTCTCAAGGCTTCCCAGAAAAAATAACTGATCAAAATAAAGATCAAATTAACAATGTATATGTGATAATAAATAAAATGATAAATGCATGGTGATGCATGATGGCACAGCCATCGGGAGCAATTTGGGGTTCAGTATCTTGCCCAAGGATACTTCGACATGCGGACCGGAGGAGCCCGGGATCGAGCCACCGATCTCCTGATTGGTGGTCAGCCTGCTCTACTTACTGAGCCACAGCTGCCCCCAGAAAAATATAATACAAAACAGCTACATGGCAGCAGAAACTAGATCCCAGATGAGGGTATTGCACCAGGATTACCAACATGTTGTTCTCACTCCCAACTCGTCAAATACCGCCACTCAGTCAGTGGATATTGGTGTCACACACTTACGCACCCGGACACTCTTCATGCCACTATGATACGCAGAGAGCAGTGGATATTTTTGACTGCACTGGAAACTACCATAGTAGAAAGAGCAAGAAAGTACATTGAAAAGACACAGTGCTTGTAAAAAGTGTTAACTGAGATGCCCTCTGTGAATGTAAAAAAAAAAAAAAAAAAGTAGGGGGCTAACTAGCTCATCATATTTCAGTGTTTAAGTCCACTGGCAAAGCAGCTGTATTCAACGAGTAACTGCTAAAATAACATGTAACAACTTCTTTGAACCTTTGTTAATAAATAGCAATAATCAGTACTTGATTATTGTGAAAGCTGTGTGGTGGTGTGGTGGCTGTCTGGGCAAAGCATGGCATGGCCACACTCTCACAGCGGTCAGGATGAAAGAAAAAGGGAGTGGGGCTGGTCAAAGGGGATCAGTAGAGACACAATGGTAAAATTAAACTTAAAAAATCATTCATTTTCTTTTATAGCCCAAAACTCTTTGTAATCTCAGCACTTAACTACACTAAAAATGGCAAAAAAGGAATTATTTGAATCACTATGCAAATATGAATTTAATTTAACTACCAGCAAGCTACTGCAAAATATAGTGAAACTACGGTTTATTTCATGCACTCCCCCCAACACTGTGCATGGCACAGTAATGTTCAGGCATTCAAAGCACCAGGTTAAGGTTAGACCTTGTAAACAGAACCTGTCTACTTCATGCACATTTTACCAAGACCAAGAGCTTATTCAAACGTGTCGGTGAAGATTCTCAGTCATCAAGGTCATGATAATCTTCAGTGTCACTTTTTGTAATGCACGTAGGTGGTGGTGACAAGGTTAATGCAACAGATGCACTTTGGATAAAGGTTAGAATAAGATCTTAAGTGCTATATAGGCAGCTGGCCTTGCTGCTGGTCTGGTGCAGAGTTGCAGGCTTTAAACTCTCAGTAGGTGTGAGCCCTTACTAGGGTTGGGAATCTCTCTGTGATAGACGATTCAATATGTATCTAGATACACGGGTTACGATACGATTCAAAAACAATATATTTTTAATACAGAACGATTCGATACGATTCGATACAGTGTAGGAACGATATGATTCGATTCGATATGATTCAATACGATTCTACGGTTAACATTTGTTGATGTAGACATTAATCATAAATTATAAAATAAAGAAGCCAGTTCTATAAAAGTGACATTCTTACAGTGTTTTCAAATTTGTAAAAGACCACATCCCCAAACATTGTTGCTGTATGGCACTGGCAAAAATAAAATAAAAAGACAAACAACAACAAAATCACATGTCAAATATATGTATTTTTAGACATGGACCAAAAAAAGACTTACTGAATGAACATCATTTTGTTGGATGGGATCAATATAAAAATGAGAAGAAGTTTTAAACTTTAAGTGAAGTGAACTTTAAGTAAAATTTAAGTGTTTTAAACCTACTTGTTGTGTTGTTTTAATTGTATTGTCTGTGTTTTTGTATGTATCTTATATGGACTTGAGTCTGGAATAAATTTTATCATAACGCTGTACAATATAAACATAAAGCAGAATAAAATAATAACATGCAATGTAGGGGCAGAATCTGACATCTCCTGTTATTAGTTGATATCATGGACTGTGATGACTAGAAGCTTATCACTGACAGCATGTCAGACTATTTCTCTGTGTTTACTACACTCAGTGTTTGTCATTTATAAAAAGATAAATCACTTTTCTATAATACATCACTGATATTTCAATGGAACAAATTACTTATTGACTTATTCATACTTCAAAAACAGCATCAATGAGTGATTAACATAGGGGGGATCAAAATAAAATAAATAAATAAATAAAATAAGAATCAACCAACCACCCTCCTCCCCTGACAAGTAAAGAACAGTCCCTAAAGTGCAGTGAGGTTTGTGGAAATGTGAACGGCTCGTTTCTCCTCTGACACGTCACATACCTGTGTGCTGCCATGGGTCGGCTGTTCAGGTATTTCTGGGCAGTCATGACACCGACGAAGACTTCTTGGACCTGGAGACGGGCTTGTCGGTCGCCGGTAACGTAAGCCATTATCTTGCACCACAGAGCACTATGGCCGCCGTATTTGACAGGAATACGTATTTCTGTCTGTGTCTGTGACCCCCTGTTCAACCCACAACCGGCAGGATTCGCCTTTAGTTTCTGCTGCGGCTTGGCTGCTCCCTGGTTTATCCAACCAGCATTAGCTTCTGTTCCTCAGCTACACCGGTCAAGCTGGCGCTGATGTTTACATCCATTATCGTTGTCAGTAATGCCTGCTACGGAGCATGCCGCCGGCTCTCGCGTTGTTTTAGAGATGCAAACTGTTAAAGCCAGTAACCGATTGCTAAGGATTAATCTAAGGATTCATGGCTGATTCGTATCAATTGAGGAGGCTGCTACCAACGCAGCCGTATCTCTCGCTTGTCAAACCGGATATCCGGTCGTATCGGTTAATCGTTCCCAACCCTAGCCTTTACAGAGTCATTAAGGTCACATGTGAGTCTTTGACCCAACCAGCCATCTTGTGTGTCGTTAGGGTTAGACGGGTCCAGGTGTGAGTGGGTGTTAAGTCATCTGGAGAGGGATCCTCCCAAGACTGCATTGTAAGTGGGTGATAAGTGGTGTAATGGCCTATGTAGGCCTCACACGTCACCTTAATGACTCTGAAACTCAGCGCTCACATGTGACTTCAAGGACTCTGTAAGGGTTCACAACCACACAGAATTTAAAGCCTTATGTAGGCCTACATGGGCCACCTCTCACACAAGAGTCCTACATAAGGCTATGACACCACTTATCACCCACATACAATGCAGTCTTGGGTCTTCAAGAAACTCATGCAAGTCCAGTTGCCTATGATATAGCACCTAACATCTTGCTCTAACCTTAAGACAAAGTGCATCTGTTGCATAAACCTAGTGACCACCACTTGCGAGCATTACAAAAAATGACACACTCTCTACACTCAAAAAACACACCGCCACTGAATATAATCCAGGCAGCAATTACCTTTCCTTCATATTTGGGAAAACCTTCAGGAAAAACACATTATATAAACGTAATGGAAACTTTGGGGGTCGCCCACGGACATAAGAGTGGTATTGATTGTCTCATCTTACCCTCACTCAGAGAGCCTATTTCCCAAACTGTCAAACTATTCCTGCTGCACTAACACTTGATAGTTGTGGTAATGTGCATTTCAGGGAGACGATCCATATGTCTGATGGGAACCCCAAAGTAAGAACCCGCCATTGAATGTTGCACAAAGTGTTTATGGTTGCCTGTCATTTAAATGCCATCTTGACTCGGTTTATTTATATCTTGATCATTCCATGCGTGAGTGTGTGTGTATGTGTGCAAGAGTGAGAGCTACCATGATGACAGCCAATTAATTCAGCTCTTGGGGACTCGGCGAGGAGAAACAGTGACTCGCGGGCCGCATTAGTCATGCAGTATGGCAGCACTGGCATCAGGGAGCTCTCATACACTTTAAAGGTGACTCTGTGTGTGTGTATGTGTGTGTGTGTGTGTCCACATTTGTTGTTTGCCTCTACTGCTATCCTGTCATCCCTCCCTCACCCGTGGGGGCCCAGCATGAAACAGCCTCATGACTTAAGGATACCGTCGGCAGCGTTGAGTGCAGCCCGAGAAGCTGAGTGTCAAACTTCCAACAAAGCATTTAACAAGCACAACAGTGCACAGTGCTAACAGCTCGTTCAAAGACTATCGCAGAGTTTACCCCCTACAAGCACACAAACAAACAACTTTATTATGGTTGATGTAATGCTGAGTCAAAAGGGAAGTTTTTCCCTTTTTTTATTTTAGGTGCTCTGCAGAAAGCAGCAGTGTAGTGATATAATGATCACCATGAAGCGGGTCACAAGTCTGTGTACAAGTAATTAAAGGCTCAACTGTATGCCCGCTGTTATGAATGTGACTTGTCTATGCAGAATAGCAAGGGTGTTCAGGAAGGAATCTGCACTGAGACAAGGTGGGCAAAAGTGAAGGACAACCACATTCACACCCACACACACGTTACTCTGCTCATTGAATACCTTTCATACTCATTATCCATCAATGCTGACCATGAACAGCCTGTGTAACAGCTTGAAATGTTCTATTTTAATGCCACAGCCCGTCACAGGTTATACATTAGCCATTCAGTTAATTCTGCAAACCTCAGTGTGTGATAGTCGCCAAACTGTGCGGTGTCAGAGCATCTGCTTTATCTTCAAAAGTCAAGAGTGAGGGCATACTGTAGATGCTTGTCTGTGTTTCTTGTCGTCCAAGTGTGTAACACGACCTGCTGATGAGCTGTTGCACAGAATAAGTGAGTCATATATGTTTGTTTGTTTGTTTGTTTGTTTGTCTCCTGGCTGTATTATGCAGACATGAATGCATGTGCTTTGCCCATGTGTTAATGTTTGTCAATCAATAATTATGTTCTAAAGGTGGTCGTGGTTGGAGGTGCTTGTATTATGAAAAGATTTAGTCCATAGAAATAGAATGAATAGAAAGGACTTAACTAAACTGCTTGCTGTGGTCATTTGACTAGTACAGAAGAAAATGGCAATTGTTGTTAGTTGTTATGGCGACAACACGTCAGTGGGAGCGTAAAGTATGTCACACTCACTAGTTTGAGAAAAATACAGCTGTATACAGATCCAAGTTTCTGTCTTTCATCGCAACTAATCATCTTATCTAATCAAACTCGACAGAAACAAAATAAAACTCAAACCCAAAATCATCTTAGTTAGTTAGTCCACTGTTCCAAAAATCACCAGTTCTGGTCTGGTCAAAATAAACCCTTAATTCGCCGAGTTAGATGTGAGAAATATGTTGGCTGTACATGCTGTTTGTTCTCTCAGCTGCCAACTGAGCAGCGGCTCTCACTCCGTCTTCAGAGGCAGCTACAGTACATCATGTTTCCAAAAACATGACATTAATGACAACAAAAGGAACAGGGAAATCACAGTTATGGTAATATTTTAAAAGTAACTAATTGCTTTTCTGAAAATGTAACATTACTACTCCAATGCCCCTTTACTTGTATTGCAAAACCTGACCTCAATGAGTTCACAGCTTGACGTAAGTCAGTTTATTAAGAACTTTATATGGAAGTTCTTTATCATAAACAACAAGCCGGAGGGATCAAAAGTAAATTTATATTAAGTCCTTTCACAGTTAAAACTAAATGTACTTCCTTTAAAACACTGAAAGTTTTTGAAGTTCTTTTGTTCTTCACACTGTCAGTGCCATACAATGCCAATGGACTAAGAATGATCAGAAATGATCATTGATGAATGGTACACATAATAATGGCGGCTTCTCTGACCATCCTATTATGTTGATTTTAATGGGAATATCTGCTCTCATTTATTTCTTTTATGTAGTCTTAGGGTGCTTTCACACCTGCCCTGTTTGGTTTGGTTCAGTCGAACTCAAGCTTGTTTGCCCCCTAAGTGTGGTTCCTTCTGGCAGGTGTGAACACAGGAATTACACCCGGGTGCCCACCAAAACAACCAGACCAAGATCTTCTTGGAGAGATGGTCTCGGCCCGGTTACAAATGAACTCTAGTGCGGTTCATTTGTGGTGAGAACGATTTCTGACCCCGATCCGAACCAACTGCAGTCGCAGTCAAGCTGTATGGTTTGCCTAAAATGAACAATGACAGCAATATAGTCCACGATCTTGCACGTGTACTCTTCTTCAATGTTTTGTTTACTTCCTGGATTTTTCCGACATGGAAATTCTGACCAATCAAGAGCAGCTTTCTCTCACAAGGCATTTTTTCTGGTCTGCTTGTAAATGCTGCAGACAGCCCTTTAAAAAGTGGAACTCCAATAACCCTTACTCCTTAATTAATGATTAAGTAACGTAACTTAGAAAGTACATGCTATTAATTGATTAATAAAGAGATCCTCCGCCGTCAAGTCCATCAAGTTTGGAGTTGTTTTGCTGATATATTGTTATTAAATAGATTAGTACAGATGCTCTACAATCCCCCTGCAGAAGTTGAGTGAAGTCCATTTGGAGGAGAAGAACTTGACAAGTTATAATGGATATGCACCTCCCAAAGAGCCCAACCTGACAACTTCAGTGTTCTTCTTGTTAGTGTCTTATTGCTGAATTAACCCATTATAAAATGATTTATAAGCCATTAAAAAAGCCAACATGTCATAATGTATGCCTCACTAACACATTGTACAGAGGAGGGGTGAGTGTAAAGCAAAGACGTGAGTTAAAGAATGATAATTGTGGTGGTCTACAACTGCTGTCTTCGTGCCTGCAGCTTGATGATCCCCTGTTCTGCTGTTGGAGGCGGGATGTCTCCATGAGAAACAAATGATGAGCAGGACCAGTAGGTGGCTGGTGTGTTGCCTCAGCCAATACCTGGCGTACAAAGGGCCATTAGCCAAGGTCTGTAGCTGACAGATGAAGGCCCCCTAATGGTGCAGAATCATGCTGTGATTTACAATCTTTATATTTAACCAGAGAGAGATTAATTATTGCCAGCAAATTGACAGGTCCAAGGAGGTGAGGGAGGTTTCTGACTGACATTGCCATTCCTCACAGCACTTCCTGCCAGAGGGCATTGCTCCTGACCTTGGGTTGCGAGGCATGTTGGGCACCCCACCTCCTCTCAGCAACACCTCCCTGGTTTTTGCTTTAATAACCATCCTTTATTCTTTGCAGGGATGCCACTCACCTCTGGACGAGCTCATAGCCCGACAATGGTTGTCAAAGTAAAGCAAAGATTCACTGTCAAGTAGAATTCACTTATGTTTTTGATCGTGGACGCTTTATTGTAGCCTTGTGTTCAAGCATGTGTGTGAGAATGATTGAGTGAGTGAGTATGAGGGAAAACAAGTCTTGCCCAAAGCAAGAAAACAAAGGAGCCATGATTCCACTCTGTTTCCACCCTCCTGCTTTACTGATGCCCTGCAGATGTCCTCAGCCACTTTTTATATCTAAAGTACTGTATCTTGTTTGAGGTTCTTTGTCATGTTCTGCACTGTGTTTGGGTTGCTATCTACTGTGTAGTCCTTTATGTGGATGACAGGCTTGGCCCGGTCATTTCTTCGTGGTGTACATTTAACAATAGGATGCAAAATCGATTTTCTACTCTGTGGACAATAAAAAGCCAAATATGATTTGTTTAGGCTGTAAAGTAACAAAGGCCCCAACAGTCAGCATCGTGGGATCTCAGTCAAACCCAACAACAAACTAAAACTTGAGGCTGTAAAAGGCTCTGTGTTGACATTTGCACTGCTACTGCTTCTTGTATCGGACAAATTCTGTGGAAATGACCTTAAGGAAAAGATCTACATTTGGAAAAATACACTGCGTGTCGTTCCCTCTCTCTCTCTCCCTCTTTCACACTCGGCTTTCCTATCAAATATATATATATATATATATATATATATACATATATATATGAAGCCGCAGCTGGTTAGCCTAGCTTAGCATAAAGACTGTAAACAAGTGGAAATGGCTAGCCCGACCCCGCAACCTGGTCTCACTCTGAAGTCGTCGCACTCCAGTGCTTGGGCAGTGACTTGCGGTCACTGACGAAAAAAGCCGTCCCTTTACGTCAACATGATACACGGCTGGTCACCGTTAAAGTTGAACGGCTCTCGGGTGTCCGGGGGAAACACAGCTGGTGGGTGGGAGCAGTGGTGGATGGGTCCAACAAACACAGAGTGGTGGAGAGTGGTGTTTGCATCCCTAAAGGCCAAACCCTGTTCTTTTTTCCTAAACTCATTGTTTTCTTTCAAAATACACTTATGTTTTCACAGGGAATTTACCGTTTATATACAGTCTCTTTCAAAATGAATGCACTGCATCAGTAAACTACGCAAATTGACGTTTTCTTTTCTCCAACAACTAACACACGTGGTTGGGTTTGGGCAACAAAAACATGTAATTAAATTTAGAAAAAAAGAACAGGATTTGGCTTTATAATCTTACAGGATGCGAACACCGCCCCCCCGGGTGAAAGTCAGTGTTTGTTGGACCCATCCGCCACCAGTCCCACCCACTCTACTTGGGCTTTTGCCACCTTAACTTTCATTCTTGTTCCGCTGCTTTTCCCCCTGACGCCGCCGAGCGCCGTTAAACTATAATGGCAACCAGCTGCATATCATGCCAATGTTAAAGGACAGCTTTCTTCGTCAGTGTCTGACGCCGCAAGACCCTGCCCAACGCCAGATTTCGACGACATGGAGTGAGACTGGGTTAAGCACCCCCACCTCCATCAGTAATGAGCTATTCCTAATAAAACTTTTGCCTAATCAAGCATAATAACTGGTATCTAGCAACATGAAACACATAACCCTAACCCACCTTTGTGTCTAACTGTATACAGTTTGTGTTTTAAAACTTAATCACTATGTAGTGTTTTGTGGTAATTTAGCTGTTCTTTTTGACACTAACAGTAAACTGCCAGCGGATGGCTCTCTTACTCTTATCCTTCCAAAATGGCAGACTCGCATTCCCATTCCCCATAACAAACCTCTCAGTAATTGACATACATATACATTTGTTTAACCCTTATTGTGATTTTAACTTCAGACAAAGTCAGGCTAGCTGTTTCCCCTCTACCCAGTCTTTGTGCTAGGCTAAGCTAGCCAGCTGCTGCCTCAGCTGTTAGCCTTCTTATCTAACTCTTAGCAAGGAAGCAAATAAGTATGTTTACCAAAATGCCAACCTACTGTTTTGAAGAGTGGAACTTAAACAGGTAATTGTGCTAGTGGATGTTGTTTTTCTTCAGAAGTCACTTGAAGTAGAAGAAATCTAACACTCTCTCTTCTGAACAAGACAAGCCTTTGCAGAAAAGGTAGGCTACAGCATGTGTCTGCACTGATTTTCATAATGTTTCAGCATCTGGTTTGTGTCCAACCATTCAGGAAGTAAGTTTGATTTCTGTCAACAAGTTCATTCCACACACACACACACACACACACACACACATACACACGCATGTCGGTCGGCAGTTAACACCAGCTTTGCCTGTCTGCCAGTTCACCCTCTATCTCCAGCTGAATAAATCACACAAACACAATTCGACTTGTTATCTTCCGCAAACGTGAATGCAGCAGGACTCTGACACAGGAATTCTCCTTTGAGGAAGAATAAAAAGACAACTTTGTGGTCTCTTTGAGGTTTCAGGAGAGTAAAAACACAATGTGGGCTACGACATGGGGAAATGGTCTGATTCACAACTGCTATCAGGCTGTCACTCAAAGTATCTGGGGAGAGTTGTTCATGTTGGCGAATGATTGAGCTATCACAGGAATAACACATGCTTTATACTTCCTATTCTATACAAGAGCTTCCACCTCCCTTTGACTACACACTGCAGCTCAGTCTACCCCTCTTTCTGTCTCGACCCCTCACCTTTGCCTTACTAGTCTCATCCATCTCTGTTCGCTGCTACCCTATAGCCAAGAAGCTCACCTATGGTACTCTCCCCTGACACCCTCACTTACACTTTGCAGACTGAGGATCACAATGAAGGACAAGGTGCTAATGATTTCCATTCAGTTTAGCCTCAGGGTTCAGGAATATACGTCCTGGATAAACCCTAAGATTTATGACATCAACATTTTATCTTCTTCTAAGAGAAAAAGGGCAGCGGGAATGGACGGGGAGTGTCATGCAGGAGCAACGACTACCTTTACTAATCCTCTGGCACCCCTACCAGCCCACATTACAGATGGAAATCACTGAAGGATTATAACGGCGAATCAGCTCCGCTCAGTTTAAGATGCCGTTCACCGCCAGCAGTCTCACCCCCATTCTATGTTGCTTTCATTTCTCTCTTCCTACCGCCCTCACATCACACCCCCCCTCCATCTAAAGTCAGTGCCTTAAGAGGAGAGATCTCACCAATTCAAAGTGTCAGCATGAGAACAATTAGCAGGCAGGTGCAGAAAATTGTTCTTTTCAAAATGAAGGTTATTTATAGATGCCCTCTCACTGAGTCGGACTTGTTGCCTCATTGTCACCTCATAGGCCTAAACACTTAAGGCTCTTTCCCTCTCTGGTTTTATCTCCTTCACACACACACACACACACACACACACACACACACACACACGCATGCCAGAAATACTCAAATACAGCTCAGACGCCCATAATTCAAAGCCACAAATATGAAGACAAAGCCTGTTGCTGCAAAACATCAGCTCAGATGTCAGATCAGACTGAGACATCAGTGATTCTCAATCCAATTACATTAATCGACCATAGAAAATCCATACTGAAGGTTGATGAACAATCTTTACTGCCAAATTACAGGGATGGCATGATTATAATTGAAGTTGGTTGTGGCTGTCACTATCTGTCTAATGAAATAATCTTGTTGAGCTAACCCTCGTGACCGTGATCATGACAGACATAATTATCAATCCCTTTTTCTAAATCTCGTGCTTTACTCCCCACATCATCTGACTCTCGATATGGAAATCGTTCAACTTGAGAAAGTTTCAAAAACATTTCTGTGTATAAAAGACAGGGGCGAAAGATCAAGTCAAAGACGATGACAAGAGGAAGATGTGAAGAGTCCAACATCATTTCCAAGGCAGTCCTCTGACTTCACAGGCACTAAAGACATCGAAGGTCACACACTTTCAAAAGGATCACTTATTGAAAACAGCCTTGCGTGATTCGGCGACGTCCACATGGCTTCATAACAGCTCCCACTTTGTGCGGCACGTTTAATTCAGTCCGCAAGGTCACAGAGGTCAGAGGACAAAGTGTTGCTCATCTTAGCTGACTAACAGCCACATGCTGCTCTGTGTGCAGCTTGCCTCCAAACACAGAGCACTACTGCTCTCTACTGCCAGCTGTGAGACACTCCCCAGCTGAAACGGGGCTCTCTTCTCTTATCAGGGTTCATTTTATCAATGACAATGAAAATGACAGGAGAGTCCTTCCTGTGTTTCACACCACAGAAACTTTTTGGTGGATCTTCTCCCTTTTTTTCCAAGAGGGAAGGTTTAGAGCTGCAGCTGCTGTGCTGAGGATACGAGCACATCTTGTCACGGCCTGTATCATGAGGGATGTAATCCCCATTGAACTGAGAAAGGCCTTATTATGATAAGATACACATCTTAATCCTCACAGTAAATAGCTTTCTGATTGTTGACCATCGCTGAAGCCTCCAGAGATATCCCCTTCTCAGACAACTGTCTGCCTTCTGCAGGATTTCTGTCTGGCAGACACTTGGTAAATAACCCTATCAGCTCTTAAAGGATCATTTAGCTGGTTGGAGCTTGTTATTAGATTTCTATGATCCTAATGTGTGATTGAATTTTGATTGAAAAAAAGTCATAATTGAATACAATAGCCCTGATATTATATTCTAGTGACACAATTGTCTGTGGTAAGTATGTTGTGTTGTCTCCATCTGGTGGCATCTGGTGAATTTACAGGATTTTATTCCATGCGTGGCCTTTTTATGTCAACCCAGGCACATACACACTCAGTGATTCCTCATATTATATTTGCAGATAGCATTTGCTAATACCTAACTGTTCACTGAAAGTTTTAGCTGTCAAATAATCTGTTCAAGTTTGCAGCCTGAGCTCAGTGAATAAAATCCAGAAAACTCTATTAAAAAACTCTATGGAATAAAACAAGCAGCAGTGACATCAGTGGCATTATTCATTCATTCATTTTCCGTAACTGCTTATCCTGTTAGGGGTCGCAGGGGGGGCTGGAGCCTATCCCAGCTGATATTGGGTGAGAGGCAGGGTTCACCCTGGGCAGGTTGCCAGACTATCGCAAGGCTGACACATAGAGACAAACAACCATTCACACTCACATTCACACCTACGGACAATTTAGAGTCACCAATTAACCTGCATGTCTTTGGACTGTGGGAGGAAGCCGGAGTACCCATGGAGAAACCCCATGCTGACACGGAGAGAGGGGCTCCCCCACCCTGGGATTTGAACCAGGAACCCTCTTACTGTTGTCGCCTGGTTAGCATTGTAGCATTGTCACATTGCCATCAGTGGCATTATTGTCTTCTAAATGTTACAAAAACTATATGATGAAAATTCAAGTGCATGAGCAACAAGAAAAAATTACATCTGTATAATGTGCTACTTTAGCATGTCTGCTCTGTGGTACCTTTGATGTAGTTTCTGTTGCACGGATCAAACGCAGATATGTTTATGATAATGTTAGTGCCTGGTTTGCATATATAGAGGCACAAAAATATTAGAAACACCTCCAAGTTTTCATCCAATCCAATACAGCATCACCACAAACTACAGCTTCAATCTCCAGATGGCATCCTCACCTCTCTGACACAGTGTGAACAACAATATGACACAAAAAGTTTTACACAACTTTATTACAGGACTGTTTTATTGAGCTGCAAGACGATTTCTAAAGGTTTCTACAGTCTGGTTCCACAGTAAATATGATTTTATCTTGTATGTGTGAAGTGAAATCAACAACTTATATGGACCTGAGGCTACATGTTTTGACACCTACTAGTACAAGGAAAAATAGATTGCTCAATATATTGATATTTTTAGTTCTCTTATGTACTTGTCTGTGCATCACAACATCATGTAAAAACGTTATTACCAGCACAATAGCCTGAGCATCCATTACATATTGTAAGTGTTTATCCAGCGCTGACAGCTCTCAGAGCGCTCGATGCTCAAGTGTCTGGAAGCCTTTCTTCTTCTTTTGATGGACTGGGTCTTTACAGCCTACTCCATGCTCTCCTATCTGCCATATGGTGCGCTGGTACAAGAAAAGAGCTCTCTTGAAACTGCATTTTCAGTCTGCCATACATGAAGGAAAACACTAAAACATCTCTCTCATCTTTTAAGACTGATTAAGCTCTCTGAAAGTTTAGTTACTAGATTAGCAGTGATGTCATTTCAACCCGAGGTACAAAACATAAAAACAGAGAAATATGTTTGTGCATTAATATTGTTATATATTGCATTATTGGGATATTATGACAGATACAGCAACATTTAAGCAGCAGCTTGAGTCTTACTAATCAGGTTTTGTTTCGTCTGTAAAAAAAAAAAAAAATCAAACCTGAGAGGCAGGTCAAATATTTTGTTAATTAGATGTTATTCAGTAAAGTAGCTGTAGCTGTCAGATAAACATAATCATGGGGCAATTATGAGACAACGGCCCTCTGGGCACAGATATGCAAAAGCCCCCAACCACCTCATCTACATGGGAGCAATACACACAGACTATGTGGCAGATTTGCATCTCTTCTTCACTGTTGTGCATCTTTTTGTGGTTTTGTATCTTTTTGTGATCATTTATGTTTCTTAATTTTGTGTGTCTTTATTGTGATGCTGTATCTTTGAGGTACATTTGTGTCTCTTTGTGGTTGTTTTGCCCCTTTTGTAGTTATTTGTGACTCTTTGCATCTGTTTGTGGTCCTTAAGGGTCATTTCCTGGTCAGTGTATGTTAACTTGAGTGGCATTTTGCAAGTGAAGGCAGGTGGCCCCTGACACTTTGGGCCCCTGTGCCCATTAAGCCCTTTTAGTAGTCCATCATCCATGAATGTAGTGGAGTAAAAAGTAAAATATTTGACTCCAAAATGTATTCAGATAAAAGTATAGAGCTTTTCTTTGCCACCTGGCAACCATTTTTAATTTTTGTGGCAAAAATGGACGCTGGAGAATTGTAATGAAACGTTCATTAGGTACTTTTTTTAATTTTTATTTATTATTTTATTTTATTTATTTTTTCTGCCCTCTTGTCTATTGGATGTCCTTTGGCTGGTCTGACTTTCTCTGCTTGTTCCTGAGTTTGTCTTTTTGTCCTGTTGGTTTGTATGTTGATGCTTTGGGCATCTTTATTGATATATCATTATAATACCTTGTTTTAAAAATAAGTATAGAGCTCCTATAAGTCAAAATTGTACTTAAGTGTAGTACAACAAATTATAGTAGTCTCCCATGTGAGGAAATTGCATCATTTTTCATACAGAAAATAAACTTTTAGTATTTTAAGTGTTAAGAGTTTGAATAAATAAAAAGTACAGACTGGAATTAATTGTTCACTTAAAATAACGTTTTTGTGAGACTCGTGTCAGACAAAAGGCAGCTGTTAACACCTGTGATCAGTGGTGCAGCTCTGACTTTGAAGCCCTGCTTTGTGGCTCCCGTCATGCTGAGTAAACCGCTGACCCCGCGAGCTCCGTCCGTCCCCGCGTCACGTGCTCAAACGACACCCTGCAGAGACGTGATTTCATGCATCCACCCATTTTCTTTCCACTCCATCGACCGGACTATTCTCGCGATGAAACAGGAGGTATGTTTACTGCTGGGAAACAGTGTTAATTAACATGGCCCAAAACCTGAAGTCATTGCAGGCCTGCAGACTCAGCAAAGTCCGCTCACTGTAACTACTTACTGTCCCTCTCTCAGAGTTCATCAATTAGCCTCCTACCACAGATTACATTGACTTAATGAACCGTTACTTTAACTAGAATATTACTTCCCCTTTTCCCAAATTAATGAGGCCGCTAATTGTCCTAATTTGCGTATGAAACCCCGGCATTTCGATTTCTCTCTTTGCTCAGGAGAGCCACCTCCGTAGCTCCGGGTGTGTGGGGATAATTACAGAGTAGACTGCTCCCAACATCAAGAGGCGCACTGTTCCTGGTGCACGATTGCGTGGAAAAAATGGAAACGCTGTATTGTTGCAAAATTAAGGAGTCTTTAATTAAAACACTGGAGAGGCACGAGGCAAAACGGTGGCTTACTGTATAGAGTAAGAGTAAGTAAGATGGTGAGGGAAAACTGTTATTAAATTCGTGTCAACCTGTTTATATATTACTACACATTTAAACATGATAAAATGAATCTAAAAAAGTATAGTAAGGGTTGGTTTATTGTGCACATAAGGAACAAACACAATAAAATTAAAATATATTTGTCAAGGCTGTAGCCAGGGAGTCAACACTGGGGGGACCAAATCTGCCGGGGGGTTCCCCCACCCCAGAAAAAACAAACTAAAAAATAAAAAATTGTATTTTGAGCATGTACAGCTATAAAGTATACCATACAAATACGCAATAAATTAAAGCTACAACTGTCTACATAAATGACATGTGCAGCACAATATGAAACGAAACAGAGATAGCACCATTGTTGGTTGCTGGTGAATGCATGGCAATTTTAAAAGCCATATAGAGGCATTATGTTTTTGGGTTGTCCGTCCCATTCTCGTCAATGCATCATCTCAAGAACGCTTTGATGGAATTCTTCAATTTTGGCAAAAACGTCCACTTGTACCCAACGATGAACTGATTAAATTTTGGTGGTCGTAGGTTAAAGGTCAATGTCACTGTAACTCTGTCTGTCTCATTCGTTTGAACATGATATCTCAAGAACGCCTTGAGGAAAATTCTTCAAATTTTGGCAAAAACGTTCACTTGCACTCAACAATGAACTGATTAGATTTTGGTGGTCAAAGGTCACTGTGACCTCGCATCTGTCTCATTCTCGTGAATGCAATATCTCCAGAGAACCTTAAAGAAATTTTTTTCAAATTTGGCACAAACGTCCACTTGGACTGAAGAATAGATTAGAATTTGGTGGTCAAAGGTCAAGGTCACTGTGATGTTGTCCGTCTCATTCTTTTGAACACTATATCTCAAGAGCGCCTTGATGGAATTCTTAAAATTTTGGCAAAAACATCCACTTGCACTCAACGATAAACTAATTAGAATTTGGTAGTTAAAGGTCACTGTGACCTTGCATCTGACTCCTTCTTGTGAATGCAATATCTCCAGGACACCTTAAGAGAATTTCTTTAAATTTGACTCAAACGTCCACTTGAACTGAAGAATAGACTAGAATTTGGTGGTCAAAGATCAAAGGTCAAAAGTCAAGTTCAGTGTGACCTTACCAAAAACGTGTTTTTGGCCATAACTCAAGAATTGTCAAGAATTTTGACAAAACCGCATATAATTCGGAAGTGATGAGTTTTTACACCCAAAAGGTTAAAAGGTCAACTTCACTGTGATGTCATAATGTTCTGCTTAAAACACTTTTCTGGACGTTACACAACGTCATATCTCAGGAACTGAGGGGAAAACATTTGGTCAGACACTGAATCGATGACACTAATCTTGAAACTATGCTGATTGTATAGATCTTTGTGTGGCCGGGGGAAGATGGGTGTGAAGCATCCATGTTTTCACAGACATGGATATAAACTGTAAGAGAAACTTGACTGGTGCACAGAGGCATACAACCGCAGGGCAGTATTTCTAGTATCAACATATTGTGGGGGACATTTTGAGCAGATCTGAATACAGGAGGTGATGTGTCCCAGACAAATCTATATTAGAATTGCATCAAGGCAGGTGGTCCTGCTTGAATTGACTGTGTCCTTGGAAGACTGGATGGGAGAGGCGTTTGGGAGGATGAGGAGCTCGCCGGTGAATGCCAAAGTAATTGCTGGAAGACCCTATGCTACCCCATCGAGGTTGGCTGCTGAGGATTGCCAGCCAGTCCCTCTACAGGGCCCTCATGTTGCTGGGGATCAGAGGACTGCACAGCAAGAGAGCCATCAGGGACATCACTGATGCTGCTGAGAGGGCATCAAGATGGCTGTGGATCAAAAGGAGATATCCGTGGACCACAGTAGCTACCTAGAAACGGGCTGGAGTCTGATCAACACTAGCTGGGTCACCTGGGCGTGGGTGGATGATGCTGAAAGACCTGAAACGCCTGATGACCCCTGGTTACATCACTGCTTACTGTTAATTTATTGATGAAACTGCATCTGGAAATTGTGTAATCTGACCTTTGGCCATTTTGGTTTTGTGGGTCCGTGACTTCCAAATAATATTGTAGGAAATTGTCCTGGAAATCACTATGGACACCAATTATGAGGGAATTTGAGACTGTGTTAAAGTGGTACACTTCCTATCAATGCATTCAAATTACCTCCTAGAATAATATAAAGAATCAGAAGGTCAGGTGAGCTTTTTTAAGCAGACAAGCGTACAACTCAACATATGAAGACTATATTAATAAATTAAGAATTACACGGGTTTAAATGGAGCAATCCTTTTGAGAGATTGCCATTTTCCCTCTTTAATTAGTACCAAATTATCTTTTTTTTTCTCTGGGAAATGATGACAAAATTAAAAGGCCTGTAAAGTATAAGTGGTATTGTAATTTCTGAAGCCTGTGTGGATTGTATGGACATATTGTTCTTCCTATAGGATATTATAATGTCTTGAACAGGTGGACAAAGAGACAGAGACACGACACATCAAACGAAATCTCTAAAAATTGAATTAATTATAGATCGCTTGGGCATGATTCCCAACTGTTCCCCTGGGATAATTGAGGAGCTTCTAAGGCATCCCCAGTGAAATGAGGACTGCTATAATTTCACTATTAGGCCTGCCTCATTTGCTAGAAATTAGAACAATGAGACAAGGTATTATTATTGGAACTACTCTCAGTCTCTCCATTATCAGCCCACGAGGAACCGACCAATCCCTGCTGCAAAACAGATGCACAGTATTTTACGATGTTCAACTGCAACCAAACAGTGTGACTGGTTGAGAGGCATTAATTTGTACTCACCAGTTATTGCCACCCACAGTGTGTGCTCTAACAACTTTAATCAGAGTTAAATAGTAGCCACGGAGCATGTGTTGACACAAGAGGGTGCTGCTGTGGTTGGCTGGATGGGTTTAGGGTTTAAATAGTTATGGGTCAAGATAAACTGTTGGGACTGTTGCCAGGTTCCATCACCAACGTCATCTGGCAGCTGCAGTCGTGGATGGCGCTCTGGTTGCCAAGCTGGTGACATATTGTGAAACCATTATTAGCTGTAAACTGAGTTGTGAGATTGGTGAGGCATTTTGTGCCAGGTTGGTTTGTTGTTTCGCATCGTGGGATGTTCCATCGGACACTGCAGCCTCTCACTGAAAGTCTCTTCAAGGAGTTTACAAGGAGCACTCCAAGGCAATGAACACACAGGTCCTCACCGGGAACAAATTGATCCCACTTGTTTACATTCTGCTGCAGTCAGCAGTAGTTACAGCCTACCTGTTCCTGTTTATCACGAGACAGAGTCCAGGAGCCAGAAATCCATCTATGTGCCACTCTGAGTGTCTACAGGGTTTCACTCAGCAGTGTGTCCTCTGGTTATCTCCTGCCTCTTGGAACCGGGCCAACACTGTACTTTTTATTTCACTGAATTTGTTTGAGAGCCAATAGTTATAAGTTAAAGTTTCAGATTTAATATATGGTTTTTAAAATATGATGCATTGTCCAGATTTCTCCTTGGTCATTAGCTGAAGGTCCACACAGTTTAATACATTCAGTGTCATATTTGCATTTGGCCATGTCGTTGAGCTAGTTTGCTGTCTCGGTCAAGTAGTTGTCCATTTATCACTCACTCTACAGCAGGAAACGGCACTTCAAAATAAAAGCTCTGTGTTGGAAATTCACTGTACTTAACCCACTTTTGGACACTCAAATGTTTGAAAGTGTGAAGCATTTATTTAATAAAAAAAAAATCTGCTGTTTTTCTGAATTAATTAAATAATTTTTTTCATCAGTTCAGACAAACAATAGCAGATTTTTTTCATGACAACTTTTCTCAGAATTTTGAGATGATAATTTGTAAGTCAGAAAAACTATCAAGTTAATGCACTTCTAAGGTGTTTCTGTACAAATCTGCAATTTTTGCTATTATAAGTGTATACCAAAAGGCCCGAACATACTCGGGCGGAATGTACACGGAGCAGACCACAAGCCCTGTGCGCACAAAGCTCAGATTTTATGACCGCGCGGACTCCGCTCTGCGCACCAGTGACTGCTCGGCATGTATTTTTCACATTGATGTGCAAGAATTGTGGGTAATGTAGTGTGTTTCACGGACATTTTTACAGTAAACTACAACACGAAAGTGCGCATGACTATGGAAGCCTGAATGACTGCGGACATTCCTCGCGGAATCCATTCCGCTTATAGTATGCCCGAGTATGTTCGGGCCTTAAAGGTCTAGTGTTTGGAATTTAGTGGCATCTAGTGGTGACGTTGCAGATTGCAACCAACTGAAACTTCTCCCATGTGCCAAGTGTGTAGGACAGGGGTGTCCAAACTTTTTTGAATGGTGGCCAGATTAGATAATGTGAAAATATCTGAAGGGCCAGATGCGTCTTGCATCTTATTGGTTATTAAAAAAAATCACATACAAATGAGTCAAACACAATGATGTCATCTTTCAGTAAGAAAGTATGCAACTTTCCACCACTCCTGAATGACTTCATATGTCTATGCTATGGCCATGTCTGCTCCCTTGCAGGAAATGTCTTCTGCTAGAATGTTGCAGAGAAAAGTTGCAGTGGTGTGAACTGGACTTTGGAAGAGGACCCGTTCCATATGTATGTATGCTCATTCTAAGGTAACAAAAACAAGATTAATCTTAGTTTTGAGTGATTATAAATGAATGAAAACCTTGTTATGGGTATTATATTTAATTTCTGCCAATATGTCCCCCTAAATCTTACACACTGGAACTGGAAGTTGGCCGACATTTTGCTAATAATATTTTTCAGTACAAGTTTTCAATGCAGACTCAAATTTGTAATGGATTATTTTTGCGTTGTATGGAAATAACTTACGGAAAGTTGCCTTCAACTCGCCAGTTGACAGTCATGCTGTTGCCCCCACCCCCCACCCCCTCGCCTGGTGGGACCCATCAGTCTCTCTCTTGCAGGAGGTCAATAGAAGTTGACCTCAGAAATGTTCCTCACACCTCCTCGGCCTCCGCTGCCACTCCTCCGCTCACGCCCAGCACCAGATGGGAAGTGTAGCCGCATTTTTAAAGCCAGCACGCAGGGTTGCAGGCTGTTGCGCTGGCAGTGGGGCTGAAGGAATGAAATATTCATGTCGCCCAAAAAATGAATGGACACCCCGGGAAGGAGAGCGTGCCGATTTATTCAACTAAGACCAGGCCTCATTAAACTGCTGGCAGCGAGGCAGGTCACGGTGATTTTCTTTACTAGTGTGCGACCCCGACTGTCACACACACATACACAAACACAGAAGAAGAGGAGAGAGGGCCACTGAATGCTAAATTTGTCCAAGTTGCCATCATCACAACATCTCAGATCTCCCACCGGACAGCTGAAGTGGTTCCTCTCATGTAATTGATGACCTAATGAGTGATTAGCTCTTGTGTCAGAGCAGTGAGCGTCAGTGTGAAAGCTGAGTTGTTGCTGCGCACGGCATATGGGAGACGTGGGTGACACTGGTTGTGACAGAGGTGTGTAGCTTGTGTTAGGTGCCAGGGGACACCAGCTGATAGGCACAGGGGCCACGTGACTGATCAAAATTAATTAATCTGACTTGATTTGATCAAGCCTAGGAAATAAAATCCTAATGTTACTACTACTACTACTAATAATAATGATGATAATAATAATAATAATAATAATGATAACAGCCTAATGGAACTTTTTGCATTATGACACAGGCCTATGCATGTTTTGATCCTCACTTCTCGCTAAATGATTCATAAATTGCCCTCAGACAACTTATCAGTTATCATGGCTGTGCTATAGACAGGTGTGTCTCAAGCCTTGCCTTCCACCTGTTCATTTATTATTCTTCTGCAAATAATCTGCAAAAGATTGTCTACCTTTTACTGTTTGTTTGAGAACAAACCTCAACGCTGCCAGATCCCTCAGGGGTCAGACCGAAGTGAAGGAGTCAGTTCCTTTGCTCATGAGAAAGATGCCCAAATTCATTTTCCATGGACTGGGATTGGCTACAGTCTATATGGATGTTGATGATGGTAATGATGGTGATGATTATGTAGTGTAAAATGTTTGTTCTTAACAGCACAACACACTAAATTTAAACAATATCTGATTAACTTTTTAAATAAATAGACCTACTAAGCTTTAAAGGAACAGTGTGTAGGATTTACCGACATGTGAGGATTGTTGATTGCAACCAGCTGAACTTTCTATCATTAGCCAAGCATGAACTCCCAGTTACAGTTGTTGTTATTGGGAGCCAAATTATCCGCAGAGGTCTCTTCCTCTCCAAAACAAATGGACCATGTGATTAAAACTGATAAAAACGCTGAATAAAGCAGTTTCATATTACAAATCAGCACTGATAGGCACGTTGCAGATGGGCTGCTAGCCTAGCACCTGCTTATATGTGCTCGCCTTTTTTCTAAAATAACTTAACATCCAGATGTTCAGGAGGTTTTTACTGGGAGCCAAATCATCTGCAGAGGTCAGTTCCTAACCAAAACAAATGGACTCAGTTAAATTAACTGGTAAAGACGCTGAATAAAGCAGTTTCACATTGAAATTAGTGTTTTTCAATGCTGTTCGGCTTGTCACAGAGGGGCTACTAATTACGGTGGCTGATGTAATGGCTCTATCTAGAGCCAGTATTTGGTTTGTCCATTCTGGGCTACTGTAGAAACAAATGACACATTCTAAGGTAACGGAAACATGACAATTTTTATTTTCAGGTGATTATAAGCTAAGGAAAACAGACTTATTAAGTTATATTCAATTTCTGCCAAGACGCCCCACACACTGGACCTTTAAAATACCCTATAAAAATAATATATAATCTTATAAAAATAGAAATCACAAAATAATTGTGTAAAAAAGTATTTTGGGTGGAGGGAAAGATCAGAAAACTCTATATGTCCAAGCTGCAAGCACAGGTTGTTTAATTTACTAATTAACAGTTTGGGCGTGTTAATTTATTTATTTCTGGAAAACCAAAATAATAAAGCCAGCAGCAGACATGCAGCTCAGACTTTCCTGAACAGCTTCATTAGACATCTTCTCCTAAACTTTTGAAACATATACGCCATGCTCTTGAATGATTAATACCGCGGCTCCCCTCTGTGCGAGCACAATAACAAGGTCGTGATTGAGTTACAAAGCACAATGGGAGAGAAAAAGTCGAGCTTTGTCTAATTGTTCGTTGACAGGGTCAGAGGGGATTGTACGATTGGCTGCTGCCTCCTGAGGCTGCAGGGCTGTCAGGGCTGTTTGAAGAGCTGGGAGTGACACCAAGGTGACTGAGGGGAGGTGGTATAAATTGCTGGCGCGGTGCAAAGCACTCCAGAGACGAGGGCATCAGCCAGAGTCTTATGTGTGACCTTTTCCCTGCCGTGCACGACCACAGGCCATTGCAGTGATGACTGCAAAAGCAGAGCTTTCAAGCTGGCCGGAGTACCCTGAGGACTTCAGCCTGCTGCAGCAGCGCAACCTTGCCCACATCAACTCCAAGACTTGGATTTCATCTAATTCAATCCATGCGTTCTCCAGGAGGGACGCGCACGGAGCTGCAGACTCTGGCCTCGCGCTGGAGAAACTTGTGCCAATGAGTAAACTTCCTGTGTGCCAGACTGCTGCAGACGCCGCAGAGGCAGACTGTGACAGGGCAGCAGAGGGGGGAAAGCCGAGCCACTTTGGCCCGCAGAAACACAGGCGCGTCGCAGCCAACGCCAGAGAGAGGAGAAGGATGCACGGCCTCAATAAGGCGTTTGACGAGCTGAGGAGCGTCATCCCCTCCCTGGAAAACGAGAGAAAGTTGTCCAAGTACGACACCCTCCAAATGGCGCAGATTTACATCACTGAGCTGTCGGAGCTGCTGGCTGGTGTAGTTCACCCGGAGTGCAGGAGTCCCCGTCCAGCTGCTGCGGACAAGTCCTCCAGGCGGAGTCTGATCCACTCTCTGCGGCCAGCGGACACTGCGCAGTCCCCGAACCCGCTGACCGGAGAACAGCGGGACCCCTCCGCCTCCGTCGGCCACCTCATAATATTCGGACCTACATCTGACTTGGGGTCAAATCAATCAGTGACTTCTTCCAACAGCAGTGATGGGGAATCTTCGCACCTCAGTGACATGGAGGAGAGTCAGAGTGGAAGACAGTAACACAAAACCACTGCAGTGTCTGTTAGAGACAGAACCAGGAGAACCAAATATCAGCTTGTAGAAACATTGATCATGTCACATAGTCCTTTATTTTCTCCTGTCATTTGAAATAGTTTAGAAATTGCACTGTCAATGAGAAAAACTTACTGAAACCCTGATTTTTTTTTACTTCCTAAGGCCACAGAGGCCTTTTTAATGCACTTTATGGTCTGAACCATCACTACAGACATTCCCAGTGTCAGTGACATTTGTCTAAATTAAAACAATTATTTTGATATTTATGTAAAGCTATGGGGTATTTTTATGATGATTGTTTTGCTACAATAAAGATATGCTTAAAACACCAGTGTGCATTTTGAGTTGTTTTGTGTATTTCATTTTGTTACATGTCAATATTTATACCATGTGAAGCAGACTGAAGCCTCCATGTTCAAAATGTTTTAGTCATTGCAAAACGGTTATACTGCCGTGTGACAAAACAAACGTACGCTCTTTACAAAGGGAAGTTAGAAGAGCAAACATAAAGCTAACTCCAAATCTGCTGTTCAACAATCAGGGCCGTAATCACCTATTTAACATTGGGAGGGACCATTTTTAATCTACAGCAGGGGTGTCAAAGTCAAACTCATACAGCCCAGTTTGATCTCAGGTGGGCCAGACCACCTTTGTTATGTAAAGAATTTCAAGTACATTCTATAGATGTTCATCCCTTTACAAAACAGATGAACGGCCTGACATGGCTTGACAAAAATAAGTTACGTTTCAACAGAATGACTCAGTTTTTCCACATTTAGTCAGTCTACTTCTCAGTGTCATTACATGTGCATTTATCCACGCATTTCCTGATACAGATTCTTATGAACTGAAGGAGCTGATTGACAGTATTTTGCACAACATTCAATATCTTTAAACATGGTCACAGTATTGATTGATATATTAGAGAGCTGTATTCTGGTCAGAGTGGGAAAGACTCTGAAGCAGACTTTTACATGAAGTATGCATTGTTTAACTTGCTCCTGAAAACTGGCACCTCTTAGTCTCGTCATCTTGTGGGCCGGATTGGACCCTTTGGCGGGCCGGTTCTGGCCCACAGGCCGTATGTTTGACACCCCTGATCTACATCTACTGTGACCCAACCCCCAAGGGGCTTGAAACAGCTAAACAGACCACTTTAAAACATCTTCAAACAATCTTAGATCAGTTCTCAAAGACTTGAGTACTGAGTGCCATTTCAGGGAGCCAGCTGAGGGCCGCAGTGCACACACTATGACTAATTTTTAATGACTTTTTTTATGACATACTAACACTTAACTATCACATCTGACAGTGATAAAGCCTACATAACACTCAAATTACGCTCCAGTTTTTCATCTTTTAATACATTTGAAAGTGACGAAACAGAGACAGCACAGTCTTTGACACTGATTGTATCTTTCCACAGCAGCTTCTGCTGGAGAGCAGCAACACCACAGGCATAAATCACATGCAGAGCTGCAGCACACTGTAATACTAGGACCGGTAGTAGTAATAATGGCAATTTGTTAAGTTTATTTATGATTACAATTACATTTGCTAATGATTACTCCGGACAGCAGAGAGTGGTTGCCTTTTTTTAATGGGGGTATTTTGAGCATATTCAAATATTACCATATATATTACGGTAACTGCCGAGGTAACAAGGAAACATTTTTTTTCCAAAGCTATTTCCATAATGAAACAGTCCACAAGTGTTCCCTCAGCTTATCAGCTCACGGCTATGTCACATTAAAGATACTGCGGCACATATACTGTAGCTTCTTTAAAATTCCAGCAGTAAAGAACAACACTACTCAAATCTAGTTATTGCAAAGATAATCCACAGAATAAAATGCATTCCAGATGCTTTTCTCAGGTTACAGATAAATATACAAACATCTACAAGCCAAAATCTGATGCCAAATGTTTCCAGCTAAAGGGATTTCAAAGATATAAAGAAACTAATTATGCTTTATGACAGTCTATCATGGTTAAAAACTGCTCCTCCTAGTCTGTCTGTTAGCTAATAGGCTACTGAGAAAATGTGGGGCTGCCCACTCCAGAGGGAAGAGGTGGCTGGAACTTTGCCAGGTCCTTAGAAATGATTTCTGCCAGCCTGTGTTTAAAACTGCCAGGGGCCTCTGTGGGGCCAACATGGGTAGAGGAGCTGATGGCCTCCTCCATCTCCTTCATGTCATCCACCGCCTGTGCCTGTGTATTGTACCCTGGCGGGTTGTAGTTATTCGCAGGGGGCTGGCGCTGGTATCGGGGCCTGGGTGGGGTGCTGGGAGCAGACTTGGGCGGGGTGGAGGGGCGAAGATGGGGAACAAACTCAGGTAGGGGTGACGAGAGGGGCTGCAGCTGGGGATTTAGGGGAAAATCAACTATTTTCAAATCTGAATAGATGCACTCTGAGAACCCTGCAGGTTTGAACTCATCAGGTCTGATTATAGGAGGTGTGGCTCTCCTTAGGTTGTAATAAATGCTGTCCTCCATGACAGTATCCAGGTTTACAGCCTCCAGGGAATGACATCTATCAGCCTCATCCTCATCTTCATCTCCCACAGCCTCCCTGCTGTTAGAGAGATGAGTTTGGACAAGAGATAGCCGCTTTACATTTAGCACGGGGGTGTCATTTATAGTAGAGTAGTGGTCGGCAGACTCATCCTCTGTGTCTGCAGAAACATCTGCAGGACTGTAGACATGGTGACCAGAGGGCCAGCTGGTTGTGGTTGGGAGATTAGAGTCACAAAAGGATCTCCTGTGGACACTGGTTGGCTGAGAAGGGGACATCCTCTCCACAGAGCACTGCCTTGATATATTCTGGAAGATCTGGGGACCGTGCCTGGACAGGAAGATGAACACTCCCTCTCCTGACTCACAGCGCCGGCCGGCTTCAATGCTAAATCCACCCTGCAATCACACGCAGCAACACACACCTTAAAGGAATATGCTGACGTTATGGAAAATATTCTCATACTTTCTAGCTGAGAGTTAGATGAGAAGAGCGATATCACCGTCTGAGAAGGGGTATCCATCTTCTCATCTGACTCTCGGCAAGAAAGCCATTAAGCACAGTTTCCAAAATGTCAAACTATTCCTTCAAAGATATGTAAATGATCCCAGCTAAATGCCAGGTCTATCATGACTATGGTGATGCACTTTGAATATATTTTCATCATTTCCAATATGAGGGGAATTCATAAGTACTTTACCTCAACCTGTCCGTATTTGCGTAAGAGCCTGTACGGCCAGCGATAGAATATGTGACCAGTATTGATGGCCAGCAGAGTCACAGCGTCTTTTTCTGTGGAGACCAGATACTCCCCGGACAACTTGCACCTCCTGGATGCCTCTGTGCTCTGGACTGTCACTTGGTACTGGTTTGGAGGAAGGGTCAGATCTAAACATGACAAGACATGACATCATCAGCCACTTTAAACATCATAGCACACTGAGGTTAGTGCAGCATGCAGTAAATACACATGAAAGTACTGGATATTTCACATGACGTCTGCGCAGCAATACATTAGCATAGGGAATAAATATACACTAAGTACATTCTTATACAGAAAAGGGCTGATTTAAAATTGCTTGCATTCTGCTAATCTCTCAGTGTGACTGGGCTGCCGGGATTTTTCAGCAGAAGTGTAATCCATTAGGAAATAAAAAGAAATAAATGTGTGTAAGCCAGAGCTTGCTGACGCTAATGCATTCTGCCGTTCATGTTTGAATAAATTAGTGACTTTAGCTGCTGCTGACACATATTCAAGGTTTCTGCTGATGTCTTGAATTTGTGACTCTGTGACATCTAAACTTCACTACTGCTAGCTTCTTCCTGGTCTGTTTCCTTTATTATAATACATTCTCCAATTCACTCTTAAGACATTATTAAAGGGACAGTTCACCCCCAAAATCAAAAATACATATTTTCCCCCTTACCTTTAGTACTTTTAATCAGTGTAGATTGTTTTGGTGTGAGTTGCAGAGTGTTGGAGATATCGGCTGTAGAGATATCTGCCTTCTCTCCAATATAATGGAACTAGATGGCACTCGGCTTGTGGTGCTCAAAGTGGCAAAAATGCATTTGAAAAACTCAGCAGCAATGTCTCTTTCTAGAAATCATGACCTGGTTACTCAAGATAATCCACAGAGCTTGTTGTGAGTAGTTTCATGTAGGAACTATTTTCTGTCTACCGAACTACACCTGCCAACTGAATCAGTGCTCAGAAGGAACTGTGCATCTACTCATGGACAAGAGACTCCTGCTTGTGACAGCATGAGATGTTATTATTTATGGCTCAGTGATGCTAGGTGAGCTAGCAGTAGATGCACGCTTCCTCCTGAGCAGTGATACAGTTGACCGGTGTGTTGAGTAGAAAGAAAATAGTTCCTACAAGAAACTACTCATAACAAGATCTTTGAGTTATTTAAAGGGAAATTTTGGTTTATTTTAACCCGTCTCCTATCGTCCTAAATTTGGTTCAAGTGACTAGTGACATACAGATAATAGTTAGCATGTTAGCTGTTAGCCTAGATACAGCCGTAGCGTCAGACCTGTTAAAACATAATTGAACGGGCATCCCTTCAAGTGCAACGTTAGTCCACTAAACAAGCTTTTTTTCCACAAAGACCACCTCATATCGTTAGGATAAATGTCAGAGAACATATAGAAAATTACATGTAAACGTGTTGTCTTACCTTACCGGTGTGCTGCCATGTTTGTTTACAATTTAGCTCTGCTTTCCAAAGCGCAGCCGAAATATCGCGAGAACAAGCAACGATCTCATAGTGTGCCTGAACAAGCAGCAACAGCTGGAAGGCAGAACCGGACAGTCGCCTGAACGGAGGAGGAGGAGAGAGAGAGGCGCAACAGGTAACGTTAGAGGACGAGAGAGGAGGAATGGCTGCTGGAAGGCAGCATAGCTCTGGAAATTGGTGGAGTAGCTGTGAATGCTGTGCCCCAGTGCCCACAGAAGAGGAATGCCTCTGTTGCAAGGAATGGGAGCGGTTGCAGCCTTATTTTCTAGGTCTGGATGTGACCGAAGACGAGACACCTCCACCTGAAGTAGTATCCAGCTGGGCTTTATCTAGAGCTGGCGAGATATATTTCGGCTGCGCTTTGGAAAGCAGAGCTAGAGGGATAAACAAACATGGCAGCACACCGGTAAGGTAAGACAACACGTTTACATGCCATTTTCTATATGTTCTCTGACATTTATCCTAACGATATGAGGTGGTCTTTGTGGAAAAAAAGCTTGTTTAGTGGACTAACTTTGCACTTGAAGGGATGCCCGTTCAATTACGTTTTAACAGGTCTGATGCTGCGGTTGTATCTAGGCTAACGGCTAACGGCTAACATGCTAACTATTATCTGTATGTCACTAGTCACTTGAACCAAATTTAGGACGATAGGAGACAGGTTGAAATAAACTGAAATTTACCTTCAAAGTTGTTTAAATGTATTTTTGACCAACCAACTTTGAGCACCACAAGCTGAGTGCCATCTAGTTCCATTGTATTTAAGAGAGGGCAGACATCTCTACATCCGATATCTCCAACACCTGGCAAGTCACACCAAAACAATCTAGATTTATAAATAGCACTACAGCTGTAAGGAAAAATACGTACTTTTGATTTTTGATTTTACACCATCATTCCAGTTTCTTGCAACTTGAGTCAAAGTTTTGATTGCTGATGTGGGAGCATTGCAGCATCACTATAATATAGTTTGACAGGGCATGAAACACCAACAGACAATCTGACAAATAGCTAAGACTAACTTAAACTAAACAAATTTTTTTTGATTGCTCGTTGACTGATCAGCTGTCATCTACAGACTGACGAGCATTACCAGTTTTCCAAGATGAGTAAAGGTCATTATCCGCCATGGTCAAGTCATTTCCTCTCTCGAAAGCCCCTTTGTCTGATTCCCCAGGATCCTTCTGTAAACACAGTGGCATGGTAAACATTACATGGAGTGTACACCATCCTCTTATCACCATTTTATGACTTCAAAGAGGTAAGATGCAAGAAAGGGCATAGCTTGTGCAAGCACAAGAATTAGAGAAGTGAAGAGACAGAAGTTACAGATACTGTATTAACTTCCTCATTGTCCTGTCTGATTGTCAGTAAGGTTTATCCCCACCTTTTCCAAAGTACAACTCCTGATGTAAAAAGAGAAGAAGAAAGTTGCACTGGCCAAGAGGAGAGATGTGTGATACCTGGAAGGCTAGAAGGCAGAGGGCACTCAGCCAGTCCTGGGTTGTTGTGGAGGCCAGAGTGAAGGTGCATTGAGTGGTGTTTAGGTAGAAGGCGGTGCACCCAGAGGGGCAAGACTGCTTTGGAGCAGGGACGACACTGAGGCAGTCACTCAGACGCACAACTTTTCTTTCAGGCGTTTTCGGCCAAGAGACTTTCTTCTGGTCAGTAGCAGCATTGTTGTCAAGTAGACTAGAGATCTCCAACCGCCCGACGCCCATGGAGCTGGGCTTCAAAAGCACCATCCATATTTTCCGCCATGTTTTCTGTTGGAGATAGAAGGAGGGAAAAAGTAGTGACGGTTAATAAATGGGTGGCACCAAGTGGCAACCTCCAGGGCTGAAAAACGAGGTCAGCGTGGAAGTTCCAAAAACTGCAGTTTCTCAAATTGCCACTTGAGGCTGGCGTGTTACAATGTCCAACTTTACAGCAGAAATAAACATGTTTACAACCAGATACAAAAAATTGGTCTCTATAGCTAATTGCAACACCTATGACAACTGTTAGGGTGGTGAATTTTTATATAAATCAACCGTTAACATATTATTAAGGCTTGAAGTTGCACATATTTAAGGACAGGACCGCTTTGAGTGCCAGGCTGTCTATGAGGTGCCGCTACAATCTATGAATCAGATCAACCCCTCACTCCTCCACACCTCCATCCTTTCCTCTAAAATGGTAACCTCTGGCTCCAGAAAACCAAGATGTCAACGGCCAAAATGCCGTGTATGCGAAACCCGAGGCTACAAAATGGGGGTCCACAAACCAGTGGGTGATGTCATGGTCGCTAAGTCAATTATTTTATGAAGTGTATGGGTGGCACAGTTCATGAGTGATTTAGATCTTTTGTTATTATGGTATACTATCAGGAAGTACGGTGTCTGTCTCTGTTGTTACGCAGATGACACACAGCTCTACATTTCTGCTTCGTGTGATGATCTGAGCCCTGCTGACATGGTTGGGTTTCAAACATCAGTGATTAGATGGCTCAAAGTCTTCTACAGCTCTCAGACAACACAGATATAGATAGATGGGTTATTAGGAGTAAGGCCACAGACAAACTCTTGATTACTCTTTACAAAGTGCATTACAACAATACCATCTGTATGTTTACAGAATTTATTTCAAGATGCGTCTCATTGTTTTCAGATGACCTCCAGTGACTGCGTGCTGCATTTAGCTCGTTCACACCCAGACCTGTAAACAGCCTGTTAATTTGAGCATGTACTGTTATATTTAGTACACATTTTGTCTGACTTGATTTTATCTATAGCACCATTTTCTGTTTCAGTAGCTATTTTTTAAATTTTTTATTCTGTTATCACTAACTTAACTTATTTTTATTGTTTTGTGATGTTGTTGTTCTTTTTTTTTTCCTATTCATTTCAAACCTTCAATTAAGCATTGTTTCATCTTTGAAATGACCCCTGTGCAAAGTTTAATTATCAGATTGTTATTTATTTCACTTTTTACGAAAATCAAGTAAATATGTTACTTTGTGCATTAGTCATACTGCTTGAATTTTGCAAAACGTGGCCCTAAGAAAGACTAGCCTTTGCCCACCTGTAGCTTAATTTACAGTTTATGAGAGGGCAGTGCGAACCACACTGAAGGGATTTTCACAAACCACATCATATTGATCCAAAATAGGATGTCGTCTTGTCTGTGAAGATTCTCAGTCATCCAGGTCATGGTAATTGTAAGTGCTATATCGTAGGCAACTGGACTTGCTTGGGTCAACAACAAGTCCAGATGCCTACGATATAGCACTCATGAAAATAGGATGTCACTCACACCTTTGGTCTCCACGTCATCTGAGGACCAGTATTTTAAGATATCTGTGAATCAGTATCACACCTTCAAAGGAAATTTAGCACTCAATTCACCATTTCACATATTACTAATAATAGGAGCAGATACAATCTAACTGACTGAAATAGCAAAATACAAGCCTTGCAAATGGAACCAGCCCCAATTATAAATTCGTATCTAATACGGGTGGACAAATACCAGATTTTCACCATTAATATCAATCTGTATTTACAGCAGGTTATATTGAGATTACCTGATGAGACACCAACACGAGTGGAATAAGGAACAATGCATTTCCTGAAGTTAAAAGCGACTGTGGAAATATGAACACATGGCGATTTGAGACTTATTCCAGATTTAGCCAAACAGAGTTATCTCCACATTGACCCAAACAAAAGAATTACTATATTTTAAGTCCAAGAAAGTGAAAAGATTGCCGACTTGCATGACTTCAGAGTTGCCAAACCCACTGAACACCTTGCAGGGACATTTGAAAAGATCTTCTTTAAGGGCAAAAAGGATGATGCAGTTTCACAAGACCACGTTAAATCTATGCCATCTTGAGTGGAGGGAAATTTAGACTTTCAGTAAATACTAAAAACAATTTGACAAATTTCCACATTTGCATTAGTGTTTGTGTATCTGTATCATTTACCAAGGCTTGATATTTGGAGCAATGTATGTCTTTGCATGCAATGAGTTTATATATGGCATGCTCTACATCAAGACATAAAACTTCTGAGAAATATTTGTATTGTCAGCTGAGCCTTTACGTGTCTCAACTCGGCAGTTCATCAAAGCAAAGTACTGTAACATGTATTTTTGTCCGAGCTGCTCAGTTGCCACAGACTTAAAACAACCACAATGTTCACTGTTTCACAAGTACACCGAATTTCTGTAAAACTTACCTTTCCAAACTTGACCCCTTGAAGGTACAGCTTCCCTTCCTTGAAGATAACATCCATGCTTGTGAGCTCTGTTAATCTTTACTCTAGGTCTCAATGCTCTGTGGTCAACATGTAACAAACCAAGAGGTTATAATTAGGTTTTTCTACGCCACCAGAGCATTTGTTTCCTTTACGTCACCAGTGGCTTTCATTCTCTCGTCAACTTGTGTAAGTCCAGACAAGATATCTCTGATCTGCAACCTGACTGTTGCAAAAGACAGGGCACACAAGATGTGTGTTGCTGTTTTCTTGAGTCAAACTTCCCTTTGCATTCTGCATGTTTTAGCAACTTCCTCATCAGACAAAACCGGTACCACACCTTTCTATTTTTCCAGATAAGAACATTAAAGATCATGAACAGATATTGTGACTTTATTTACAATAGGAAGTATCAAAAATGTATATTACAAAGTCTACACATCTAGGCAAAAAGGTAAAAATGAAAGTTGCATCTGACAGACCTGTGTCAGAACTATATTAGGTGATGATACAAATAGACTTCCTCAGTTCAGTGACATGAAAAACAGCTGTACAATTTCCTCAGAAATGTTTCTCAGTTCCGTTTAGCTTTGGAGAATCATCCCTCTATTAAAAAAACCCTTAGAAGTCCATTGAGCTGTGAGCCAGGTAGTCTTTCCGCCCGATGTTGGTGACCTGCTTGGTCTGCATGGCCTCCAACTTGGGACAGTCTGTAATACGATGACCCAGACCGCCACAGAACGTACAGCCCCTCTCTCCTGTAAAAAAAAATCAGGTAAGTCACAAAGGGTTTGCAAACACTCAACACTTTTGTGAATTTGAGATAAGATGATTAGGTTAGAGGAACATTTTAAAGAAAACACAAAGTGATTACAGAGTAACCCATAGATAAAGAGCATGACAGAGCATGACAACGACTCACCTCCGATGTCCAGCATGGTCTCGTCTCCTGTCTGGAGCACCTGGAGGACTGGAGGAACCTTCTGCTTGGCTTCAACTAGCAGGGCCTTCAGGTCCATCAACACAGACTCATCTATAGGGAAAGACACACACTTAATATAAACTTTTTGTTGTTTAATATAGAAAAGTAACACACACCAAGAGTTACAGTGAGGAGCTGATCACTGGTAGTAGACTTGAGAGTAGGAAACAAGTGTTGCACACTCTGGGCCCATATGTATTTCTCTTATATTCAGATGACGTTTCTGCCCTCAGGCCTTCTTCAAGATCAATAGTCATATGCCCCTATTACACTGACTGTTCAAGATGAGAATTTCACAGTGTTGTTATGCCTCACTATTTATAGAAGATACAGTCACAGAATGGCAGTTCAGAATTGTCTCGCCTTCAAACCAGCAGCAGAAGAAGTAAAAGCCGTATTTGCTTTATTTCACAGATAAGAAACAATAAACTGGGAAGATAGTAAAGCCTCCAGAAAAATAGCATTTTAGGTCTTGTGTGTGATTTATCCTTCGGGGATTTATAGTTCGGGATTTAATCTGAGCAGAGGAAATCGTCGCTGGCTAATTTATACAATGTAAAATGCCATAGGCTTGTGCTAATAACGTTAGCATGTTATGTTTGTTTGAAAAACATGTTTAGTATAATACAGTTGTTTTGTCAGTGAACCTTGTGAGTTTTAATGGAGCCGAATTTTGTAACGTTACTTTTGTTAAATGTTGCTGTTGTCCCTCAAATGAGTAGAGAAAAGTCCGCTAGCTGCTAGGCTAATTCATACCATGTAAAATGCCATAGGCTTCTGCTAAAAACATTAGCATGTTGTGTTTGTGGGGAAAATGTGTCCAGATAAAGACGTGTTTGTGAATACTGCGAGTTATAGTGAAGCTGATTTGTGTTCTTGTGTTTGAAACTGTCTCTGTTAAGCCATGTTTAATGTGTGTTTTGAATCAACTAAATTTACAGCACTTCACAGAAACCTCCGTCGCTGACTAGTGTTTTGGAGGTGTAACTGCAGAGTGACACAGACACACCACCGCACAAGTATAAATGCTCACAACAGCGTAGGATCTGCTGCACAAGTATAAATCCCCCTTTATGTGTGCGACCCACCACCAGGGATTTTCAAAGCAGCTGCTAGCAGTTAGCAGCTAACTCAAAGAAGAAGAGCAGCAGCCAACAATGTTTGCAAATTGTGAAAACAATGAGGTCTGGAAGCTTCTTACTGTCAGAGCAGATAACGAAATTAGCTGCCAAATAACAGGGATGGCAAATGATTGGTATTGCCATATTAATGCTATTGTTATTGTTTATTAAGCGCTGATGCGCATGTGTCACAGTAGAGGCAGACGCTGTTGTGCTGTACATCATGCCCGCCTATTTTGCTTTTGGGATGCTGGCATGCAGTCTAAAACCACACACTGGGCCGGCATGATGCTACTGTTGTTTGGTTCTCTGTAAAAATGCAAAGGTGGTGTAAAAAAGGGACTTTGTAGCAGCCCTATTGTATATGTATATGTATATGTATATGTATAGAGAAATGTATACAGACCCACAGTAGGAAACACTTGCTTCCTACTTTCAACTTGTCATTTATCACTGAATTAAGCTGAATAAATTTACTATAATGCATTACAAATATTCTGAAATCAATACCCATATGAAAGAATAACTTTAATTTTTTCCCCCTTACCGCAGCCTTTATTGATGAATGTAGTGGCGATACCGGTCTTGCCCGATCGTCCAGTTCTTCCAATTCTGTGGACTGAAGCGAGACAATTTCAGCAAACCAGCTTGAGTAATTTAAAGAGAGCCGATGATTACATAATGTACTGATTTTAAGAAGACCAGGCCATATATCTCCTCTTACCATAGTTTTCTATCTCCTCAGGCATGTCATAATTCACTACATGCTGTATGGCTGGGAAATCCAAACCCTTGGAGGCAACGTCTGTGGCAACCAAGACATCTTTCTTTCCTTCTTTAAATGCCTCTATAGCTTTTGTTCTTTCCTCCTGATCTGAAACACAATCAACAAATATTACACAAACCACATTCTGCAACACAACAAATGGAAACTGTAAGGGACGTATCTGCAGCGCTTTCTATGCCTTTGAAATGTTGAACAAACTAGGAAGCAGAAATGGTGACATGTGCAAGCAGGATGGCATCTGGTGGTAATGATGTGCAACTACAAGAAAGTTGAAGAGTAAGGCTGTGTGCAGATGATCTGAAACTTGATGCTGGGCTGGACTTACCTCCGAATACTGCAACTCTCTGCATCACTACGTACTGATTGCAAATATATTTCAAAGATTAGATTAGAGCCCTATGTACCTTTTCCTCCATGGATGGCCACCGCCTCAACTCCTTTTAGCAGCAGATACTCATGGATGGCATCTACATCAGCCTTCTTCTCAGCAAATATCAGCACCTATTGATATGAACAGACAATATTTTCTACCATCTGACATATTTGAGTTTTGGTATATGTGAATGTCATGACGTGTAGAAGTACTGACAGGAGGTGGTGTTTTCTGGAGACATTCGAGTAGGTACACCATCTTGGCCTCCTCTTTGACGTATTCCACTTCCTGCACACACAAAGTATTTGTTCTTTAGCTCACACAATTTTTCTGGAGTGATGAATGAATGCAATGAATCCCCCCGACTAAGACAGAAAACCTCTTACAGAGACAAATGAACATACCTGGATGACATCCAAGCTGGCAGCTCCGGCCCTGCCCACATTAATTGTGATGGGTTTGACCAGTGCACTCTTGGCAAAGTTCTGGATCTTCTTGGGCATAGTGGCACTGAAAAGCAGGGTTTGCCTTTGTCCCTACGTGAAGAAATAACAAATTATAGGACCTTTTTTGTCTTGAGCTCTCAAAAAGCCAGGCTACATCTCCTAGGGCCAGTTTTCATGACAAGATTTGAGTCTGAAAAAAAAAAAGTTTTAACTGATTGAGCCCAGCAGCTGGAAGACGGACTAATCAGCCAACTGTGGGGAGTGCTTGGGTGATGACACAATTTGCTGCCTCTGAAAGCATCAGGACTGTGGGAAAAACAATTTCATCTAGTGTTACAGATAGAAAATGAAGCATTACTCTGTGACTGTGATTGCAAGGCCTATTTTTGCTCTAAATGTACTGAGTAGCAGATTTTACAGACAAGTTGTACAAATGTGGCAAAATTTCCAGAAATACCAACATAACTTTTCAGTGTGAAAATCAGAGGAAAAGACCAATGATATGCCAGCGAGCAGTGAATTTGTCCAAGTAGAGATTTAACAACCAGGAAATAGAAAAATGGAGGGGACAAAATAAATTGATTATATGGTTGCTGCATAGAAACAGAATGGATATAAAGGACACTGAAGTGTTTGCTGTGGTCATGTGACTAACTCAGGGAATGGCAATTTGTGTTAGTTGTCAGGGTGACAAAACATGTAAGTGGAGTCAAAGTGTGTAACAGACACTAGTTTGAGAATTCCGTTTTTATTGCTGAATTTTAAATGATCAAAAGTAGTGACATATTTGCACAGTGAGCAGATGTATTTTAAGTTAGAACTTTTGGAGGTAATGTGTCAAAAAGTCTTCAGATTACTTTTTTGTTTTAATGAGTAATGTAACGCGTTAGTTGGCAATTTAAGTAACCAGTTATTTGGTTATGCCTTCAAATAAGCAAGCTGTTACTTTTAAAAGATGACTGACAGTCCCTTTTTCTTCTGTTGCCGTTAATTGCAAGTTTGTTGAAACCTGATACACTTGAGCTGCCTCCGAAGAACAACTGAGAGCTGCTGCTCAGCAGACAGAGACAGTGGGGATAAACAGCATGCAGATCCAGCATATTTTCATATCTAATGAATCAAAGGTTTATTTGTGGAAAGGCTTGGGGTGCGTTCGGAAATATTCACTCCGAGTACCGGAGCGCATTCTGGCACAAACTGGACTGTTGGTGAATTTGGAGTGCTGTTGGAATGTACCGTTCGGTTATTCAGGACACCACATGCTGGGAGCAGCACAGTGTACTCTGGGTACTCTATGTCTGGGGACAGAGCAGCAAAGCGCTGAGCGGTGAATGTGTGATTAACTTAACCGTTCGTCAATTAATGTAGAAACAGAATTCTGTTTCTTCGAGCAACAGCGCTCTCATTTAAGTGAAGTGTCAGATTGGATTTATGAACGCACCCTAATGTTAACCAAGATGGCTTTGATGAGTCAAGTTTGATGAAGTGTGTTTCACAATGAGTTAACAAGGCTATTAAGCTAATGTTAGTCTTACTTTTGTGACGGAGGATTCTGTTTATTCAGGACAACAAGTGTAAGAATACTGTATTTCCTTTGGCGAGTTTATTTTGTTATTTCTTATATATGTATTAGGTAGTGAAGTAAAACAAAAGTACTCTAATGAGATACTTTTCTCAGTAGGTGACGCTGTAATGTAAATCCAGCAATCCTCCGTTCTTGTCTAGAAGTAAGGCAGAGATGTGAGACTGCACAAAAGACAACTATGCCTCCTCGTGCTTTGTTATTGCAACTCCACTGCTCAGTTGGTCGTTACTGCAAAATGTCACCTCAGTGACTTGCCGCAAGTCGGTTTGTTTATGAGAAAGTTAGCCTGCTACAATAATGACAATGGCATCAGCACACATAAAAATGGTTGCCACTCTGACCTTCCGCTATGTTGATTTGATTTTCGCTACTCTCATTCTGTTTCTCTGGGTTGCTGTCATTTGGTGGGCACTGCTGCAGAGGAGGACCTCACCTTGAAGTAGGAGAAGATGGTTCTGATGTCTTCCTCAAAGCCCATGTCAATCATCCTATCAGCCTCATCCAGAGCCAAGTAGCGGCAGATGTCCAGACTCACCATCTTCTTCTGCAGCAAGTCCATCAGTCTGCCAGGTGTGGCGACCATCATGTGCACACCGCTGTGAGCAAGAGGAAATTCAGATTCAGTTGGAGAAAGCACTGTGATTTTAATATGCAGTATGCATGTTAAATGTTTGTACTATATTTTCTGCATTTACTGTATGTCTGAAAGTTTTGCCTGTTTTGTTCCTTCCTTCCTTAAATCCTGAATGATTTAACAGCTGAATCGTGCATTTTTTTTGCTTGACAGAAGTTCAAATTGAAAATCTGGATACAAGACAGAAACAGATTCCTTTTAGACAAATCCTCACTCTTACTTACTGTTTTACTACCTCCATCTGCTCCTTGACAGACATTCCTCCGATGCAGAGGGCAGAGCGCAGCTGAGGAGCTCCTTCCTCCTCGAGCAGCTTGCAGTAGTACTCGATGATGCCGTGAGTCTGCCTCGCCAACTCTCGCTGGAGTGAAGGGAAAAGGTATTAAAATCAGATATGCTTAGCTGCAGGAAAAAAACCCAAGGTTGCTCACAGTAAGTACCATCTGTCTGAAGTGCAAAGCAGTAAGAAATGCTGTAATTTTAAGTAACCACCAATCAGGCTTTATGCTGCATTTCAAGCTGTGTCATTGATTCGGTGGGTTTGTCTCGTGAGTCTTACTGAAGGACAGATGATGAGTCCATATGGTCCCTCTCTCTTGAAGAAAGGCAACCTTTTCTCCTGCTCCAGGGAGAACATGATGATGGGCAGAGTGAAGACCAAAGTCTTTCCAGAACCAGTGAAGGCGATGCCGATCATGTCACGACCTGACAGACTACAGACAAACACTGTCAATTCATGAGAAGTTCACACATACTCATCACACGTTCTATATTTCGCAGTCTGTTTGCATGGAGTATTTCCATTTACTGCACTTACACTGTGGGAATTCCTTGAATTTGAATAGGTGTGGGATGCACAATGCCCTTCTTCTTCAAGCCTTTTAAAATTGCTGCAAAAACAACAGACAGATTTGTTGCCAGCTGTTAATCACGTGGGACCACTAAAGGCCTCGCGCAGAAAGACAATGTGTTTTTCATGTGTGGGAGAGGGAGTGTGTTGTAACCTGGTGGAAACTTCATCTCCCTGAAGCTTTTGATTGGAGGAGGGATGCCATCTCCATCGACCAGGATGTGAAACTTCTTCCTGACACGCTCATGTCGGGTATCTGGCATATTCAGGATGTAGCGTGGTGCCTTCCAGCTAAAGAGAACATCCGGGATAAATGAAAAGGTTAAAAAAAAACCCCTCAACAAACAATGTTGCTTTTTATAATTCACTGACCAACAACTTACCTTGTTTTTATGGGATCGTCATATATGATACCTTTGGCCATTTCCTTCACAGACATCAGAGCTGATAGAGAGATAAGTTTTTTAGTTTTTTAGTTTTCAAGTTTAGAACATTTTACACAAACTGTTTTAACATCTTTAGGTCTATGGTTTAGGTGAGCTGTTGTACTGTATATATGATGTTGTCCATGTTGCTGTTGTCAGACAATGTACAGGGCTGGGAAAAAAGAATCTCCCCCCTGGGACAATAAAGGCTAAGTCTAATTTTACCTCTGCCCTCTGCAACGCTCTCAAGAATCTTCTCTTCCTCTTTCAGCTGCTTCTCTTTGGCTGACTCCTTACGAGCTGTCGATACAAAAACACAGAGCGGGTGAGATATTACAGAACTAGTATGGTCATGTTTCAAGAGCAGTGTAATATAACAATCATAATCCAGATAGGATCATGTTTGAACCAGCTACCTTCTGCTTTTTCCTTGAGGTGCTGATGCTGGTCAAGGAGACTGACGTTGGAGCGTGGACCAAGACCCTCATCTTCATCCCTCTGCTCCTCTCCACTGTCCTTCTGCTCCTCGTCCACTGCCTTTCCTCGCAGACGTAACATCTTCTGTAGCTGTGAGGGACACGTGTTAAAGAAAAATGCATTATGAAAATGTGGTAACTGGATGTAGGGCTGGGTGATATGGAGAAAATCAAATCATGATATTTTTTACCAAATACCTTGATATAAATATTACAACGATATAGCCCTCTACAAGAGGGGCCACAGCCGCCTCCATTTTCTGAGGAGGCTGAGATCCTTCAACATCTGCTAGACAATGCTGAGGATGTTTTATGAGTCTGTGGTGGCCAGTGCTATCCTGTTTGGCGTTGTGTGCTGGGGCAGCAGGTTGAGGGTTACAGACGCCAGCAGACTCAATAAACTGATTCACAAGGCCAGTAACATTGTTGGGGTAGAGCTGGACTCCCATTTTGATTCTGATATTGTTGGGTTGAGTATTGGTGCTTTAACAAAGTATTTACACAATGAGATTTTTGATAAATAATCATCAGTAATGTGGATATAATGACTAAGTAGGTAAAGGCAAATAATAGAACAATTAGAGGAGTTTGGTGAGTTCAGAAAATTAAATCACTCTACTACAGCCTTTAAAACCAAAAAAGACAACACTTGCGGTATTATGTCCAAAATCTATTAAGGTATCTAGTCTCACATCACAATATCAATAGAATATTGAGACATCACCCAGCCCTAACTGGAAGTGACATCTATACATGTTTGTAAAATCAAAATATAGTACAACTTTTACAATGATGTTATGTTCCTCATGAGAAATCTATGTTAAACTAACCATGCACCCCTAATTATGGATGCACCAATCACACTTTCTCACTTCTGATACTAATTCTGACACCTCAACTGGGGGTATCTGCCATTACAGATACTAGATAAACTCTAATTCCATATAGCTCACTGCGAAGAACTCATTGGCTATTAAATTTATGCAAGGTAACATAAGGTAAGGGACCGCTTTGATGCTGGAAACTGAGTCGGCAGCTTTTTGTGGCAAAAAATTTAATAAAACATAGAATTTAATAATAACACTGACAAAGAAGCTGTGCTCAATGTGGAACAGCCACATCTGGCTAACATCCCTGATCTGCTTAGTAAGGCCTTGGCTCCCCCTGTACGGAGTTGGTGGATCAGATTGGTGCATCCTTACTAATATCCAAAGTGTTAAACATGACAGTGCACAATAACTTACCATTTGTTGTTTTCTTATTTTGACAGGAACATACGGCACATAATCGTCATCCTCCGAGCCTTCAGAGCCAGACTTTTCATCCTCCCCGTAAGACCTCTGTGTAAAAACATCACCATTATCAGAAGTATTATCTCTTGTATTTGCCCTCTACAGTGAGGTGAAGTGCCTCCAAGAATACTTAACCCTACACTGGGTGTCTACAGGTATCTGGCAGTTAAATTTAATTCTTCTTAAGACCAGTTCAAAACACCTTTTAACCAAATTTAGGACAGATTTTTTTGACAAATCATGTTTAACATAATTAAGTGTCGCAGGTAAACATAGCAGGCAAGTAGTATACTGTATATGTGGGTTTTGTGCAGGAGCAAGTGTGATGTAGAAATATGGTTATTAGAGTAAGTTAGGTCAGTCAACATTTTGCCAACAGGTAAGTGCAAGCATAAAGTGAAGGTATTATAGTTTTTAAAAGACTTGTAACATTATCAACAAAATGAGATATATGAAAATAGATAAGTTTGCAGTAGCAGTAGTTCACAACTTCAACTGTAAAACTATTTAATGACCTTCTTGTTGTAACATTGAATTTAAGACATGGAGGACCTGTAGACACCCTGCTACAATATACTATGCAAAAAAGCGGCTGGTAAAAGAAAAATGAGATTTTGATGCAGTGGCAACTTTCAGAAGTTTATACCAGTCATTTGCTGGCATGCACCACATGGATACATAGTTGTAACGGATATATCAGATGCAATGGCTTATATAAACTTGACATCATATAAATTTGTTTCCCATACACTTCTACATGAATTAGCTGAAGGGACTGTACTACACCCTTTAGGACATCTTGACTTTAGTTAGCAGTCTTGTTAGGTTTACTTTTGTCAAAACTTTTTCAAAGGATACATCACTAACGTTTTAATAAAAATCTTATTTTAAAAGAGCTAACTATGTGAATAGTCTAATGGTAAAAAGGTGAAGTGGTGTGGCGTCACAGGAATTCTTTAACGTTAAGTCTTACAATTTTGATAATCAATAACATCATTACGTCCACACTGACAATGTATAAGCACAGTTACAGGGAATCGTGCTTTTTTCATGTGATATGCCTTCAACTTCAGAACGTTATTACTGAACTAAAAACTAATTCAAGTACTCTTATATATACCTATTACATAAATGCACTTCTACGTTTTGTGCCAGTAACGGTATAAACGTCACCACTACGTATTGACCGTGTTTGATAGGGCACTGCTTAATAGCTAGCTACCCGTGGACCTTTAGCACATTCATATGAAAGTCTAATTAAAAATTATATATTATTAAAACACATTAGTTTAACGTTATTTCTTGGTCTGTTTCAAAGCTATAAACTGCGTGGTAGATAACATTAAGCCACGTTAAAGACGCTAATGTTGGACTAGCTAGCTAACTTTAGCTAGCATTAGCTAGTGTAACCTTTTCATACTGTGAACGCTAATATGCGCTTAACTTACCTTTCTTGGTCGATTTTCGGTCTCCATTTTATTTCTGAATACAATATCGTTCTCTTTGTACTTAAACAACAGAGTTATTGACCAAATACTCGATACACAATTCAATAAATAAGCCTAATCCGCATGTTTACACCACACAGGTAGCTCTGATACTGTACGGGATGCTGGAAGGCTCAAACTTCATCAAGACGCTGCGTCCAAATACTTGAAAGCGATTCAGTCTGGAGTCGGGAGAGGCAGCTCGTACAAACGGTACATCATATAAAGCAAACCAAATAGATAAACTTAGAAAGCAAACACCACACTTTATTTTTGTCAAAACTGTATTGTTTTTAATCTTTCTGAACGAAAGATTTTTTCACAGTATCAAAAGTGAATTTTAAAAAAAGAAACAAGCCAACATACACTTGGCTATTATTGATATAGTATAAATCTACATTCGAAACATTAAGATAATCTTCTCTAATTGAATATAACCTGGAAAGCATCAGAGATGTTATATGAAAACAAAATCTCAGCACAGATTCAGGAAAGAAATGATCCACCTCAATGAAAGCCATCAGCTAAAACATGGTTATCGATGTAAATCTCAAGGCCCTTGTCCCCAAAGTATCAAGTCTGCAGTGATATTTGTCATCAACAGATCATGAAGACTTGGACTTTAGATAGGCTAGCTGAGGTACAGGGTGCCACCAAGGTCACAGTACAGGGAAAAGAGTAGTATGGTTGAAAATATATCTCACCACACACACGCACACACACCCCAGAAACGCATGACAAAGGCTCAAAAGGGCCCAAAATAATCACTCAGTATGTACAAGCATTGAAATCAACTGTGCCAAACAACGTGTGATGGTCCCAATGTTAAAATGAGCATTGCACACTGGTGTACCTGTCAGTGTTGGGATATAGGGGGTGTAAAATAACAGTTAGGGAGTGAGAAAACTGTGGTAAAGGAATTTCCTCTACAGATGGCAGAGTGTATACTGGATATCACTATAGAAGGTTAACGCCAAGGGAGGATTGACAGTGAAGCAACAGACACATTTAACTTTGCCCAATTCATGATTGGGGGGCAGTATTTAGAAGTTGCTGTTCTGCATGTCATGCGTGGGGACATATTTGCAAGGGTGCTTAATTAGATTTTTTAAGATGCATTCTGTGAGCCATGTGTTATACACAGTAAATTTAAAAGTTCCCACTAGATTCTATCAGCGTTGTTGGTGTACCGAACTGTCAAACATTCATGTTTTTTTTAAATCTTTTTCTTTTACATAATTTCATACAAAAAGATAAGAGTGTAGCAGGTAGGTAAACGAGTGTTTGTCATTTCATTTTCGACCACTGATTACTTATCATTTGATGATCAAAATTAAATATTGAGAGAAGTATTCCAATTGAAAACAACCACAATCTGCAGTCTCAATGTTTGCCACCCCTGCTCCCTGCAAAAGAGGAGGGTGTCAGTGTTGTCCCCTAAAATTAGGTCAAAATGTTGTTTTGTGCTCCTTTTTGACAGTTGTACAGCATCAGACAAACGGTCTCCAGAGTCTACTGAGACTGGTGTCGTGGGCGGGAAGCTAGCAGTGCAGAATGTATGATCACCAAATTGAACTGATCTGAATTCATAAGTTTAACAACGTTAAAATGTCTCAGATTTGTGATAAAAACATTTATTTAATGTAAGGTAATTGTTTACATACTACATAAGTAAGCACATGGATGCAGTGGATTCAACAGACTTTTTTTTCCATTTTTGCATCTCTCATTTAGTGAACATTGCAGTAATAGCAAAGGGTAGAGTTGGCCTTGAGAGTGATCCCTGGCTTGTCAGCCACAAGTTATGTTTCAGTCCTCTGAATGGAGAGTATGTGAACCAGGGTCCCTTGGCTTAGTAAGGAAGAGAAGAAAACAGGGAATGAGAGAAGGCCTCAGGCCAAATGGGGCTCTACTGAAAGAGTTTGTGGTGGTGTGAAGTTTTTTTTTTCTTTTTCTGGCACTCATCCAAGTTATTGAGCTGCATTGGAAGGAACCTTTTTGAGGCTGAAGTTGGACCAATTCACTGCTACCTTCTGGCGAGTCTGTTTCGCAGAATCAAGGCAAAACCTAGAGGGAAGGAACACAGACAAAGGAGGAGGAGAAAGAAATAACACCCAGTTTTAGTGATGCGGTTACTGTTAATCAATGCAACAGCTTAGCTCAAAGTTCTTTTAAAAGCATCCCGACACAATGCTACGTTCAGCCTACCTTTTGAAGTATTCCACTTCCCGATCAATCTCATCCATTTCTGTTGGATCCACATCTTTTGGGAGAAATACATCATCTAGGATATAAAAATAAAGATTAAATGTCAGTTAAAGACATTACAAATGAAGAAATAATTTTGCACAGTGTTAAACATAGTTTATTGTACCGATAGCACTGCTGGGTTTTTCACCCTTGTTCTTGTTCTTCTTATTCTTCCCCTTGGCTTGTTGCTGTTGCTGCCCATTAGCTGGAATGGTGGGGTGAGCTTTGCTTTCTAATTCCTGCTCAGACCGACCGCCTCGCATTTCTGTGTCACCTTTCCCTCTTTGTGCATTCGAGAGGCCGCTATTTGCTCCGTTTGCAGCATGTTTAGACGATCTGCCCTCCTCAGCTTTCTTAGGCCCATTTCTCTGGTTGTCTGCCGGGTGCTGGGGCTGTTTGTTCCCCGCTTTTGAGCCATTAGACGCCGTTTCTTTACACTCATTGCTTTTCTGTGTTTCACTCCCAGAGGCAGCTTTGGTTGGTTTGTTGGAGTTTTGCTCTGACACAGATTGCTCCTGTCTTTGCTGCTGCTGCTTTTTATTCTTCTTTGACTTTGCACCACTGTTCCCTACTGTTGTGTTCTTGGGATCAGAGGCGTCCTCATTCGATTTCGCTGTGGTTTGGGCTGGCACCTGTGGCAAACTGTCACATCCAGTGGAAGTGCATCTTTCCGGGGACCGAACCCTTATGAGCTTTGAGAGACTGGGAGTAGTGTGCAACCGCTGGATGTCCTTGGACCCTGCAGTGACCCCTGATGCCGTGGTTGTGGTATTAGGGGATGAGAGCGTGGTTGTGTCCTCCCATCCATTAAAGCTCTTAAAGGTTCCCAGCGAAAGGGGGGCAAGGTCAAGGTCTATCTGCTGCAGGTCAGAGGAACCATTGAGATGGGACAGTAAGTGGTTGCCCTCCAACGTTGCCGCCTTCTTTGGGAAGTCATTAACATCCAGATTGAGGTCGTACATGCTAAATGAGGCCCGGATTGAGTCTTTGATGGTGTTCTTAATCTCTTCGAGTCGACTGGTGAGGAAACTGTTGACGCGCTCCAGCTCCAGCTGAGGCCAATCAAGCAACCGACTGGCTTCTGAACCGTCAGGGATGGGCTCGTCGTCGACAGGCTCAGATGGATTGGAGTGGGGGTCACTGCCTGCAGCACCCATGCCCTGCTGAGCTTTTTCCTGGAACAGAAATGATACAGACGTGAACAGGGAGACACAGAAAATGCAACGTTACTGAGATTATACATTGATAAGTATCACACCTCAGTAGGGCAGGGTATCGCTACATGATACCTTTAAAGGCATTGACCAAAATAACGACGCACCAAGCAGTATTGAAACTTCTCCAGACACCTGCATTTGATCCTTTTTGTACCCAGATTTAGAAAAAAGGCTATTTGTATGGATTTGCCTGCAGCCAGCCACCAAAAGCATTCTTTGATTGAACGGCATGTGCGACTGATCCACTACTGCAGCAGCTACTATCAAACCATACAGTCTTTGGTGCCGTGTAGTCCAGAGCGGTGTCTCTGGACAATTATTTAAGTAATATTTTGATTCTTTGGACACTTTCAAAATGTATTTGTGTAAAAATTATTTGAATGGGGAGGAATGGTGGCCTTTAACTCAACTGAATGCTTCGATTCACATTGTGGGGTATTGAATAAGGTAGAAAAAAGGTATCAAATTAGGTACCCTATTGGTATCTGTATCACTTTACAGGTACTGGTATTGGTGACGGTATTGTAATTTTTAAAACAATACCCAGTCCTACACCTCCATGTGTGTTTTTTAAGCAGTGATCACAATGTATCTGTAGCACTGAGTATCAAACCTACTGAAATCTGGCAATAAATGTCTGGTTGGATTTGTAATCTTGTAATTTATTCTTTCATTACTTAGTTTCTGATTTTAAATTACAATCCATAAGATTTCCATGAAATCAAACTGCCTTTTTGATAATTACAGACTACATTTTTCAGCAATAGCTATTTACTGAATTTACATTATGTAATTACCTCTCTATGTAGTAGTTTTCATTAGCCTGCCATATCCACACAGGATTCGAATTGCCTACCCACACAGGAAATGATGCACTCATGTAATCCAGTTTTACAGTTTGAAATTTTATCTCACCAACATCTACCTCCCTGGTTTTTGTTCACTTTCCTAATGCCATAACAGAACTGTATTAAGTTAATGCTCCAAAACCCATCAGCTGCTGGTTTGATGATGAGCCTCTGCGGGCTAGGGCCAATATTTCGAGCTGATCCGGTGTATCCAGCGGATATCTGAGCCAAGACTTTCTCTTCCATGTGCTGGTCATTTCGCCTATAGAGCTAAATTGTCGTCAGACGATAGCTGATGGGTTCAGAGATTGCATTTCCACCAATGTGTTCCACTTTTCCAAACAGACTGTTTACCTGCTGCTAAAACCAGATTGGTCAATACTACTCAGGCCACAAACGTAAACCAGAATGCTTCCTTTACCAAAATCTTGTCCCACTGCTAACAGGTTCTGCACACATACGCAAATATCTGTTGACAGAAATTAATCAAAGGGATTATAACTTTACATTTTGTAAATTTTACTCTATTTAGGTGAAGTTCTTGTAGAAGTATTTGCGCTTAGGCAACACTTACTGTTACAGGATGTTGGCTTCTTTTGTTAAATGACAAAAGGGTTTTGAAGAGTACGAGATGTTACTATCACTAAGTAGCCTACAGAATCAAATTCTGGTTGTTCTCAAGTACTGTATGAGTACTAGTATAAAAATCTTTAAAACAATACCCAGCTATAACAAAATAAAATGATCTTCTAATTAAAATGAAAAAAACAAAACAAAACAAAACAAAAATAAAACAGACAAACAAACTATACATTCAAACTCAGTTTCTAACATTACCGCACCTTCTTCTTTTGTTTGTGTCGAGCCCTTTTGGCAGCCTTGGCACTGTTGACAGGTTTGGGCTCCGAACTGTTTATGAAGTCTAGCAGCTCATCTACATCCCGGTTGTCAATGGCACCAGCCACTGTCAGTTCTGAATCTTGACGCTGAGGCAGCTCCTCTTTACGTCGGGTCAGACGTGAGCGGAGCTTCTCTCTGATCTCTGCGTAGTTGCGGCTGGTTGGTGCAGCTGGAGGCTGTGACCAAGTTATATATAACAAAATGTTTACATGTTAGCTCTTTTATGCAAAGGGGACACTTAATTACTTCATAAAAGAGGATCGCAATAAAAGGTTTGTAAGTACCGCATTGTGTCCGAAGAACTCGCAGTAGCAGCAGTCGCAGTACTTCCCATCCTTCTGGTTGGTGGAAGAGGAGGCACAGGAGCTCCTCTCAGAGCTACTGTCTTCATCCTCCCCCTCCTCCAGCTCAGATGAGGGATGGCACAACGTCCCATTAGTCATTTTGTGCCCCTTACATGCCTGATCCCTGCAGAAATAATTGACGTTACACATCAGAGGGGAATCAACACAGCTACAGAAACGGTTGCTCAATTTCACAACCTCACATAAAGCAATGTTGAGACAGTAATACTAACCTGCAGGCCCCAGCTGTCAGATGGCTCACATTTGAAGTAGCCACTGTTCCCGCACTGTGTCCATTACAAGGGTGGTTACAGCCCATGATAGACGTGCCCAGTTTGCTGTGTTGTGTGTTCACAGCAGGAATGTGGGAGTTTTTGCACGGGCTGGGCTTGTGGACAGATGTTGGGCTGTCTGGACTGGGAGAATTGAGTTTGGCTGTGGGGCCGTGGAGGTTTGGTACCAGCGGGGAGAAGGGAGCGTGGGCTGCCACACCAGTGCCAGACGAGGAGGTTACGTGACCGTGCTGCCCAGAGTTTGGCTTCGGGGGCAAGAGGGAGGAATGCTGGGAAGACAGACCGGTGGGACTATTGGGGGGTACCGACAAATCTGTGTGTTGATGGTGGTCACTGGGGTGGAAGGCTTCACCTGGACGACAGAAAACAGGAACAAAAATAACTTGTATGCTGAATCATCTTTTTACACAGTGCCTCAGTTCATGCTCTGTTCCACACAGTCAATTTCATGGGATTTCTTATCACCCAAATAAGTCTATACACACACTACCTTAAATGAGTAGGCCAATTACCATTAATGCAATTACCACTGATGTCTTAAATGGAAACTAAATTGGTTAACTTTTCTATAGATTAAGTTGAACTTTTTCATTAAAATAAACTTTTCTAAGACTAACTTTACTTTAAAGGAGGCACTGGCTTGCCAATTTTGTTAAGTACAAAAAATGTTTTTCTATCTAAAAACACATCTGTGCAATATAATGCAAGTTTGTTTAAATGATGGTGTCCTTTAGGGGTGTAACGATTCTGAAAGTGAGACCAAAGCCGTAACACAAACGTCTACAGCCTCCTATCATGGTTCCATCTTTCATGTGGTGGTACCCTCCAGCGTGAGCCTGAGCCCCGCTCCAATGTGCTTTCACCAGTGTCCGAAATGAACCAGCCAGCCAAAGGGCTAGGTAGATGAAGTTCTTAAGTGATAATTTAGCAGAGTAGCTGATGTCCCGTATGGCAAAAGGATTGCTTGAGTCAGTTTCACAGCACTGTAACACATCTGTAGTGTGCTGTTGTGTGTGTGTAAAACTCTGACACTGACACTGACAGCAGAGGAACAGCAGAGCAGTGTGCCTGATAGTGACATCAAAACAAAGTAGAGACTCTCAGCATAGTTTTCATTACATGGCTACCCCGCCAGTGTGATGGATAGCCTTCCGAGATTCCGCCAAATGGAAAATCTACCCTCATTTGGCGCTGGGCAGTTGTTAATTTCGGACCCTGGCCGTCAAGTGTGCATTGCTGTCAGTCTGTTGTGCCTGCTCTGTGTGAAGGGCAACTGGAAGCTGCAGGACAGGAGTTAACAGGTCAGAGTCTTGTGACGGAACCTTACAGACATTTGCGTTATTTAATTTCGTTCTTTATAAATTTGTCATTGACAATACGCCAGTATGTGAGAGGCACATCGCTTTCACTATTTGTGTTAGTTGTACAGTTCATTTGTTGTCCTGTAGTGTTATTGTTTTGCATTGAATTTTATATGAAACATCCCTAAAATATGTCACTTAGTCAGGGGTTGGCAGCTCACTCTGATCAAAAAGGGGTCCCTTACAGTAAGTTACTCTGTTAATAACCCTAAGAATCACAGGAAGTACTACCTGGTGGCGTTGGTCGACGGCACATGGTCTTGAAGTGCTTGGGAGTGGTCTTACAGAGGTCTGCTGAGGTAGACAGGGGGTTCCCAGCAGAGGATCCACTGGAATTCTGGGATGACGGGTGACTGTAGGGACAGACTTTGGTCCCCGACGTTTTAGCAGATTTCCCAGGTGCTTCATGAAGTCCTCTTTTCTCATGACAGACTGATCCTGCTGTTATACCTGGGGGTGAAAATTGTTCAATGGTGAGAATTTAAGACAATATGGCAACAATTACAATACAGTGAAATATCATTTTTGATTGGAACCATGCTTTCCACACTCTGAGCAAACACTGAAGCTTGGTTAAAGAACAGAACTACTGCACACTTTCATTTGTTGGCATATTGTGTTAAAAATGTCATACAAAAGGTGTAAAGGTCTGTATCACAAAATCACCATTAAGTCTCAGAGAGTTTGACAGCTTTGAACAACACCCTTGACTCAAGAACTTCCAGGTGTTGAGATTTGGGGAATTCAACACTCACTTTTTGGACTGTGTTTTATTTTTTGTAAGAATAATTCCTTTCTCTTTGGAGGCCTGTTTAGACATGTTTAATTCTTCAATGATGATTTTTTCCCCCCACTGCTATGAGAAAGAAACCAGCACCGAAAGACAGTTTCAGGACAAAACTCCTTCATGCCAACCAAAATAAAAATGAGGAAGTAGTACTACAACATTTGAATAATTTAACAAGCTATGTCTGTGTGGCATTGGTCCACAGTTGCCACTCAAAATTGATACAAATCACTGTAACTTAATATACACTGAACATCTGCATTGTATGTAAAGATGACGAACACTATAGGTAGCCCAGTTCCCATCCAACTTAAGACAATATTTGTTTGATATTACTCCTAGATGGAAAACCTGATTGGTCACCAGCAAACTTTCGAAAGTAATTATTTGAATGTAACTTTGCCCACGCAGGAAGGGCACAGCTGCACTGAGCACGCATGCCATCACTTATGACTACTTTCACTTACCCTCGTTTAAATGCAATTTGGCAACATGACCTGTTTAAGTATTTGCTAAACTAGAAATACAAGCACAGTTCCGCACCAGATAAACTCCACAAAGTGATTTAATGACAGCCAAGAAACAGGAAGAAAACAGACAACAGCAAAGATCACAGCTGTGTGACATGGCTAAGTTTCCCATTTTATACACAACTGCCTTTCTCAGGCCCAGGACAAACATGTCTTACTTCCATTTTCAATTCTCCTTTGATGACACTTCTCTCAGGTGTGTTTCAGCTAGGGCAGTGCACCTGAGTTAGTGTGTAATGCAGTTCTATTAAGAGTCAAACTTTAATGCATCTCAATTTTTGATTTACACTGTTTTTCTTTCTGTATGACAATGATGCTAATTTGAAAATCAACAATATCCACCATGACAAGTCAGGACTCAATTTCATAATTCTGTTTAAGGAGTTTTATGCATTACAGATATTCCAAGAAAAAAAGAAACACAATGCGTGTGAGTGACGATGACTTTTAACCACCCCAGTGAAAGACAAGTTTTTTAGTCTTCATTAAATTGGAGAGCTGCAAGTTCAGGCGTGCGATAAATGCTTGGTTCTGCTTTTTTTTGGTAGCTCTCAAGACTTTGGTAGATTTGATTAGTATGATGAAATAATTGAATTTAGTCTATGTAAATTGTGCCAGAATAATTCCAGAAGATTAGGCAGACAATTGCTCCTGCTCTGTTGTAACATTTCCACTGACACTGATATTTGATTCTGATTACAGTACAGCTTGCAAACATTTCTGTTTCTATGCCAAACAGCCAGTGTCCTCCGATGATGATTAAATTAATTTTAAATAAGTCCAATGCTTTTTTTTCTTAAAAAAAAGGGTTTTCTTACTGCTATTTCAGTCCTAAGTCTCATTGTAAAGTTAAATTTATCTCCATCATCCAAGTGCATTTACTAGTTTTGACAAGAAGCTTATCTTAAATCATTATTCCACCTTTCATAGTGAGCTCTAACGACCTCAAGAAGTAGAGCGTTGTGAGCTTCCACTAGATGCCTCTTTGTTCTTCCTAGACAAAGTACACCTGAACAAAGTAGCCAAAAATGTATCACACGTCTATTGCCAAGTAAGTACGCTAAAAATCCAGCCATAGAGCTCTGATTCAAACCTCATTTGTGCCTGTTTCACAAAACTGAAACTCACAACACAGCATGAAATTTCAGTTTGTGATGTTTTCAGCAATTACTGTCACAATTGTTAAATGTTTTGTGGTTTTCCCAGTGATGACAGACCTTGTTGTGTGTGTGAAGAAGTGTTGTGGTTGCAGTGTTCCCCTCCGTTGGTGTGGGCAGAGTTCCAGAGACCTGACAGTTTGTGGGCTGACAGGAAGGAACTCGGGTCCCAATCCACAGTACTTTGCTCCGGGTAACCGTTTCCACAGCTCTGCGACTTACAGGAGGAAGAGTGTGACAATGGTACCTGAATTAAAAAAGAAACAAAAAAAAACTGTTTAATCTCAGGGCAGTCTACATAGGCAAACGTTTGGCACTGAGTAACTACCAGTATTAGCTTGTAATACAAAGAAGAGAGTATGACAAGACAAGCAAAAAACATCTTTAAAATGCATTTATCAATCTTGAGTAAGTAAAAAAACAAACATTAAAATAAAAACACTGCTGCAGGGGACTTTTCAGCTTCTGTTGCTTTTTTGTTATTTTAAACATTTGCAAGCCAAATATCGACAAAACATCTTGAACACCACGTTCATCTGCAGTCAAGCTTCAGTATGATGATAACGATGTCTTCAAAATTTGCATTTCATGTAAAGTATTTATGTAAAAACAACTAAGAAAGAAAGGATACCAGCTGCTGCTGCCTTGTATTTGCCACAAAGACACAAATACAAAATAGGTTGCTTCCAAAAAAGGCAAAAAGTAGACATCATGTTTACACTAATTAAATCCAACATGACATTTAGACAGATGTATTTAGTGAGTAAGCACGTGCAAATGCAATGCCTTGTAGGATGAATAAAGAGGAAACTACCTCAGGCAACAGAGACCAACACAGTTTAACCAAAAAATAAGAAGAAGAAGTCGTGAGAAAGATCCAGACATATGACCCAAATCAGTCCCCTTTTATTTACCGGCGTTGGTTGCTCCTGGGTGCTCCGCCTCTCCTCCTCTTCCACACTCTTGCAGCAGCTCTGACATATCCACAGAGGCACCTCTCCCAGCAGGGACTGAGACAGCGAGGGCACCGCATCAGCAAGCTTGCGCCCTGGCGCCTCCCGCAATAAGGCCTGGGAGAGTGCAGGCACAGCGTCAGCCAGCTTGGTCCCATGGCCCCCGGGGAGTCCGTTCACGGAGCCCGCTCCCCAGTCTTTAAATTCTCGGTGGCACAGAAGGCAGCAGGTGTGCATAGGCTAGGAGGAGAAAGGGATACAGAGGTCAAGTATTAGCTTATGACCAGGTAAACACTAGGAAACAATGGGGTCTATAAGGTCAGATGTCTCTCAGAATCATTTCTACAACTGATATTATTATTATTATTAATAATAATAATATGTGTGCATATACACTCAGTTCACAGTTTACTAGGCACACCAAGCTAAAACAAATGCAATCAAATACAAGTGAAGCAAAACATCCTCTAGTTAAAGGGCTCAATCATGTCTCTAAACAGATATAGATGTGTCCTAGTGTTGTCTGGATGTTGCATAATTGTAACATATAATGACAGACATCACCTATAAGAGGTGTTATCCAAAATTACAAAAACACAGCACAACTCTTCCTGCTTTTACGATTTATTTCTAGTTATAGACGTGTCTAGACAAGCATCTGACACATGTGGTATATTGTAATTACTCCCAGCAGCAGTCAGACAGGTAGCAGGACTCAGAGTTCAGATGTAAGGTTAGCTGGTTGCTGAGACAAAAGTGGTCCAGCCTGCAGCGTACCATCTCTTATAAAGGTTGGTGTTTACCCTGAACTTAGATACGTTCCTGTCTCCGATGTAGCTAGGCATCACTGGCTGATAGCTGCATGCATGCACTGAAACTTTTAGCATTAGCTTATGTCACTCACCGACTCAATAGAGCAAATAAATGCAGCAAAGAAAAGATAAATAGTGGGGCAGTCAATTAAAGCCCTCCAACCATGTCTGAGGTGTTAACTAGCCTTATTATGACCCCGTTATCTCTTCCAGCTAACAAGCTAATTAGCTAGCTAGCAGCTGTTTAGCTACTGCTGCCTGAGTGGTTCCTGCGGATGGGTTCAAATGTAGGCAGTGAGCACGTTTGCAGCACGCTAGCTGGAGATGATAGCCCGGTTAGCCTGCTGGCTAAGGTTAGCTGGGCGGATGGGGATTTGTGAACGCTGGAAACGGGACGACCTGTCCGAGGCACAATGTCACCTGTCCGGCAGAGGAGATGGGCTGCAATGCTAGCCACACAGCCTCAGAGCCGACTGTTGGGGACGAGTCTGCTCGCTAACTTGAGCGCATTATTTATTTAATTACACATCAAACGACGTGAGAGCTCACCATCCACTGATACTACATAAAGATTAAAATAGCTCCCGAAGAGCCCGCGGATGCATATAACTTCACCTCTGCAGGATATTTAGCCTCGTAAAATAAAAGCACAATGGAGGATGCTCGGGTTCGCAGAGGAGGTGCTAGCTCTGAGGCTAGCTAGCCTGTTTTAGAAAGCAGCGATTGGCTTGCTGCTAGCTAACCTACCTGGTTCGCCCTGGTAGTGGCCAGCCTATCCAGCCCAGCATCTCCGCCGCCACCGTCAGCTGCATCGCCGGGAGAGACTGGGCTCTTCGGTACGGTCTGCTGTCCAGGCGCAAGCTCCTTCTGGGCGACTCCTTGCTGCTTGCTTTTCTTCCTTGCCATCACGACGGTGTTTATAATACGCTTTCGCCAAGTTTGCACCAGTTTCAGTGATTTGGAGAGCACACTTTCGTTTCTTCTCGGACCTCAAAATGTTCTCTATCTCCTCCAGTCAAGACAACAGTCAATATGGCGGAGGACTGGCACACTCAGGAGTTCATAGGTTAAAGATACTGCTGGCAAAGAGGCTTCACTCCCATACGGGGAACACAACTGAAACCTGATACAGGCAGTGAAGCCACACAGCGCCATACTTAGTAAGGGCAAGCTCTCCTCCCACTTTCTTCTGCGTATGAAAAGACAATTAAACGCATCCTTTTGCTTACACTGCTTATTCCAACGACTGTTTTAGTGTTTGAATATCTTTATTAAGCACATTATTTTATATTAACTAATATATATTATCTGTAATATGGTTACACCATGCTTTCTTTAAACAGTCTAAAATGTTAAAAAAAGTGTTATTATAGAAAGAAAATGAAATGGATGCAGACTGGAATTGAAATAACATTAAATATGTTTTTTAAATACCTCTAAGACAGGGAGAAAAGGATATAATAAATATATAATAAAACCTATGTAACAATGCAACTTTGTATCATATTAGTATTAATGCATAGTCTGAGGTTTGCGTATAATAGGGGCAAATATGCGTAAGTACATGTCAATATTGTTGTTAACCAATACAATGAGTGTTTGAAAAATAAAGGTGCTGTGAGAGGAGAGGGGATGGGCCCTTGACCATGACGTTTTACGTTGTCTGCTGATGCCTTCACATGCTGTCAGAAATATCGGAATCGCAGCCAATCTGTATTGCATGGACCATAGATGTGTAATAAGAATAATAATAACATGGACATGGACAAAGCATATGCCTATTAAATATGAGAGGGAGGGGAATATGTATGTTACATTTACGTTTAAAGTGCTCATGATATTACTGATTTATTGTCTCACTTGTTATTGACACACTTGAAATACTTAAAAAGGACACCAATGTGCGTGATCTCTCTTTTTTATTTTTTACAAAAATAAAAAAGCGGCCAGTACTCTAGATCAGGGATACCCAATTTGCTTTGTCTGGAGACCACTTTTGCAACATGACAGGAGACCAGGGGCCAGTTGCAGCAAATTCACATAAATCAGGTGTGTGCAGGGGCGTTTCTAGAATCAAGACATTTGGGGCTCAGCCTGGACCTTTCTGGGGGTCTGTGGGGATCCTTCCTAGGCACTTTTTCTCAACAATCAAGCTCTATATTGATGCTTTTTGTGCACCCTTGTATCTTATTTATGTAGCCGGTGGACTTTAGTGATGTCTGCGTTGTGTTGATATAAAGAGGCCCAGACCATGGATATCTTTGGAGGTGATCAACAAACAAACTTGAGCCCCTTTCCCACAGAGCCCAACAGCACAATGGTGCCATGTTACAATCAACTAAGCACAATGAAACAGAGAAAACCTTCCTGTAAGCAAGTGGCGAAAACAAAATCTTACGTCAAACACAACCATACAAACTCAAGCCCCTACATAAATTAAGCGACACAAGATTATGTTAGCAGAAAATGAACTTATAAACGTAGCTTAACAGCACTAAAACATGGAAATGACCACAGGAGCAATGTTGCTTACCTCTCCCAGGGATTACAACAGCAAAAGGAGAGAGGTAAGGCAGGAGACACCCCCAAAGGTGAACATAGGGGTACCAAAACGAGTATAAAACTTTTCACATATTGACTATGGAGGCCTAAGCGTGTCAGGTAATAACAACTGAAACAAATTTCATTGAATTATAATACGTAGTATTACAAAATTACAAATATTACCTTACTTCAACCATTTGCACTACTTCATATCTGCTGCTGTTGGTCATTTGCACTACATGCACATCACGTACATCCCATAGGCTCCTCTAACATGCACCTTGATCACTGATACTGTTACAGTATTGCAATACCGTCATTGACTGTAGATAGGTTTGGATTATCTTCTTGAGTGTCCTGTCTATTAGGTTATACTGCTTAGTTTTATTCTTACTTGTATTATTAAAATTTAGCTTTCTTTTAGCTTTTAAAATGTATGGCATTAATACGGGGTGAGAGGGAAACAGCATTTCGATTCTTCTGTATGTCCTGCACATATCGTGAATTGACAATAAAAAAAACTTTTGAGCTGCTGTATAATTGTCAAGTCGAATCAGTTTATCTTTATTGAACATTAGAAAGTGATTTTGGGGGTCATCTGGCACCATATCCCGGGCCAGATTAAATTGAGTATCACTGCTTTAAAAGGTCCTGTTTTATAATTTGGTCCCCGCCTGGTTGTATTTATGACGGTGGCGTCATGTCCGAGTTTACGTGGAGCACCTGAACGCAGCGCCAGTGTTGGGGCTCTGGATTGAGGACGTAGCACAGACACAGCTTCATCTACTTCAGGGCACCGACGCTTACACCACAGGAGGTTGTTTATCCGCGGCTGTTGTTTTATCCTAACAAACATCATAATGGACGGACATGTTTGCAACATCCAGGTGCTTCTCCGGGCTGCTGAGTTCCTGGAGAGGAGAGAGCGGGGTCAGTGTTTTATCCTAAGTGTCAGTGTACAGGGGAGGAAGTTGCTTATTGTTAAAACAACAAAATGCACAATGAAGCGACTCCAACTATGCATGCAAAACGTCATATAGACACATGATACGGTGCATTTGTGCGAGAAATGATCGAGATTTTTGCTGGGAGGTTATTCTGGGCGATCTTTCCCATTTGACTCAGTGACCTACATATCGGTCCCATTATTGTACTCAAAGGCGCCAATCTGCTCCAGTTTGAAAATGAATCTGAGCGGCGGTGATCGCTCATCACGCTGAATGAAAGTGAGGCAGGGGAAAGCTCTACTATAAGTTTCATTCATTGTTTTCACATTACAGGCATTGTGTTGGGCATTTCTATTTGTGAGGCTGCCGGGAGCTGTTGTATAAGAGTGAATAGGTGGAGGGTGATGGCGCCAAAAACAAAACGTACAGCTGATTGTGCTGATGACAGCAGGCTCTCCCTGTCGTCCCTCTCCTTTTATAATAAATAAAGATATATAAGTATATATAAATATAAATTAATCTGTTGCACTAGACTTCACTAACACTAATAATGTAAAAAAAAATCTATTTAACATTGCTGCCTTTGTATTTCAGGTTATTGTCTAACTCAGCTGTGATGTATTTTTCCTGCACAGAGGCAGAACATGGATATGCTTCCCTCCTGCCCATCAGTCCAGATCACTCTGACAAAAGAAACAAACAGAAGAGCAAGAAGATCTCTGCAGCTGGTGGCAATAGGTGAGCATATTGCATAACACACAACTGACAAGAGGGTGTGGCTGCAGTGGGAAGTCTGAGTTTCAGTTCTGACATAGCACTTTTTTAAACATGAAAACCTCACTAAATGTGGTTGCTAAGCAGCAGATATATATATATATATATATATGTAAGAGCTAAACAAACTGTGTCTTTCTATAACTGCAGGTCAGTTCACAACGAGCTGGAGAAAAACAGGTAAATAACTGCTCTAAGTCTGCCACAGCAGATTACTTCATATGATGGCAACAGTAAGAGGAAGCAACAATCGTAAACACCCTGTTTTCACTTGCATTGATTAACGGCGTCTGTTGTTGCTTGCAGGCGAGCTCAGCTGAGGCACTGCCTGGAGCAGCTCAAGAAGCAAGTTCCTCTGTCGTCTGACTCGATGAGGAACACCACGCTCAACCTGCTGAGACGAGCCCAACTTCACATAAAGGTAGGCACAGCGACACGGCATCGGACTGGTACAAGTCCTGGTTGAGAGCAAAGTGTGGGGAAAGTAAAATTAACTCTCAGATAGTGTCCTCAGAGGGGTGCACCTGTTAGACTAGAGCAGTGGTTCTCAAATGGTGTGCAAATCCACGTGTGTTGTATGGTTTTGTGATAACCACACATTATTATTATAATATATGAATTATTTTTTAACTGACTATCAGTATGTTGTGCACACCCATTGCATAATAAAGAGGAAATCTATCTAAAAAATGCAATTTAATTTAATGTTATTTAAAATAACCTTCATGGGAAACCTATTTGTCACCATTTGCACATAGGCGTTATAAGTGTGTGACACATCACATTATCTTATATTATTTCTCATTTTAAAGGATGTGTAATTGGTGCTTTAATGTAATTTAAAAAGTTTGAAATTAATTCTTGAATCATTTTGCTGATAAATATTTCATAAGTAATAGTTCGTTGTAAATTGTTATTTGATATTAGTACATAAAAAGCATTTTTGTCTTGATAAGAGTGATAACATGTTATAGAGGATATCGTGCACAAATATAAATACAGGTGTGCCCTGAGATTTTGGCGTGCCCTTTGGTTTGCTTTGGGCGCAATAGTTTAAAAACCACTGGACTAGAGGCACAACTCTGATGACTAAAGACTCAATTTGTCAAAATCAAAAAAGACTTGCAACTCGATTTGGACTTTAACACCAAACATGACTTTGTTTAGACTTGAGCTTTTTGACTTGAAATACTTAATACCTTCCCCCGAGCCCAAAGATTAAAAGTATGTTATTTTAAAAGTGCTGCACGAATCAATTCATTTCCCTTTATATTGGTAAATCAAGTAACATTAACGCTATTCAGTTCCAGCAAGTCGACACCTAATTCCCTAGATCCACTTTGTTTGAACAATCCGACAGTATCCAATCAAGCTGCAGGAGAGAACAGTGAAGAACAAACCTTCACAGGCTTACTGAGCGCCATTTAGAAAGACATTATACCAAAGATAATTTTGTTTGCGTACAAAAACTATGGTGTTGATCAACAAAGATTAATTGCAGTAAGCAAAACGTGCGGGTCCACATTTAAAGTTAGCAACCACTACTTAGCTAATGTTAGCTGAACAGCTTAGCTAACTTTTAAATAATATTATTTTAACAAGTAAATGCAAATTTTAAAAAGCCCTCATGATTTTTGTAAGTTTAACATATTAATATTCATGGCATTACATTATGAGAAGAGTGCATTATGACTTGTTTTGGAGTTGACACGTGAAGGTTTGGACTTGAGACTCGCCTGATTTGACTCAGGACTTGAGGGCAAAGACTTGAAACTCTATAGTAGTGTTGTCTGTGTCTGTGCCTGTGTTTTCCACCTTTGATACGATACCTTGACAAATATCAGCGTCTGATACCACAGACATTGAGGGCAAACAATTTCAAATGATTATTAAAAGATAAGTAAGTCTATAACATGGCATAACAGCAGAATGACTGTAGTGAACAACAAGAAGCGAGAGTGAGAAAGAAACACAACTTTATAGTGACTTGTAACACAATGACTTGGTCCCATCTCTGATACCGTCTGCCTGGTAAATCATTTGCCATGTGTCTATTTTCCTGTGCATTTGCAATCAGTGCTTTGTGGTCTCCAAATGCTTGTCCCGTCTGTTGTGTCTGAGGTTTGGTTTATGTTTTTAGTCCCCTGCTCACTTGTCTGCCTCTCTGCTGTCTCATTTCCAGAAGCTGCAGGAGCAGGACGAGCGTGCGGAGCAGCTGAAGGGCCGCCTGCGCTGGGAGCAGAGAGAGCTGCGGGTTCGGCTGGAGCAGCTGCAGAGAGGAACGGAGAGGATGAGGAATGACAGTCAGGGGTCCACCATGTCGTCCGAGAGGTCGGACTCCGACAGAGGTAGGTCTCTCCTGATGCCTCACCTTTCTCTATACCTTAAAGTGTGGTTACAGATTTTGTTTCAATTAGTACAACCGCACATCCAAACCATTCTAATTTTTGTCTTAATGCTATTGGAAGTTCCAGTAAGACTATATACAGTCAGGTCCATAATTATTTGGACAATGATACAGTTGTCATCATTTTGGCTCTGTACACCACCACAATGGGTTTTAAATGAAACAATGAATACATGCTTAAAGTGCAGACTCTCAGCTTTCATTTAAGGCTTTTTTCACTTTAAGGGCTCATAAGTATTTGGACAAACTAACATAATCATTAATTAAACAGTCAGTTTTAATACTTGGTTGCAAATCCTTTACAGTCAATGACTGCCTGAAGTGTTGGACACATAGGCATCATCAGATGCTGGGTTTCTTCCCTGGTGATGCTCTGCCAGCCCTTTACTGCAGCTGTCTGCACTTCCTGCTTGTGTTTTGGGTGTTTTGCCCTCAGTTTTGGCTTCAGCAAGAGAAACGCATGCTCAATTGGATTCAGGTCAGATAATATGACTTGGCCATTGCAGAACATTCCACTTCTTTGCCTTAAAAATGTCTTTGGTTGCTTTTGCAGTATGCTTCAGGTCAATGTCCATCTGCACTGTGAAGCATCGTCCAATGAGTTTTGAAACATTTAGTTGAATCTGAGCAGATAATGGTGCCCCAAACACTTCAGCTTTCATCCTGCTGCTCTTGTAAGCAAGACAAGACTTCACTAGAATAAATACAGAGGGTTTATCACAAGATGCAAACCATTGGTTAGCCTTAAAAATGGAAGGCCAGATTAGAGTTTGTCAAAAACCATCTAAAAAGCCTGTACAGTTGTGGAACAGCATACTATGGACAGATAAAACAAAGATCAACTACCAGAATGATGGGAAGACAAGAGAAGGAAGAAGGGAAGGAACTGCTCATGATCCAAAGCACACCACCTCATCAGTGAAGCATGGTGGAGGTACTGTTATGTCATGGCCATGTATGGCTGCCAGTGGAACTGGTTCTCTTGTATTTATTGATGATGTGACTGCTGACAAGAGCAGCAGGATGAAAGCTGAAGTGTTTGGGGCACCATTATCTGCTCAGATTCAACCAAATGCTTCAAAACTCATTGGACGATACTTCACAGTGCAGATGGACATTCACCTGAAGCATACTGCAAAAGCAACCAAAGACATTTTTAAGGCAAAGAAGTGGAATGTTCTGCAATGGCCAAGTCATATCATCTGACCTGAATCCAATTGAGCATGCGTTTCTCTTGCTGAAGCCAAAACTGAGGGCAAAACACAAGCAGGAAGTGCAGACGGCTGCAGTAAAGGGCTGGCAGAGCATCACCAGGGAAGAAACACAGCATCTGATGATGCCTATGTGTCCAACACTTCAGGCAGTCATTGACTGTAAAGAATTTGCAACCAAGTATTAAAACTGACTGTTTAACTGATGATTATGTTAGTTTGTCCAAATACTTATGAGCCCTTAAAGTCGGGGGACTGTGTGAAGAAATGGTTGTAATTCCTACACGGTTCATACTACATTTTTGAAAAAAGCCTTAAATGAAAGCTGAGAGTCTGCACTTTAAGCACGTATTCATTGTTTCATTTAAAACCCATTGTGGTGGTGTACAGAGCCAAAATGATGACAACTGTATCATTGTCCAAATAATTATGGACCTGACTGTATAACAAAGAAACCTTATCCCAAATATTTCTATGTCTCTTTATGATTTGTAGATAATGCACTTTGGTTAATCATACATTAGCATGGACTACTTATTAATAGGAGTTTATGATGTCTACATTTTACTAATGTTTTCTGAGCAGCATGAGTTGAACAAGAGCTTAGCAGTAATTCAAAACTCGCAATGGGGAATAGTATTGTGACGATGTGATTGTATTTCCATACCATCATACAAAATTCTGTCATCCAAATGAAAAGTCAGAAGTTAAATTGAAGAGATATCATTAAATTAGATAAAATGTTTGGATTTTTTTGAAGTGCGATTGTATGAGGAATTTATCCAGAGTCAGTGTATTATCTACAGTAAATGACGGTCAGTGTGTCCCAAGTTTGGAGAAGCAGACAGGAGTACTGCAACTGAATCTAAGCAATGCACTACTGTTGATGGGGGCAGAACCAAAATGTTTTTAACCACCTAGAAAAAGGCCCCCCTAAAACAATCACTATCAGCTTTAGTGTACTCTATATTTTGAATATATTCTCAACACTTTACCTTGTGAGAGCCCCTTCTGATGGGGAACCGAAGCCGTTATCTATGCTGCCCTTAAAGGTACCAGACTCCTTTGACATAAGCAGTAGCTTTAACTCACTGAACATGGGAGCTGTTGGTCTACCGCTGCCTCATTTAGTTTGCGTTTTTGTGTGACTTTTGTGTTGTATAGGGTTAATTTGGATTAACTAAAGTCATACAATAACACAAACAAACTACTTATCGAGGCAGTGGTAGACCAGCAGCATCTGTGTTCAGCGAGGTAAAAGTACTGTTTTGTCAGTGTAGTCTAGTGGCTTTGAAGGCAGCATAGATGGCAGCTTCGGTTCCCCGTTGAAAAGGGTTGTCTGGCAGCGAGGTAGAGTGCTGAACCGATTTTTTTTTTAGTGGCTAAAATACGTGTTGCTGCTGCTTAATATCATGTTTGATTGAGATCATATCACCCAGATCTAGTTTGTTAGTTCAGTTAGAAGTGAATGTTCTCATATGTCCTTCCACTAATGGATTTGGTCTCTGGTCGACCCCCTTACAGAGGACGTAGAGGTCGACGTGGAAAGCATCGTGTTCGACTGTGTGGACTCTGACGGACTGAGCATTACGCACACAGGTGCAGACCACTGTTACTCCAGCATGGACAAAGCCTGGCTATGACAGCATCAAACCTACGGTAACTCATTAAATGTCACCTGGAACAGGACGAGGAGGAAAACATTCCAAAAACAAAACAAAACAAACAAAAAAAAAAAAAGCCAGCGGAGGAAGAGGGAGAATGGAGGAAGATGTTAGTGTACAACTGAACACGTTTTTTCTCCCAGAGGAAGTAACTTGACATTCTCTTTTCAACATATGTCAGACAACAAGCTAAATGATAACGTCATGAATGAGCTGTGTCCATTTGCACTGAATAGCAGTTAAAATCACTGGGCTGGGATGGATGTAACATTACGCATGTATGTATTTTCTGGCATCAACCGTTGGTGGCATTACTTTGCGAAGCTGCAGGGTGTCTGTTACTCACAATGACTCAAACAGTTCTTCTCATTCATCTTTAAGGGCTTTTAAAAATCCAAATAAGGGCTTTTTTTTAAAATTCAAACCTCTTAACTTATTCTTTACTACAGTATGTCTACGCTGAATTCTGCCTTAAATCAGATTTGGTCTAGTATTCCATACAGCTTTTTCCTTTAGCACTAAGTCCGTATGTCACGTGTAACACGCACTTAAACATTTAATCTGTGCTTATTATTGTTCTTTTATGTAACTTCAGTAATGTATTTTTCTTCTGTTGCACAAAACGTCCACACGTAGCACTTGTCGTGTTTCAAAAAGATCATGGGTATATCAAAATGAAAACAGTGAACTGAAATTAACTGGTCATATTTGCACATTGATACCTGGCAGTTAATATACTCTGACAAATATTCATTTAGTTGTTTTTTTTTTTCTTTACACAACTCAGTCTGTGATTAAGTGCAAGAACTTTGATGCCTAAAATGTGAGCGCATGTGGAGATTGGCACGATGACAGATCCAGTTTTATTCACTGCTAATACGAACTGGTATGCGTCTGACAAGTGTTCATTGTCACACCTGTGCAATTCATCGCTTGTGTCAGTTATGCATGCAACGACTTCACCACAGTCAGGCAGGTAATGTCTACTTGTAGTAATTATGCAATTTATGCTGTATTACAAGTATGTATCATATTCATTGCTATATATTTAATAACTGAAGGTGCTTTTTTCTGTATTTTTGTATATGCAAGATGCCTTATTACCTTTTAATAGTATGTATGCATTCATCTGTCTCTCCGCCCAGTAATATAATGTAGCATTTTTTTGTACTGGTGTAAGCTTTTTTTTATTGAATAAATATTTTCTATATTTATGTGCCGTTTCGGATTTTATTCTGATGAAACTAAATGGTTCCCAGCTTTTTTCCTTTTCCTTGTGACCCTCTAAAACACAGTAATGCCTGTTGGTGACCCCTCTTAACCAGTTGCATTGTATTTTTGCCATCATAATTTGATATTACAGGAATCTAGCAACCCCTCATTTATGTAGCTAAACAAATCCCACTGATTAAAAGACATCACAGTATGATTGTAACAAAGGAACTGTCCCTTTATTGACAAGCTGATATTTGATTGATACAGGAAGAGCATATTGTTGCATGGGGTTGTGTCATCAGACCTAAGCTGAATGTACCGTACATGTTCGCCTTTGTACATGCATCTAAATTAAGCTGAAGACACTGATGTCCATTGTGACCAGATTTTACCACTAATGCTAAATGAGTGTATCTTATCAAGCTATGACTGCCAACAATATGGACCCTTCTTCAGTCAGTGAAGCAATCAGTCTTGGTAGGATGATTAACAGGGTTCCTACGCAGGATAGAAAAGTATGGAGATTGATTTGAGTCATTTCCAGGACTGGATAAGAATGGAAAAGAAAACTCTATGAAAAAATACTTGTGATTCCAGTCTATTGTCATTCTGTTCTATAGAATATAAAATTCACAATTTCTAAAAAATAAACTGATCATATAATCAGTGTTTTTCATGGCATTTGGAACAAGCAGCCAGAGAGAGCTTGATGTCCCCGAAAGCAAGGCAAGGAGTATGGCGTTCGACTGGACACACACTCCTATGCAGAGCTGCCTCTATGCCTCTACATACAGCCTGCAAAACAGCTCCGCCCGAAGCGCCTTAAAACGGTTGCAAATCTGGACATCCGCCACCAAACTGCTTTGAAAACGTGGCGATATCTTTTAATTGCATATATACATAGCATCACAAATAATCAATTATTAAGCTTGTCTAAACACAGAGGAGTTATGCAGTTATGTTATTAACAGAATAGTCATCTTTGTGTTAACTGTTGTCGCCATGGCAACCGAATAAACAAGGCTGCACAGATGCCATTTATTTAACTTTTTTTAAACTCATTCTAGCTATTTGTACTCAGATGTCAAATATGATGTGAGAAATCTTCACAGAAGTCTGGAAAAGTAGAGAAGTTTGAAATGGGAAATGTGTAGGAACCCTGCATTAAGGTGTGGCTGGGTGAGCTGAAATAAAATATAACACGACAGCAACAAAACATACAACAACAGACACATAATTTTGCATTGATCAGATATTCCGAGCTATGCTAATTTTAGCTTCTGAAGAAAAAGTCATTACCATTACAAACTGACATACTGAGATGAACAGAGTAAACTGAACGCTGTTGATGGGCACAGAGGTTGAACAAAGGTCTGAGGATCAGTGTCAAGGCAAAGTGCTATTATTATGTCATGGCACCCAGAGCCATATTCAACCATTCTTTAAGATCTATCTATGGTGATACTGAGATGACCTGGTATCAAAGGTACAATATACCCCAGGAGGCTGGAACAGGCTCTTGAAGCCAGCTCAGGCCTTTTATGGTCCACCCACCATTTCAGTTCCTTACTTCCTCATAGAGGCGTCAACCCATGACCGGGAACAGTTTGTCTTACCCTAATGCTCGACTGAAACATGAGGGGGAGGTAAGAGTAAAGCTGTCCCTGTATAAGCAGCAAAAGAGCCGATGATCTCTGCAGTGCGTCACACGTATTGTTTCTTCTGGGCCTGTGAGGCGAGGTCTTTGGCTTTCTCCTTAGCCGCAAGTGCTGTCTCTCTTGCTCGCTCCGTAGCAGTCTCTGCTAAGGTTCTGGATGGAGTTTCACCTACGAGAGTCCAAACATATTGGTTATCATATCGGTTATGTATGTATTTGTGTGGAAAACCTTTGCTATCACTTAATATTAAAAAATAAACAACATATGCTTTCGTAACATTTCAACTATTCAAAAAAAACTGCATTGACTTTCTGCTTGTCTGCGTCAGTGACAGGGATATTACCAAATGCACATCAGTGCTTTGACAGGATACAGGTAGAGGTGGATACACTTTTAATACCAAACAAATATATTTTCTTATGTATTTAATACCTGTACTTTGTTTGGACTCAACTGTAACAATAGTGACTGCATATTTGCAGCTAGGGCAGCACGATGTCAGATTTTTTCTCCAAAATTATCGTGGCCAAAAGAGTTCATGATAACATTACTATAATATCTTTTTTGGATGGTAAATGAATTACACTCTAAATATGACCGTGGGGAGGAGAGAGAGTCTGTAACCATAACCATACAAAATCTCACAAAAAGAGCAATTACACTTAATGAATAGTGAGAAGGCAACCAGATGGCGCTGGGGGAGGGAGACAAAGCGAGAACAGAAAGAAACAGAGATGGTTTACACGATATTATCCTATGTATATTATTAACATGATATTAATATTCATATTTGTAAGAATTGTTTGCATTTTCGATTTTACAGATTTAAACTCACACCGAATTGACTTTTAAAAATTAAAATCATACTGTTAAGCTACTTTACTTTCAGTTTTAAAATGAACAAACCATTTTACGTGTATGGCCTCATTACAGCCAAACTAAATATTGTAACCTTGCAATAAATAAAGACTCGGACTTGGAACTCCACATGTCGACGTTAACATTAGTGTTGTCACGATACCAAAATCTTTGTTTCGGTACCAATACCAATATGAATTTCGATAATTTTCGATACTCTTCGGTACTTTTCCTAAGGAAAAGTCCTTTTGGATACAAACCTTTAGAACAATAAATAGTAGGGGTGTAACGGTACCAAAAAAATCATGGTTCGGTAAGTACCTCGGTACGGACGTCACTGTTTGGTAACTCAAATGTTCCATCAAGTTTGTGTTGTCTCATGTTGTCTCCCTTTGCGAGGCAGACTTTCTCTTGTCTTTTTTCACGTGCGCCAGCTGCGAATGTTGATACAGGTGTTGTCATACACACCACTTGCGCAATCTGTGCTCCAACAGGAACAAGAAAGGCGTTTGTGTGCATAAATGAGTAAAATAAATTAACTAAATTAATGAATTGAATCAGTTTCAAAGTACTGGTATTTTCCGAATGCAGTACAGTACCGTTTGGAATACTCTAGTACCGCGGTACTATTTTAGTACCGGTATACCGTGCAACACTAGTATTAACATACAACTGAAATTCCATGCAATGTACAAAAGAGTCATCTTGACTATTTTGTAAATTCCCAGAAGGTAAATGTTCCCCACTTTTTCTCTTATACCAACATTAACAAGTTAAAGAATGACTTTGTTATTTTTAAACCTGGATTCTTCTACCAATGTTTTTGTGTCCAATTGACTAATAGGAACAACTATTTAGAAATTGGTCCAGTGTTGAGTAGGACTGCTGCAGCTGTGAGATAGGCTGTAGTGTGAACACTTGGGGCACTGTCAAAGTATGTCCACTAAAAGTGCTTTTTTTTGCCAATGACAGGCTCAGACTGATATTTTAAGTTTCTGACAACACTAAGGATGGGATCCCTACAGAGGTAGACCTTTTTGTGAAAGAGTAAGTTGACCTGAACAGCCTCGAAATCGCTAAAGCCAAACCAACCAGACTCCATTTAAATAAATGGTAAATGTATCATTGTAAAACACACTTCATACAGTCTACAGAAATAAAACCAAACTACCAAAAACTGTCTTGGTTTGTCTTTCCACTGTTCAAATCGTGACCAGCTCTGGTTTGGCTGAAATAAACCCTCAATTCACCCAGTTAGATGTGAAAATATTCTGGCTCTTTATAAACTGAGTCTGGTGGCTTTGGTGAAAGTGATTTCAGGGCTGTTTCTGGTTCAACAAAAAGGATCTTACTCTTAATAAAAAGGTCTGTCCCTGTATGGGTGCTTTCCATTATGTTGTCAGACACTTAGAATAATAATCTGAGCTTGTCAGTGGCAAAAGCAAACACTTTAGTGCATCTATATTGACAGTGTATGATTGCCCTGAGTGGTTACATTGCAGCCTGTTTCATGGCTACCAGCTGCAGCCTTTTTGCTCAATACTGGTCCAATTTCAAAAATTGTTGTTCCCATTTGTCACGTCAACACAAAACATGGGAAAATACTAGGGTCTAAGTTGAATAATAGCAGTGTTATCTTTAAGCTTCCAAATCTCCAGTTTTTGGATTTGACTGATGTGTTTGCTCAATGAGAAGCACAGAGTTTTTCCTTTGAACCCCATCAAACATTTGTCCATCTTGTAACTTACGTCTGCTAACCTAAATATTAACAACCTAGCTTGCATCAGAGAGCTTGTACTTCTTAATCAGTCCCTTATCATTGCAGTCACTACTAACATTGACCATGCCTTCATTCCACCAATTGATGCAAAGCACTAAAGGTTGACGTCATTATTACTGACAATTTACCTTGCATTTTGGCCAACACGTATTCAAAGCCTTTCATGGTCTTTGTAACACTGGTCTTGAACCTTGCAAGACCAAATTCCTGGAGAGAGAAAACACAGTCAACCCAGATAAAAATACACCCACTTAGAAAGACAATAATGTGCCAGCAACCTATAACTCACATCATCACATACGTACTAACATACCTCCTCACAACCTGAGGACAATAAACAGCCACTCTGATTCTGTCATAAATAATTCAGACACCTAAGTTTTGGCAGACAGCGTCAACTGCTCAGCTGTTGCATCTTAACGCTGTGTATTATGTTTCCAATTACAGAATGAAAGATAGGTGGGTGAGTCTCCCCTTCAGACGCCCCACACCACTTTCCCTGGGCTGTTACATAGCGTGGCGCTCCACTTTACTCCACTGACCTGAATAGCTCTAGTGAGTCCGTAGACATTGGAAGAGATCCAAGCTTCTCTTTTTATCTCAGTCCAGCTGCCATTGTCGGGGTTAATGTGGTACTCGCACCGCTCTTCCACAGACTGGGACAGAGAGAGGAAAAAACAAACAAAAGCAACATGAGGCCGTGTTGTTACTTTGTGCAATGCTGAGTGCCTATGGAAGCAAATGCTGTGGTACCATGAGGCGAGCGTGGCTGATGTTCCAGGTGAGTGTGGTCATGGTCCTTTTCTGAGGGTCCACAATGGAGTCCTCGATGATGTACGCCGAGCTGGCCATGTGCTTTGGAAGGTACCGCTCCATCCAGCGAGGCGCTCGGCTTGTTTTGGTCAACAGACGTCTGGAAATGAGGCAGTTGGTTGGAGTAACCTCTCGGAAGATAATGTCCTCCGTCAAGACATGGTTACTGTGGGAGAGAAGGAAGAGCTTTGAATTAATACAAATCCTCTGTGGAGGGCTTATAAATAATTCTGTCCCTTATTTTATTCAGTTAAATAGTATAGTTTAGTTTATTTTATACGTCACAAATGGGAATAAATTCACATGACACATTCCCAAAGCTCAAAGTGACATCTTCAAATTTGTTGTTTTGTCCAACCAACAGTTCAAAACCCAAAAGATATTGCATTTACAATTACACAGAAAAGCAACAAAAACTCATATTTGAGAAAATGAACAAGCAACTGTTTTGTTAGATAAAAGACTTCAAACAATAAATCAATTATCAAATTGTGAGAGATTTATTTTGTCAATTAACTGCTTGATTTGATCATTTCAGCTAGAGCTGTGACTAACAATTATTTTCACAACCAACTGATCAGACGTTTGATTTACAAAATGTAAAAAAAAAGAAAAGAAAAACACCCATTACCATTTTCATGTTCATCACAAAGTTGACTTGTGCAAATGTATTGTTTTGAATGCCCATCAGTCCAAAACCTTAAGATCATGCAATCTACTATCATACATCTGTATAACTATCTATAATAACACTAAGAAAACCAGCAAATATTCACAACTGTGAAGCTAGGACAGGTGTATTTTCTTCATTTTTATTTGCAAAACAAACAAACAAACAAACAAACAAACAAACAAACAAAAAGAACTGATGAGTGGTTTCATAAAATGTTTGCCTGTTGATTGCTCTAAAGATATATTGTACTAAACCTGTGGTGGAAGATATATTGAGTTCTTGAGCAAGAGTATCAGCATCAGAAAGTGAAGTTTGTTATTATTGTTATTAATTTACCTCTATTAGTACTATGTTTATTAATATGCATATTTAGTTTTATTTACTAATTGTATTATTATTTACATCATGTGTTTTCCTCTTATTATTTGCACAGCCCTACTCTCTCCTGTCTCTTCTTTATCAGCTATAAATAGACACACACTCATTGGCATACACACAGGTGTCCTACATAATCACCCTGAGTACAGTAACAACAACTGGTTTGTATATCTATAGTGGCAAGAATACCATTCTATCATTCTTGTTTGTTTTGTATATTCCCATTTCCGTCTACCCCCATGTATGTATTGTATGTCAATAACTTGATGTTTAGGCATTTCCCTTTGCACCAGTAAAAAAAAGAAAAAGTGAAGTCTGGTTAAGTCAGGTAAAGTCCTGAATTCATAATGTTACTTCAGTAGTTTCCATTTGTATGCCAATCAGTACTTAAAAAACAACTCCCAGGAGGTGGTGCTTCCACCACCAGCGTTATGCACCTGTGTGTTGCACACTGCCAGTGACTAAACTGAGATTGGTTACTTTTACCAGCCTGTCCATTGTTGCCTCATATACGCTGTGATGAAGGTCTATCAGACCGAAAGCTCAACAATAAAGTGAAAGTGTGTGGAAATCTTTTCTTCCACTGCAATAGATATACAGAAGTATTAGCACCAACATAAACTTAAAGAATTAATAGTAAAATAACACCTCAGGGGAAAAAATTATATTACATCACATTACTGGACTATTATTACTGAAGCAGTGTGTCACATTTATCAGCTGATCATTTGTTTAATATGTAAAATCACAAGCTTCAAAGTGAAATGTAATGGAGTTGCAATATAACCCTATGGGCCCTAGGCATTTTTGGGGTATTTTTACTGCCTTTACTTTTAAGCTCATATCACAGTCATTATAAAGGCTACATACACATGCTATATCTTTTTCAGGACAATCTGGGCTAACCAGATTTGCCATCATTACATGTCCTTCTATGTGTCTGTATTTTATATTAATTTTTATATCAATGAAAAAAACAAATCCGTATGACTAAATTCTTACATTTTTACATGTATCTCACCATAGCAAGTTGAAAAATGACATATTCTACCATATATGAAGAGGGGAGACTCTCTGGAATCTGGCAATATAAGAACCATGATGCTGGGACATTCTGTCACTTCACAGTTGTCCAAAATATGTAGTTTGTGCCAGGCGGACATGATTGCCAGTATTTTTTCATTATTGCAAGAAATTCCATTGACTCATTCACAAGTCAAAAATGTGTTTTATCTGAAAGAAACATGCAATTTTTACATCTAAGATCATAGAAAAATAGTCAACCAAGTGCAATGATGTCCTCCAAGATAATATTTGCCACTTTGTTTGGAGTAAACAAAGTTTGTTGTTGTTTTTCAGTTTCAGTTATATATTGGGGGGGCATTTTGGGCATTGGTGGGGGGGCACGTGTCCCCCTCAATGTATATGGTGACTACAGCCCTGTCATGCATGCATAATTAGACTACAGTTGTCTGGGTGCGCAAAGGTGAAGTGGCTGGTCTTGTCATACAAAGTTTGATGGAGTGTCAACTGGACAATATGGAGATATTTGCATCTTGAAAGCCAGACTACAAATGTGGATAGACAGGGAGAAACACACGCAAGCCTAAGACGTGGTAAGATACGATATTCCTCACTATATGAAGTGACTGATAACAAGATCTGTATAATGGATTGTAAAGAAATTCGTCAGGTTTTTATTTTGTAGACAATTAATCTGGATTTATAGCATGATGAGATGACAGCACAATGATGTGTGTGGTATCAGTGGAAAGCTCTGCTCCTGCACTTTCATGTGATATGCGTGGCATTTCTGTGCGAGCCTGCATTCGCTAGTAATCCATCCAACAGTAATGTGTGTGCAAAGCTGTATGAAAGCTCTGTTATACATTATTTTAGTGTAACTTTATCGTTTTTTTTCGCTGTGAAAACATTGGACTACCGACAAGTGACCTTGTCGGAAAGCTACAACTCCGCTGTTTCACGTGACATGCGTGGCTTCTCGCTATGACGCACGGTCGCGGAAAAAATCAATAGAGAAGAACAGGTGTGAATTTGGACGCACTATGCGTTGTTCGGGCCCATAGGGTTAAAGTACAGTAAAATAAAAATACTTAAGTAAAGTGACAAAAAAGACTTACTGCTTAAGTCAATACACTTAGTTATTTTCCACCTCTGTTTATACTTAACAGAGTGCAAATATTGAGACCAATGGTTGAGACATAATCCCAAGTATTTATGCTGTGCAACCTGGATAAAGGACTTTATGCAAGACAAAAGGTAAAGAAGCATCCAGACGACCACTGATGGCCCCCTCACCTGTAAGGGTTGGGATATCGCTGCCAGAAAGCAACACAAACTTGGTCCCAGGTGCTTTTGAGCAAACCTGCGCAGCAGAAATACTTCACCATTGTGCCCTGTGTTTCCTCTGGCAGTCCGTTACCCTGTGGAGATGCGGAACAAACAAAGCGGGTTAGTTTGCTGCGTTTGTGTAACTTAGCTTACAAATAAACTCCGGACGACCCCGAGGCTAACTGCAAACACACAACAGCTATTTAGACGATTATGGAAGTTCGTGTTTGTGTACTCCATAGTATCAACAAGCAAGATAAATTATTTACAAAGCAGACCGTTAATTATCTGACTTAGTTTGGCAGAGAAACGCATTTTCCCGAACTTTCCAGCTAAACTCTAACGTTACATAGCAGCTGTCAGTCAGCTAAAAATATATTACCGAGCAAACCCCACGCTGAGCTTTCTAGGGTGGCTTATGACATGCAATATGGCCAACACTAACAGCATACACCGATGAGCACGTAAACAGTAACTGGCTGACATCAGGTACACCGTTACTGTCACATTTGTCACGTCCGCTCTCCTTAGCTTCCTCGAAAGCATGAGCTAGCCTAGCATGAAGCTAACCTTATGAATGAATAGCACAGTTAGCACAGAGCTAGCTTTCACCGACGTTTAACTGGCGAATTAACGCGTCCATTTAAAAGGCAAGGGTAGTTACCTGAATGGCGACAGCATTCAAAAGAGAAGTATTCGCATGTTAAACTCCTGTCGGAACGAACTTCACCGTGCGGCCACCAGCAATTCATGTCAAACGTGACTCGGACCTGAGGGAAGGTCAAACTCCGACGTCACATCCGGTAGGTGGAGCAAATGCGGCGTCCATTTTGAACACTAGAGGGCAGCAGGCGACTGTGCAAAATGCAACCACAGCATTTATTTGACGTCCTAAGAGTGGATTTAGATGAAAAATATTGGGTCAAATGTCATGTAATGCTGTCAAAACAACTAAAAATGGCATCTGAAAAGTGACCTTTAACTTAAAGGTAAAAAAGAAACAACAACATTATGGCAGTTAATCTGATTTTGCCTTGCTATTTTTGGAAATACAATTTATCCCCCTCAGCACTCTGTAGGTTACTTTGGGACAGATGGATAATCTCTTACGCGTACTAAAATCATCCCTCCATCATATCTCCAGTCTGCAGCAAAATCTTCACACATTAGCTCCCCATGGGTTTAATGCCATGGGTCTGAGCTCAGCGTTCGTCGGCGGGTAGTACCAATAAAGACTTAAAGCTTCTATAATAATATACAGTAGGCTACATAAAGGAATATAGGCTAAGCCAGGAAATCAGTGTGTGTGTCAAGAACCAGCATTACAAAACCAATACATACATCTCTGCTGTAAAAATGAATCACACTGAGTAGGCCACGTTTGTCTGGTTGTTCATCGAATGCTTTATTGGCTGTTATTGACCCACTGGTTCTTTTTTTGTTTGGTTAAAAATGAAGTCTGAATGTTTATGTGTGGGACTCTGATTCACTCCAATGTTGTGAGTGCATTGCTTCTAGTTTACTTTCTCGTAGACTGTCTTCCCATCAATAAATGGATTTTCCAGCTGTCAGGGTCAGAGAGTTGAAGTTTATCTTTCCTGTATTAGTCTTAAGTAAGGAGGGTGCATGCACCACAGCATGGGCTACTACCCCCAGAAGTTTTGAGTAGTCTACTTATGGTGTCGGCCTTCAATACTTGTTGTAATGTACCACTATTTTCAGTTTTACTCTGCACCCATTACAAACATTTCCCTTACTCCGTCCTTACTTGAATCAACTCTGCCAAGGTCTGATTATTTGAAACACAAAACATAATTTCTCCTGTTGGTCAAATGAACTCTGGGAGTTATGTGCGCAGCGGGTGCTCAGTATGTGTGCCCAGAGGCTGTGTGGTTGATGAATGTTCCCGTGTTCATTATTAAAAGACCACCAACAAAGGACACTTCAGCAGCCAAGTGTAGAATAGCATGTTTCGTCTTCTTCCAAATCCCCTTTTTACATATTCTCAAAGCAGCTGCCCAAAATCATTTGACGAACATATCAAGAACTCTCACACACAGTTCAGTGGTTTTTGATCCCATTCATTTGGACGCAGAGTCCTGCTGGCCTATCTAATCCTGAACAGCTGGTTGCCAGGTGAACACAATTAACTTCCTGGTTGGACAGAAAATAGACTCCTCTGGATTCCTTGGACGAGGATTCAATGTTACTCTGCCAGAACGTTGGAATTAATCCGAAACGCCGCATTTGGATTAATTAAGCGGAAGTCATCCAAAAAAAAGAAAAACAAGTGTGAAAAACAAAACTTGTTCAAACAGTCACAATAATCACCTTCATCCCCTCAGTTAGTAAGAACACATTAATAGCCTCAGACGGTGTATGCAATGGAGTGCATAATTAATTGGACATTACTTACCAACAAGAGTTCTGCATTACAGGAGACACATAATACATTGTAACAAGTTAATTAACACCCCAGTAAACATCTTAAACACATATTTGAACAGGTTTGACAACTGTATTTTCACTAGTACCATTCACAAAGGAAAGAAGAGCCTTACATAAAGCAATTTGCATGCAAAGCTTTGAGCCCTCTCCAGTGACATGGATACTCAAGATCAGGCCATTCAAGTCAAAAGGCATCTTTTTTTGAACCACAGGTGCCACAAACCAGAGCTGCGTTTGCTGTGTTCAGTCACATCCTACAGGCTTTTTGAAATTGTGTTTATTTCATACAGCAGTCGGAGGGTGTCCGCCATTACGGCCATTCAGAGTCAGCCTTCTTGTGGAGCGTGTCCTGAACGAGCCCTCAGGGTGGAAAGAATCTGGCTTATCCTCGCAACGGAAGACCATGAGGAAGCCATTCCTGTAGTTTTTATTCATCCACCCGTACAGGACGGGGTTGGTAAATGTCGAACACATAGCTATGATATGGAACACTGTGTATATCAGTTTGTACTCCTTAAACCTGAGCACCAGGTCCAGATCACTGGCCAGCTGAAACACATGGAAAGGCAGCCAGCAGATAGCGAACACCACCACCACCAGCGCCAACATCTTGGTGGTCTTTTTGCGGCGGTTGATGCTGTCGTTGCGGCTGGACGGGCTGATGTGATTCTTCAGTTTGACCCAGATGCAGATGTAAGCGTAACTGATGATGGCTAAAGGAAGAATGTACTGTAGGAGCAGCATTGAGAGGCTGTAGATGACTCCGTCCCTGCCGGTCCCATGGGGCCACTTCTCAGAGCAGACAGCGATACGCAGGTTGATGGAAGGGATCTCTTCATAGCGGTACTCTCTGAAGATGGCCAGGGGCGCTGCCAGGACAGCAGACATAGTCCAGGTGAATGCCATGATGAGGAAGCTGGAGTGCCATGTGAGGCGCCGGCCAAGGTGGAAGACGATGCAGCGATAACGCTCCAAAGCAATGACAGTCAGGGTCAGGATGGATACGTGCACACTCAGAGCCTGGGCAAACGGCACCATGTGGCACAGCACAGCCCCAAACTTCCACTCATCTAGCAGAGTGTAAACCAAAGTGAAGGGCAAGCAGAGAGTGTCCACCAGGAGGTCTGCCAAAGCCAGGTTGGCTATGAAGAAGTTGGTCACTGTTCGCATGTTTTTATAGCGAGTAATCATGTATATGACAAGAGCGTTCCCCAGCAGCCCCAGCAGAATGATTAGGGAGTAAGCTGTGATCAGAGTGATCTGGACTCCAAGGTGCTTGGTGATGTCTGTGTGGAAACCAGGTGGGTGTAAACCCAGGCTGTCGTTAAGTAGAAACCAGGGCTCGGTTTCAGCAGCCTCCCCTTCGCTTGTGGCGTTGGATGTGTCTGGTGGGCTCATTTTATTGGTAGATGCCAGATTGAGGCTGTGCCGACACCTGAGGAGAAAAAACACATACAAAGAAATGATTTTCTGACACAAGCCGGGCAGAGTAGTATTCCCAGCAAGCTCTGAAAAGAAAAACGCCAAAGGTATTCATTGTGAAAAATACTTCAGCTTGAGGTGTTTTTGTTTATTTCTCACTCTCCTCTCCAAGGTAGGATTCCTAACTCACCTGATGTGCATTTCATGTCACTGCCAACACCACTGTCGGATATTCATGCTGCCACCAGTCATTTGTTTTCAGCAGGAGGATGTACCACAAGCTTCCATATGTATCTCTCCTATGTGCAGGTGTCCCAAACAACAAGTGTGAGTGTCTGAAGCAGCAATATGATCCCTCACCGGCTTCCCATTTCTTCTTTATGCTCCAGTGCCTAACAAAGAGGAACCCTTACTGGGTTTGAACCCTGGGTCTCTTGCCTCCCCATCCATTCTCTCCTTCTCTTTATGCTCTACCATACTCTCTAGCATTTAAAGAACAAACCATTTATTCTCAGTATAGAATGCACTGCAAGAGCTTTGACAAAAGCCAACCTCTAATGAAATGTTACTAAATCAAACCAATACACAACTATTTAATTACTCTCTTCATATCACCTGGAAGGGGTATTTTGCATTATAAATGTCACACTGTTATTAAATCCATTTTGTATTTAACTTGAGAATAATGAAACAGTGCAATTTTCTCTAATGCATGCAACCTAATTATTAGAACAATTTCCTAAGATTGCATTGAGGAAGTGGATGTTCTGAAAAGCTCAGAAAAAGAAATCTGCACACCAGTAACAGAAGATAATCAACAGAAAATCATCTCTCTTTATACACACTTGTTCCAAACCCCTTCCCCCCTTAAGAAAACAGAACATTTTTCTATGCAGAGCTATTTATGTTGAAAATGTCTTTGCCTGTGGCCAGGGTACAAGTATTTGTTTGGTTATAGCATGCAGTTTTTCTGAGGGACACGAACACCTGTGCCATTATAAAGGCTAAAGGAAAATGATGAAGGAAGCAATGTGATCATGAGGAGTCAGGCAGTTCAAAGCTACATCATTAGAGCTGCCGACTGCTCTCAAACACAGTCTGCATCTCATAAAGGGAATATTGTGTGGTGTGCCTAATTTCTGACAGAAAGATCAGCCCTGGTTGTTACACAACAGCATGTTGGTAAGGAAAATATTCTCTCTTTTCAGTACTTCCTGTAGTTCATTATCTTGTCATTTCTGTCAATTTACCTGCGAGACGCTGAGAGCTGCTGCTGAATACAGAGAGGACATTTTGTCATGGCATGTATAAAAACTACTCTCAGTGTTTGACTGCGAAATCTCCGCATCCTCATTAGATGGATGCTAATTGCATTAAGTGGCATTAGACCCAGACACAGGCTTTTAACAAATCTGCAGGACTCATTTTAAGTCCTAAAAACTGGAAACTTTTGTTTTTCGAGTGCTCAGACTTTGCAATTTTTATTAAGTTTTCCTCACGGAATTACTGAGACACCATTTAGCGAGAGGTCATCACTTTGGTGACAGACACTCTGGGGATCCTGTAGCCTATTTTTTGACAGACCATCAGACACACCACAGCTCACTGACAACTCTCTCCTAAATGGCTTCATTTACAATTAAATATCCTCTCATGGAAAAGCATATGTATGCTTAATGAACCATATTATCCTCTCTGCAACTGACTTTAAGCATAAAAGGGCCTAGACAACAAGTGTGTAGGCTACGCACAGTCTGTGTGTGATGCGCCTCTGAGCTGCTGTGCATATTGCAGAAATTAAAACAGCCTCTGGGTTCCTGGAGATTAAAGTACACATTATAAAATGTCAGGCCTAAAGGAGAGGGAAGAATCACGGATATAGAACCTACACACTGTGAGTCATTAAATGACTTGCAGGATAACTCTGAATCTATAGGGATCAAACTGGTAATGGCAACTACAGTGTTGCAGTGCCAATGAAATAAAAAGCATGCATAGTCTGCCTGTGCCCTCTGTCACCAGAGCAGACAGCCACACAGGAGCACGCAGTGGGGATTTATCGGGCAGACTGCAGGCGACATGTGTACTTTGCAAAGCATCAGTAATTTGTCAAAGCACCCTTTCTGATCAGCGATGGTAATCCATAACTTGAGGCGAGCTGTCATTGAGGAATATGTAACCATACATCTGCTGGGGCAAAACACAAAAAATAAAAACAAAAAATGAACCGGATTCTGGTGAACTCTGCGCACTGCCATCAAATTATGAACAGATACCGTCGTGCGTAATTTGTCGCCATTTGTTTAACTTACTGAATAGTGCGCATTCAAATGTCTCCAAGTGAGCTCCCAAAGATTATTCAACCGGCTAGACATGTGCAAATCGCTTGCCTCCAGCGCAAATAGTCACCTGTAGTAGCCACGTAATCTGGACACTTGTTCCTTTTCAGATGTTCCTCTCGTATCCAAATTACGCACATTTAACAGTTTCAGCAACTACAGGTTACGTTACGCAAACACCAGAGAATGCAATGTCTTTCTCCTCAGGGATACATTTGTCACTAAAGTAGCATCGCAATATCCATTTAAAGTCTAAATGAACGCTATCCACGCATTAATTGACTCACCTTTCCCACTATATCTCCTTTGGCAAAGCAGTCTTCACTCGAGAGTGGCGTGAAACAAGGGGGGAAAATCCCGAAGCTCCTCCCAAGCTGTAGCGCCTAGTGCGCATCTTGTGGCTCGACTGTGCGTTCCTGAGGCAGGTCCACAGGATCCAGTGTGAGCGTCCTAATCAGTGCCAGGGTCTGTCACTGGAGCCCTGCGCTTGCTTCGCGGATCACATTTTAAAGTGCAGGCGTCTATGTTATTTCATTTCCACTGCATTACATGGAGAAAGAAATGTAATTAAATGTCACAGAGTGTCACGTTAAAGTGCCAACGCAGAGTTACGTCACTGAGTTGGTTTTATCTCCATTAATCATCTGTGTTTAAATCCCAGACAGGCTTTGGGGCTTCTTGTTCGAAATCTTATTCATGTGTACAACTTTGAATGAACTTTGGAACAATTCAGGATTGTAAAACAAATCCACATATATTGCTTTATTTGAGGCTCCATCATTGTCACAGCTGATCTAATTTCAGCAATCACATCAGCAGCACTAAAACTAAACTGTTTTGCTGTTGTGCAACAAGCCAGTGTTGCCAGATAACTGCATGATATCAGTGTTGGATTTAGCTGGGAAGACAGAGACACAGACCTCTCACAAGTTGATTTCTGCGAGCCTCAGTGACACCCTGAAATAGCTGATAGCATTGTCGTGCACTTGAATAAGGTTTGGATGGGAATTCAATCAATATTTTAATATTCTGGGTGTGTCATTCACCTGAATGATTTCAATTCCTGTGGGAGGTTCTGAATGAATGAGGTTATACTGCAGTGTGCCTGGAGCCATTTTCCCTTCATATAATGTCGCAAAGCTATGGGAGGTTTGTGAAAAGATAGTTGTCAGGACATTTTTCAAGGCTGATTTTGGTGTTGTGTACAGTACTAGCCATTTTCAAGGTGTGCAATAAAACCCCAGACCCACTCAGCAGTTACCTTGAGCTAAGTGCGATTCACAGTCTTGTTAAAAATAGACACAATAATACGCAAGCAAAATAAGAATGAGGATGATAAGATGCATTTGCAGCTCCTTTGACTGGTTGAGTGAATTCACCTTGTAGATTGAGGAATGTGGAAGCGTCATCAGATTATTAAGGACCTGAAACATGCTGTCACTTTAAATTAGACATGAACAAACGAGCTTCAGCCACATCCAAAAACCACTGTCGCCCACTAAGTGTATGTTTTGTGAGTTTGATAACAGAACAGAATGTCTCCCTTGAGTGTTGCCTCTGCATTTCCCTGGAGCTGCTAACAGTTGCCTTTCACCCACCCCCAGCTCAGATTTATAGATCTGGGAGCAACATTTTATGAGATCCTCGGATTCTCTTGGTGGGATTTTATTTAATGACGCAATAATTGGTGCAGTGATTGACTCAGAACCAAAGATTACCCTTATTGATTGGGGCAGGCTGCCTCTCTGCCTCAATTTATTCTTTCAATTATAAGAGCCGTCCCCCAGCCTGCATGTGGACTGGGTCACTCCACAGTCAAGGTTGACACTTCCCTGAGCCTGACAAGAATGTGTTACTGATAAAGGATTTCTGCCCTTGCTACATTTTGCTTATCTCCAGGGGGCTCTGAAAATGGTGAGGAGGTTTTACAGTATGGCTGTATAGACAATTACTGTACAGTTTTGTGTCAGTTAAAGTTAAACCAGTGGTAGGTCTTTGCAGCTCCATTTATCCACCTGTGCCCATATAAATCTACATGTACCTAATTAGTGTGTTGGACTCCACTCCATGTGGCCTGGGATTCTCTATTTATGGTCCACTGCTCTCCATCTGATCAGTGTTTCTGCTCAGGTCCTCTGAGAACACTGGTGCCACTGATCTGATGACATGATCAGAGACCGTGGCGTCCTCACGTCGCACAGGCACAAAACTCACAGTGCACACACTGCTTGGGTTCCTGTCTCTATCTGTGTGTGTCTTGTCTGCAGGCTGTGTGAATTCAAAAATGTGAGAGTGGAGGACAGTCAAGCTGAGAAATCCCATTCAGGCATCCCCCCCTTTTTTCCCTTTTGCTCTAGGTCTATCTTGCATATAGGTTAAACTTGACAGGTGGAGAGCGTTGCCTGACCAAGATAACAGCCTTTAGTTCTCCAGTGATTCAAAATATTGATTTGAAAGGATGGACTGTCTGTGAAGTCTGCAAATTAGATTCCTGGAGTAAACATTTGTGTGGGATGCCCCACCTCCTGGTATACTTTTCACAAGGCTAGGAAAGTAAAAGTGATCTGGGTCAGATCCTGTATCTCTGATCGAGTTGCAAGTCCAAATATATGGTACTAGGGACAATCAAATTAGGTGTCCCATTAAACCTTTCATTGAGGACACCAAGGCCGTGCCCTTGTTGTTGTTTCTGGGAATTTTGAGGTTTTAACAACATGAGAGAGAGTATGTGTCTATTGCACATGTAAATTATAGCTAGCGGATGTCAGGCAAACATTATTTAATCACAGACACACTTCACTGATTTTATACATGGGGTATTATTATCTGCTGTGGCTCTAGGGAGATATTTTTAAAGTCTGAAAAAAATTAGGCCACAAATCTTTGGCAAAAAGCCTGTGTTACGAAACTGGGGGAATGGTGTTTGAAAGACCAGAGCATTTAGGGTAAAATGAAAAACACTCTTGAGACTCGGTGTTTTTCCATGTTAGGTACGATTATAAGCTCTGTACCCGATTAACTTGTCATCTAAGCTGCATTTTTGTTGTGCTACATTGTAGAAAAGGGCACCGCAGATGGACACTGCTGCCGCAGGGACTGTCATCAGCGACCAGTGAAGCAGCGAGGCAAGGCTCGACTCCTGGCTGGAGCAAGAGATGCTGCTGTCAGGTGCAGAGCTCCTGTTCCTCCCACTGGAGCTCTGACTGCAGGTTGAAGGCGGCAGCAAAGCTGGATCTGGCTTTGTCTAAGAGCAAAATTTTAAAATTGAGACTGCTTTATGACTCCTTGTAGCGATTTGCTAGAGTTGATGCTCACCTCAGATTCGTAAGAGAATTCACATGAGTTTTTTTCCCCCGTTAAAGGGCTTTTTTGGGGGAGTTTTTCCTTATCCGCTGCAAGGGTCCAAAGGACAGAGGGATGTCGTATGCTGTAAAGCCCTGTGAGGCAAATTGTGATTTGTGATACTGGGCTCTATAAATAAAACTGATTGAATTGAACTGACATGAATCACACTCGAGATCACCTTTTCATGTGGACTCAGGCACGGATTGGCGTACTGGGATCTGGGCCCAGGTCCTTGATGTGAAAGCCCCCTGACGGTCAGTATACCTCAACCTGTGCTGGAAGTGTCTGGAAGTGCAATACTAAATTGCTGGAGTGGTCCTTTAAATCACATCCTAGCCTAATGAAGGGACTTAAAGTATTTATAACATATGATTGTGGCTTTAAAACACTTATACAATCATGCAGAGGGATAAAATTCACAAATAAGGGCAGAGTTGATCAGTTAGATTAACTGATAACATTAGAAAATAATCAAAAAATACAATGGAGTTTTTGTGGCATCACAATCTTTTTTATAGGGGTTGTTTTTGGAATTTCTAAAATCTGTTTGTTTTTTGTAATTCTTATTTAATACAAAGAAAATATAGAACAAGTCAGGGAACACAAGTTCAAGGATAAAATAAATTAGCAGCAATGGTAAAAAATATGCTACAGCATAATCATAAACAAAAAAGACAAAAAAAATAAGGAGAAACAATCAGGTAAACAAAATATCACCACAAAGGAGCAAGGCAAGAGACTGTTTCTTTGAGTAGTTGGCAAAGTTATATATCAACGCAGTGAAAGAGGGAGCACATCTTTTACACTTATGATATGAATGTGATATTTACCCAAAATGATAACCAGATTAACAGCATCTGAAATGTTTGCATCCAAGTTGTAAAATGAATTATATCTGTGTGACTAAATTATGGTACGTTATCCATTTTTAATGACAGCCAGTTGTGGGTATCAGACCAAAACAAATTTACTCACGGACATTAAAAATTGATGGTCATTGATTTCATCTTCTGAGGAACAAAAGGTGAAAGGGTCTACCTCAAATTTTAATCTTTTGTGCAGAAAGTCGTTAACAGGGTATATTGCTCAAACATTTTTCTTTGGCTTTAGGAGCAACAGGACATGATAAGTAAAATGAAAAGTAGTTTTCCCTTAAAGGAACCTCTATATTATCCCATACAGAGCATATGTTAAAGTTACCCAAAGTTTTTTGTTTAAAAACCATACTTATCACTCTGTTATCACATTTTTTTATCCATCAAGTTAACGTCACCGACTTTTACAGAGAGCAAGCAAGGTGCAATCAGAGAAAACTGCAAGCTGCTTCATATCGTACCAAGTAAACGGATGGGAATTGCTGTGTAGATTTGGTCACAGGGTTGCAATGTATGGGATTTTCACAGTGCGATTGTGGTTTCACAGTTTAAAGATTTTATCTTATGATCAGTCAGAATGGCCCTTAAAGGAGTGAAAATAGAAGGGTTATTGTTGGTTGAACAAATGTTTTATTACTATCTTTAAAAACTTGAAACCATATTATTAATGGAGGTATTAGAAGTATTAGAAAATAACTCACATAAAGAGGGGATTCAACATCCAGTTGCATTTTTTTTTTTACAGTATCGTTAATAAGCAGATGCAGCCCTATTTGGTCATGCTATTTTCTGAAACAGTAATGTTAAACTTTCTGGAAAAATCTTCAAAGGATAGCAAGTTTCCATCAGGACTCATTAAGTTATACACAAAGTTCAGCTTTAAATTTAGATTTTTGTCTCAATGGTAATGAACCCGTTGTTCCATATTAAATAACTGTGAAAAGATGTGATTACATATAATTAGGACATACAGCTTTAGTTCATAGCAGTGTGACAGTGCAAAGTGAAACAGAAAACAAGTGAAGTGCAGAAAAAGTAGCTGACTGCACAAAGATCAATTCACATCCTGCTCTTTGCTGTGACGGACCAATCACAGCGCGCTTCTACCTCGCACATGCGCAGTACGCGTGTACGTCCTGTACCCAAACAGCAGCCGAGGGATCAGAGAGCAGATGGAGGGACAGTGAACTATTTGGCCACGCTTTTCTCCGAAAACCAGACAACGTAAGTTCATGAAACTGTTACCTAAACATTTATTAAGTCACCGTGTTTAAGTTTTACTTTTTTTTTGTTTTGTGCTGCTTTTTTACCGGCTGCTACACGAGGCTAAACGCTAGCAAAAACCACACCAAACATCTGACCAAACGTTCAAATGACAACACAAATAACAAGCTAGCTTATAGAGTCACGTGATATATCACATGATTTCTACTCATGGTCATCCTGATTAATATTTACACTTGAACTGACTGGTGTGTACACTTGTGGGGGCTTTGTGTGGGGAGCAAGTGTAGAGTTATTTGCAGTGTTGGACTTAAGAGGGGAGGTGCCCACAGTCCACTGTGCTGGATCCTGATTTAGACAGTGAGCAAACATAATGTTATATAAAGAACAACAGGGAGTTGTTGCTGTAAAATGTGGCCCTTTCTAAGTATAAATGTCTTATTTTATTTCAGCTGACTGAACAAACACCCTGTAAACTGCCCTCAGGAAAGGAGTGTTCATCCTCTCTGTGTCTCTCTCCCTCCAGTCTTTTGCTTTCACTTCTTCAGTGTGGACAGCTTTGGGAGAGCAAAGCAGCCGTCACCATGGCTGCTGCTGCCGTCGCCACATCCACCAAAGGCAGCCTGAGAGAGGACCTGACATGTGCCATATGCTGTGACCTGTTTCGGGAGCCGGTCATGTTGGCCTGTATGCACCACTTCTGCAAACCCTGCATTTCTAGATACTGGAGAGGAACTCAGGGGCCTGTGACCTGCCCGCAGTGCCGCAAAGAGTTCAGCTCCAAGCAGTTTCAGACCAACTACCTTGTGACAGCCATGGTGGAAAAAGTCCGGGCCACCACCTCAGACACTTACATCAAGAACCTAGAGGTGAGTTGACACTTCTACTACATGCTTCACCGTGATCCTGCTGGCTGCCTTCCATGCCTTTATTCCTGGTCATCTGGAAAGTGTTATTAAGTGTTTGGCAATCTTAAACAAATAACATTATGTTCTTAAGTAAACCAATCGATTTAAAATGACCGGTCTATAACCTTAGTTCACCTTAGTTATGTAAGTTGAATGCGATTGGGCTCTGCATTTCAGTCCACATCTGTGTTTATTTCTCTGTCGTTCCACCTTGGACACATCTTGCTTGAATTGCTTTGGGCAAAGGTCACCCTCCACTCCCTTTTATATTACCTTGCGTGACAGGATATATGACTTAATCACAACAGGCAAACTAATATACACTGCCAGAATAATAAAACACCTTTACAAGATTTGCATAATAAATCCTACCTTTGTCACTGTTGTTAAATCTTTTTTAAAACTGTACCAGAAAGGTATGTATTCAACTTTATGGTTGTTTCTGAAGAAACAGATTTTGGGAAATATGCTTATTTAGTTCCCTCCTGAGAGTTAGATGTGAAAGTCGATACCAGTCTCTAGTAAACATGAGGCTAAACAACCTAAGCTTAGGTTAGTATATAGACTGTGAGCGGGGAACAGCTCACCTGGGTCTGTCCAAAGGTAATAAAATCCACCTTCCAACACTTCTTAAGCTTACTTATTAACACATTTCTTTCTTGGTTTGTCTATTACACACAAAACACAAGCAGTTTTAAGGGCCTTTCCTGTGGCACTGTTTCTTGTCAGCGTGCAGTCACTTCCTGTTGTCTATGCTGGATTCCTTGCAACCTCGTGAAGACTTCATTGAAAGTGAAACAGCATCATAGGCAATGTTAAACTGTTTGTTATAGGCTGTAGTTCAGAAACAGATTCAGGCTTATTGCCAAATAGGCTTTAACATACAAGGAATTTGTTTTGATGTTTTGGTGCACAGACGGAAAACATACATAGAATAGAAAAAACATTCTACATATTAAAACATACTATTTGTGCAGTTGTTGTACTAGATTGCATCAAATTACAAGGTGTTTCTGATGTTTATGCTCAACCATACAGTATGCAGATAAGGTGGGTAAAATAATTTGGTCTACATCTTTCAATAAAACGGCAGTTTAATATAACAGCAGTACATCTTCAGACCATACCATGGACTCGATTAAAAAGAGTCAACAGGAACTGAACATTTTATAGTAGCTGTGTTCTTTTTTTTGGTCATTCAGTATTGTGCTCGATGCTCTGCTCAGTCTCTCATTATGTGCCTACTGTTTCTGTTTCCACACTCGTTTGATTTCCTATTGCTGCACAGAAACAACTGAAAGAGACTTTGGAGAGCCATCGCCTGAGGAAGGAGGATTTCATCAACAGTATTCGCAGAGACAGAGACAAGATGGATACCATAAAGGTACACTCCCTCGGGGAACTCGAGGGGTTGCAGCACTTAACAGATAAGAATGCACATGAAGCTCCCTAATGGCTGTTTGCAATATGTCGCTGTGCATATTCAGTGGTGTTTGCAGATGGCGGTAAGTGACAGCTTGTGCTTTGATATGTAAAACATAATGGTCCTGCGCTTGGATGTAAATGTCTTTCTAACCTCTGACTTCATTGTGTGTCAGCTATGCGTAGAACATCCTTACCATACAGTCTTACATGACGGAGACGATGTCAAATTTGCTTCAGCAGAATGGCATCAAACCAAGTTGCTTAAACAAATGACAAGACTTGACAAGAAACTGTGCACATGCAGAGGCAACAGAAACACATTTAATGCGTATGAGGCAGATGTAAGATAAGAGCTTGATTTTAGTTGTGCATGTTGTGCAGAGGTGAATAGGAAATCCTTTCCCACTTAGACAGTCTGTATTTGTGTGACGCATACATCTTTGATGTCAAGTGTAGCTTTGTTACCCCTTGTTTGTCTCTCTCTAAAGATGTGTGCTTTTGCGAAAAGCTGAACAAACAAGCCACTTGGCAGCAACATAGCTAACTCTTAGTGTTTCCAACTGGTCAATAAAAAATGTGGCAATCCAAAGAAAGCAAGATGGCACCTCGATATGTGACATTATGGTTTTTCCCTGTCACAGAGAGTCGGGGCAGATCTGCAGGCTCGTGTCAAAGGGGAATTCAGAGTCCTCCATCAGATCCTGCACGATGAGGAGAACTGCGTGCTGGAGCAGCTGAGGAGAGAGCAGGAGGAGGAGCTGGAGAAAGTCCAGCATCACCTGGAGGCCGTAGAGCTGGCTGTGAGGGCGCTGGAGGACAATATGAGAGCGCTACAGCAGGCCAGTGCTGCCACTGAGAACATTGTGCTCACTGAGGTGAGGTCTCGGCTTGGACAAAAAGTTTGAATACTCTGAAGTGTTTTAATGCCTCAGGGTAGCTGTCAAGCTGCAAAAATGTTGATCACATCTGAATTTTTAATAAAACCCAGAGTGTCATGTAATCTGACATGTGAGTTTTGCATCAGTTTGAGAAAAAAAACAGTTGTTAATGTGATTTTTCTTTCATTTCCTTCCCTCTAGCTCCCCCAGCTTAGGTGAGTGTCCATATTAGCAGTTTGACTGATTGATTACCTTTGGCATTTTTGCACCAGTCATATGTTTATTTGATTTCTACCTCAATTAAGTGTCATCTTTGCTGAGCATAAACGCCTCTCACTACATGTATGTTTGCTTTTCTCGGATAGGCCTTATGTGCAGGTGGATATTGCCCCGGAGTTTGATGTTAACGCTTTCAGCAACAAATACATGGGCCCATTACAGTACATCACATGGAGGAAGATGTTCAAGTCTTTGAAGCCAGGTAATTTCCTCTTTGACATGCTTCATTAGACACAAAAAGAGCTGAAAACTGTCTCGGCCTCGACCATGTCAGTAATTATGGGAAAATTACTAGCATTATATAGCATATATACACTGCATATATCCAGACAGGTGACAAACTCTGAATAAAAGTGGAGAAGCAGACGTTTACGTGCACCAGGGCTCACTGAATGGTTTGGCAAGTTTGGAAATTTCACCATTCACCAGATCTCGACACAGTTCAACATCAATGGAAGGTTTTGGACCATCGTATAAGGCAATGTTCTCCATTACCTCCTCCATAAGACCAAATGATATAAACTTTTATCTTTAAATCTATATAGTGATTTCTGTGTCTCTGATGCTGTGTTTGCTTTTCTATGCGTGTGCTGTACTCAGTACATCTTGATCTCAGTGACTATTTTGCATGCACAAAATAATCAGTTTTTTGCCCTTATTCCGAAAAAGACAATATTCCTACTGAGCTCTTTACATGGCCAATAAAAGCAGTGTTTCCTCTTCCTAGCAGACATGTGGGCCTTACTTTTGGGCATGTCTCTCTACCCCACAGCCTTGCAAGCTGTTGGCAAGTGGGTCTGTGTACAACAAACTGTGATAAAACCCCCACTTGAGATGCATATTCCTAATGCATTTTGCTTCTAAAACCCAAATAACATCAGCACGTCCCACATGTCCCAGGCGAAAAAATGCCTCATTCAGAATGAGGCCTAATTTGGAATATCCGAACAGACTTGGCAGGGAGCACTGGAGCTGCTCTGGAGACTCGTGGTGGCCCGACTCCATGAGATACTTTATAATGGTTTTTCCTTTAATTTGCCCCCCTTCCATTATGTTGAAGTAGTAACAGAATGACAGTAATGACACCATTGTTGCACTGATAGCATAGATTTTCAATTTAACATATGATGCTCTGTTGAATTTTATCACCATTTAATGGATTGTTTTGCCCCAAAGGTCCTTCGCCATTAACGTTTGATGTCGACACAGCGCACCCGAGCATTCACGTCTCCAGGGACAAGACCGCGGCAGTCGAATGCAGCGTCATGATCCCACACACGGATCACACCAAGCGTTATCTCCAGTGCGTCAACATTCTGGCTGCTCAGGGCTTCCAGTCAGGCCGACACTACTGGGAGGTAGAGGTGGGCACCAAACCCAAGTGGGACCTGGGCGTGGCTTCTGAGGCCGTCGACAGGCACGCTCGGATCAAGCTGAGCCCCGACAGCGGCTACTGGACGCTGCGGCTGCGCAACGGGAGCGAGTACTCGGCCGGCACGCAGCCATGGACGAGGCTGCAGCTCAACTCTTCCCTTCAGAGGCTCGGGGTTTTCTTAGACTGCGAGGAGAGGAGGGTGTCCTTCTACAACGCCGACGATATGAGCCTGCTGTACACGTTCACCAATGGGCCAAGGGGCAAGGCATTCCCCTTTTTCAGCCCGTGCATCAGTGACAGCAGTCAGAAACCTCCGCCTATCAGACTCCTCCACTACCCGCCTGTCGCTCTGTCTGGCTAAAATGGGTGCAATCAATAAAAGCTCTTCAGTATGCAAGTGCTGTCCATTCACTTATTGACCAATGACTGTTATCACTCAGCTCTTAAGGACAGCACTGCCATTAAACCATTATTGTCCTATATCCCAGCGTTTAAAATTTCAGATTGATCTCTTCTTTTCCATGCTCTCATCATCGCATGCATCTGTTTTCTATCTGAAATGAGCCTTAAAATCCTTGAAATGTTATGAAATTTTCCGTATCCACCGTGTAATAAAATTTCATTGTGCTGTAATTGCTCTGAAGAGGCTCATTGGATTTGTAGGAGCAATCAGCAGAAACATAACAACACTAGATTCAACCCATTTTGGGCAAATATTATGGAGCTTAGACGCAGCAAATTACATTTTAAGACCGGCTCTTCACTGTATATATTTCAATCACATATCTTAAATAGATGGAGATGGTCGACCTTTTAAATAATGTGATTAATTAAGCTTTTATAGAATCAGAATATCTTTAGGCTCATTTGTAAAGGGGTTTTTTAATCACAAGTGGGTGCAATCAGTATGAAGGAATTATGCACTTAACTGTGAGATTTTACATTTGATTAAATGGTTCTTTATGTTTTATACATTAGTCTGAAAAGATACTGTTCTGCCTCTTTATTTCACGTTGTCTGATGAAGCTGAACTCCTAGATGTAACCTCACTGCTTCTCATGACCTTATGACTTCTAGCAGCTGCTGTTAAATTGTCATTTTGTGTCACATTTATGTACATTGTGCCTAAATTGAAACATGTGATATAATGCACACTTTATTTTTTACTGTTCAAGGAAGTTACTCAAATGCTGATTCAGTCTATGCAGTGTATTTACTTTGTTTATGTCAGTTACATGTTGAACTGACAGAGCCAAACAATCGCTGTAAAACCTGCTGATGCAAACAATAAAGCAAATCACTTTTTCCTTCTTAAATAAACACTGTCTTTGATTTTCGTCTGCAGCTGTGACTCCGTACTCCTCCACGACCTCACTTGAAATAATCAAGGATGTTATTAAGCATCATCAAAGCAGCGCGCGCGACTATGAATACATGAGCCGCCTCTGACACTTCAGCAGCCAGAGGAGGCGGGCTCTGGGTCGGTTATCTTTACAAACACAAGAGCACTGACGTCCTGTTTCCTCCTGCCAGGTGAAAGGTCACGTAAACAGAGTGACAGTGGGGATGCCTCTGAGCAGCTTGACGGGCCTCTGGGGGCACGCCGAAGCAGGATGCTGCTGCGTCCTCTGCAGATTGGAAAAGTGGCACAACGAGCTGCACCACAGGGGAACACATGCTCTTCCTGCATGGTGGCTACATGGAGTGGGTGCGCTTACAACACACAACACGCCAGTCATTCACTCTGACCTAAAAATACAGATTCAAGTCAGCTCCATCTACCGAATTGAAGAGAGCTTTTACTTTATATTAAAGCTGAGGAGATTATGAGGACAGACTGTGTTTACATGACTCTTTTGGACCCCGTGTCCTCTCTGGAAATCCTTTTGTGCCTCTTGGTTTAAAGGATATGGAGGACAAAAAATAACTTTATCAATGAATAAATGAATGTAGAAATAAATATAGTAGTATAATAATAATAAATGTATAAACACGATTTTGAATAAATGAAGTAATATGGAAATAAATAAATATGAATATATACAGGAATAAATAAATTAATATTGAAATAAATAGAGAAAAAGATCGAATTAATGCTGAAATAAGCACATAAATAAATGCTGAGATGAATAAAAATAAATAAATAAATAAATAAATGCTGAGATAAATAAATAAAAATTTATAAATAAAAATTTATAAGTAAATGTTGAAATAAATAGAGATAAAGAACAAATTAATACTGAAATAAGCACATAAATAAATGCTGAGATAAATAAATAAAAATAAATAAACAAATGCTGAGATAAATAAATAACAATTAATAAATAAATATTGAAATAAATAGAGAAAAAGAACGAATTAATGCTGAAATAAGCACATAAATAAATGCTGAAATAAATAAATAAAAATAAATAAATAAATTCTGAGATAAATAAAAATGAATAAATAAATGTTGAAATAAATATGGAAGTAAATACATGCATAAACAAAAGTCAATAAACAGGACTTAATAAATATCTTGAATTTATTTCTATATTTTTTGTACAACTCAATTTATTTCTGTATTTCTGTGTCTATATGATAGTAAGGTAGGCGATCATAACCTTTGAATTTTTAATTTATTTATTCTATTAATTTATTTTTGTATTAATTTCAGCATTTATTTATTCTTTAATTTTTCTTATCTAAGCTCATGTCATTTTTTGTCCCCCATAGGGAACTGATATTCAACTTTATATTATTATATTTATATTATTTTGTTACTGTTATTGAATTGTGGTCAGTAGCCTCATTAGAGGCATCAAACAATAAAGCTGCACTTCTCAATATATTTGTATTAACAGTAGGAAAAAACACAGGGTATAATGTGAAAGGCACCACTCAGCGAATTCACACAGAATTATCACCCAGCTCTCCTCAGCTCTACAGAGCGCTTTAGAATCTTGTTGCAAATTGTTTTAGTTTTCTATCCGACAACTTTATAGGCATACTATCCAAGAACTGTAGGTAACTCTTTGTAAACGCAACTATCAAACTTGGCCACACCCTCCTTCACTGCTTGTATGAACACTGCAAGCTATTGTTGTAGGAATGGTACATTTGCTGTAATGGAAGAGCTGATAGGCCTACTTTAGTAAGCTCACTAAGCTAACCACCAACCAGAGTCCTGCACGGCCCAGTTTTTCAAACCTCATCCTCTAGTGGTAACCATCCATCCATCCAGCCATCCATTTTCAACTGCTTATCTGAAGCCAGGTTGCAGGGGCAGCAGTCTGAGCAAAGTATTCCAGACGTCCCTCTCCCTTGCAACGCTCTCCAGCTCCTCCTGGGGGACCCCGAGGCGTTCCAAGGCCAGACAAGATATGTAATCTCTCCAGTGTGTTCTAGGTCTGCCTCGGGGCCTCCCACCACTTGGACGTGCCTGGAACACCTCTAATAGGAGGCGCCAAGGAGGCATCCTGATCAGATGCCCAAACCACCTCAACTGACCCCTTTCGACTTGAAGGAGCATCGGCTCTACTCCAAGCTTCCTTTTGAATGTCCGAGCTCTTTAACCTGAGCCCAGCCAGTCTTCTGAGGAAACTCATTTTGACCGCTTGTATCCGCAATCTCATTCTTTTGGTCATTACCCAGAGCTCACAACCACAGGTGAGGGCTGGGACGTAGATGGACCAGTAAATCGAAAGCTTTGCCTTCTGGCTCAGCTCTCTCTTCACCACAACAGTCCGGCACAGTGCCTGCATCACTGCAGAAGCTGCGCCAAACCGCAGATCCATCTCACGCTCCATGATACCCTCACTCCTGAACAAGACGGCAAGATACTTGAACTCCCTCGCTTGGGGCAGTAACTCACTCTCAACCCGGAGGGGGCAATCCACTGTTTTCTGGCAGAGAACCATGGCCTCAGACGTGGAGGTGCTGACTCTCATCCAGACTGAGAGTTAAAGTCAATTCCACATTCACTCTCATTTTAGAACAAGCCTTGTCCATTTGGTGTTTTGCTTGTCTGCGATTTTTTTTTTTAGCTTCCTCTTGGATGAGTGCTGCTTCTACCTGTTGCTACAGTCCTGACCTCACTTGCACACTGTTATTGGCTGGGTGCTGCACACCCAGAGACATCCCAAACACAGCAAAATAAGAATAAAATAAGAAAATACAGGCAGAGGGCAGAGTCTCTGCAGAGAAATTCACCACTACACACTTAAAGTGGATCATGCGCGATTATTGATATTACTTTTGTATAAATCTATATATTGTTTTTTTTTAAGGAAAATCCTTCCTATAGTATAATGTATTGGTTCACTCACACAGCTCTTATCAACATGTTCAACAGCAGGCAGTTGTTTCCAGCTAAAAAGCTCAGATCTGTTGAAAACTAAAATTAGAAACACTTATATCCATTAATGAATTGGTGGAGACCAAAATGGAGTTACAAGGGGAGTGAATAATAAAAAACAAGACTTTAAATGATTGCTAATGTTTCTCGTTGTCTGCTGGATGTTCAAATAGTCAGTTGTTTGCTAACATTTTTACCAAAGTCTAAGGGCTGCTGTGAAAGTGCGCCTACTTAGGGCAACAAAAAAGTTTATCTTGGGTGTGTAGGTACAATGGACAACCAAGAAAGGACAGCAGAAGAGATAGCTGCACACCAATTCAACTGGGCTGGACAGCCACGAAAAAGGTTCACAGGCTGAGATCAATGCCAAAAAATTCATTCATTCATTCATAACACCTGTGCACAAAAAAGGGTGCTCAAAGTGCAAAAACAACAATGAAAAGTGATTGAAAACAGCAGCAAATGTTCCAGTCCTTGACCATCATCAGTGCTGCCCTCAAGTGGCCAGAAAATCAATAAAAGGGGAATTCATTAATTTAGGATCGTGTAAAGTTCTAGTTATAGAAATGACTCAACTCCAGCTACCATTTGTTTCGACATACAAGAGTTCAGTATCATAATAGAGAGGAATTCCCCTCAATGCATTCACCTCACAGCCAGTTAGTTTGTAAATAATTTACATTCAAGCACTTCTCCCTCATCTAGTCAGGAAGCTTGCCATAACCGCTGACCGACGGTGAGCGTGACCTACAGCTGATAAAAAATTCTGGCTGCCTCAATTAAAACAAAACAAAACCCCCACTTGAACAGTGACAGCTACTTCAAAGTAGCTTGGCAGAGCGCAGTGTCGTGCACAGGCCACTGGGCACAGACTTCAGTGAGGGAGCGAGCAGGCTGCACGCGCACTCCACATCCTTCCTATGATAGTAGCAGTGGATCTGTAATGTGTTTCCTGACCTGAGGATGGGCCGGATGGCGTGCTGACACTTCAAGGACGGGTCCTTGAGTCCGCAGTTGTCTCCCAGGAGCCAGCAGGACTATAGACTGCAACCTTTTTATCCCACACAGCAGGGGTGATCATACTGTTCAGCATGAGGGCTGTTGTTTGTTATCACTGTTGTTGGCTTGTCTGGATGCCTGTGTGTGCAGATTATTGTTATATTGGCCACTCATGTGTTTTCATGTGTTTCTGACATTATCTGTTTCATATTCATAATGAGATTTGGTAACTCCCCGGACGTAGCTTTGTTAGGCTATCAACACGATTTAGAGTGTTTATGTTCCTCTGAAGCCGAGGTCGCTGCGGGGCTGAAACCGGGAGAACATTTTAATTACAACCATTCAATCACAACATTGTGTTTTAAGGTCAGAGAGGTGGTTTGCTGTAAGGGATCTGGAGGGAAACGCATGCCCACAATAACACGCAATGATCCTTTGACTCCGTGTTATTCCACACACTCCTGATGTCCGGCTCTGCACGGCTCCAAAATCACTGAGAATAACAACATCATTTTTTCTTATTGACAGCTGCTGTGTGATGGGTGGACTGGTGTTCAACAGTTCTGAAGGCACAGTTATGAAGGAGTCTGGAGTCAGCTAGTGTCATTATTGTTGTAATAGATTTCCAAGAGGAGATACAGCATACTATTGATTTTACAGCAAATGGTGCTGAAAAGCAGAGCTGATTTATTGCGTTGGCTTCGGTGTGCATTCTGGTTCTTCTGTGACTCCAGAAGAGGTTTGACTGGACCTTGAAGCCACTGCTACATCAGATGATAAATGAATGAAACCCACAGCTGCATCCGACACTATGCGTGTGTCCTCGATCACCCAAGTGCACACCTCTTATGCTCCCTTTGACTTTTTTATTTCCAAGAGAACATGGTACATTGGTTTTCAATTTTCAAAATCCCGCTGTGTAAAATAAAACAGGGCTCATAGCAGCTCGCTATGGGCATGTTGTGCTCTTACATGCTTTTCAATCACACTCTGAGGACTCCCTGAGGAGGATGGATGTGTGGGGGCGGAAGGGGTTAACGGGACTTGGATGAGGCTGGAGGAACTCTACGCAGTTTAGTTTCATTGGAGGCATCATTACATCTCACCCTTTGGAAGAATAATTACAGACTCTTAATGCTGAGCTACTCCCAAGGCACCTCTGCTCAGCTGCAGTTTGTTGAACGTCTGGAAGAAAAGAAAAAGATAACTTTTAAATTAATAGCAGACATTTGACCCAAACAGATAAAATTGCATTGACATTATGAGACTAGACATATTATTTTGTGGATTAAAGACAGCCGAGCAAAGGAGAAAATATCACGTTATAGCCTTCTAATATTCCTCCAGAGGCTGTGTGCGTCTTACGGAGGTATTTCGTGCACTTCCTTGGTGACACTGCTGTACACCTGTGGCGGCTTTATAAGAATTTCTGATGGTATTAGGATTACCCGCTGAGCTATTGGATGGATGTCAGCAGGTATTTAAATGACTTGAAAAAAAAACCCTGAAATGAAAATCAACGTCAAACAGTGTTGCATTAAAGCAACAAATGGAAATCCACTTCGCCTGCACAGCAACACACAGTCTCTGATCACTGGGTTTATTGTTCTCATTGAACTTTGTAATACATCCTTTATGTTCCTATACATTGTGAAGTATCCAGATCCTTTACTCAAGTAGACACTAGCAGCAAAACCATGCTGTGAAAAGTCCTGCATTCAAATCCTTATATAAGTAAAAGTATTGTCAGCAAACTGTATTTAAAGGTTCAGTGTGTAGGATTTAGGGGAATATATGTTAGCAGATATGAAAAAAAATATAATAAGTATGTTTTCTTTAGTGTATAATCACCTGAAAATAAGAATCGTCGTGTTTTTGTTACCTTAGAATGAGTCTTTTATATCTACAAAGGGAGCAAGTCCTCGTCCACAGAGTCCGCCATGTTGCACCACTGTCTGTACAGAAGTCTAGAATGCACAAACCAAACACTGGCTCTAGATAGGGCCATGTTGTTTTCGTGTCAACCAGTATAGTTAGCAACCCTGCCATTCACTCCTTGCATGCATGCTCACTCACTATCTCTAGGTGTCATCGTCTGGGTCTGTCAGTTGAGTCATCAGCCGATTCACAATCAACCAATAGCACAGCGACACACCTTCTCTGTCAGCCTATCATCTTACTGCTCCTCATTTTAAATATGGTTCTTTCTCTGCTGTAGTTCTTTCTTGCTTCACCAACCAGTCTTTATGGATTCATCAGCCTCATCTGCCTCAGCAGCCAGTAGCCCCAGAGTCATCAGCCACCACCACCACCACCATCAGTGTCTCCATGGACTCCATGGGAAGATTTATCCTGCTGCTCAGATGTCCCTCGATCACAAAATATCTCCCTCTGGTGTCCAAGCACCAAAGACTTGTGTTAAATCTTGATCAGCACAAATCATCTGTTAATCTTTACGCTCATATTCATGAGTATTATCACATTATCTTTACTTCAGTCTCTCTCTCCTAAATGAACTGCTTTATTCAGTGTTTTAACCTTTTGTTTTAGACCTCTGTGGATAATTTGGCTCCCGTCTCCTAAACATCTGGAGTTATGTTATCGAAGAAAAGAGGTGAGCCCACATTAGCAGGTGCCGAGTTAGTGGCCCATCTGTGACACAGCAAACAACGTGGGAGAAACATTGATTTGTAACACGAAACTGGTTTATTCTTTGTCTTTTCCAGTTTAAATCACTGGGTCTGCTTGTTTCGGAGAGGAAGAGACAACTGCAGATAATTTGGCTCCCAGTAAAAACCTCCTGAACAATGAAAACTAAAGGAATTCTAACCAGGAGATCAAGCTTGACACGCAGGAAAAGTTTCAGTCCTAACTGCTAGATGCCCCTGAATCCTACCCACTGCTCCTTTCATGTATCAAATCTAAAAGTACAAAAAAGTGGTCCCTGTCCGTGTTTACTGATGTTTTTGGATTAATATCGCAGGTGCAATAATGGGCATGTTGTGCAGTGTATTTACAGCAATGTGTCATATCCTATGAGCATTTCCGTCCTGTGATATCTAAAGTTCAACTTTCCATGAGGTCAAACAGCAGCCCTGTTTTTAGCTTTGTCACGAAGCATTCTTTTACTAATCCAAGGGGGTTTAAAATAGTTTATTTGTCTTAAGAAGCGGGAGGTTTTTCTAAAGACACAAAGGAACACTTCATCCTTCAGTTTGTCAGAAAATTTCACACAAAAATATCACCAAATGTAGCGATACATGTTTTTTCTGGACAGTAGGGGATGAAAATTGTGACCATAAAGTAGGCCTAACTTAAGTTATCAGATAAATGTAGAGGAGTAGAGGGTACATTATTCAGGCCTACCTCGTAGATTTAGTGGAGTAGAAGTATAAAGTTGCGTCAAATGGAAATAGTCACTATACTATACCTCAAATTTGTAAAGTACAGAACTAAAGTACTTGAGTAAATTTACTTACATTCCACCAGTGTCTATTTAATGTATTAAGTGATTACTATATGACTTTAACACAGAGGTTGAAATGAATGGGATCTTGCAGGGAGGGAAATGTGTCATGGATGTTGGACAGACCCCCCCCCCCCCTTACACCCACTCTACACCCACCAACACACACACACACACACACACACACCCCTCCAATTCAGCTTGTTTTATGAACTGGATGGGTGGGTGGGAGTGCATGCGCTCCAGTCACGAGCAAAGGAAAGGGAAATCATTGTAAATCCCATTCAGTGCCTTGTGCATCCTTTTGACAAAACGGGGGGAAACAGACGTGTCTCTTTTTTCTTTCCCTCCTCATTTCGGCTCTGTCCTCTCTGTGCAGAGTACAGACTGGCATCGATTGGCCGAGGTTCACCTGAGTGTTTTTTGCCCCCCTTCATCCACGGACATTCATTCAAACCACCTCTCCACTGTCTCCAGCTGCATTCAAACTAAACGAGTTTTTATAAGAAAACAACCGCGCAAGCTCCTGCGCTTCTGGACCGGAGATCTGGAGATGAAGACAGACTTTACGCTTTTCTGTCGGACTTTGATTGGAATAGCATATGCCTCAGGTGAGGAGACTTCTACAGTGAGTGTGAAAGTTTTGGAGCGCGTAACTTTTAATGAGAGGAAAGGTCGAGCTGACTGTTGACACTGACTTTTCGGTAAATAATTGATCCGAGGTTGATTGACGTTTTATTTCTAGAGGCGCAAAAGTTTTGTTCATGTGGTAAACTGCAGGTAGATCCTGAGCTGAAGCTTTTCCGTGTATCATCTCTTTGCGCTTTTATTAAAAGAAAATGAAGTGGGGGTATGACTACAATTTATAGGCTAACTAATAGATCATATTCAATCAAAGATATGAAATCCTTCCTTTACTTTGAACCCCCTCTGTTTGCGCACTGCACACATTTTTCCTCCATATTCATTTATCACTCATACACGATTGAAAGTTTGCCTCTCAATATGGAGCTGAATAAATAAGGAGCCCAGTGGGAGTCTTCAAGTTTACATGCAGATAGGCACTAGGGGGAGGCATGCTATTGTTGTGTTTGATAAAGATGCAGCTGCTAATTGATGGTGCTAAAGGGAGGAAAAACAGATCCCTATGTGTTGTGTTGCATTTGAGTGACTTTTCATGCACATTTTAGAGGCAGGGTTGCAGAGTGATGGTGAAGCTGACTAGACTGAGGTGGAGGAAAAGGGGTTTCAGATCCCTTTCTCAGAGTGGTCTTTGCATGTAATCTTATTTTTTTTAAAACAAGGTGAGAGAATGTGACTTGCATCCAGTACAAATCAGCTTGTTTCAAGAATTTCTGGGTTCATCTCAGCCTGATCTTCACTCCTGTGTCTAGAAAATTCCCAAACCATGTAAAAGCAAGACTCAATAATCCAAAGCACGTTTTCACTGCACTATTTTCATATCAGATTCTTGAAGCAGGGCCCTCTGACTGATTGCGTTATGTGGGAGTATGGCTGAGATTGTTTGCAGTTTTGCCTGGTGACTGAATGTGTATGTTCGAGTTGTTCATCACTGATTGCTGCTGAACAGCTGTTCATGAAGAACAGGGAATACTTTTGTGAGGGGCAGTCGCCATATGGTTATCTGAATCATGATTCTGGGGTGGAGGGACGGCTCTCTCGCTCCTTTCATAAATATTGCTAAGCTGTGCTGGGTGGGTCATGTGCATTTGTAGGAACAGATAAACAGTGGCTCTGTTTTTTCCACAGAGGAATGAGGACTAATGGCATCACAAAATCCATTTCAGGGGAATCACTGCTCTCTGTCACTGTAATGGTAGATTTTATAATGTGTGACAAGTTCAGTCTCTCTTGTCTTTTTACCTGGCCATGTCAATTTGAGGCTGTGTCCAATCTTTTTTTACAGTAAAAAATACACACAAGAATTTCCCCATAAATCCACGATGTGTATCTTGTCTCACACTACTGTGATCACACAAACCCGATATGCCCATTAGTGTACATGTGGGCGTTATCTGTTAAAAGACTTATTGGCAGCCCTGTTAGTTCAACCGCACCGGACCCCCCATCTTTCTCAGTCGATGCCGAACACATAAAGGAGAATCACACTATCTCAGAACTATGCTTGAGGCAGAAATAACCACCAGCTACATATCAGAGAGGCACATCTTTCAATTACAGCCTCACAGTATGTAACTATGAGATGGATTGCCACATTAAGGTGGAGAGGTGAGAGAAAAGGCCATTTTCTTTTTACCGCCATCTCTTTAGATTGAAATGAAAATGAAATGATTTTTTTTCTAATAATATAGCTTTATGTGAGGGTTGAACATAGTCTGACAAAATGGAAATGTATAATTAATGCAAAATATTTCTTTACAGTTGTCTGCAGAGCGTGATGCAATTCCAAGGTAGAGAAGACGGACCTTAAACACAGCAGTTTACCTTTTGTCTGTTTTCCCTTCAAAACCGCTCCTTAAAAGGACAGTTCACCCTCAAATCAAAACTACATATTTTTCCTATAACCTGTGGTGCTATTTATCATTCTAGGTTTGTTTTGGTCTGAGTTGCTGAGGGTTGGAGATGTCTGCCTTCTCTCGAATATAATGGAATGAGATGAAACTCAGCTTTCACATTTGAAAAACTCAGCAGCAGTGTTTCTTTCCTGAAATCATAGCCCAGTTAAAGAAGATAATCCACAGACCTTGTTGTGTGCAGTTTCTTGAAGGAACTTTTTTCTCTCTACCAAACTACACTTGGCAACTTTATCACCGCATGACAGGAAACGTGCACCTACGGCTAGCTTACCTAGCTCACCTAAGCTAGCTAATGTTACAGCTCGGTCGAGGAGGACACCATTAATGTTTACATCTTGTGCTGTCATGAGCACGAGCCTCTCATCTATGAGTAGATGCACACTTTCTTCTGCACGCTGATATGGTTAGCGGTTGTAGTTTGGTAGAAAGAAAATATTTCATACAAAAACAACCTGGTCTCTCTCCGAAGTCATCGAAATCTGGCGCTTGGGCAGTGACTTGCGGCATCAGGCACTGATGAAAAAAGCCGTCGTTTTACGTCAGCATGATACGCAGCCAGTCGTCATAGTGGTCAGGGGGAAATTCGGCACGACAAGAACAAAAGTTAAGTCATCGAAAGTTTGAGTTGTGCGGGTGGAAGGGGTGGTGGATGGGTCCAACAAACACTGACCCTCACCCAAGATAGCGGTGCTTTAGTTCCGCAAAATCATAAAGCCAAACCCTGTTCTTTTTTCCCAAACCTAACCACATGTTTTTGTTGCCTAAAACCAACCAAGTACATTAGTTGTTGGAGGAAAAATGTCAATTTGCATTGTTGTATCTACGTAGTGCATAAAAACTGTGAAAATGGAAGTGTATTTTGACAGAAGATGATGTATGCAACAGGCAAAGCTTGACATGGCGTCCCGGAACGTCAACATCCAACGTATCCAAGGTACCTTTCATGCAGTATCTGGATTTGGAAGGTCCATGACCTAACGTCGATATGTGACAAGATCGGAGTGAGAATGTGTTGACATAAAACTGCTTTCTGTCGTCCTCCTCAGCTGAGCTGTAACGTTAGCTAGCTGAGCGGTGCTAGGTGAGCTAGCAGTAGATGCACTCTTCCTTCTGTGCAGTTGATTGCAGCCATATCTCCATCTCTCGGCCACTCGCACCAAAACAATCTTAAGTTGACAGATAGCACTGCAGGTAAAAGAAAATTATGTATTTTTGATTTTAGGATGAACTGTCCCTTTAAATAATTTAGTTGCACCATATATTTTGAATATTTAAATTCTCAGATTGGTCTATAGTCTGAAGGGTTTTTCTTAACCCTCGTAACCCCCCAAAATCTTTAAGCAATATCCAAATGTGTGACATTAAAAAGACACTACTGAGTCAGAGTCTTATGCAACCATGATGAAAACGCTGTCCCATTATTATGTTTAGAGGGGGAGATTGAGGGAGAGTGGATTGCAGACCTGCCAGCCCAGAAGTCATTGTCATTTTAGGGAGGAGGACGAGGAGGGGGGGTATAATTTACGCAGCAGCTGCATTTGCGGAGCTTGAAGATTTCACCCTGAGCCATTTTCTACCATCTTCCTGTCACGCTCTGTCTCTGGTTTGAATTATGATGGTTCCAAAACATTTATTACACAGCTACAGAAATTCTGTCTTATTTAAAAAAGACATCTTGGTGCAACTTTGCTTCACTCAATCACTTCGATATAGGATACTATTGAGATGAATTGTGGATCACTGATTAATTCATCTCCTCTTAATTTCCTTGTTTTTGTTGTAGCATAATTGGCTATTGAAAAGGTTCCCAGTCACATATAAAAGCAGTGAATAATTTTTTCCCCCTGAAGCTGAGCCTTAGAGCCGAATGATCTTTGGCTTACTCTGTGTCATGGGTGCATAGTGTTGATATTGCTTTTAGCAGAGTGTTTTCTGTACGCATACCTTCGCTTGATCAGATCATCCCAGAAATCTGACTCTCAACTCTGGGTATTATTCTAGTCGTCCACTTATAGAGGTCGAGTTGTTTAAGCCAACAATAGCCCCCTATCCTCGGCGCTGATCTCAGGATTCAACCTCAGGACTCCGAGGAGCGGACCCTCGGTGTCTGTCCTTGCATATCTGCTTCTATCAGCTGGAGAGCAGCTCGGTTGAGGAAGGAATGCTGCTGCCACTGCTCCGTGTGGGAAGCTCTCTGCAGTAAAGTCCAAATAAATAGGGAGTCCAGTGCTTCACTCATCACTGGCATGAAGTAGCGAGGCCCCTTGGGCATTTGGATGTCTGGTCACTCACTTTCTCATCATGCTAAAGCACCAACACTCCAAATATCACTAGAGCTGAGAGATAAGCTCTTTCAACACCAGGAATCTGCAGCAAAAGCCAAATATGTGTCTTAGTTGGTGTTGGATAGTTGATGAAAACCATCTGTGGTATTTTTGTTTTCATATTTCTGCACCCCTCCATGTTTTCTGTGCCCAGTTTTTAGTTATGTTAGCTTCATGCTAGCTGCGTGGTTCAAGGTGTGGCAGTGTGTATCTGTCGGTCACTCCACCACGCGGGTCCAGGCTAAAGTATTTCAGCTATTGGGTGGATTGCCATGAAATTTTATACAGAATTTCACGGTCCTACTTTTGTTGATCCTTGGCTGCCTTGAGATTTACACTTTGGGCTTTTAGTTAAATGTTTTGACAGCTACTGGGTTGATTGCCATAAAATTTGGTACAGATATCTATGATGCCCAGAGGATGAAACCTAAGGACTTTGATGATCTCCTGATTTTCCATCTAGAGCCAGCATGATATTGACTTTGTGTTTTTTAGTTCAATATCCCATCAACTATTTGACTGATTGCCATGAAACTGATACATGCATGTTCCTCCCAGTATGAATTGAAATAACTTCGGCGATCTGTAAACTTGTCTAGTGCTACAATCAGGTTAAAAGGTGTTCCAATATTTAGATCTATGATTAAACTCCTGCAATACTTTAATAGAGCTGCAGCTTACAATTATTTTCATTGTCAAGGTTAATCTAGTGACTATTTTCCTGATTAACTGATTAGTTGATCAGTCTATAAAATGTCAGAAAATGCCGAAAGATGTCGATCAGTGTTTCCCAAAGCCCAAGATGATGTCCACAACCCAAAGTTATCCAGGTTACTGTCACAGAGGAGTAAAGAAACCAGAAACTTTTACATTTAAGAAGCTTGAATCAGAGAATTTGAAATTTTTTCCTTAAAAAAAATTAATGGATTATCAAATTTGTTGGCAAAGAATTTAATACGAATCGGTGAATCATTGCCGCTCTTTAATTACATTCCTGTCAGCCACAGCTGGACTTTGTGTTCACTCCTAATAAGGAAATGATAGCATGCTAAAATGCAAAATTAAGACATTTAACATGGTAAACATTTTGCCTGTGTAACACCACTGTGTTAGCATTGTCATTGTAAGCATTTTAGCATGCTAATGTAGCTAAATCCACTGCTGTGCATTGGTGCAGTTTTGCTAAGTTTGTCTGATGTGTCTGACCACGTTGGGCAGAAAAGCTGGCTATCACAGAGATGGAGGAGATGCAATGTCATTTACAAACAGGATAAAGGTGTACATTTTAAGACAGATGGCTCCCGTTCTGCTTCAGAAATGTGCAGTTTTCTTAACACTTTTAAAACTCTCTCCCACACTTGGAATAATTAACCATGCAGAGGAGGTCTCACCTATCGATTGTCTCTGCTCTCCATCATATTCACACATGACTGAGTTTCACACAGCACAAAGACAGGCAGAAATGATTTTTAGTGAGCACTTTAGCTATAACTCAATGAGTGAATTAATACACCCATTAAGGGGTAAGAGAGTGCACAATTAAACGTATAAGTGCCTTTACCTAGAGGATGAAATAAATCATAAATGTCACTGCTGCTCTTGATTGTGATGAAAAAAAATGATTGCGACGACTGCACATTTTTCTGCTCATCTTATCTTGGTGAGCCAGCACGAGTTATATCTCATTCGACGGAGGCGGGTTTATCAACAAATGAGACAGACCAGGGTAATTAGGGATTTTGCATTTACAGCTAAAAATACTTACCTAGATGTTGACTTGAGAAATTATCTTGACTTGCTAATGCAAGGCCAATTAAATGAGATTCAGCACCTGTAACAGCCAGTAAAAATATATTTGTTGTAAGTGGTGCCGACAGACTCAGGAGGGAAAATGCCTTGTGGCATCTGTTACCTTTAGTGGCTGATTACTCTACACTTTCTCATGGCAGAAACTGGATCCTGGGACACGGTCACTGTCACTTGGAGATTACAACACTCCAAAGTGCTTGCGTTGCTTAGAAACAAGCATCATTTTGAGCACTTATCAGTTTAACGAGATCCACCATCGCTATAACGGTCAAATTGCTACTCAGGCTCTAGCAGATATGTGTGTTTACAGGGTTGTGACTTGGACGTCCGTGTAGCATTTCAATGGTCACTCATACCTCTTGCCTTGTCATTGAAGGTCGCTTGAGGTTCATGGGAAAGAGTTCGTTGGCAAAGCCTGAGGAAATTGCCAGCTTCCCTCCCTTTAGGCATTCAGCTTGTTGACCCTGCACTCCCTACTTTGCCCTTGTTTTCTACGGCGGCTTAAGCTGCCGCTGTGATTTAGTTCACTGGGACATCTGACACGGCAGCAGAGACTTGTTTATGGCCCAAATCTGCAGGAATTAGGTAACAAGCGCAATAATGGGGCTCCTCAAAGTTTGGCCTCGACCTGAACAGTCGCAGCATGAGTTTTAGGAGCGTGCGAGCCATCACAGCAGGCGTGGACTGTGCTGATCTTTGGTATTTGCTTGTACTCAAATAGATGTTTTCGATGTTTCTCAATAGAAATGTCATTGCCAGGAGCTAGGACAAAGCATTTACCAGAACGCTAGAACATGCTTGGTTCCGGTTTCAGCAGGGGAAACCATTTCTCATAGATAAAAATGATGACGCGCAAAAAAATGGATGGCCACAGAGGAAGAGCTTGAGTTGTCCGGTGTGCCTGTGAGGCAGGTACAGGAAGATTTAGTCAGGGACAGAGGTTTTAAACATAGGAAACTGGACCAGATGGCGTGTCGCCGCATCCTTAATTTCACACCCCTCCTCTGGCAGGATGTTGGAAAGGCCTAACTCCCCTAATAGTGGAGAGGACAGGGACGTAGTGGATGTCATCCTCCTTCGTAGTAACAATGAAATCAAAGCTGGGCTGCCAGTCAATCCGTCTCCTGGCTTTGGCCCGGCCTTGTGTCCAGATGACAGAGGAAGTGGACTTTATTTCTTTCAGGGAGAGAGTCAGAGGCAGTGTGTTATAGCCTGAGGCCGGCTGACTCCACATCCAGAGTTCAGGTCTGCTCCATGGCCTGCATGGCCTCCCGTCTGTCGCCGGACATACAGAGCTATTTCAGAGTTCCCCAGCCTTGGCCCTTCGCCAGATACTGTGTCACTGTAATAACTCTCGCTGCACCGTCACCTATGCTGCTCTTTAGACCTCCAAACCTGTAGAGAAAAAGTGCCTTTCAGTTCCAGTTAATACATTTGCTGTCTCATTCATGTGTTATTTTATTTAAGTATCCACTGGAGGGAAGTCACAGCTGTATATATAGAAAAATTCAAATGGCTTTTCAACAGCACCGAGGCCTAATTACAATAAGTATATCTGTGAAACCCTGTGTCTGTATTTTCTTAAGGACTCCCGTGACGCATCCTTTTTGCCAGACTGTGACTCTGAGAAAAGCTTTATTTGTTTACACAGTGTTCCTCTTTTCCTGTTCCTGTCATGTGACTGATAAGAGACAAAACTACAGAGGGGCGAGGAAGCGCTAACGGCAACATCTCCTTCACCGTCCATGAAAAAGGGAAGTGGGAGAAGCGTGAACATGATAAAGAAAACAGGAAATTTGCTCCCAATGAAAAACACTGCGCTGCCTTTCACACGAGCTTTAATGTGCCCTGTGTCGCGCCCGCGGAGAGAGGAGCCCTCGTCTTCATACGTACCTTTGATGCTCTTGACTCCTGCCTGCATTGTATCTGTCTGCTTGTCGGAGAAGCTTTACATTTTTAACTGGCTTAGAGTGCCTTATGGCAGCTTGGCGTCTTCTTCTCTGTGTACATATGGTTTATCTTCACTCAGCAGGTATCCTATAGGCTGGGAAGTCCAGTTTCACTACTCCTCGACTGTGACAAAAACACCAGTATGAGCCATGAACAGAGCTCAGCAAAGCATAAAATGAACGCAAATATGCAGAGACATTTAAATGGGTGAAAGATCTACAGTATATACTGCTGTACTCTCACAGGCTTGAGCAATTCCACAGTTGATTGTGCCATAACTCCTCACAAAACAAGCGCATAATACACTCGAATAGAAAATAACAGTGCCTCCGTGACTCTGCAGATTTATGTTTAGCTGGAAATTTTCATTATTTCCTGATTCTTGTTTGAAGCCATGCTGGAGTGCTGTTATTTTTAAAATTCATACACAGTGTGTCCACACACTCACTTCTAGCCATCAGTTGGGCCGGAAAAGCAAGGGAACAAGTGATTTAATAGGAAACTTTGATTTGTGTGACTACTGCATTTTCGAAAGGACAGGCTGCAGTATTTTATGGTTTCTAGTTCTTAAACGAATGAATCAATATTTTGGGAAATACACTTCTCTCTTTCAGAGAGTTAGATTGGAAGATTGATGCCACTCTCATGTCTGTACAATATAATATGTAGCTACAGACTGCATGTAGTTAGCTTAGCTTAGCATAAAGACAGGAAGCAGGGGCAAACAGCTAGCCTGGCTCTGTATGAAAGTAAGAAAATCTGATTCTAGCTGTGTGGTATCAATTCTCACATCTCAGTGACAAAGCAAATAAATAAATGTTTCCCAAAATGTCTAATTATTCCTCTAATTTTGGGACATCTTTATAACCTGGCTGGGACAAAAAGGAGACATTGCACTCGTATTTATCCCCAACCACCTGGCCTTCACTAATTTTGCAGTTATATTAGGGCTACCCTCTAAAAGTTGAAGATTTGAAACGTCAAAAGTCGTCAAGTTGAACAGTTGTTTTTTTGGTGCAGCGTGCAGTGTAGGGATGTTTCCGCCCCCAGATGTAGCTGCAGAGTGAGTGCTCCCCGCCTTCACGCTGCATTCCTTTACATGCCTGGAGGAGGAGAGGCTTTGTAAGTCAGAATCTGAGGTAACGTTATCTTCTGCCTTCTGCTTAGAAGTGGTGAATTTGCAGCTTACAGCAATTTGTTATGATACTGTGGCTTTTGTTTGCTGTGTGGTTCTTGCAAAAAATGATGCTGCACATTTCTGATCAGTGGCGTAGTTAGCATGCATTAGCTCAGAGGGCTAATTTGGCTTGTTTGCCATATTATTTGAAGGTTGCTGTCACCCTGAGTGTCCTGCCAAACCCCATTAAAACTCTCAAACTCTATACTGAAAAAAGGAACAAATTGGTCAAATATTAAACAGCCAAATCTGATTCAACTTTAAATAATTTAAGTATAGCTTTTCCACTATGCATTGCATGTATTTTGCAGGAGGTTGCAAATGTCCACAATATTTTTTTTTCAGCTTCTCCAAATTTTTGGAGTAATTCACAGCACTGAATTGTTGCAAAGCTCCTAAATGCAGCAGTATTCTGCACCTCTTGCTATTCTGGCCTTTCCGACCTAAATAAAGAGCCGCTGCTGATGTTCCTCTGGCATGCTGTTTGAACATTTCAATTGACTGTCAACCAGGTACGTGAAGCTGACACATCAAAGTACAGCCTGATGCTCATGCTGAGCAAACGGGCACAATTGTCCTTGAAAAATTCTGACTTCTGGCACTTAGCTCACATATACGTACATCTGGCACTTCCATCATGACACAGGCATGCAGCACACAGAAGGCAGGAAGACCAGCTGTGTGAGCCCATGTGTCTAATGTGGCTATCTCTATATGAATACTGTCATGTGGCTGAAAACTCACTGCCTCATCTGTATACGAGCTACATTTTACTTACCAAAGCACTTTGTTCCTTCTCTTTTATTTACATTTTAAACAAATATCAGCCTGAGAAGCTTTTTTTAGGCCACTCAAGCCTTCATGTTTGCCTGGCAGAGCTAGCTGGAGCTGGTGCAGGCTATACACACATTACTCCCACAGCGAGAATGGCTTTTCACAACAACAGGGAAATCGAATTCCGCAAGAGCAATGTCAAGTTTTTACAAGGACACATTCAGTGAGCTGTTTCTCCGAGACAAAACCATGTCAAATGAATGCCAGTAAAAAGTTTTTTCTTAAATCCTCAGTAATTGTTGATTTAGTTTTGACAATCCCCAGTGATCTGTCAGATATTGTGAGCTCAGTGAGCTGAATCGCAAGGTTTATAAAGTCATTACAGCCATTTCAAGTGCTTGAAACAAAGAAAATTGGCGACAAGATTAACAATTCTCTGTCAGAGCAGAGCCTGTTAGTGCAGCGTTTATCTGTCTGAAGGATTTTACACATCTAAATGTGTGTTTATGCTCTGTGTAATCATATGATAACAGAACAGAGTTAGTCAACTTTGGAAATGTTGTGTTTTATCTTTGTAGGTTAAAATGTGGTGTTGCTTTTTGTTGGTTGAAACTAATCACCCAAAAGCTGCTGCTTATCTCTGCACCACCAGCTGGAATGCATGGGAAAAGAGGCGAACCGAGCTCAAATATTATTTTGGCTCTCTGCCCCCAGTTCACATTAGTGAGGGGTTTGCCAGCAAGCCATTCACCGTCCATTTGAGTTTGCAGGCCAAGCAATCATTCTGAATAGATCGATGTTTATCTGTTAGATGTAGTTAGCTGCAGAAGAAGGATTTTAATACCATACCAGCAATTTGGCATGTTTTATCTCATTTTCAACAAATATAATTTACATTACTGTTAACCATCCATGCTGCTGTGCTTTCTTTTTTTTATTTCAGATTTATTTTTCTGACCTTCCAGGCAACCATTGGCTTCCATTAATGCCTGTCCTGTTAAAAAAACAAAACAAAACAATAGATTTAAACCTGTCAGTGATATATAATCTGTGTTTTTCTGTTACACTCTCATTATGAATTAGCGCATCACGCACTTTTCAAATCAATCCTCACTGTGCAATGATAAAACACTGACAAAAATGAATGCAGGCGACATGTTCAAGGTGATGGATTACACAACTCCAGCAGGATTCAACAGGTCATTAACTGATTGATTTTCATGTCTCAAAGAAAGTAGCTTAAAGGGAAAGTTCACCTCCAGATAAAAAAACATATTTTTCCTCTTTCCTGTAGTGCTGTTTATCAGTCCGGGTTGTTTTGGTGTGAGTTGTCGAATGTTGGAGATACCGGCCATAGAGATGTCTGCCCTCTTAAAAATATTCATTAATTTAGCCATTTTCCATAACTGCTTATCCTGTTGGGGGTCACGGGGTTGCTGGAGCCTATCCCAGCTGATATTGGGCAAGAGGCGGGGTACACCCTGGACAGGTCGCGAGACCATCACAGGGCTGACACATAGAGACAGACAGACATTCACGCACACGTCAATTTAGAGTCACCAATTCACCTGCACGTCTTTGTACTGTGGGAGGAAGCTGGAGTACCCAGAGAAAGCCCACGCTAACACAAGGAGAACATGCAAACTCCACACCCGGACTAGAGATGCACCGATCCAGCTTTTTCAGTTTCGATACCGATCCCGATGCTGTGGCTTTGAGTATCAGCCGATACCCTATACCGATCCAATACCATGGTTGACCTAAAAAGCTATATACCTTTACATGTAGAACAGAAAAGACTAGAGGCACCAGGCATTGATGACTATACAGTTCTTTCCTAAGATAAAATGAAACAAGATGAAACAGATGAATGCAATGATGAACTACTTATTTTTAACAAAAATAAACAATTGTGCAACAGCAGATTCTCTCCTTCACTCCATAACATATGTTTATACGTAGCTAGCGTCGCAATAGATTTAAAGGGAAAGGATCGCTTCAGGTATAGGTTGCATTTTCCGATACCCGATCCATCTATTTTAATGATATCGGGGCCAATATTCGATCCAGATATCGGATCGGTGCATCCCTAATCCGAACCCGGTTCGAACCGGGAACCTCCTTGCTGTGAGGTGAGAATGCTTAACACTGTACCACTGTGTCGCACCAAAAAAAGACACGTTTGAAAAACTCAACAGTAATGTCTCTTTCTAGAAATCATGATCCACTTACTGAAGATAATCCACAGACCTTGTTGTAAGTAGTTTCATGTAGGAACTATTTACTTTCTACTGAACTGCACCCCCCAACCTTATCACAGCGCAACAAGAAAGTGTGCATATGCTCGTGGACAAGAGGCTTGTGATAGTGTGAGATGTAAACATTACTGGTGTCCTCCTCGGCTGAGCTGTAACATTAGCTAGTTCAGTGGTGCTAGGTGAGCTAGCAGTAGATGCACTATTCCTTCTGCGTGGTGATATGGTTTGTGAAATGCAGTGTGAAACTGCTCACAACAAGGTCTGTTGATTATCTTGAGTAACCAGGCCATGATTTCTGGAAAGAGACATTGCTGCTGAGTTTTTCAAATATATTTTATTGTTTTTTTGAGCACAACAAGCTGAGTGCCGTCTATTCCATTACATTCAAGAGAGGGCATCTTTACAATCGATATTTCCAACACCTGGCAACTCACACCAAAACAATCTGGACTAATAAACAGCACTTCAGGTAAGAGGAAAAATATTTATCTTTGATCTTTGGCTTAACAGACCCTTTAAAGGTAATGTAAAATCAATATAAACTGTGGCTAAGGAACTAAAACCCAGTCACTTCTTTTACAGATGAAAGCAAAGTTTAAATTCAAGAGTGAACATTTTGTCTGAGTACCTTTGCCTTGCAGTGTACTCAGACACTGTTTAGCCAGTCGTTTTTTAAGCAGCCTTGGGTACAGAAAGGTAACACAGTCTCCTTAAACCAGAGTTCACAGCTGCAGCTCAGCTTACTCACTGTCCACCTACACAACTGGTTCTGCTGACTGTCCTCCAGCTCAAACTGCTGTTTAGGAACAACGCTCTCACGACGTATGGAGCGCCCTCCCTCCTCGCACTTCACTGTATAATGCATATTAAGATAAATGACCTGACTGAGTGATGAACAGTCAAAACAATCTGTCAAGAAACGCAGCGTGAAAGGTCGCAGCAGGAAAATGTGTTTATTATCATGACAAGATATGCTATCAGCCATGAACTTGTATAAATTGATGTGTTTGGTTTACTTTGGCAGTTGCTTCACATAGCTGTACATTGGAGCAACGTGTGCTTTTAATTATATTTGACAGACGGCAAACAATTGCTAATGGGATTATATATTTCTTCAAACTATTAATGTTGCTGACAGGATGACAGGCCCACCGTATATGGTGTCTCAGCATATCCATATGGAACACATTGACACCTGGCACACAACATTTTCATCACTGGGAAACATCGAGCAGCTCCCGGAGCATCATGGGTGAGAGTCACCCACAGTATAGCCCCCTTCCTACCTCTCATCAATCTGAAGTGTCCAAACAGCAGAGAAGTCGGTGGCTGTTTTGGCCAGCAGCCACGTGTAACCCCGCACACATTAAGTTATGACTCCGCGGCACCTCCTTAGGCAGTTATGAGAGAGCCACTTAGGATGACAAGTGATATGTAAGAGATCCAAAGTCTTGCCAAGTAATGTGGCGCACATTAGCCTCAAACTCACCCTGGAAATAGACCGTGTCAGGACTGCTGAGCTCAGAGCTCACCAGCGTACTTGAATGGTATCATTTTGAATGATCTGTGAATTGTTTTGCTTGACTTCAAAGAGCTTTTAGCTCGACTCCGTGTGGGTGTGATGTCCCTCTCTGCCCTCCGGGTGTGAGACGCTCTTGCCACTCTGTGTGATAGACACATCAGCCCGTCCTATTATACAGGAGCATTTAAAATAGCCAAAATCTTCCCTTTTTAGTAAATACATCTTTCCTCCCATATTACACCTCTAACATTTTGATGTCTTGTCTCTCAGGGCATGCCAGTCAGCACTGACATTTGAAAAAGATTTTACAATTTGCATCCTGTCTGTCAGTGTGCGATCTCTCACCTGATTGTGAGGGAAGCATCCATCATTGAGACTCAGCTACAGTAGCAATTTGTCTCAGCTCACTGTGCACATCTCTCAGAAAGAAACATCATGTCATCACACATCAAACTGCACGCTGGGTTCTTTTATATTTCCCTATGATGTTCCTCTGAGACATTTTCACTCCATATTGTGTTTACTGTTTGTCCATGGACTAGTTCAAATTGAAGTGTATCGACATGTAGATAATGGAGGGGGGGCGCAGATGGCATGTCAGTTCAGTTCATTTCAATTCAGTTCAGCTTTATGCATTATTTTCACGAATCCAAGTGCAATAAAGTCCATAGTGAATAAAAATATTTCAGTGCAGAGGAATAAATATTGCACAGTACTGAACTGATAAAACAGCAAAATGATACCTGGATAACAATAGTTTCAGAGTTTATTAAAAACATATGTACAGGATAATAAATAGTGAAAAGCAGTGGATGGGTTTTTCAGTCTATGCAGTGTCAGTGAGCGGTCACACAGTAAATGTGCATGCTGTGTATGTATGGGGATGGGAGCAGAGTGTTTAGAAATCTGACAGCTTGGGTGAAAAGCTGTTGCAGAACCTTGTGGAACGAGTTGTGATGCTTTTAAACCTTTTACCTGATGGCAGGGGGGAGAACAGACTATGTGAGGCGTGAGAGGGGGCTTTAACAATTGCAGAGGCTCTGCATGTGCACCACATCTCGAATCTGTCTTGGATGGTAGGATGAGAAACCCCGATGATCCTAAATACCCTCAATATTTAGAACATGTGCATTTATCATCCATCCATCCATTTTCAACTGCCTACTGTGGGGGCAGCAGGCTGAGCAAAGTATTCCAGACGTCCCTTTCCTGCTCCTCCTGGGGGATCCTGAAGCGTTCCCAGGCCAGACGAGATATATAATCCCCCAGCGTGTTCTAGGTCAGCCCCAAGGCCTCCCACAAGTTGGTTGTGCCCCGAACACCTCTAAGGGGAGGCGTCCAGGAGGCCTCTTGATCGGATGCCCGAACCACCTCAACTGACCCCTTCCAAGGCAAAGGAGCAGTGGCTCTGCTCCAAGCTCCCTGCGGATGTCCAAACTCCTTACCCTATCTCTAAGGCGGAGCCCAGCCACCCCTCAGTGTCGCGTGGAGGTCGGGTGCATTTATCATCACCAATAAAAACATGAAAGTAGCAGAGGACTTTCATTATGGCAAAATTAAAGACATGTACACCATAAACTGGTGCATAAAAATTCACCAGAGTGCAGGAAGTGTTTGACACCCAAAAGGACCCCCAACCCACCATTTTACAGCCCCACATTGTTTTTGACCCACGCCCTTGCATTTACATAAACAAGTCAAACTGTACATTCAGATGCAATGATACATCTCAGCCCTTAAAACTATTTCCAGTATAAATAAATCCTACATTGTTTTAGAATAAGTGCTTGTTGTGTGTCCTGCAACCCTGTGAGTTATTTAGAGAGCTTGCTGTTTAGTAATCTCACCGCCTGGTTATAAAAACTGTCTTTGAAGCGGCAGGTCCGAGCTCTGATGCTCTGTAGGCGTTTACCTGGGGGAAGGAGTGAGAACAGACCATTTGGTGGGTACCTGGTGTCCTCTATAGTACCTAGGGCCTTCTTCTGCAGCGGGAGGTGTAAGTGCCCTGAATCTCTGGCAGTGTTGTTCTTATTATTTTTGCAGCCGTCTTTTTTACTCTCCTCCTCAGCTGTTTGTGGTCCTGTTCAGTCAGGTTGCCAAAATACACCAGTATGCTACCAACAGGGATACTCTCTGTGCAAGTTCAATAGAAATAAACCAAATTTTTTTGGACATTGCATGTTTCTTAAGGCAAAGCAGAAAGTATAATGTAAAGACTATTATGTTAAAATCACAATCCATTGCCATCCAAATTTGTCCATATGAGATTCATGCAGAGGTTACGTGACCTGCCACCTCTACGGTTGAGGTTTGGTTAAGTATAAGCAACTAAGACTACTTAGTAATAGTTATGTAAAGATTGTAATCATGGCTAAAGGAAAACATAATTATAACTGGTCGGGAACAGGATGAAAACAGCAGTTCTAGGCACACCTTGTCCGACCAACCATCCACCCTGATCTCCTTTGAAAGAAGTTTTGTGGTGCCATAATAACATTACACTACTTTCACCTTTGCCGTTCAGAGTAAAGGCCCAGACACACCAAACTGACATCAAAGAACTAGTGGCGACTACTGTTGCACTACATCATGTTGCCTGTGACTTGCCAAAAAGTTGCACTTGAACACACCACAAAGACTACAGCTAGCATCCAACTAGCACGTACGTTCTGCACCTGAGTGAAAGGCAATAACTCTCCATACCAGCAGATGGCAGTAGTCTGTAATTGTCATTTGAAAAAGGAGAACAGGGAAATCAACAGGACAGATTCAAGACGCTAGTTAGCCAGTTAGCACATTAACAACGCAATCCGATGTTGAAAGAGGAAAGGATATTTACTGTGCGCCAGTGAACAATGACACAATTAAAAAATTAACATTTAATAAAGAATTAGATGAAAAAGAATAATCTTACCTGATATAACAAGTTTGTTTTAATCGCACACCCTCTTGACTTTAGTGGTTGGTCAGCTTTCCTCACTTCTGTTTCTCTCCTTGTGCACTAAGCTAAACTGCCAGTCAGAATGATATAACTCACAACGTGCTCCACCATCTTTGATGCCCATTCAACATACTGAATTGGCTGAAAAAAGCTGTCAAGGGCCATCTAGTGTCAACAGTGCGGGACACACCTCAAAACCTAGGGCAAAAGACACTCTCTGATGGTTCGACATTGACCAACAGCTGACTATGGGTCCGTCCCAAGTCTCTTAAATTACTGCTAGTTATCTTACCTAGCCGACTTTGCTAGCTGTTTAGCCCCTCCCACCTAGGAAAAAATGCGAGGAGCTAGCGCTAGGAGCGATGAGTGAGCATTGTCAGTTTAAGAGACATGAGACGTCCTTTCCACTGAAGTGTCACGTGAAGCGACGTCCATTCCTGATGACAGTGGCGCCGCTGGATCTGCTCCGTAAAGCAGCCAGCGTCTGGCGTTACTATGGGTACATCCCAAGCCCCCACCCCCCGCCGTTATGTCTGGTCACATACTTTTGCATGTATTACCATTGTTATTGAGTCATTTGTCGAAGTTTGTGCAATTACAGAACGGTTTGTAGCCCTGCTATTCCACTGTCACTGTGATGAGCACTATCATTCAATTAACTCACCATCATTCAACATAGTCAGCGATTCATTGCAAAGAATGCATGTAACGGGTACTTACTCTTGTACTGTTTCTCCGCCATCTCGTTCAAATGAGCCAGATGTAGAGGGCGGGTATTTATACGTCATGGCGTTCAGCTGAAAAACTCTTCCGGATAGGAAGCTCTTGACCATCCTAGCTCGTAGCTGCTTAAAGCTTGCTGCTAGCTCCTAGCGCTAGCTCCTCGCTGCACAAATAAGAGACTTGGGACGGCCTAGAAGATGGCGGACCTTGAACGACTTCCGGTTCAAGCAAGGAGCTTGAACCGGAAGAGACTTGGGGACGGACCCTGTGTGTTAAGGTCCAAACAGTCTCAAGAGGCCGACGTCAGAAAAAACTTTTCTGTTGAGGACAGCCTTCTTTAAAGTGGCACTAGTTTATTTCTTGGCTGCACAACAAGCTGTTAACACAACATTAACACACTATGACCTTATAAAGTTGTTAGCAAACTGTTAAAGTTACACATCCACAAGATACAGAGCAACATTAGCATTTAGTTTTTGGATTTGTGTACCTGTCCACTCGACAAATGTAAATTTAATATTTACTCTGCTTCAATTCCTGAGGGAAATATCTTTTGCTTCAGCTGCTAAATGCTGCACTGTGTTCACCAGATAGTCACTAACTTTGCCTGTCTGTTGTTTGGCACTGGGCAGGTGGCATACAGTGAGTTTACCAGAGCTTTTATCAGTAAAAAGAGATGAGAGCCTTGAGAGCGAATCAAAACAGAAAACCACTGCAATGAGCTGAAAGAAGTTAAAAAGCTCCACGGAGCTGAAGGGAAACTGTAAAGTCAAGTGATAATTCAAATGAGTAACCCCTATCAAAGCTTTGAAGCTGTTTTCATTCAAAGTGAATTACTATTCTGATTCTGCCTCTCACATGAAGTCTGTGAGCTATTTGAATGTCACACAATAAGATACAAGCTCCCAGGCTTTACAACATGGTCTCCATTTATAGCCAGAAGGGAACATTCAGGTCTGCTGTCCACAGTGGGCACAGGAAGGACTGAAATCTTAACAGGAAGGTGTGGGAGAATGAGTGCTCATCTGTCTGTTATGCCTCGTGATTGAGCTCCGACTTAGAAGGATGATCTCTCTCCTTCACCTCCCTTCTCTGAAAGAAATATGCTGTTTTTAGTGAAAAGCTGTTCTGACAGGAATTTTCTTTCACACTTCGCCCTTGTCTGTAGCTCTTTGCAAGGACCCCCGTGTTGGCCTCTGTATGTTTCTCCAACACGGCCCACTGTTTGGCTTCACAGCATTTCGGGTTTGAGGAAGAGTAGACAAAGCTGTGTTGTGTTGCAGATGGGTGGTGATGGGACCGACGTTTGCGGTGGGTTCACATCTGAGCTGAGACAATATGTTTGGAAAACTTTGCTTCTCCTCTGGGGCGAGAGTTAAAGATCTCTGAAAGAGTAAGGAAGGAATACCCTGCTGGGAGCCAAGCTGGGAATGATTCATGGACTGCCGCCACTTCCCACCTCAGCCCTGTGACATATTTGTTTTGTGTCAGCATGGCGATGTTAGCCGCCCTAGTTCACATCCATACAAGGGTGATTTTGTGGTTTGAAATTAGCATGGTATCACTTTTAATACCTGAGCGCAGTGAGAAACAGATGGTTGATGGTTATGTTGGTTGTGATCCCTGGCAGAGACGAACAAAGATTGAAATGTGAATCGATATGCTCTTAGAATGAAAGAACGTTAGGGTCCTGACTCACCAAGCTGATAGTGGGCTTTCGATGAGAATCTGTTGCCCTTTCTTTGGTTTAGTTGGCCCTTTGTTAGCACAACTCCGGCTTCCTCCCACAGTCCAAAGACATGCAGGTTAATTGGTGACTCTAAAATTGTCCAGAGGTATGAATGTGAGCATGAATGGTTGTTTGTCTCTATGTGTCAGCCCTGTGATAGTCTGACCTGTCCAAGGTGTACCCTGCCTCTCGCCCAGTGTCAGCTGGGATAAACTCCAGCCTCCCCGCGACCCCCAAGAGGATAAGTGGTTTTGAAAATGGATGGATGGATGGCCCTTTGTTGGCCCTTGTTGGCTATTTTTTTGGCTGATTCAACAAAGTGTTGTCTCACCCTGTCACCCCAGGTCCAACCACCAGACCTGGGTGCACAGAGCCTTTACCATTCCTCCATGTCTCCTCCTCCCTCTGGAACTCTCTCCCCCAAAACCTCACACATTCCCCCTCACTCACCTCTTTCGAAACTGGGCTCAAAATCCACCTAATTAAATCTGTGATCGTTGTTTCTACATTGCTTTAACCGTTTCTGTTACCGTCTTTATTACCATGTAAAGTGCCTTTTAGTACCTTTCACAGTGCTATACAAATACATTTTTTTATCATTAATATATTGATATTGTAGCCTTGAGCCGCTAGCTTCAAGCAGAGATATGGATTTATCAGACGTCTCACAGCTGCGGCCACAAAAGGCTTTACACAACTTTTCTGCACATATGCAGTATTATTCCCTGACGCATGTAAACAGGCTTTAGTTATGTAAAATCTGTGAATCTGCCTAAAAGCACTCCCAATGGTCACTCATTAACATGTTGTACATCGTGTTTGTTTAATGCCTAAGAAAAAACAAAATGTGGTCAGTGTGAGGTTGCCAAGCAACCAGCAGATACGACAGGAAGTGACTGCTTAAGGCCAAGGAATAGCGCAGCACATACAGTATCCTCCTGTAAAATAAGCAACACTATAACGGTAGGTTAACAGCATATATCTGCAATCTGCAGTAACCTCTGAATCATGGGATCACACTGTTATACTTTTTAGGTTATTTTCCAACAGAAAACTTTTTCCCCTGGAGTCTGTTTTCATTGTGTTGTGAGCTTCTTGAGGCGCTTTTTCAAAATGCTGCAAAGGTGTCGTTAGGTTGATGTTTCTGTGAGTCGTGAAATTGTTGGTTTCATGTGTCTTCAGGTTTGTTAAAGGTTTTCTAAATGCTGTTGGTGAAGTTGGTGAAGATGTTTTTCGATTGTGTTGTGCATATATTTGGAGTGCGTCGAGCTCTTAGAGTCCTCGTATAAAAAGGGAAATTTAACATAAAAAACTTCTTCTTGCATTCCCTTTCTTCATTTAAATTAATTCTTTCTCCTTTAGAGTAGATGTTATTAAAAAGAAAAATCATTATAACAGAATACAATGCAGCCTTGATTACTGCCATGCTACAGTGTAATAAATGGTTGGCTACACAATTTTTATTGAATTCACTGAAAGCAAAATTTCTTCTTTTATTTTGGAGAGTGCTTAAGTAAAGTCAGTCATGGACATATCTAACTGAAGTAGACATACACAAGACAGGTTAAGGGGAAGGTCAAATAAAACAGCCATTCTTGATCTCTTAAAAGTATCTAATAACTTTCACTTTGCTGTATTCAAGACCGACCTCTCAAAGTTAAGAGTGTCGTTGAGTCTCTGTCTGTTTGCAGCACTGTAAAGAGCCCAGCCTGATCAGTCTTCTTCCACTGGGATCAGCCTTCACTGTAAACACGATTAACAAAATATTTACATGAGAACAACCTTGCGCTATTGTGCTCCTTGGGCAGCAGGATGTGTTGGAGGAATGAGGTCTGTGTACAAGAATCGCAGCTGTCCCGAGCGCTGGGTTTTGATTGGCAGCAGGTCTCGACTGACCGTTGTGAAAGCTTTTTTTTCTTTCTATCTTTCTTTTGGGAACTTTTAATGCATTTTTTTTAACTTTTAACAAAATCAAACATTCCCTAAAAAAAAAATAAATTAATTAAAAAAATGTAAAAAATATAAATATATATATATATATATAAAATAAATAAAATAAAAAATAAAAAAATTGAAAAATTAAAAAAACAAAAAAACAAAAATAAAGATAAAGATAATAAAAAATAAAATAAAATAAAATGAAATATACGGATGATAAATAAATGAAAAAAAATAGATAGAAAGAAAGAAAGAAAGAAAGAAAGAAACAGATACTTACAAAGGGGGCATTTGCAGCAGAGCAGGGTCAGTTATAGATGACCGTAACAATAGCACTTTCGGTGGTTTCCCATTAAAATATCACACTTTTGTTAGAAACTCATCTCTCCTAGGCACAGTATAACATATGTCCACCTTAGTGGACACCGTAGTGTTAATTTTCTGTTGCAGATTTGCAGTAATTTGTTCCATTGTGGGAACCCGTTTCAGTCTCTGCAACCACAGAGTTATAGTTGGTGGTTTTGTATCCTTCCTGTTCACAGTTATCATTTCCTTGGCAATCAATAAAAGTATCGTCAAATCACTTTTGCTGTCACTGTTGCTGAAATCTGTGTCTAGCCTTCTTTTTTGTTTATTAAACATGCTAGGAGATGTGTGAGTCAGTGACATAAAAGTGTCTGTGTAAGAGCGTATTACATTTAAAATATGAAAATATGCAATATAGACGTTCAGGTGTTTAAGTTAATTTGTCCTTTTGCTCTGCTGGGAAAGGGCCACCATACAGTGCATTAAATACTGCACTCATATCACATCATTTTTAAACAGACACTGAGTCTGATGTGAGAAATGGTTGTCATTTGCTTTCATAAATGCAAAGAAAGTCTCTCAACCCTCATGCGCGCTCTGTGCTATCACTCTGTGTGTGTTTTCATCTCTAATGATATCCAGGTGGGGCATAAGTCACGGTGACACTTTTACACATGATAGACTGTAGGTGTGGAGTCTGACTAAGCGCTAATAGCACCCAGAGGGGACTCTGGGATGGTAATGACATTCTAGGACGGCCATATTAACCAAGTAGCTGAAGTAAATGCATTGGTAATGAATCAAGGGTGAATGGTCTTTGTGGCTATTTCAGAGATGGAAGCAGAGAGCTCCGAGCAGCAATGACCGTGATTTCTCTGTCTGGGTGTTTCTCAGCATTAGGGACCGAGTGCTTTGCCTGCAGATTGCCTTACAGCTTGTAAATGTAATGAACAACGTGCTGTCTGAGCTGCTGTCGTGTCAGATTTCAGATTCCAGATGTGTTTGGGAGATTTGACAGCCTACCAGCAGCTCTGTCAAAACCACTAGGTCCTGACTGACCTGTGTAACATGAATCTAATGCAGTTGCTGTGTTCGCTCCCTCAGGTCTGGTGATTGGCTTTTCTATGACTCCACCCATCCTTGACAGTGCCAAAGACGACCTAGTGATCCCAGTCCACGAAACACTCACTATTACATGCAGGTATGTGTTTGTGCTCCTATGTAGTTTGGGAGTGTGTACGTGCACTTGTGCATGACTTGCTGTTTATTGTTTCAGGCTTCTTATTTCATAATAATGACCCATGAATGCCAGAAGAGATTCATAGAGTGCAATATACTGCTGTGGTGGAGTGTAACTACATTCACTCAAGAATTGTGCCTAGTTATCACATGTGTATCAATAACTCCCCCGTGTTACAATGAATTCTTGAAGAAATCTTTGTTTTTCTCACATGCCTCCACAGTGAAGAAAGAATCCAAAAATGAGAAATTTCTTGATGAGTTGAAGTCATTGGGGTCCACATTTAAAGCAGGAAGACTATGTCTTAACATCAGTTTACAAACTCTCACACAACTTGTGCAGTATAATCCGAGTCTCATTTTAGGCTAGTTTACATTACACGATTTTCAGTTTCTGTCAGAGGGAGTCTCGCCAACTGCGTTACGACCTGTGTGGGCACACCACAAGATTTCTCCACCGAGCCCTTGCTGACAGAGCCCCAGATAACGCGGTGACGTCACCAAACTACGTTTTTTAACTTGGAGACGACACATCGTAAAGGCATGGATATTCTTTCCAGTGTTGTTGAATCAGCTTTGCCTCCAGGGCCTGGGTCCAAACACAGCGTGCTCCTCATGATCCTGTGGACGCCGCCATTGTTGTTGTTGCTTGCCAGCTTGTCAGTGTTGTCAGATCTTGGGAGAGAAACAAGCAACCAGGGTGATGCTCTTTGTCAGTCGTGTCAGACTTCTCCAGTTTTCTAGCATGCCAGATATCCAGTCCCAGTCACAGACGAGGGGGTGACTTGCCTATAGGCTTGTTTACACATGAGGACTTGTCGTGGCAGACTACCTGCCGACTCACCTCCGACCCAAGGTGGCTCTCAAGATCCTCTGTGATGTCAGAATCGTGGTGAAAATCATAGGTTTTATCCAGTCGTATGCTCAGTACTTAACAAACAGACAGCCAATTACAATAAGGAATTGGACTCAAAGTTAAACTTACCAATGTTCTCTTCAAAGCCAGAGTCCAATGACAAAAACAATGATTTTACCTTGCTGATTACTGGAGCAGCTGGTCTACCACTGCCTCGATTAGTTAGTTTGTTTGTATTATTGTGTGACTTTAGTGTTTTAAAGGTAAAGTTCAGACACAAACAAGCTAACCGACTGTGGCAGTGGTAGACCAGCTGCTCCAGTAATCGTCAAGGTAAATTATTGTTTTTGTCAATGGCGTCTGGCTTTAAGAAGAGCAACAATAATTTCACTTTGACTTAAATTACAGTATAAAATAGAACAAGGATGTATTGCAGACCAGACAGTTAATCAAGAAAATAATCAGCAGATTAATCAATAATTAAATTAATCCTTAGTTGCACCCCGATATGAAACTTTGCAGACTATAACAATAAAATGTTGCTTTATGTTTTACTAATAAAATCTCATTCATTCATTTTTCATAACCACTTATCTTGTTGGGGGTTGCGCGGGGGGGCTGGAGCCTATCCTGGTTGTCATTGGGCGAGAGGCAGGGTACACCCTGGACAGGTCGCCAGACTATCACAGGGCTGACACATGGAGACAGACAACCATTCACGCTCACATTCACACCTATGACCAATTTAGAGTCACCAATTAACCTATTCTGCATGTCTTTGGACTGTGGGAGGAAGCCGGAGTACCCGGAGAAAACCCATGCTGACACGGTTCTTTTGCTTAAATAACATTTTTAATGCAGGACTTGTACTTGTGAGAGTATTTCCCAGGGTGTTGTTGCTATTTCACTTAAGTAAAGGATCTAAATAGTTCCTCCACCACTCATACATTGTTACTATAAAACAATTTGAGCTTCCATAGCTTTTTGTATGCTTTGTGTTTTTGATGGAAACCATTATATTTTATTTTTGAAGACCCAAAATTTCTCAGAGGGCTTTAAAATCTGTAAGACAGCCAACATCCAATATCCTTAGACCTTTATTTCGCATGTGAAACATCTCAGCTAAAAAAAATACACAAAAAATGAGACCACATTTTCTAATACATCTAAATCCATAGGAAAAATAGGCCGTGTCCTATAAGACACACAGAGATGTTTTTATTCTTAAAGCACAGCCAACACTGATTTAAACTGAGTCCATGTGAGATATGAATTCACCCACAATAACCGTCCTTTATCCTTATGAGATCTCTGCAGCTCTGCCTGCTGCCAAGCTGTCACTCCATTAACCGTTTTGTTTCTGCGGTACAAAAAAAACAGCTGTCTTTGGAAGGCTGATGATACCTTTGGATTTCTTCCAGTGCAGGTCTTAAATACTTGTTTGCATGTAAACCTCACATGGCCAGCACCACTGACAGTCTCCGGGGAGAGGAAGTCAGTTTCATTTGGGTCAATTTAGTCTTTACAATGTGCAATTTTCTAAAATTGAGATAGGTTGACGCTGTTCACAAGGGTCGGAAAATAACCTGCAGAACGTTTTTACTGCCTTCTGTGATTTTTTGGGGCCGTTATTTCCAGTCATCACATTTTGGCACTGTCTGCAAATGTGGACATTTTGTAGTTGGTGGAGGCAGGTGGTGAGAGCATAGCTATCAGCTTTCAGACAGCCATTATGACTCCACTCAATCTCACTCATAAAGCCTCCGGGTTAACATGTCCAACCATAACTGAGTTTATGTGACAAATTACAAAGCAAACAGGGATGTGTGGATGCACAGAGTACAACACACACACACACACACACACACATACACACACACACAAACATAGTATTCGCTCACTTGCACACAAGCACTTCTCAGATATAACAGTTATTTACACGACTGATAGAATGTGAATAATACAGATACCTAAAAATGTTTAATTTTGAAAATACTTAAAATCATTTAAATGATTCTGTTCATATTTTTAAGTATGCCTTAAAGAGGACCTATTATGCTCATGTTCAGGTTCTTTTTTCTCATACTGTCTGTGCTGGAACTAGGGATGCACAATGATATCAGTACATTATCGATATTGGCTGATATTGGCTTCAAAGTGAACCGACCAGAGTTGGCCAACATGTGTTTTCTTATTTTGGACAATGAATGAATATTACATAGGAAAGCATTGTATTTCATGTCTCCATCTGCTGGTGGGCCATCATAATAAAAGTATGCCTATATAATATGATGCTAATTCCACTACAGAAGAGACTTGATGATCACTTAAAATGGGGAAAACAGTGGATATATCGATATCAGTATCGGTTTTCGATCAAATAAATTGTTATATTATCGGCATATTGAATATTGGCGAAAATCCAATATCGTGCATCCCTAACTGGATTCACCCTCTGTCTGAAAAGCTCCATTTTTAGTCCTGTCTCTTTATGCCCGCCCCCTGGTCATCCCCTCAATCAGCTTTTCTGGTTGTCCATAGCCAATTTTCCACCGCAGGAACTTTTATCATTTACCTGGGATTTTGAAAAACCTCGGCATGTTTCCACCAAAATTACCCAGGGAAAAAACTTTCCCTCAACCCCAAACTTTCCCTGAAAAAAGAGGCTGTGTGCTGAAGAACGCTGATTGGTGGAACACACACTTGCAGCGTTCTGCACTTCCATGCCAGCGTGGCTGCAATCTTTATTTAATTTCTACAAGCTTCACTTTGTTTGTGTTTTGATTAGGGTTTGGAGATGAAACCTGGTATTAAATTAGCACCGGGGCTAAATTATCAAAGACCGTAGTATTGATAAGCGCTAACGGTGTTGGTTGGGGTTATCCGGCGTTATCTCTGCTTCTCTTGTCATTGCTGCCGGGGGATGACTTCAAAGGGGAATAGCAGCTTTTTAACCATGAAAAAAAACACGGTTGTATAAAGAGAACTGAAACCAGCATTGGAGGTGGGGCCCCGTTCATTCCTATGAACGTTGCCGATTGGCACATGAAGCCAAAAAAGTTCAACTTCCTGGGTATAAAATTACCTGCATCTTCCACATCATTGGGTCCATAGAGAAAGCGCACTAGAGACTTCCACCAGCTGAGCTGGCTGCTTCCGGTTTAGTGCTCTGCTAACTTGAATGCAGATAGAATGATTTCATTGTGAGCTCTTCCAGACTTTAAAAATCAGACCAAATGAATTAAATCCTGACAGTAAAACAAGTCATTTTGCAGGTTGTAATGCTAAAAAAAACCCATATCCACTGATTTATGTACGTCTCTTTCCCAATGTAAGTCAATGGGAAAAACACTCTTCCTAAGGCGGCTGGAAGAAACACCAATTGAAGCTTCTAAACACAACTGGGCACGTTCCAGGTGGACTATGATCTGAAATTGAGGAGAAATTAACAACATCAACAACCAAGATTACACGTTCCCTGATGTTAGCATGTAGCTACATGTACATTAGCAGTGTATTTGCAACTGGGAAATGAGTGGAGCAGAGTATAGCAACACTTTTTACCTGAAAAAAATCACCAAAAAAAGAGTCTACTCAACTGGATATGGTCCTGACGGAATATGATCCAAGATCAGGGAGAAATTTACAACATTGGCAACCTAGTTTACACATTTGCCTGATGTTAGCATGTAGCTTCAGCAACGTTTGTGGTGGTGTGCCTGGAGCAGATGACCATATAAAGAAATATGTCATACTGTAGCCAAAGTTGAAGAAGCATTGGAAATGGAGCGTTCAGAATCGTAGGATTACAGGGATTACTTCAACAGTTGTTTACCTCATTATTTGAAACTTTGGCCATGTATATAAATATATATAAATAACTTTTATATAAATAACTGTTATTGTAACACTAAATATAAAACACATTATATGGAAAAGCACAATAGATCCCTTTTAAAACAACAGTCAGCTGCTCATATGTACATTAAATTTCATATTTGACCTGTGGATGATATTTATCACCCTAAAGCTCATACCAACCTCAGATATGTCCCATGTCCTTTGACCTGATGTCTCCTCAGGGGACAGCATACTCTGGCCTGGGCCTGGCCTGATCAGACTCTGGTGAGACAGGATTTAACCGACCGTCAGGCCCAGTTGCCGACCACCCGGGCCCCCGGGCAGAGGGTCGCCTTGATCAGCGAGTGTCCAGGGCAGCCTGGGAGGCCGTACTGCAAGAGGCTGGTCCTCCACAGGGCACAGGCCACGGACACGGGCTACTATCGCTGCTATTACAAAGATGTCAAGGCCATCATTGTCGGCACCACTGCCGTCAGCATTTATGTCTTCATCAGGGGTGAGTCACACTTCCACACACACACACACACACATACCCTGTGCTGACGCAAGGAAATGAAAAACCATGTAATTTCCAACAAAATATCTCATTTCCAGCCATGAGTTTTCTTTTCTATTTAGAAATTAATTTCATAGAGTAGTGAGTATGCAGTTTATGGGGCCATTTTGGTGCCTGTACCTGCTCTCTGTTCAAAGAGAACATGTTTCTTTTCTGAACTCTGTAGCCCCTTATCTTGGCTGTGTGGACTCTTTCATCTTCAGTTTCTCTTTTTCTTGGGAGGGTCACAAACAACATGGTCATCCTACTGAAACAGATCTCCTGTTTGAATGTGACTTCAGTATCAAAGCAACTCCTGCATTATTAGAACTTGAAGTTGTTGACTTTGCCTCAGTAACATCCTGGAAGCTGGCAGGATTAATGTTTAGGGAAATTAGAGATCCAAAGTGTTTAATAAAGGTAGGAATAAGCAGCTCATTGCATTTTGTAATTAGAAAAAGGATATGTTGTTAATTTATTAATACTGAAATATAGCAGCCTCCATCCTTTAATTCACCTTCTCAAGAGACATTTCATGCATTTTTTGGAGTCAAATCTGATAAGACCTACACAGTGAAATTGGTTTTGCTACCACTGTTTTTCCTTGCTGTTACACTGTGACTCATATGATATTAGGATTCAGAGCCATCACTCCTACTTTCTTTATTTTATACCAACCTTAGGACCCTGGAGCCTGGCCTGAAGAGTAGCCTCTTTATTTTTCCTTACCTCACTTTATGCGCTGTGGGAGTAAAGTAGAAAGAGGGGTGGACAGGGAGAGTGGAGGAGACAGATGATTGTCATGTAAGGGAATCCTGCTGACCAGTCCACTCATGTGAAACGCCTGTTTATCCCCACTGACAAGGTGCCAAAACAGTTTCCACAGATCTAACCAGGGGGCTGATCAGGAACAGATGACATCGCAGCCATAAATTAGACCCAACGTGTGACGGGACGAGAAGAGACACATGTGGATTGAGTTAGACCCCCCCCCCCCGTTACTCTACCCCGTCTCTGCTGCACCATCCAAACAATAAAACATACATTACTGTACTGTGCACGGATGTACTGTATGTGTGTGTGTGTGTGTGTATACACGCACGCACACAAGCACCATTAAGTGATAAAAGCAGTTCCTGAGGGCCCCCTAGAATTTCTTTTACTGAACACAAGACAGTAACAAAATAGAAATGAAACTTCCTAAAAAAATGATAATGTTTTGTGCCATTTTGGAAACAATTACTGACAAAACAAGCTTGAGATGGGCAAAATGAACAATTTAGGTAGACTAAGTGAGTAATTTGCTGTCCCTGACCAAACAAGCACTCCCAGGATTCTGTGGTAAAATTATAAAGCACATTTTGAGGTTGTATTAGATGTGAAAAGTTAAAGAAAGACAAAAATGAAAGTTAACAGAAATGGAGATAAGCATGTTCCCTAGCTATTCTTCAGCCGTTTGCCAGAACTGCAGCTCGTGACTTAAACTGATACATTTGGATGTCGCTTTAAGAAAGTGGTACAATTATTTTCATATTGTGACAGCCACATGTTATGTCCTTACCTGCCTACATGGTGGAGATGTCAACCAGTTTGAAATGTACTGTCACTACAAATAATTATATTTAGAAAGTTCTCAAAAGAAATCATAAGGAATAGCAAATTAAAGGTCAATGGATTAATAACTGATTAGCAAAAGAATATATTTGATTAAAATAAGACTAAACCAGCACTCCAAACTACCTGCTGATTTACTGTATTAGTTCCTTTTCTCATGCAATTTAATGTCAACGTCTTATTTAAATAGAGCTCCTATTGTCTTTATTCATCATTTAATCACTGTACCAGACTTCTCACAATATTATTCCTTATTTGTGATAAATATATGTTTTTCAATAGGCTTGGGCTGTTTCACAGTATTTAGAAATCCTGATGGTATCATTTTCAGTACTGTCAAAAATACAGATGCTAATCTGTCTATTAAACTCACATGGTGAGGCTGTATTGAGGATGTATTGCATGTCGTGCTCAGCACTCGCCACCAAAGGTCAGTCTGGTGGAACAGGCAACTGAACTAGGAAAGGACTGCAAGTGTTGAGGATAACGTTACAGGACTGTGAACAGCCAGCTAATGACAGCAGAGCGATATAGCAGGGAAGACAGCATATTTTCAAGTCTAACTTGGTGAATTAAGGGGTTTATTTCTGCCAACCAGAGCTGGTGATTGTTGAAATAGTGAACTAACTAACTAAATGACAAACTAGGTAGCGGTGCACACAAATACCATCATATACCATATACCCTGTCGACATTTCAGCAGGTAGAAAGGTATGAAAAAACAAATACCGCCCAAGCCTATTCTTCACCATATTGTTGCCTCGTGCATCATATCTTTTTGGTTGTATGATATCCTTACAACCTTTGAACATCTTGCACATGACGACAATTGAGATTCTTTTACCAGAGCAAAAGGCCCAGAGAAGGACCATTAATAGTGTTGGGCGTAATAGACAAATACTGTGTTAACTGTATGTAATGTGTGCTTAAACTAATATTTTAGATGCACAAGTTGGTTCAGTGCTAGTTGAAGTGGCAACACGCTACAATGACAGGGTCCCCCGAACAAAACCCTGCTTAAGGCCCCCAAAAGTCTAGGACCGGCCCTGCACATAGGCTTATGTAAAATACACAAACACTTCCCCTGACACACACTTTTTCACACTCATACCCAGGCTCATATCCCCGGTGGTTTGCAAACTCCTCACACCCCAGGCACGACATCTCCTCTTACAATACCGATTACACTCTAACACCTGCAGTGAGTTATTGTGAAGAACTTAAACTGCGAGGAGTTGTGTATTATTTCTGGTACCTGTGTGAATTCAGACCACCCTGGGGCAGATATATAAGCTTTGGAAAAAAAGTACGAAAATAATAGGAAGGCTTATCGTGAGGAGAAAGAAATAAGAAAAGAAGCGAGTGGTAGTCACGCAACATCTGTGGCTGCTGTACAAAAGTCGCTGGTGTTGACAGGAAAGCCTGAGAGATAAGCATTTGTCTAATAGTGTGGGCTCATGCTGTGGGAATATGAGGTTTTGTAGTGATAACAGCTGCAATGTAAATTGGTGGCACAATTGCTGTGATGTCTCCCGAAGCCCTCCTGCTATAGCTTTGAGTCAGAGACAATAAAAAGGGAAACATCAAGGTGCTCAGGAAGAAACACAGGAGAGATATTTTCGACTAACAGAGAGCTTGCAGCACTGTTCAGAGGAGGAACAAAGCCCTTGGCTGTCGGGCTCTCAGCTGACATGTAATAGCACTTCTTAATGCTATTTACTGTGTGGAGACAGACTGAGCTGTTGCATCACACGGTGATCATGATAAATGCCACATAGCCTGTCTGTGGGGGTCATTATCAAGCTGCGAGATTCGTGACTGTCCGCTGATGAAGTTACCTCTGTAATAGCTGCCGTTATCCCCGGCTGCTATCAGGGTTACCCTTTAACAGCTCCCTGTTTAATTCTGCACCCAGACCCCGAGAGGCCCTTCCTCAGAAGAGATGAAAATGACCTGAAGACCATTTTAGTCACCCGCTTCACCACCCACGTCACAGTGCCGTGCCTGGTCACGGTGCCTGATCTGAACGTCACCCTCTACGCGGTTTGTACTCACCACAGATTTCTTACACTCTATTCCTCCAATTGAAGCTGTCAGGCAACGCTTGATTTGATCATTTGAGCAATTTTCTTTTCTAATATGCATGTCTTTTCAGTATCCCACGCCTCTGGAGAAGAGCGGGATGACATGGGACAACAAGCGAGGCTGGTCCATTCCCAGACACATTGTGGACAGTATGCCGATGCTCATCGGAATCACCTGCGTCGCCACGCTGGGAGGCAGAGAGTATCAGTCTCCCAGCTACCTGATCCACCCGACAGGTAAAAAAACATATCTGTGTGTAACCACAGAGGTTTAAAGGGTTCAGTCTCCTCCTGTGTTCCAGCAAAAACATGAACAAAAACATACAAACCTTTTTTTCAGCAGCTACAAAAACAGAACGGACCCAGTGCAAATATTGAAATTAGATTTGAAGCTCTGCTCTTGTTGAAAGAGAAATTAGTGAGAAAATCAAAGGTGGTGCTAGAAGGACTGCGCCGCCACCATAATTCTGCGTGGCAGCCAGGGAACCAATTACACCTTAATGCTGACAATTTGAAGGATTTTATTTCATTATATCATTTCCTCAGAAAAATACAACTCCCCTTTTAATGTGGGGGACGTGTGCCATTATGCCAGCAGAATTAAAAGAAAAGGAAGAAAGGGAAGAGAAGGGAGGGCATAATTAAATTGAAAAGAACTAAGATGCTGAGATTTCATGTCGAGGCTCACTTTTGTTGGGAGTGAACTCTGAGGGACCCGGAGGCTCTTTGCTGTGTTGTGCGAGATCATTCACCTCTCACTTCAGAGGGTGAAAGGAAACTATACCCACTGCTGCCGGGCCAAAAGTAACAGCAGCATCAGTCAGAGGAGAAACTGAGAGCGAGTCTTCACTCTGAACGCTAATGGAGCGTTTAAACAATCAGGCAATCACAGTCTGCTGCACAGACATCACCAGCAGTCATGTTGTTCTTACACCCTGTGTCATTTCCAGAGACTGCAGAGAGAGGTGGCTTGAATATCAGAGACATTGGCCAGTGTCCAGAGCTTTCGTGCTTCTTCTGTCTTATCTTGAATTGAGGCTTCTCTATATTCCACTTTAATTTCCTTCACTGATATATACTTTGACACATGAATGGAAATAGTGCGAGCTTGTGAGGGACAGCTTCTTTATGGTAGGACGGCTCCTCTGGTCCAAAGGAAAGTCATTTCCTCTGGTCCTGCAAGGAAGGAAAATCTGCTGACGATGTCACCGTGACCTCTCTCACTGTCTCCCCCTCCCTCCGTTTCTGCCACCCCCTCCCCTTTTTCTCTTTCCCGGACAGGAAGTCAGGTTTACGATGTCAAGCTGTTTCCTGAAGACCCAGTCGAGCTGATCGTGGGGGAGGCCCTCACCCTGAACTGCACAGCGTTGGTGGAGTTCAACGCTGGAGTGGACATTCGATGGTCTTACCCTCGCAAACAGGTACGTAGCAGCAACAGTTGGTCACACATTCAACGGCATCAGTAAATTAAACACCTGAATTTCATTTAATCTCACCAGCCGAACAGTTGGGAGGACACTAAGCCCCACAGGGAAGCCCTGTCTCACGCCACAGAGGCTGTCAGCATCCTGACCATCCATAGTGTCAATGTCACGGACACTGGCCTGTACAGCTGCAACGTCACCAGCATGGACACAACACAAACCCAACAAACTGAGGTCATAGTTTATGGTAAGCAGTAGTTCAGAGCAGTACTAATTGGCCATCCTTTTGTTCAATAAATCCTAAATATCACAGTAAAGGGAAAGTTCAGATCTGTTGAAGTGGGCACTTATCTATAGTCAGTGTATTGCCTACAACAGAAGGAATTCAACATGGCCCCACTTTGGAGAAACAGGTAAGAACATTACCACAGAAGCTAAGCAATGTGGTGCCATGGACGGAGGCAGCAGCAAAAACATATTTTAGCCGCCTAAAAAAGGCCACCTTAAAAACTTAAAATATATTTTGCTGCTGCTCCCGTCCACAGCAGTACATTCCTGAGCTTCCATGGAGGTGCTCCTGACTGTTTCCGCCATCTATAGGTTATAAAACACTGACTGGATAAGTACCTCATACAACCCCAATTCAAAAAGTATTCCTTTAATCATGAGCATGTGCACATATTAACAAGACTAAATGTGAAAATCTGAACCACATTTTATGGCAAGCTATTCAGTAACTGTCGAGACATTTCACTCAAAACCAAGAAAAAGAACCTTGTAGCACCACATGAAAAGTCCATGAAGGTCTGTACTGAATTTTAAAAACATAGCAGGCCTATGTTACTTGCAATTATGGAATACTGGTAAATGCCAAAATGTATTACATAATGGTATGCAGATGACTATGTATTCTCTATAATAGAGCAGTAAAAGTGTAGCTTTACATTGCTACCATTACCTTACATTAGTCACCATAAGCTACAAGGACGGCTCAACTGGGAAAAAAATCCAGAGGATACTTAACTGAACAAGATTATTTCATTGCTTATAATTTACATTTAAATAGAATGAAGAATTTATTTCATTTAAAAATCATGTGGTCTTGCTGTAAAGGAATAATCCACCAAAAATCTACCACATATTTAGTGCTTTAGGCTTGAATGGTGGCTCTGATTGCAATGGTCACCCCAAGAATCACAGCAAGATAATGTGTTTAAATATCCATAAAACTTCTCTAACCACCTCGTGTGTAATCATCATTTAACTAGCAACACAATTAGGTGAAGATACTGTGTGAGTAAACAGTGATGTGATTTGAGATGTTTCAGCTCAAGTTTTGATCCCTTAGTGGCCGAGTGTTTGATGCTCAGAAGATTTCTCTGTCTCTTCTTCCAGAAAAGCCATTCATCAGCCTCAACTACAGACATGGACCTGTGGTGGAGGTAACAGCTGGCCAGAAGTCCTTCAAATTACAAGTGAATGTGTCTGCCTTCCCCGCACCTGAAACACAATGGTAAGATGAGACTCTGGCATCTTCATTAAATGTAATGGGCAATTTTCAAAAGCATAATTACGCTTCATACTGCTTAGGTTTACAGATTAATTTAGGGCACAGCAACTCAGCTGGGGGCTCATTGTAGGAAATTATCCTAACTGCTTATCCTGTCTTAACTGAAGTTTCAAACATAGGAAAGAAAATCCATCTTCCTATTACAAAATCAATTCCTATACTCATGCCTGTGTCTTATCCTATCTCTGACATCCCATCTTACCTTAACAAATCCTCGCTATAACTGTTCATTTGATTCTTCAGTTAGCACTCGTCCTGTCTGAATATTTGATTAGAAAGAACCTGTGGGTTACTCAGTATGGACAAGCTATAGTATCAACAGCTCTCAAGTCTCACTGGCCTTGATTTATAGTACCTCTTCTTCTTGTGGGTAGCGTATACATTGCGGCGCAAGAGAACAGATAGCTTGGGTGACCTCTGTGAGGGTGCATGAAACGAAAAGCTGTGCAATTGTGATCTGTATGACCACTGGCAGAGTGCCATGCCTCCTTGTGGGCCTCTCCAGAGCTAGACTTAGCACATGGATCAAATCCAAAATTAATTGTCTTGGCAGTCGATACACGTTATACCCATTAATGCATGATCCAAAATTCAAAGCATCATCAAACTGTTTGAGTGGCTTTAAAATCATTATACATTCATGTTGTTACCTGTCTTCATTGTCATTGCCATACAGACTTATCAACAATGCTGCTGCAATTTTTGGCAGTTATTCTGAGTAGTAGGACAGGGTCTCACTTCCTCACTTGTGCTTCTGTCAAGGTTGGATTCCTATCCGAAGATATATAGGATTGTTTTTTCCAAAATGCAGTTAGGAAACATATTTCTGTAGCACCAAAGTGAGATAAGACATGAGTTAAGACTTAGAGATGTTCTGTAATGAGGCCCCTGGAGTGTTTCCTGTGCTGTAGCAGCTGTGTTTTCTATGTCCAGGTATAAAGATGGCAAGCTGATAAACCAGCGCCCAGAGTTCAAGATGAAAAGGATGAGGATGCACCTAAACCACGCTTTGGAGATTAAGGATGTTTGTCAGGGGGATTCTGGGCTCTACGCGGTGGTGCTGAAGAACAGCGCAGCCGCGCTAGAGAAGAGGCTCAACATCACGCTTGTTGTCAATGGTAACTAGTCTGTCGCTCTGTGTGGCCTCAGGGAAAATCACAACAGATGTTTTGTGTCTAAAACATAAAAGAATGCACAACAGTTAACATTCCTGCTACAAAACTCTAGAGGTTTACTGTTTGTCTAAGCAAGGAACGTGGAGTGTTTGCACAACTATGGAAGTATTTTGATGAGTATATTATTCATAATATCAGTCAAAGTGTGGATTGGATTTGTGGAAATGAAAAAAATATTAGCTGAAATACTGCAGAAGCCTAAATGTTGCATCAGTAAACAAACAATGTGCAAAGGGGTGATGGTGATAGATTGAATGACAGAGCAGTGGGGCCTGGAAATGCAAAGTACATGAAGGCATCATTAATGATAAATAAGGTGGGGAGCTACAGTGAAATGTCAGGATGTGCCTACGCTTGAGGATTAGTTACTTTTACTCTCTTGTACCTTCCTAAGAATATTTACCACAAGTAGTCTATGTCAACATAATTACTTGTGCAGTCTTATGTCTGCTTGCACCACATTTTGATGTAATTAAAGCGGCTGAAGCGGAGATGTAGTCTAAAATGCAACCTTAATGCATTTCCGTGTTGAGTTTCTCTTCATTTTATCCCAACCAGTGTTTCCTCTCTGTTTTGTAGTGGTCTCATACATCTCATAGCCGTGTATGAAGAGTATTTGGGTGATTTTCTCTTTATTTGTTTTAGCTGTGTTACTAGCAAATAGTCCTGGCCTGGGTGTGTCCCTGTTCTGCCCAATTTATATATCCTGGAGTAGGTCTATGACCCTAAATATTATGTCTGGCCGGCTGGATGGCTTCATTGCCTCTCCTTTTCCCCAGTTCCCCCACAGATCCATGAGAAAGAAGTGGCGGACCCATCCAGTCCTTACCCCAGTGGTAGCAGCCAGACTCTAACATGCACCGCCTATGGTCTCCCCGCTCCCAAAGTCAGCTGGCAGTGGAGGGCCTGGGGCCCGTGTGTCTTCAACAACACTGCAAGCAGACTGTAAGAGCACATAGTTGCACACAGCACTGATAATTTTTTATTTATTTATTTATTTTTTTTACAATGTCTGTGTAACCAGTGTGGGAGCAGATAAGGTTTGATGGAATGGGACAGAAAAGAAGAGAGGTGTGGGATGCAGTGCATGAAGCGTTACGTGGGGACCAAATAAGAGGAAGAGGTCAGTGTGAAATTATCCACTGGCTCTGGAGTGAAGAAGAGAGGGAGGGGATGATGAAGAAGGAGGTGGTGGGAAAAGGGATGTGGAGGTGGATGAAAAGAGCAGCAATAAAGAGGAAGGTGGAGGAGAGGTAAATAGAGGAAAGAGAAGACGAAAGGACAGTGTGTCTGTTCAAAATCCAACCCCCCCCCCCCCCACACACACACACACACACAGAGTAATAATGTGCCTGCAACTCTGCAGCTGATCTGCCGTAGCACAGCTCTCACACAGCTGTCTTACTTTCTGACATACATAGGCAAACACACACACATGCGCACACAGACTCTCCTGCTCATTTACATGTCAGAGATACACATAAACGACCACGCTGCGTTTGAGTTCATCTGTTATAACAAACACACACTTCAGTGCACATAAATACCAACAAACACACGCAAAGACACACAAACATGCAAAATTATTATCTGGCATCGCCCTCGGCATATCCTCCCCTTCTCCATCTGCGCTAAATCCCACAACACGAAATAATGGATTATATTCTATCCCTATAAGCCCCGGTGTTGTTGCCGCTTCTCCTGAATATCACTCTAATATTCACCTGCCTCCATTTTCCTCCAAGGCTTAATTTTTGAAGTTATTGCTGTTCTCTTGACCTTTCCATGTGGGCATGCAACACGAGGCGCCTAGACTGCACACTCAGACATGCACAACAGTGGCAGCTTTGCCTCAACTTTGGCCCCAGATGTTTTAGTTCATGCTCTGTCTCATGTACATGTGACATTTCATGGGCGCCGTCTGAGGCATGGCTGTGTTGACCTTATCTGGTGTGTGCAGTCAGAATTGAATTTTATTTTTTTTTAACTTGATGTCGAAGTATATAGTGTCCATGAACAGGATACTGAATTCATCGTAGTTGTTTTGAGCACCATCCTCTGCAAAACTTTAATGGGAACTACGCCCATTTTCAGAAATCATACATAATATACCTATGACCTCAGGCAGTCCAAAAATATTAGTAAACATGAGCAACTCTCTCCAAATCCAAAATCAAAAGCTAAAGCTCTAAATTGTGATTTTAAGTATGAAGTCTGGAACTGCTCCATTGACAGTGAATTGGTAAAGATGTTAAAGAGCCTGTTTATATATGGTATTGACAGTGTTTTGCTAATCCCATCACAAGTTGACAGCTGTGACACATCGTCCACTGTTACTTGCTAACATGCTTGATAGTGGATGTGTCAGTACAGCTGATATTGTTGTCAACACATCCAACACTTCTCCTTCCGTAGCCCAAATCAATGTTCGGTCACACAACACTTAAAACAACCATCACGTCCTGCACTGATGGCATAGTCCTTGTCGGGGTTGCATTAGGATGCATTTGCCTTTATGATACAAAAGATATCTCAAATCAAATCTGTCTCAGAGCACCTCTGCAAGTGGTTTGAGTGATTGGATCACAATGTGTCTTGTTGTTTACACATGTATTTAGCGCTATTCACTTGTGAATAAAGCTCATTTGGATGTCAAGAAGAGAACAAACATTCTGTGGGTCCAAAAATCAGGCTGCCATTCATTGTCTATGGAGTAGCTCCAGACTCTTTACTTATGACATCGCAAGTTTTCGATTTACTTCTCTGGTGTCCAGCTTTGAATATCAATTGAACTTTCCTAGACTTAAGGTGGTGTTCACCCTTCAGAGTGGATAGTCTCATATGATGAGGGCGGTGTCTTTATTAGCCATATTGCATGGACTATATTTGAAATATATGCTCACACTTACAAATTGTAGGGACTCCCATGTGGGTACAATAAGCAGGTCCTCACAAGGTGTCAAGACTTGTCTTTAGTTTGTGGAATAGTTTGATATATAATGAGAAATACACTTATTTACTTTCTTTTTTGTAATTCCAATTAACAAAGTCATTAACAAATGAGACGACAATCAAAAACAAAAACAAACAAACAGGCAGGAGGTCTAGCAAATACAGACAGACACTAATAGAGGAGAGGAAGCTATTCAGTTGCAGTGGTGAGCCAGTCATTAGTGCAACGTGTCACTTACATGTGTACTATACCACATCATCAGTGTCTTTGCATGATCAAATTGTTCCCTCCAGATATGTATCCGCTGCAACTGGCCCATTGTTCATTAACCATATCATTTTTCCAATTTAATCTTCCCAACATCACTTCACAAGCAGTACTTTCCATCATTTGAACCATCCACATTTTGAGTGTAGGAGTTTGAGGCTTCTTCCAACACCTTAGAATCAAATGAGCACAGCTTATAAGGCCAATTTTTAATATTCTAAATACAAATTTATTTAATTTTAGCACTACAGTTTTGTCACCAAGGAGACATAGTCTTGGCTTGCTGGGCATTTCACATTCTGACCATTTACCAGTATAATAAAACAATGTTCCTCCACAGGGGAGAAACCCCAGAACATTCCCATAATGCATGCATATATGTGCCACATTCTTTTCTGCATTCCCAACATAGATCACCTTCAAATAGGCCCATAATATGAAGTCTTGTTGGAGTGTGATAATATATGTGAATTTTATATTGAATAAATTTACCTTTGGCGTCTCTGATATATTCCCTGGTGCTGAAAATAATCCTCTCCCATGTTTTTTCATCTAATTTACAACACAGGTCGTTCTCCCATATCATCCTTGGATTACACTTATTTACTTTCATGAACAAGGAGAGTAGATCGAAATCACTGTCATGTCTGTACACTAAGTATGAAGCTACTGCCAGGACACAATTTGGTTAGCTTAGCATAAAGACTTGAAACGGGGGAAACAACTAGCCTAGCCTTCCAGCACCTCTACATGAACACATCATACCTTGTTCGTATTTTACGTACAAAAAAGTTGAAAAAACACAAGTTGTGGTCATGTGCTGGACTATTTATTAGCCTATTTCTTGGCAACTTCTGATCAACATTGCCATTTTTACAGCCACACTGTTTTGGCTAAAAACCAACGTGGATAATACATGTGCAGTTGAAGAATTTCACCAAACCCCCAAATTCCCATGTCTTTGGAGCCCTCAGACGTAGCCATGGCCCTGTCAGGAAAAGTCTTTAGAAAATGAATGTAAAACAACACAATGTTCTCTAAAGTGATGAAAACAGACAAGTGTGTCTGTGTGTGCATGTACTTGTATAAGCTACACAGTGAGGACCAAAGAACATATTTTGGCAACACAGCGAGGACATTTTTGCATGGTGAGGACATTTGGGCTGGTCCTAACTTTTTCAGAGGCCTGTTTTAGGGTTAGGGTCAGGGTTAGGGGTTAGGGTTAGGGGTTAGGGGTTAGGAAGGCATTGTCAGTGAGGGTCCTCACAAAATTAGAAGTACAAGAATGTGTGTGTGTATGTAAGCTAATATTAGCAGTAGCATCTTATATAACAGTCATGACCAGCAGTTTTGTTGACAATATAATATTCTGAGGGAATAAAAACAGGCTCTTTCATCCACGTAAGATAATCTCTCAAATAAAAGGTTTATGCATATGTATAATGATTTAATTTATTTAAGCATGTATACTGTTTGAAGACGGTAAAATGAAACTGACCCTGATTACCTTCTGTTAATGTTGAATATTTGTGTGCTGCCTTTAGGGTAAAATGCAATACGGAATTCCATTTCATGTTTCATTAGTTCTGCTATGATGTTCACACTATGGATCTTCATAATAAAAATTATGATGAAATACTTATTCCATTAGTTGCCAGGACACTTAGCATAATTGCGTTGGCTTTGGAATGCCAAGGTAATGTTCAGATCTGAAATGCAACCCAATGCATGAGAAAAAAAAAATCTCATAAAACCTCGGGATGTCTGGTTTGATGTGCTTCTATATTCTCCCCACTGCCCACTCTCTGCTATGCATGTCAATGAGGGGGAGATGTCATGAATGCGTCTGTGCTTCTCTCCAGGGTCCGACGAGACAGGAAGGGCCGGAGTGACAGGATCGCAGACTGTCAGAACTGGCAGGACATTAACTCGGAAAATGCCATGAATGAAATTGAGGCCATCGAAACGTCGGTTGAAGTGGTGGATGGCCGACAAAAGGTTCATCACTGCTGTTTGATTGTCACTGCCGTTCTGTGTAAAAGCCCACCTATTCCTTAATTTAAATCAAACCACAATGTAATTCAGTAATTAAATGATTAATGATAGGATTGAAATTTCCATAACAGAGCAACCGAATATGATTAGGATGTAGCCCAGAAAAGAAGACATTTATGTAAGTGGACTTATCTGTGAACTGTGATGTTTTTATGTAAGCGTCCCAAATTCTGAGCTCCATAACAAAATTTGTCAATCACGAGCCATTTCCACAGCAGAAATATTTAGAACAGCCTTCCTCTGCAGACTTCCTGTAACGACCGGTTATAAACACATCCAGGCTCGCATGCAAAGGGTGCATGTGCCCATACACATGTCTGTACATTTATACACCACAAACATAAGAGGAAATTATCACACGATAAGCACTCACAGACACACACACACACACACAAAGTCCTGATGGTTATCCAGTCACACCTGAGGAAGTTTGTTTCTTGTTGGCCTGTCAGCACAAAGTCTGGTTCTTGTCAGCTCACAATCAATTACATGACAGCAGACTGCACTTCCTTTCAGAACATGCGTGTTTCCTCCAGATGAAATAAGGTCTCATCCACCTTTTCTCACCTCACAGACAGTGAGCAGGCTTCAGATTGGCAACGCCAGTGTTTCCGTCATGTACAAGTGCTCGGCTGAAAACAAAGTCGGCAAAGATGAGCGGCTGATCTACTTCTATGTAACCAGTAAGTTGACTATGAAGAACACAGAACACAGAATAATTAAAGGGTCTGTTCCCCCTTAAATCGTCTCTAGTGTTATGTAGCCATGCAGATAATTGTGGTTTTATTTGCTGAGATTACATCTCTGAGGTTCACCCTATTACAGTGGAGGTGACAGAGAATTAGTGTTCCTCCCAGCATTGGAAAATTACATTTAGAAAATTCAAGAGCCACATTACTCTCTACATGGATGGCTTATTAAAAATGCCCCTCTTGCACAAGCCCAGGAAGCACCATGGGATTTAAGTTAAAAAATGCTGATTTGTTTTCTTGTAATTTGGGTAAACCAACGCTTTAAAGGAATACTTCACCTCTCATTTATGTATCAATTTCTCACCCTGTGTTGTTTTTCTCACATGCCTCCACCGGAAATGAAAAATCCAAAAGTGAAGAAAATTCTTGATGAGCTAAGGTCATAGGGGTCCACATTTAACAACAGCAAAGCTATATCCAAACAAACTGATTACAAACTCTCACACAACTTGTGCAGTATAGTCCAGGTCTCATTAATCTCAGTGCTTCCCAAACAGACAGTTCTTTCCAACAAGAAACTGAACTAAAAGTGAAACTTAGCTATGCACTCTTCATAGCCAGAGTCCATTGACAAAAACAGTAATTTTACTTCACTGAACACAGGAGCTGCTGGTGTACCGCTGCCTCAGTCTGTTTCTTTGTTTGTGTTATTTTGCGACTTTGGTGAATCCACACTAACCCTTTAAAACACCAAAGTCATGCAATAACACAGATGAACATAATGACTGAGGCAGCGGTAGATCTGTAGCTGCTGTGTTTAGCGAGGTAAAATTACTATTTTTGTCAATGGAGTCTGGCTTTGAAGAGAGCATAGTTAAGTTTCACTTTTAGTTTGGTTCCCTATTGGAAAGGGCTGCCTGTTTGAGAAATACTGAGCATATGACTGGATAAAAGAGACTAAGATTATACTGCACAAGTTGTGTGAGACTTTGTGAACATTGTGTGTTCTGATATACTGTAGCTTTGCTGTTGTAAAACATGGGCACCTATGACTTCAATTCATCAAGAATTTTCTCCAGTTTTTGGATTCTTTGTTCAATGGAGGCAAATACAATGTAATATGGGGTGAGTAAATGATATACAAATGATTGTTTTGGGGGTAAAGTATTCTCTAAAGGAATAATTTTCATTAATATTCAGTGCACAAGTTCAATCTTGCCTAACCTCCCAACCTGCCCTTCTCTTTATCTTCAAAGCCATCCCTGAGGGGTTCAGTGTGGATGTTGAGCCGTCGGAGAATCTTCTAAAGCTGGACAAAGTTTCCCTCAGCTGCAGCGCTGACAATTACACCTATGAGCATCTGCAGTGGTATCGCCTCAACCCCCAGGCCCTGCAGGGCAAGCAGGGCAAGCCCCAGGAGCTGGACTGCAGGAGCGTGCACCTCTACGCTGACAGCCTTGACGGCGAGCTTTCCTTTCAGGGGCCTTCCAACAGCTGGGTCCTGGACTTCACCATCTCCTTGGTACAGCTGGAGGATGAGGGTCATTATGTGTGTGAGGCTCAGAGCAGGCGGAATGGGGAGAAACAGTGCCTGTTCAGATACATCTCTGTAAAAGGTGAGAGATAAAAGAGATGAAAGCCCCAGATACAGACATACACACATTGCCCGGCATAAAGAGTAGTCACTCTCAACCATGGCTAATTATAGAGAAAGGCTCAACCTTTAGCAGCAGAAACACACTAGCAGCTGTTGCTGAGACGCTGGAGGCTTAAAAATACATACTCTCACAAAGCCCACGTAGCCTGATACCCACATCCACACGTAATGGAGAGAGTACCTGGTGTTTGCAGAGCATCAGTAGTGACAGAAAACAGTGCTGAGGCACTGCAAGGCAAAAATACACAAACAAATTCCTGCTTCATTCATGCTGTGTGCTGTATCCCTGCATCAATGCCTGGAGGACAGATGTATATTTTAATAGAATTTTCTGACTTTTGCCCTTTTTCAATCTTGTGAGACCCTAAGGTAAAATTGCATGAACATTGACAGTTGTGTTCACATCAGTGCCGACAAGTGCTAGTGTTGATTTCCCTTTCCCTATCCTGCTCCCTTTCCATAGCCCCAGAGGCGCCCCGCTACAAGCTCAGCCTCACCAACCAGACAGTGAATGTGACTGAGTCCCTGCGGATGGAGTGCGACGTGGAGGGCAGACCTCTGCCCCGCCTTTCCTGGTTCAAAGACAACCAGCCTCTCCACCAAATGTCAGGTGTGTGAGTACACCTACACAGGTGATGCACGCGTTTACACAACAGTGCAGCTGCTAACCCGCCTACCCTGGGCATACACACACTCTCACACACTAACACTTACTCATAAATTTTTCCCCTCTGGATCTTAATTTAGCAGGACTCATATCTCATTATTCTGTTCAGGTGAATGCTCGATAAAATTGGCTTCTTTCTGGCTTCACATTAGATAACAGAGCAGAGACACCTACTTGCACAGAACTCTGTTGGAAAAATGTAATTAGATTCTTTATTACACCCAAAATTAGGGGCATATACCTGCCTACGGCACATCCATGTCGGAGAAAATGTGGAGGAACAAATGTAGACCGTTCCCTTGTATTTCGGCTTTGTCCTAAACTTGTACAGTTGTTTGGAAATGTTCATGACTATTGTCAAAATTCGGTCATGTGAAGTACTGGACTTTGGTTATATGACAGGAAATACATTAAGAGAAGACAGATATTGGTTGGCTGTTGGAAGTCTTGATGGTTGTTTGTAAAAAGGCCATTACATGGAGAAGATCATTACATTGGTACAGAACCAATGACTGTATATAAAGATGGACAGCGTGTCTCCACTTCTTCTCGCTGTCCAAAATTTAACCCAAAACATCCCGGATACGGCCGACATAATTTGGAGCCAGAGTCTTCAGAAACCGGAGTCAAGATATTGAGTTCCTGGCCTGCCCATACATCCGCCTGACACATTGATCCCGAGCACACTATAACATCAAATAACTAATTAAAACCAAATCTATCAGACGAATGAACACTTGAACAAACATTAGTGTTATAAGAGCTGCCTAAAATGACAGAAACCATCTTTGGTATAGATGGGCCTATGTCCCATCCGCTAACAAAGAGGGGGCGGGGGTTATGACCTTTACTGCTGCCGCCAGAGGACGTTTGAGATGTGTAGAACTGCAACTCCTGAGTCCATCACGTGATGCCACTGGCCCCAAAAAGACTTTTCCCATTGACTCACATTGGGAAAGAGATGTCTGTAAATCAGTGGATACATTTTTTCTGAGCATCACAAACCCCTCGAAACAACTTTTCAATATCCATTTGGTCCGATAAAGAGCTACACAAAAGAGCCGCACAATTAAATCATATTCAAGTTAGCGGAGCACTGAAATGGAAGCAGATGGCTTGGCCAACGGAAGTCTCAAGTGCACCTGAGAGACAGAGCGCATTAATGTCCGGTCCCAAACAAAGGGGAAAACAATTCATCATCATCATCCATTGGCTTTGTATTATGCGAGCAAACAAGCAAACTACACAAAAACACCTAAAAGCTGCTTTGTATTAGGAGGATGCACTGCCAACATGCTAAAGAATCTATAACTAAGGTTTTACAAGCTGCCAAACTGAAAAACTGAGCTTTAAAGCAATAAGATGTGAGGCACCAGCAGGAATATAGAGGAAAACTTTGGGATCCTAACACTCAGTATGCTAATATGCCTAATTGTGGACAGAAAAACAGTAGAGATTGAAGCTTTACTTCAATGGCTGCTAGCCATTCATTTTGTCCAAGATAGGTAAGGAGAGGGGACACTGAGATAGATCACCAAGATTAAGATGTAACTTTTCCTCTCTGGTAGTCATAAGGCACTAAAATAATCCTTAGACAGGCTGACATCTAACGCTTTTAGCGAGCTACAACTATTATGTTAGCGTTTCAGCCCTTAGTTGCCTTTTGTAGAGCTGTAAGTTCTTACCCCCGGTGGGTATGATGCATTAATGCTCTGTCGCTATGGGCCCACTATTCAAGGGCTCTGGGCCCAATAATGGCTAAGCAGCGCTGATCATCCGGGTAATTTTAAATGTGGCAATTGAATGTTTTTGGCTTCATGCGCCACTTAGCACCTTTCATAGAAATGAACAGGGCCCCGCCTCCAATGCTGTATCCAGGTCTCTTTATACATCCTCAGAGCTGTCACGTCGTCCATCTTTATACGTATATACTAGTCTATAGGCAGAACTAACAACACAAGATAGATGTCTTGTCAATTTTTAAATTCATCACAAACTAATTTGATAATCGATTAATCCATTTGAGCAATTTCTTAAAGAAAAAGAGTCAAAGTTCTCTGATTCTGGCTTCTTAAATGTTAATATTTTTGGTTTGTTACTTCTTTATGACAGTAAACTGACTCTTTTGAGGACGTCATCTTGGGCTTTGGGAAACATTGACATTTTTCACCTTTTTCCTGACACTTTAGAGACCACACAACTAATCAGCTAATGGAGAAAATAACTGACGGATTGATCAACAATAAAAACAGTTGTTAGTTGCAGCCCTAAAATGAGTATATACTCATAGGATGAGAGCTCAACAGGAGTGACGTCAAGAGAAATGGATGTTTACACATTCAAGAGAATGAGAGAACGAATCGCTGAAAATGTCACAGGAATAAATAGGTTTTATGGGGGCAGGGCAATCTAGATGTTTTAATATTTTCATTTTTATTTGTTTGGGTGTATGTAATCTATCTGTAATGGAAAACTTTTAAAAAAGTATTAAAAAAAGCAGAAACAATAAGCTTTGTTGATATTTACTCAGCGAGCAACAACATTTGGCAGATGTTGCTGTTTTTTTGTTGCACTTTGACAAATGGCAATCCAGCTATTAAAAGCCGACATGGGCGCACACACACAGATACACAACCACCCACCAGCCCACCTACACACTCATACTGTTGAGCAAATATGTCAAACAGAAACGACGACAAAAATACTTGTACGGATGTGCTTGCTGCTCATATGCACACCCACACGCGCATATAAAAGCCTGCAGACCGATAGACATGGCTCATTAGCTTTCTCAGCGTGCATCTTTTCTTAACATCTGAAGGATATGTGGGGGTGGGAGGGAGGAGGCGGGGTGGTCAATACGGATCTGAGTGACAGCTGATGATCGGGGTTCACTCAGAGGGGCTGCTGGGACACCTCGCAGGGGGATGGGATTATAAATGAACGCTATGGATTGAAGTCCAGAGGTGTGACAGGAATTCAGGAAATGTTGTTGAAAAAGTTGCTGGATTTACGATGTGAGAGGTGCAGGAGTATTGAAGTGTGGCGTTGTGTGTGTGTGTGTCATTATTCAGGGATCCAGCTGCAGGACTCAAACCGCACACTGAGTATCCAAAGGGTTACAGAGGAGGACGCTGGGCTGTACACCTGCACCGCCTGCAACCAGCGTGGTTGTGTCCACTCCTCAGCCGCTGTACGGGTCATCGGTGAGACAGCCACACACAAACACACACACACACACACACTCACAGGTACAGAAACAGATGGCTGCATACAACCACAAAGACACCTGAATCCACTCGCTCACATGCTCGCTGCTGACATGCTTCTCTGAGTGCACTCAGGCCTGAAATCACAGTTGCCCTTGAGCTCCCATCTCCACACACAAAATGTACATGTCTGGATTTTACACATTCACCTCACACTTTTCACTGCAGCTGTTGGTTTTTATGTGCTTTTGTTGAGTATAGCTCTCGACAGCAAAAAAATCAAGGAGCATTGACTGCTGGGACATTTCATATTCAGAGTGACTAATTTAATGGGTTTGCTGGAAGTGTGCTCATGATGAATGGCTGAAATGATTAAGTGACTGCACAGCACATTGATGTAACCTGAAGATTTTCAATGTAAGGAGTTTGCGAGAAGGATCAATAGTCTGTAATATAGCACCCCCTACAGTTGGTGAAGAGTAGTGTTACCAAAGAAAGATGAAGGCCTGTGAGAGAACAGAGTGGTTTCAGACAAAACATTTCCATCTTAACATCTCTTTCTTTCTTTGTGTCTGTCAAGGTTCAAGCGATAAGGCCAATGTGGAGATTGTAATCCTCATCGGGACCGGAGTCATCGCTGTTTTCTTCTGGGCCTTGCTCATCCTTATCTTCTGCAATGTGAAGCGGGTCAGAGGGCGCCATGTTTTCTTTTTTGTGTCTGTCTGTGTGTTTGTGAGAGAAACTGACAGACTGTGACGGTGAAACTTTAACCTCTGACTCACAACATGTCTGTTGGCGTTAGAGCGCAACCAGTTTGATCTTGGAGGACAGTCTGCAGTTTACACCGCAGACAGAATCAGACAATATCTGCTGGGAAGGAGTCTAATTAGTCGTCGTGCGTCTATAATGAGGCTCAAATTGCTTTTTATTTTTCCTCACTTGGTCACTTATTAGATCGCCTCACACTGTCGCTTGGCAGTGACTTCACAGTGTGGTGCTGTCATTAACAAATTAATTAAGAGACAGCTTGTTATGCAGAGATGGCTCCTTTTTCTCTCCTCTGTCTTACAGTGGCTCAGTAGCTCTTTTTGTCTTTTGCCTTGCTCAGTTGTGTGCAGAAAATCATTAGTGCCAGGTATAAGAAAAAGTAAATCAGAGAAGGATTTTTTTGTGCATTTCGAGAATAAAGTCAGAATGTTGTAAATTAAGTTTAAATTTGAACTTTTAGAGCAAACCAAACTACTAGCGTTAGCGCATATGGCTACCTCTAAAAATGCCTTGTGTAGATGAACTAGTGAAACTGTACTTCAGAATTCGTTCCAGTAACAGGTAATTTATTTTTAAACAAGGTTTGGTGATAAGAATTAGGACTTTGAAGAGACTGTGCCAAAATTGAAGTGTCTGTTCAGAAGGAGATACTGCACAGACTTGCAAGTTGGCTGGTAATAGACAGATTCAAGGGTAGTGATGGTTACATCTGTGTGCAATAGAGAGGATATGTTGTAATACAAGACAATTTGATGGACCACAGGAGTTGACTTTATTTTCTACATTTCGACTTTATTCCTGAAATACAAAAAAAAGTCCTCCTATGATTGACTTTTCCTCATGCCTGGTCCTATTACCGAAAGGTCACTTTTTTTCTCAACATATTGACTTTATTGTCAAAACAAAACAAAACAAAAGAATCTTGTTCCTCTTGTTTTTCCTCATGCCTGGCTCGAGGCAAGATTTTAAAATGCGACCCCCCTCCTACCAAAAAAAAAAAAGAAAGAAAATATTGAAAACACTGAGAACTGGTGTAACCCTCTAATATTATCCTAATAGATGATCACATCACACCAGCTCCTCATCATCTTCAATGCTTTACAAGCAGCAGACAGGTTAATGAGCTGAGAGAAGAGTCCAAGCTGGCTGTCTAATAGAAAACCCATTTTCTCTGAGATGCAAAAATATACAGTACCCTAGAGATTAATATGCAGGAAGTATTAGCAGTGTGTTAACATCTATAATATTAATATAGATATACTGGATTGAATTTACAGTGTAGGAGAGACTGAAACTGAAGCTATTTTAGAAAATAATTAGTGCCACATCTAAAGACCTATGTACACTGTAAGTGCCTCTCAACTGAATGTTTTTTAATTGCTTAAGTTAAAAGGTTGCATTCGTCATATGAGGTGCAAACGTGTGCGCCACAATGCCACTAATGTAAATACTATGAGAATAGCAACCAGTCACTTCCATAAACCAAGGGCTCCCTTTAATAATCCTGCTGAGATGACAGATTGTAAAGAGGAAATGAAGAGTTCATTTGCGAAACAGATAAGAGCTGTTCTTAAAATGAATAAACCGGCAGTGTGATTGATATTCCTTTGAGTGCACAATAAAAAAAACATGGTGTATGAAAATTTAAAGACTTTGATACCAGTTTGACAGATGTTCCCTGACTTGCACGCACAAACACAAAAATATGACTTAGGAAAATAAATGAGAATGGAAATATATGTTTTTTTCAAATGAGTCCTTCAAATGGTGCTTGGAAGTTTGCTTTGAATAAAAATGGCTACTGTTTTATTAATAATCTCACTGTATGAAGTGAAATAGGTGAAGTAGGCAAGAATCTGTAAATATATAACATAATATACACAGCATATGCACACATTTCATACCATAAGCCAGTGTTTCCCATACATTGATTTATTTAATCCTATTTCATTGTGTAGTTGCCCATAGCTCATTCGCTTAGCCGTCCCTTAACCCCGTTTTCTCTTCCCACGGTCCTACCGCCTCACTCCCCGCCACTGTGTGCTGCTTCCTCTGGAGGAGAGCCAGCAGCAGCACAGGAGACAGACCTTCATTCCATAGCTGTAGCAGCCCGAATTCAGCCAGTGCAGTCCAGGTTTAACCTGTGTAACAGCAGCAACAGAAAGTTTACTGATCTGGCAGCAAATTGGGGCTTTCTTGTTTGCACTGGCTTTGATTTGTGTTGCTACATGCTAACTTGAGGTTCATCTCTGGATCTACTCCCCACTCTCCTGCTGGTGAGGTGGTCTGCAGCAGCAATCAAGTCTCTACCTACGTTACATTAGAACTTAAAGCCACAGCCGTGAGCCTTTAGCTCCGGTTAGTAGAAGGCTAAACTATTAGCAACATTTTCTGTCCATCTCTGAAACTCTTTGCCAATATTGACACGTGTGTTTTGTTTATTATCAGACACTTTTTTTTGACTTTCTTCTTGATAAGTCCATCTCCCTTGTTTGGGTTGCAGGATAGGCAGTTGTTGCCAATGCTGAAATAGCAACTTTCCCTACAGGATTCTCCGCTTTGGAATCAGGCTTTCACGAAGGGACGTGTTCCCAAACAGCTAACAGGCACTCCCTGTCTCTGAAATGAACTGTGTTGGCCAGAGTCTCCCATCGACCCTAGATTTTCTAAAGCCAGAAAACAGAGCCAAGAGGAGGTGCAGAAGTCTGGTGTTCTCTCAGACCACTTGAATTTGAATATGCTTGAAGTTTATTATTGGATTTTTGCCAAAATCAAACTGCCTACTTCAGTTTTAATTGTTCCGAAAAGCCACATAGTCATTTACAGTACCATTAGAGCAAGTTGTGTATGAAGATTAATATAGTTAATGAATGCATCTGCTGTGGATAAAATGGCTGCCATCAAAAACTGGAGGCTGTAGCTTTAATGCACATATTCCTGCTGCTAATGGCTACAGGTGTCTAACTACACATCATTAGACCTATACTGCCTGTACCAGCAGTTGGCCCTGAAAGTTATCCAATAGGAAAATGGTTGCTTTTACTGTAAGATGCTTTCTGATTGTCAAAATTTTGTACAGAAAGTCAGCCTTCGCTCCAGCTTGATCAAATTCAGATTTTGACTCATCTAATGTGATAGCAGCTTTTATCATCCTGAGCGTGATAGAAGCCTGTCTCTTTAGCTGAGGAGAAAACATCACAGCCAACAGGATCACATGTTTAATACACACTATAGTCGATGTTTGACGTGAGCTCTTTGTCTCTCTGAACCTCAGGTTAACCCGGCAGACATAAAGACGGGCTATCTGTCAATCATCATGGACCCGGGGGAGGTGCCTCTGGATGAGCAGTGTGAATACCTGCCCTACGACTCCTCGCAGTGGGAGATCTCCAGAGACAGACTCCGACTTGGTGAGCAGTCGGGAAGGGTGGGAGAAAAGGATGTATGTATGTTGGTACAAACAAGTGAATGGGAGCGAGGGGATGGGGGTGGGGGGGGGGCGGGGGTTGTGAGGAAGGAAATATGCAGGCAGAGATGGAAGCGAATAGATGGATGAAACTGAATTAGTTTTCCATTTCCAGAATCCTTAATGGCATGAGTTTGGATCGCAGCCAGCTGGGCAAAGAGCTGCCAAGTAAAGTGCTAATGTTAAATATGTGCTCATTCCCAGCACAGCTTCTTAAAAACGCCCTGAGGAAAAGCATCTGTTCCACGACAGATCCCAACTTATGGGAACATGTTGTTTCCAAATGCTGCAATTGAGATTCTAATTCCTCCGCCCCCCCCCTCTTGTCTATATGGATGCCAGATGCATTTACATTTTGCAACTGCTCCCGACCGTGACTGTTTGTGTATCCCAATGAGACTCAAAACCAAGCCTGCATAGATCAATGAGCATGAATATTTTGTGTTTTTCTGTTCTTTCTCCTGACATAGGAAAGGTTTTAGGCCATGGTGCCTTTGGAAAAGTAATTGAGGCATCAATCTATGGCATCAACAAGAGCAACAGTTTGGACACAGTGGCTGTTAAGATGTTGAAGGGTGAGATTTGTCTTTGTGTTTCAGTGTTGTAGGAAGTTTTCTAAGAAGCCAAGTGATGAATGATGTATGTAACATATGACCTAGTAATTTAACAACACATAAACAAACAATAAGATTGTTAAATAATGTTCCACTTTGTGTGTGTGTGTGTGTGTGTGTGTGTGTGTGTGTGTGTCTTTCAGACGGAGCCACAGCCAGTGAGCACAAGGCCTTGATGTCGGAGTTAAAGATACTGATCCACATTGGTAACCATCTGAATGTGGTGAACCTGTTAGGAGCCTGCACCAAACCAAATGGTGAGATTTACATGTGTTACATCTCATATGTGTGTGTTAAAAATATCAAATATTCATGTCATAATTAGTGGTTGTAGAGATTAAAGGGTACCGTCTGTATTTTTCAACCTGGTCCCATTTTTCCATGCTTTTGTGTCAAAGTGATGAATGGGAATAACATCTTTTTAAAATTGGTCCAATATTGTGCACGACTGCTGCAGCTGCCAGCAGTGAATCAGGCTGCAATGTGACCACACTGGGCATGTTTGCACCGTCAATGTTCATTGACTAAAAGTGCTTGTTTTTGCCACTAACAGGCTCAGATTATTATTTTAGGTGTCTGACAACATTATAGAAAGGATCCCTAGACACAGACATTTTTGCTGGAGAGTAAGATCCTTTTTGATTAGCCAAGGCCAGCCCTGAAATCGCTATCGCCAAACCAACCAGACTCCATGTAAATGAACAGCAATTTTATCATCGTAAAACACACTTCATTCAATGTTGATAGAAACAAAATACAACTCACAAAATCTGTCTTGGCTCGTCTTTTCACTGTTCCAACAATCACCAAGTCTTGTTTGGTTGAAATAAACCCATAATCCACCCAGTTAGATGTGAAAATATTCTGGCTCTGTACACACTAAAATTACTGTTTTTTTTTACATGGAGTCTGGTGGGTTTGGCGATGGTGATTTCAGGGCTGGTTCTGGTTCAACAAAAAGTATCTTACGCTTTAACAGTAAAGGTCTATCTCTGTATGGATACAGTCAGTAAGTTGGTAGACACTTAAAATAACAATCTGAACCTGTCAGTGGCAAAAACAAGCACTTCTAATGGACGTAAATAGGACAGTGAGAACATGCCTAATTTTTTTAATAATTTTTTCTGTCGAAGCCACAGAGAGCCACTATAGAGCCGCAGGTCGCCTGCGCCTGCCCTAGTGGTTACATTACAGCCTGTTTAGCTGCTGTCAGCTGCAGTGCTTTGCTCAGTACTTGGCCAACTTCAAAAACTGTTGTTCCCACTAGTCACTTAGACACAAAACATGGTGAATAGGATTCAGGTTGAAATATACCAAACTTGTGTGTTCATGAGCTTTAAGTTGTAATGTGGTTACAACCTAATACCATATAACAAATTACATGCAAGGTGAAACTGACATGCATTATGTGAATTAATGAAAAGTTTCTTACCATCAACCAAACATCTACTTTTGTCCACCATATTTCTGCAAACATGATGTCAAAGACAGGAAGTTTTCACAGACTTTCCAACTTGAGGCTGCGTTCTTGTGAATCTCCCCAGTCAGGGCCTCATTTTCCCAATCATTCCAACACCACATGAAAGCCCTCAAAACTCTTTTTTGTGGGTGTTTACATAATGTTGTCTCTCCCCTGCAGCTTCCACACAACATTTTTTAGAACAGTCAAACAGCTGCCTCTCTTTTTCTTTGACACCCTGATTTTATGTCCATACATCAATTTGACCCGTGAGCCCGTTTTTGAGGGGCGCACATCTGAAAATGTTTAACCCTGTTTACCCTAACAAAGGAAATGCTTACAGAAGGCCACCTCTCACTATTTTGAAGATGTGAAAAAACGAGCTCCTTAACAAGAGGCAGAGGTCATTTTAATGGGTTTTATCAAGTGAAGAAACATTTCAGGGTGTGTTGAAATATTTGTAGCTTTATTCTTACAGTCACTGTGAAGCTGAGTGTTGTATTGTCTTTGTCATCAGGTCCATTGATGGTGATAGTGGAATACTGCAAGTATGGGAATCTGTCCAACTTCCTACGAGCCAAGAGAGAGTTTTTCCTCCCGTACAGGGTACCCAAAACACTGCAGACACTGAAGCACTGTTTACTGTTTTATGTTTGTTTGTCCTGCTGCAGAGAGAATCGTCTTTGCTTCAGTCGAGCCAATATTTCTTTCTTTGCTCTGTTGTCTTTATTCAACACTAGTTTTTTCTTCCCACAAAACTATGTATTGATTTTGGTGATGACGCACTGACTTGTTCCTGCACTCAGGATCGCTCTCCTAAAACTCAGAGCCAGGTGAGACGGATGATTGAGGCGGGTCAAATGGACCAAAGAGCTCGCCACCCACCTTCTCCTCCCTCCTCCACTCTCACCGGTCCTCAGAGTCCATCAACCAACGCACCCAATGTGAATCCTGCTGTGGAGAAATGTGAGTCTGTTTAATGCACAAGAGCATGTTACATAACTCATTGTATCTTTACAGTTCTTCTTCTTTTTTCTGTCTGTGGCTGACCTTCTTTTCATCTTCTCTCTCCAGTGGAGGACTTGTGGAAAACTCCCCTGACGATAGAAGACCTCATTTGCTACAGTTTCCAGGTGGCTCGTGGGATGGAGTTCCTGGCCTCCAGAAAGGTTAATTATCATGACTTGTCATCAGAGGTTGTCGCCTGGATCATTCAGCTTTCCAGTCCTTTGTGCTTGTTAATTAACCATGTGACCATGAACTAGAGCTGTGCCATGATCCCATACTGCTTATTACTGCTAAGCAGGATTTGAATATGTAGCGTGTTTACACAGGAAAAGAGACAACATTAAATATATTCCAAAATGTCAGGTTGCATAATAGATCCAATTACTTTGTTTGCATGTGCTGTTAATGAACACTATTCTTCCACAATGCAGTGCACAAAGGAAACTGAGAAATACTTGCAGCTGCAAAAAAAAAAGAAAAAAGAAAAAAAAAAGGAATTATGCACCTTTGGAAAAACATGTTGATTCCTCTTTAACATGTAATTGCCAATGATATTAAATCAAATAAAATCTGACCAAATAATAAATTCAGGTCAATTTGAATTTTAAATTTAATTGTACTAAAAATGTAATTAAATTAAAAGTTACATTATACAAAAATTATTAGTTCAAAATTTAAAAAAAAAAAAGCAAATTATATTCAGAATTTATAATTTAAATAATTTATTTATTTCATTTATTTGAATAAAAAATTAATTGATTTAAAAATTAAAAATAATAAAAAATAAAAATTAAATAAATACAGTTATACATAAAATTCAGAATTTAAAAATGATTCATCAAATTAAAAAAAAATTAAACAAACATTACATTTTTAATTTGATTCTATTAAATCTGACATTTAGCACAGACTCTGGGTAATCTGTTGATGCCAATCTGCATTATTCATTTAATGTGGTGATTATTTAATGTACAATTAATGAACTGTCAAACAAATGTCAATCTTAACAGTGCATTTTGGTTTGATTTTTCTTTCACACAGACAGCTGAGATTTTTTTTTTATGTACACCAGCACCGATCCAAGTATTGACGAGATGTGCAAACTGTCATCTGTGCTGTTACTGGATTTGTTGATGAGCTGATTTAATTCACATTAACAGCCACAGCCCATCTCATGTGTGAATCCACTGGTAATCGGGTGAATAATGAAGTTTAAATGGGGACAAGAAAAGCGGATGTAATTTATAATGAATATAAACAATGTGACCAGACTAAGCGGACTCACAGTTGTGACCTGGTAGGCACGTTTACTTGACAGCTGTGTGAATGATGTTGGGTCTCCTGTAGTGATTCCACAGAGCTCAGCCTGGCTGAGACATATTCCAGTCCTGCTGACAAACTGGCACAGAGATACACACAGGCACACACACACACACTCACAGATTTTAAGGCAACAGATTATTAAAATAAACAAATGAATGTTTGCTTATTCCAAATCGTATCTGTAATACACTCATCAGAGAAAACAGGTTGGAATCAATAGATGCAAAACTTCCCGTGAACATACAGACACACAGACATGCACACACCCCTGCCCTGCAGAGTTATGATGTATGTGCTGTCGTGTGTGTATCCACAGTGTATCCACAGAGACCTGGCAGCCCGCAACATTCTCCTGTCAGAAAACAACATTGTGAAGATCTGTGACTTCGGCCTGGCCAGAGACATATACAAAGACCCCGACTATGTCAGGAAAGGCAATGTACGGCATCCTCACAGGCTCATTATCCATCTCCATTCACCTTGAGGGAACACTTAACTCCTTCTTTCTCTGTTTTTTAATCACCCACGTAATGGTTACATTTAAAGGTGGGTGTGATTTGTGTTTATGTGACTGTCGGGTAACGCTTGTCTGGTGTTTCAATGCTTCATCAGGCTCGTCTGCCTTTAAAGTGGATGGCTCCAGAGAGCATCTTTGACAAAGTGTACACCAGCCAGAGTGACGTGTGGTCCTTTGGAGTTCTCCTCTGGGAAATCTTCTCACTGGGTAAAAACACCCATTTCATCATTTGTATAGAAAAATCAGATGGTTTCAATACAGTCTCCTCCACAAGTGTGTGGTGCTTACAAGAGCCTATCAATCTCAGCTCCTGCCAGGAGCAATCAGGAATTTATTCTTCATTAACTTTTAGAGGCAGAATAAATCTTAATCACTGTTATCCAGACACACAATAAGCTGTTTTTTTCTGTCTCTGACATGTTAATTAATGTTTCATCCTCCTCTTGTCCGCCCTCAGGTGCGTCTCCATACCCAGGAGTGCAGATTGACGAAGACTTTTGCAAGCGGTTGAAAGGTGGCGTGAGGATGAGGGCACCTGAGACTGCCTCCCCTGAAATGTAAGCGTGGGCTGTGATTTATTGTTTCTCTCATCGCTGGCTGTCAAATTAGATTTGTAGTCCTTTAATTGCTTGAGCCAATCTTAAGGACGAACAAGATTCTGCTGATAAATGTCGTACCTTTGACTGGCCTGTATATTAAAGAGAGGATATAGTAGTATACGCAGCTGTGAGTCAGGGTTGGAGACCTCAGTGTTGTCAGTGTTGTGATGGCGCCGCCCTCTGCTGGTAGATACGGCATCATGCTGGCCTGCTGGCAGGGTGAACCTAAAGAGAGACCAACCTTCCCTGCCCTGGTGCAGATCCTGGGAGACCTGCTGCAGGACAACAGCCTGCCTGTAAGTTCAATGAAACCTTACTCGTAGTTATTTTTTTTAGTTTTGTAAAGAGTTTACTGATTTTTTTCACCCCTTCAGGACGGGAAGGACTACATTCCTCTGAACCACTCACAGAGCTCAGAGGATGATGGCTTCTCGCAGGCCTCATCACGCCCCCCATCTGAGGAGGAACTGAGATTGGCCTGCAACACTCTACCCACCAGGTCCTAATATATACCCTGTCATCCTTAAAAACAAGTCTTACCATGAGCAATGTGCCTCTAATGGAACACACCCTTTTCTGCCAGTTAAAACAGTTATGGTTATTTTACATGAGAGATTTTGTGTTGTTGTCTGAGCTCCTCTCACTGGTTGGATGGTGAACATGATGTCATGTGCTTCTATGCACCAATCAGGGTTCGGCAACATTGCTCATGTTGCCAGGTTACTGTCAATCACATCACATCAGATCAAATCGCACCCACACAGTCCTGATGAAGAAGATCAGCTCAGAGTTATTATGCATGCTTATTTAGTCATAAATAATTCATTTTACAGAGTGCTGTTAAATATTTGACAGCAAGTTTTCGGGGGCTGCAACAGCCACAGGAAAGCTGGACCTGTTTACTTTATTAAAAACACAGTGAATCTTTAATGGTGACAAAAACCTGGACATGCAGGCATAAACATTAATCAAGTGTTCAACTTTTTTCCTCTAGTTTTCCCAAACCATGCCTAGTGTAGCCAAAAGGCTCTGTATTTTGAACCACTACATTCTCACTCCGACCTCGTCACATATCGCCATTTGGTCATGGACTTTCCACGTCCACATACGACGTGCCAGGTACCCTGGGTGCGTTGGTTGCTGACGTTCTGGGACAACGTGTCAAGTTCTGCCCGTTACATGCATTGTCTTCTTTCAAAATACACTCCCGTTTTCACAGGAAATTAACGGTTACATACAGTCTCTTTCAAAATACACGCACTACGTCAGTTTAACACCGCAAATCGACGTTTTTTTTCCCTTCAACAACTAATATATGTGGTTAGGTTTAGACAACAAAAGAACAGATTTGGCTTTAGAAACTTACAGAATACAAACTCTGCTCTCTCGGGTGAAAGTCCGTGTTTGTTTGACCCATCCGCCCCAGTCGGACTTTCACCACCTTAACTTTCTTCCTTGTCCCGCTGCGTCTATCATGCCGCCTTTTTTCGTTGGTTTCTGACATCGCAAGTCACTGCCCAAGCGCCAGATTTCGACGTCTTCGGAGTGAGACCGTGCTCTCTGAACCAAGAAGGCAAACTCTTTATTACCTCCCACATGGTCAACACCTGCCCATTACAACACCATTCCTTCCATTCGTACCTTTCATAATAAAAGCCTTAGAAGTACACTGTGCATCACTGCTTACCAGAGGGAACTTGAATTAACCTGGAGCATTTCGCTGAGAGGCAAATAGCTTACACTAGCATCGACCACAGTTTCCACACTTACTTCAGTTGTTCCACTGTCCACCATTTCTGTCACTAGGGGATAGTAACTGCACTTACACTCATACTCTTTGGTACCAATAGCTAGTGATGAAACAAAAAGCACTGTTCTCTCCCTGTCTTGGTTGCACAATGGTTGACACGCATCCCTCTGTACCATAAAACAAGCCTTCATTTTCATGGAGGATCCTACCCTGTGGCAGACAGAATTGCATAGTGAAAGCGAGGCATAAAGGGAACCAATCTAAACGCTGATGGCGTCATGATTCTATAGCCATTATATTGTGCAATCGACATTTACTTCCCAATGATAATTTAAAGCAAAAACACTTACAGTCTATTTCCTCTTTAATTCAGGTTCTTGACCCTGGAAACAGCATCTCACCATTAAGTCCAAATGCACCTTATAAGACTGTCTTCTCATAACTCATGTCTCGCAGTCTTACTCCCATTGTTTTCCCTCCCATTGCTTCACAGTTTAGAATTTATGGAAAACATGATTTGAAAAGTAACCATCTGATTTTACAAGCCATTATAGAAACATATAGGCGTGTAAAGCTTTTTTCTCACATTGTGTTAATGATGTAAAAGACATTGTACATCTGTCAGGACGTTTAGCTTGCGGGAAAGAGACGGGTAATTTGAAATTTAAATTAACTGACTGTTCTTATTAAACGAGAGTTCACACACATTCAGACAAGATGTTTTATGTGGTGGGAAAAACAGTATTATTACGGAGATGCATCATCACGTCTGTGTTTTCAGATGATGTTCGCCTTGTCTTGAGTCCTAAAGAGTCTCACAGATAATCAAATCAGAGCGCTGACTGAGAAAGTCACGCAGCTGACAACCTATTTATAACAAAAACATCTGAAACTCAAGGGAATGCAACATATTTTACTGTTTCTTGTTTGTCTTATCATGTTTTGATGTGATTATCCTGTCGACACCTCTTGACCAGGTATTATAACTGCGTGCCCTTTGCCGGCTGTGTGTTTGTGGGACCCTCCAAAGTATGCCAGCCCAGAGTGAAGACATTTGAAGAACTGCCCCTGGAGATGCACCCACAGAAAGCTCCTCAAGTAAGCTCTTTATCTTCTTATCAACTGTTGACAACGTGAACAGACTGGTGACATTTGGTGCACGAGTTTTGATTTCGGGAACCTTTTCCTCAGGTAATGACCAAAAATAGTTGCAGACAAAGCAACCGAAGACATTTGATTCACATGATGTCCAACTGTGTCTCTCCCCAGGATAACCAGACAGACAGCGGGATGGTCCTAGCCTCCGAGGAATTAGAGCGGATTGAACACAAGCACAGGGGCACCGTCTCAAAAAGGTTAATCATACAAAAGCTTGGATCCATATAACTGTCTGAAAGTGACGCACAACGGATGTGCAGTAGTCACACCACAGAGTCAATATGAGAAAACAGCCATTCTCTCCTGCATGGCAGCAAAATCCACTCACAGCTTTATATAAAGCGAAACTACAGTAGACTTGCGAAGGAGCTAAGCATCAGCAGTAGGTGTAAGCAACAGTCTGACTCATTTGAACCCAGGCCGCATTTTCATCAAAGTTTTGCGAATTAGTGCTCAACAGTGTTCGAGAGAGCGGCAAAAAGTTCTTTTGCTAAAATTAAAGAATGAGACACTCAGCAAATCACGCCCACGTACAGCAAAGATGGAGGAGGAACCTTTAAGAGCTGCTCTGAAGTGATTACATGATTAATCACATGTATACTCAAAGCAGGAAAAGACGGAAGGATTTTACCAACCTCTGCCCCCATTGTTCAAAATACCACAGGGGAAATATAGCAACACATTAACCTCTTCCACTCCATAGGCCCATTTGTGTTTTTGTATAGGAGGGACAGGGGATCTCTAGAGGGCGGTAGCAGGTCAGCTGGATATGCCACAAGGAAAGTTTATACATTAATTTAAAGCTCGGAACCTGAAGATGAGTTCGGCTCTGTGTGTCAACTTCTTCGAGTCATAAATCTGTGATAAAAACTGTGTTTTGTTTGGGTGCCTATTTGAACTTCTATAGTCTATAGTGCATAGAGGCTTAGAACATGATGATGGAAGTGTATGCTCAGTTGCGATGTTACACATAGACACATAAAGACAGTCAAGTTTATTTTTTAAAAGCCTCAATGACTTCCTGTATCTGGGCACTGTAGTTTGATGTCAAACATTGCTAAATCAGGAGTGGGTATTATGGTACCAGACCAGTGTATGTAAACTATAATACACATGTTCATAGAGGTGAAGGAACATGTCACACAGTGCAACAGTGAGGCTCTCTGCTGTGTTTTTAATAGTCTCTGGACAACAATGGAACTTTATGTAACAGAGAAATAAGCTGACACAGAGAGAAGTTGTTAGTAGGATGAGTTCATTGCTGGTTTTGGTCTTTTCATGAGGTCTGTTGACTCATAAGAAACACACAAAAGTCCAAATTTCCACTTTTAGCAGTTAAAGGTTTTGGTTTTCAGCTAACTTCCCTTAACCTGAGAAAGTCGCTAGAAGAAATTGTTGGCATTGTGCATTTCTGAAAACCACAGATACTAGTCCATACCCATTGGTAGCTTTGTCACCTTCTACCTATGCCAATCCTCAATGCCTATGTGCAGTTTCACATAGATTGACCACGTCAGTGAGTAGAAAAACGTGGAACAGACAGAATGACTGACTGACAGAATGACACACTGACAGTTTCCGTGATTATCTACAGCATACCATACCATGACTTAGTCATACCAAAAATTAGAAAAAAACCCCCCAAACATTCAGCCACAGGGGGAGCCACAGCGATCGGTCGCATTTTAGTCATTTTTAAGCATTTTTCTGTTGTTATAGCGCCACCCAGTTGCCAATTAGAGTTAAATTTCTCCAGTCACCTTGAGGCGTCTGTTCTACATATCTACCAAGTTTAGTAAAAATCAATATGGCAGTTAGGCCTAGATAAGAAATTAGCTCTCTAGCGCCCCCATTTTGTTTGATCGGGTCAGTAATGGAGTGGTCCCCTCAGATTATGTGTGGTCATATGCTTACAAAGTTGTGTGGTGATCGGTGAAACCCTTGAGATGTTACACACCTTTATGTGATGAGCCACACCCTCCACAATATTTATTGCCTTATAGAAGCTCAGTTTTAGTAAGTTTTCCAACTTTTGCCAAGAGGGAACTTTAGATATTGGTCCCTAGATTATGTTCACAGAGTTTCATGCAGATTGGTCAAACTTCCTAGGAAGAGATTGATTTGAGGCAAATTTGTTCCTCATGAGGAGAGATATGTCTGTGCAAAGTTTCATGTCTCTGCGACATACGGGGCACGAGATATGCCCATTCAAAATTTGCCATTTCAGTCGGTTGCTATAGCGCTTTCCTTTGGCCAATTGATGTAATATTGCTTCATTCGCATCCTCCCATGATCCTCTACCGCTGTGCCAAATTTCACATGGATTGACCAAGTCAGTGAGGAGAAAAACGTGGAACAGAGACACAGACACACACACACAGTTTCCGTCATTATATAGTAAGATGTTACATTTGTACGTTTCTTACATAGATCAGCATTTGTAAACTGACATAGTTCTAGCAGTGTTTGTTGAAACAACATCAGGGTATTTTAAGCCCCAACATACAAACCATAAACAAGTGTGTTTTGTGCCTAAACCTAACCACATGTCAACCACAGCGTTGTCACAACATAAGATTGAGAATTGAAACATAAAGAAAAGTAGTTTCAACATATTTGCTACATATTCACGGTTTGTAGAAACATACAATGCCAATATTTACTCTGGCAACCAGAATATCTGCACACATCTGTAGAGTTTCTATCCTGATTGCTTATTTCTGAACAGCCAACTGTGCCTCAGTGTGCCTCAGTTGTCAGTACTTGACAGTAATATTGTTTTTTGGTTCTGTCCCCAGTCGTATGGGCAGCAGCAGCAGCACAGAGCCTCTGACGGCCTCCCATGGTTCCCTGAGTCGAAGCAGCGGCGTCGGCACCTCCATGCACCGTCCAAACTTCTTCAGCCAGCTTTCAGGTCAGACCTTCTACAACAACGAGTATGGACACCTGTCTGAGGAGGGCTTCTGCGACTTCTTCTCCTCACCTGACGCCCCCTGCCTCGCCTCCTCCAATGTGTAATCTTACCAAAGATGCAGCTCGAGAGAACAGAGAGTTAAAGGAGCAGCTTGGCTCAGGTCAATGGAGGCTTTAATAACATCTCAGCAGTGACATATAACATATATTGGTCATTTATTAATGAAGATAAATTTATAGATCCTAATGACCAGAGCTTGCCTCTACTCATCTCCTCTTCTCTGCGGCTGCTGCCTCAACAGACTGAGCTATATGTGCCTGAAGTTCCTCTAACCAGCCACTGGGTGGCAGCATTATGACAAAAACAAACCCTAAGTATTTTCTATTCACACATTTATATTTTTTATCTTTTATATACAGAGTATTCTTCCTTCATTTGTACAAATTATGCCTCATATGGGAAGAAATAAAGAATTTTATCTTCTTCTTGCTCTCCTCTCTGTGATTAATCCAAAGTTAAAGCTGTCATTATTCCGCTGAAGTACCATCTTTTAGGGGCAAATTTGCATTTGTCATGCTCTGATGCTAATTACAGGTCCACAAGCAAGCCAGAGCCACAAGCTCTGTGATGATCCACATAACAGACCAATCAACAAAATGAGGGGATATTTGTGGATCTGTGCCACTTAGTGGAGGTGGCGGCGCTTGGATACGCGACACCATGAACAAGGAATAAGTGACGGAGGTAAACAGAGGGATGTAGGGTGAATAAAAGGAGTGAGTCATGCTAAGCACCTCTTATCAGAGCTGGACGTAAGCATGATGACAGCTGTGACAGCTTAACACCCTCTTATATGCTCACATCACAAATGACAACCTGCAGGGTGTTGACTCTGGCTGCCAGCTGAGGGAAATGAGCAGTGTCTGGGTGCAAAGTCCACTTCATACACACACAGACACAATTACAGCCAGCAGAGCACAGTTAATGTTTTAAAACCAGAGGAGCAAAGGTTCTGTATCCAGTTTCTATGAATAACTGTTGATAAGATGAATTCGGGTACACTGTCAGTTTCAGGTGAAAAGGGGTTCAAGGAGAAACATCTGACGTGAAATATTTGTTTTGTAACCCAGCAGCTCACTTCTGTCCTATTTCCCCACACAACCTAGACTCCATGACTTGACTACTTTAGGTTTTATTATGAAATCAACTGATCTCTTGCACATTTTTGGCCAGAAAACCAAAATCTGTCCTTGTTTAACCTTAATTTATTGGGCAATCCTTTTAGGATCTGTAAACCTAAAATTAACTGTCAAAATGGTTTAAAAATGAGGAATGGAAACCAAAATAAAAGTAAATATAACATATAGAATGAAGGGCAGCTGGCTTACACACAGAAAATTGTCATTCCTCAGCGGCTCTTTGGCATGAGCTGAGGTGCTTTATAGCACCATTGTAGTGATGGGATTTCTCGTTCACTTGTGAGAGCCGGTTCTTTGGCTCTCGTTCACTTTGAATAGTCGGTTCAAAGATGCGGTTCGTTCGTTTGTTTTCTTTTCTTTTTTTGTTGCTGTGTGTGTGTGTGTGTGTGTGTGTGTGTGTGGGGGGGGTGTTAGTGGGTTCAACGATGAATCGCATTGCTCATTTATCGCATCACGTGATCTGGAGATTGTAACGTGGACCAAGAATAGACCACGCAGATATAAAATTTGGCGTAGCCATAGCAACACCCTTTATAAACAACAAGCCTGTCAACAGAAGCAAGTGCTAGCGGATAGTGGGTTAGCTTGCTACCGTTCGTTTCTAACCGAGGGGGGTCATCAACACGACGTGAATTAGGAAGTGGCTCGTTCACTCTAAAGAGCCGGTTCAGAGACTCGCCTCGTTTGCAAACGTCACAGCACTACACCATTGCCATGCAAAGAACTTTTTAAGCCCCTGTATGGTTCTTAGGAGGTTCTCTACTGGTTCTGTCCCCAGTAAACTAAACTGAAGAACCAGTAGAGAACCATTTGTGGTTCTTTAGAGGTTCTCTATTGGCTCTTCAGTTTAGTTTAATTCTATTTACTGGGGACAGAATAAAAACACTACATTACAACAGCCTAAGAAAGGTGTATTTCCAGAGGATAACACATTAAATCAGTGGCTCTCAGCCTTTTTGTTCCCATGTGCACGGAAGTCAGTGAGCATTTCGTACAGGATTCTATATATTTAAGCCAACATTTAAAAAGAAATCATTTAAAATCATTCATATTTTAAGTAACAGTGTAATTTAGACACATATTGACTCGTCCATGGCATTTTCTGACATCATTCAAGGGCCCCTGGGGTCAGAAATTTAAAAACAACAGAGCTATATGGCACCTTTAATGGTTCTATATAGCCTATTAGACAAAGGCACTGTACAGCACCTTTAAAAGACAGGTTCCCCCATGTCTATGAGCCAAAGAACTGTTTTTGAACACTGTTAAGCACCGTTTTTGTCAAGAGTGTACAGAGACCAGAAGACATGATTTCTATGGTACCTTTACTGGAGGAACACATAGCATTACAGAGTAATTTGAGACGGAACAGGAAGTGAATGACCTCAACAGTAGAAAGACCAGTTTCTGAAGGCTTGTGATTATCACCGTCCTGGATCAGAGAGGTCTGTCAGATAACAGTATAAAAGAAAGAAAAGAAATGACCAAAGAGGGAAAAACATGTTGGTCTACAAGTTCTCTCCTTATAAAAGCAAATCTTTACAATTTTAAAACTTCATAGAAATTAAAAAAGTAAACATGTTCACTTACCGTGTAAAAAACAAACAAACTACCGTAATCAACTGATCTCTTAGAAAAAAAAACAAGACATTCATTATAGTTTTTCTCAACAAATCAAATGGGATGGAAAAAGTCAAAAGTAGAATCTTTAACAGCATTGATGAAGTATTTGGTATACACTGATTTCAAGGGAAACAATGATGAATGTGTTGGAAAAAGAAAACTCTAAAAGGTGAATCTGCACTGAGTCATAATTTGCAATGAACTGGTTTTAGTGGCAGCCACTGGAACATCTGATGATAACCCTGTTATGGTGGACGAGTCAAACTAAAGGCACACAGTTTGAATACTGAAGATAAAATGAGACAGGCTGTAAAAATAACATCACATGATGCAAATTGTAGTTTTATGGACAGAGTGAATTACGTCTACAAATATCAGTCCAGCCTTTTAAACAGCACAGGCTTATAAACACTTCCTTCAAATGATCATTTTCATTTTGCGGAACTGAGTAAACAGTACGGTTAGACCGATATACTGGTTGGACTGGTTAAAATGATCCTTTTTTTAATTCATTTAAACAATCATGTCTCGTAACTTGAAAACTTCCCTATGATTGAATATTTGTGGAGATTAGTGTCACAAAGTGTTTACACCAAATTTAAAATATTTGACTTTCATCACAAATATCAGCTTTGTTTTGTTTGTTTTTTTACTTCATTCTAACACAATCAGACGCAGCCTTCAAGTACCCATACTGGTTGAACCCTGACACACAGTACTTCATCTCCGCAGTAACAAAAGAGCTTCCCTCTCCTCTCCTTTCCTCTCCTCCCCTGACACTGAAGACGGAGAAAGCCGACATGTGATAGTCGGCGTCCACACGTCACCAGAGCAGATGGGGCCTGAGAGGAACTTAAGTAACTGAGACGCAGCCATGTAGCCTGGTAGTTAAATCGAGTGCTGGAGCCACTTCATTGGTCGCGCTGATACAAAAGGAAGTGGGTTCGAGCAGGATTGGATTTAGCTAACAGGCTAGCAACTTTGCACTTATAAATAAGATGTAGGGAGGAGCGGGGAGCAGTCCTCATGACATCTTCCCTATCTGGATCTTCTTCCAGGCCTCTGAAGCGGTGAATATACAGGAGTCAATGATTCCTGCGACTGTGAACGTCCCGCCGACGATGGCACAGATCTGCAGAGAACAAGTCATTGTCAGTCTTCTATGGTTATATATTAATGATCCAATGTCAGCTGCTTCTAATCACAATCTATCAAAACAATACATCACACTGACTCTCCAGAATGTGCTGGAATCCAGCTCTTTGCTGGATTCCAGCACATTCTGGAGAGTCAGTGTGAAAAGAGCTGCAAAGAGCAAAGAGCAAAGAGCTGTGCTGCAGCTTGACTCACAATCTTGAGCCATGACTCATAATCACATGATGAACACAGTCATATCCTACCCCCATGCCTTAAGTCATGATAAACCTAAACAACTTGAAAGACAAATAAGGGTGTAACTCATCAGCCTGGCAGCCAATTTAATCCTGACTGCATTATCAGTCAGGAGGAAAACTTCCTGATGAGAAGGTATGGGCTTAGCCAAAATTCCTCAGCTGACAAGGTCAGGTGGGGAGAGGAGGCAGGGAAAAGGATGAGGAATTCAGGAGGAAAAAGAAATAAAAATATATATATTTTTAAAAAGCTCATAGGTGTACTTTGTTATCTTTGTACAGAGCTACGCTAATAGTTTCCCCGTTTCCAGTATGCTAAGCTAAGATGGCAGGTTGCAGACTGTTCATATTCACCATATCAATATCAGTATTAATATTCTCATCCAACTCTCAGAAAAAAGGGAGCATATTTTCCAAAATGCCAATCATTTTCTGTAAAGTTCAGACTTCTTATGAGACAAAAAAGAAACCTAAAATCATGAAAGCAAACGCAAAAAGTGCAAACCTACAGTCATAGTCCCACACACTGAGCAGAAATATAAATACATAATATTAAACAGCCAAATTCTCAGAAACAACATTGGACACGGCTCACTGTTGTGAATAGAACATTTAGTTCACAGGCAGCGGCAAATTCCTGCAGTCAGCATGTCAACAGCACGTTGCCTCCGAACTTGCGACATCTGTGGCATTGTGCTGAAAACTGCACGTTTTAGAGTGGCCTTCTATTTTGACCATCCCAAGGCAGGCCTGTGTTTCAATCATGCTGTTTAACCAGCATGTTGATATGACACCTGTCAGGAGGATGGATTACATTGGCAAAATGCTCACTGACACAGATTTAAACAAATTTTGTGATTTGAGAGAAAGGTTTCTATTGAGTGCATAAAAAAGTCTTGGATATTTAATGTCAACTTGTGACAAAAGGGACCAAAAACAAAAGTCTTGCATTTATATTTTGTGTGTCCATTTTAATTTCTTATTATGAAATGTTTGGTTTTACATTTAACCTGTATTAACAGATTTTTCAGAAACACTGCAACAAACTGTAAACACAACACTGACATGTCATTAGCTTACAAAGATTTCAAATCGAATGTATTAGGTAACAATTGCTTTTAACACATCCAGCAAACACGTCAAAGAATTAGCATTTACCTACAGTGGTGTTTCTGGTCACACAAGTCACTCTCCTTTTATCTTGATTTTGATCTCCACCAACTCCTGAGGGCAAAATAACTGTTTTTCCCTGCTAAATGTTGCACTATGTTCACCAGCTAGTGCTAACAATTAGCTGACAGCAGCTAAAAAGCTAATTAGAACTGAGGGGAACATCAGAGTCAGATGATAATTCCCCTTGGGTTCATCAGTAATGATTTTCATGTAATGCTCATTATTTTATTACCATTAATATGTCTCAATTTTTCCACATTCAGTCAGTCTACTACTCACTTTCATTACATGTGCATGTTCTTCATAATTTTCCACTCAAGTGGAAGGTGTTGAAGAAGCAGGTGAGATCATCCCCTGCCTTACAAACCATTTACAGTCTGATGTTTTGTCAGTGCCTCAGCAGCAGGGCTCCACCCATATACTTTTAAGACAGAATTCTGATACAGGTTCTTTTGTACTGAAGCTGCTGGTTGACAATATGTTTAGCAATGTTTAATATCTTTAAATATGACCACTTTAGGTATTTATTGTTATGTCAGAGAGCTGTATTCTGGTTAGGGTGGAAGAGCCTCTGAGGCAGCATTTTACATTAAGGACGCATTCACACTGGTGCTATTTGGTCCGCTTTACACGAACCGTGGTCCACTTCCACAGATAGTTCAGTTCACTTGGAGTGGTGTGAACACTCATTCCAACACTGGTGGGACCAAACACACGAACCCTGGTCCGCTTGAAAACTGGGGGTCTCGGTTCACTTGCAAATGAACCCTGGTGCGGTTCTGCTTACAGTGGGAAAGGCAAACGGACTATCCGGCGAACCAAAGAGAGAAGTGAACCAAAGAGAGGAAGTGACGTAGAGCTCAGTGCACTTTGGTGTTTGGTGTTTTTGTGGTGACCAAGCTGGCTGAAGGGGATGGATTTCCGTTTTCGGTCCGGGCCGAAATGCTTCATGCCTCATGCTTTTTTTCTTCCTGGTCAGTGGTCATTTCAGGTAATACCGCCCCCAAACGAGCAGCTGTTGTAACTGCGTGACGTTGTCCAGGCGGTTTGGTCCTCTTTAAAAAGTGCAGTGTGAAAGTGAACCAAACCAAATGAAGGTGTGAAATTTCTTCAGCATTCCCCGACCAATTGAACCAAGTCCCCTGGACTATCCTGGTATGAATGCGCCCTAAGTACCTACTCACTGTTTAAATTGCTCCTGAAACCTCTAAGCCTTTACATGTGCACCAACATAAGGTGTGAAAAGTCATCTAGTGGGCCGGTTGTGGCCCCTGACCGTATGTTTGATACTCCTGCTTTAATGTGACTATATGTCCCCTCAAGTGTTAAAAGAGACCAAACCAGAACTAATAGAGGATAAATATTGGACTTAGATTCTGCAAGTGGACTGAAACAGCAAATTTGAAATGAATGCTAATGTAAAGGCCAATTTATACTTTCGCATCCATGTGGCCTTGACGGTCCACTTTGGTCCTTGTGACGTAAATGGCATCATCTGCCCATGTCTGTGACAGTCCACATCGAGCCCTATGTGGACATCTAAGTGGAGCCCATAAATTTGTGACTGCATGGACTGTAAACACGGCAAGCGCACCGACTTTGCACGGAATCTGTTCACCGTATCGACTTAAAGGGTGAAAATAATGTCAGTGTCATGTTCACAGCTTGTTAATGTGCCCCCAAGTGACAAAAAATCAGTTATTGTAACTTGTTTAAAGTTTTCACTATATTTCAGACCTCTACAAGACCTTGAATCAAACTAAATTGATTTTATTCGAGAGCTTTAGTCCAGAGATTTTTCTGTTCCGGCAAGGCCCCGAGGGAAATTCACTCACTGTTGTGATGAAGCGGTAGAAGGGCTGTCTCCTCTCTGTGTACTTCACTGTGATTGGACTGAGGTCGTATCGGAACCAGATGGCCGGGATGATCCTGCCGGTGTGGCTGTAAGCGACATACTCCTGTGTGGGTTAAGAAAGAAGAAAGAAAGGAAATGTGTAACAAACTTTAATGAGTTTTGGAGCTGTGTCTGGCGAGAGAAATCGATTTAATAAACACCAAGGCTGTTAATCTCATTATGTTTAGAGATGAATGTAGAGCAATCTGTTTTTTCATTCTTATCTCTCGTGGTGGCAGTGGTGCCTGTGAGTCACTACACAATTGGTTTCGGATAAAGTCACTCAAAAGTCATGAATGATTCACTGAAAATGAATCTTCGCTGAATACAACTGGTTAAGTAAGCGGGAGGAGGCTACAAAGTTTTGTGGGTTTTTGCGATCAGTGAGTTTACTGCAAAAAAGCATCCTCATTCACCACAACACACTCAGAGGGCTGATGCATGCCTCAGCTGGACACTTATTTATGCTCTGGCAGTGAGATTTCGGAATATTCTGCTCAGGCCCTCATCCTCCTCCATTCACAGCTGAGCTGCACTGTTATGACCCCAAACTCCAAAACCCAGCTGTCAGTCAACACGCTTCTTGGAAGTGTGCTTATGGTTTGTTGACATCTGGGGAGCGTTTCTAGTCACTAGGGGTGAGCTTTCACTTCCGGGTGAGTGCACAAGTTAACGCGGCGATACATGCTCTGACCATATGTTGGGATGGTCACGCTGCTGCCTTGACATGTGCAAAAAAAACATATGACACAGGGGGTCTAACAGGTGAGAGGGGAAAGGGAAAAAAGAGGGACAACAGGAGGAAGTCAGCACCTTGTTTGCTACTGTGTACTGGTAGGAGAACCTCTGTCTGCCTGAGAGGTCTTCGTACACTGTCGGAACAATCTTCAGTATGTAGTCGTGCGAGGCCAGAGCTGCAAGAGGAACAAAGTTATTTCAAATGAAAAAAAAAAAGTGTCCAAAAATGGATATAGTTTTGATCATGACGCAAGTGGCTGGAGCCTTTCCACGTGAGATGCAGTGTCAGCTGTGTTTCCACTTCGGATTTAATAGACGTCCGCTAGGTGTCTCATTTCATTGCATCATCCCATACCTTACATAAATGTCACACAGTGGCTATGATGAGTACATGTGCAGCGTGGATACGTACGATTAGATGACAGCCTGTCAGCCCCTCCTAACGCATTGAAGGCTCCTTGTACTTTCTGTACCTGCGTGACAAAGGAGAGAAAAGAGATCTGTGTTCAGCCTTGATACTGTACATCTCATCTGCATCTATTTTTTGCTGGGTGTGTTTAAGTGCGTGTCCTCACCTGGAGCTTTTCTCCGAAGGCCAGCTTGTGGATGGTGTGGGTCATGTCGGGGTTTTGGGGCTGCGCTGTAGCGCTGTGCGTGGACACGTGGAAGTTTCCTGGTACCTAAAGACACACACACACACACACACAAAGAGCTAGATTAGTTTGTGTGAGCACCTGCAACACATTTAGTTAACTAATGACCAAGTCTCAATACACCCACACTTGGTTGGAAACTAAATGGTCCTTGCCTCCGGAAGAAAAATCCACTTTAACACGTTTCACATATTTCCAAATATTCCACGAGCAAGAGTGTTAAATGTACAACTGCTGGGTTAATCATTTTTAAATGGACTGGAAAGACTGACGCACAAGATGGTGGTGGGACAAACGGGGCTTCCCAGGGCCCCGGCTGCAGATGTAACTGAAGCTGGTCCCAGAGCTCTTCCATTTAACATAACTCAATTTAGACTGGAGGAGGAAGCACGTCGGCCTCCTCCGTCTCAGACAGGGGCCTCGTGTCCAAGACAAATAAACAACATATAGACCCGCAAGAATATCAGGCCTCTTACCCAATCCATCATAATTTAATTACTGGGCACAGAAAACGCAGACCTGTGCTTTTCTCTGAGGGGGGCCAGCTATATAAAACTCATATAGTAGTCGTGTTTCCATTCAATTATTACAAACTAATTTTAAGCAAATGTCACAAAAGAGAAATGCAAATTAGATGGGTTTCCATAAACTAGTTTTTTGCTATCAGTCTAGGCTTAGCTTTGCACAGTTGGTGGTGTAGGCTATGCTTTATGCATGGCTGCAATCTGCCTGTAAAAAGAGCAGAAGTAGAGGTTGCCAGTTGGAATCAAAACAAACCTCCTTGGCCATCTAACAGATCTACGAGAGAAAAGTTAAAATTGTGCTTTCATGTCAGCTAGTATTAGCCATGTTTCATGCTGTCTGGAGAAGAAGATTAAATTTGCCGTTATGGGAATATCCAGGATGTGAGTGAAGTGTTGCACAACTTTTTCCCAAAAAGTGTTTCGCCTAGTCCTGCCCCACTGTGCTGGGATTGGCTTGTACTCATTAAGTTGATGCGTCAAGGTCGGATGTGATTAGGGCAAAGAGGTCATAGTAAGGATTACTACCACCCAATCTCTGCCCAGGAGGGGGGGACTAGTAGAAACGCTCCTAGGAGAAAGATATGCTTATGCTACATTCACATGGAATCGCGCAAACAGCAGACGGTAGACGGCAGACAGACAACACCTTTAACAACTCCAACAGAATGGCAGGACGGTAAAACAAAACATGCATGAGGAGAAGGAAATAAAATCTGTTAAATAAAATAATTTTTTGTTTATCATTTTATGTAATATTTCTTGTAATGTCCAGTAACTGTCTAGTTCGTCTGTGTTTTTGCTTTATGTGAAGAAGCTACATAACATCTGGTGGTAAATTCTGTCGCAGAGGACGGCACAGAGTTAAAATATTTCAACTTTAACAGCAATGCCATCTACCGTTACTGTTGCCAGTACTCTCTGCCGGCCTCACCTAATTTTACCACCCAGCTTGCGTCCACTCTACCGTCTGTCTGATCCCATATACAGTACAGGCCAAAAGTTTGGACACACCTTCTCATTCAATGCGTTTTCTTTATTTTCATGACTATTTACATTGTAGATTCTCACTGAAGGCATCAAAACTATGAATGAACACATGTGGAGTTATGTACTTAACAAAAAAGGTGAAATAACTGAAAACATGTTTTATGTTCTAGTTTCTTCAAAATAGCCACCCTTTGCTCTGATTACTGCTTTGCACACTCTTGGCATTCTCTCCATGAGCTTCAAGAGGTAGTCACCTGAAATGGTTTTCCAACAGTCTTGAAGGAGTTCCCAGAGGTGTTTAGCACTTGCTGGCCCCTTTGCCTTCACTCTGCGGTCCAGCTCACCCCAAACCATCTGGATTGGGTTCAGGTCCGGTGACTGTGGAGGCCAGGTCATCTGCCGCAGCACTCCATCACTCTCCTTCTTGGTCAAATAGCCCTTACACAGCCTGGAGGTGTGTTTGGGGTCATTGTCCTGTTGAAAAATAAATGATCGTCCAACTAAACGCAAACCGGATGGGATGGCATGTCGCTGCAGGATGCTGTGGTAGCCATGCTGGTTCAGTGTGCCTTCAATTTTGAATAAATCCCCAACAGTGTCACCAGCAAAACACCCCCACACCATCACACCTCCTCCTCCATGCTTCAGAGTGGGAACCAGGCATGTGGAATCCATCCGTTCACCTTTTCTGCGTCTCACAAAGACACAGCGGTTGGAACCAAAGATCTCAAATTTGGACTCATCAGACCAAAGCACAGATTTCCACTGGTCTAATGTCCATTCCTTGTGTTTCTTGGCCCAAACAAATCTCTTCTGCTTGTTGCCTCTCCTTAGCAGTGGTTTCCTAGCAGCTATTTGACCATGAAGGCCTGATTGGCGCAGTCTCCTCTTAACAGTTGTTCTAGGGCTGTCGGCTGTGTATTAACCTGACTTCTGCACAACACAACTGATGGTCCCAACCCCATTGATAAAGCAAGAAATTCCACTAATTAACCCTGATAAGGCACACCTGTGAAGTGGAAACCATTTCAGGTGACTACCTCTTGAAGCTCATGGAGAGAATGCCAAGAGTGTGCAAAGCAGTAATCAGAGCAAAGGGTGGCTATTTTGAAGAAACTAGAATATAAAACATGTTTTCAGTTATTTGACCTTTTTTTGTTAAGTACATAGCTTCACATGTGTTCATTCATAGTTTTGATGCCTTCAGTGAGAATCTACAATGTAAATAGTCATGAAAATAAAGAAAACGCATTGAATGAGAAGGTGTGTCCAAACTTTTGGCCTGTACTGTATAGGCAGGTTTAATGTTTGCTACATAATAACTTCCTCAACAAAGGCGTTTCCATATTCCATTAATTACATCAACTCTTTTTTGACAAATGCAAAAACTACCTCAAGTGAAGAAGAGCTAACAAATTTTGCTGTTCCAATACAGCTTTTCTAACTGATTTCAAAATGTGCACATAAATCAGTTTAAGGAAACGCGGCTAGTGTGTGTGTGAGTTATTCTTTTCCCCAACTCTACTCCGTGGTGAGGTCTTACTTTGTTGATGGTGAACTCTCCCTCAAAGCGACAACCATCGCCCTGGTTGAGAGGAACCTTCATGGAGTTGTCTATGTGACCGACCTCGTGGCGGCCCATCTCATCCTGGATGTCCAAACCCACCACTGAAGAGACAAAAAGACATGGGAGAGAATTAAAATATATAATGAACAGGACAGAATATTATACAGTTTTCTCTGCTGGTTCCAAACTCTGACTACACAAATTATAAATTAATGACAAAATAAACATCATTACAAATTAAAAAATAGTTTAGTTTTAGACAAAATGAGTTATGTGAAGACATCACAGGCACTTTTCCAGATTTTTCAGACTCCTTATAGACTAAATGTTTCATGGTTAATCAAAGAAATGGTTGATAATGATAATAAACAACTCATTTTCACAGTCAAATAACCCAACATGCACTTTTTCATTGACAGTGGAAGAGAAGGAGAAAGAGAGAAATTCTGCAGAGTGACCCACAGAGTAAACACACAAAGTCCAAACAGACCACCAATCCTCCTGCCTGTCTGTGATTTTCCATCTAGACTTCACTGACCCCCCTCCTGCAGGCCGCTGTGTGTTGGCACACTGGCAGTGGCCTATTTTCAGAGCCTGCCTGCACCGTGTGTTGGCTAGCAGCGCAGAGAGGGACGTCTGCTGGACATGTGCTAAAAACCTCCACAAGCCGTCTGTCTGACCTTTGACATTCAAGACATCTTCGTCCGTCCAGATCTCAAAATACAGTGCATAAACACAATTTAGGTCTGCCGCTGTGAGTCTGTCCGAGCCGGTCGTTTCTCCTTTTTAAGACATTTAGGAAAGTGTGTTCATGTGAAGTGGATCGAGGGGTGGATGGGGAGGGATTATTATAAGGTCATTACACGCGGTTCTGCTTTTCCGTGAGGTCACAAATCAAGACCTGGCAACCTGTAAAGGTCAGCGGAGTCAGACGGTGTTTAAATGTGGAACAGCGCAGCACAGCAGATAAACAGTGAAAAGGATGGAAATGCAAGCTTTCCATGAAAATGATTTATCCCTCACAGTAAGTTTGTAATGGATGACAACCTGTTTGGAGGCCTGGAAAATAAACTGATGTACAACATTAACTCACTGAGAGGACGGCTGAGGAACATTTCTACTCATTACATGCAGCTGCAGTGTGGTCACACCAACGTGTTTGAGCTGGTATTTAAGAGGGCCCCACATTTCTGCATGAAAAAAAATCTGCAAATAAACAGAACCACCATACATACAATCACAGAGGGCTTTAATTGGAAATGGCACGAGACGGCCTTTGTTTAGGCACGCCATGAGTGCGCTCCTCTAAACACATGGCCGACAGCTGTGTGTCTGCATGCCAAAGCCTCTCTCGCAGAAATCTGGACTTCATTTTTCACACAAGCATTTATTAGCGTTGCCATTTTTGGATATCGCTTGAATCGAACGAATGTGGGCTTTCTGCGCTGCCCCGGCCTCGCCAGTGTGTGTGTGTGTCATTGGGCATAGTTTCTGAGGGGAGTCATGGGGAGCAAATAACCAGTGACTGCTCTCCATCCTGCCCACTGCTCCGACATCGAAGCACTGCAGACGAGCCAAGAGAGGCAACTCAGACTCAGATTACGGTTTTGTGGCAGCACGAGATCAAACAGAGGTGACACGGGCCTAAAAGCTAGTGTTATGTAGGAGCATAGCACAACACAGTCGCATAAACAAACCATTATGTGTCTGCGTCTTTATCTAGGGCATCATTTATCTTTCGCCTGTGTGCTGTGTTAAATGATAGGGTGTGGTAGGTGTGATAGTGTCTGATAAAGAAGAAAAACACAACTGTAAAAAAGGAGGCCATAGAGAAAAGGAAAACACACAAGGGTAATGCAAAGAAATAGCGTAGAGTTGCATATGTGTATATATGATGTAAATACTCACAATCACAGTGTAAGTGTGGCAAACTGATGTTTAAACTCACTTCTATCTTCCCACCACTGTCTTTATCAGGATCATCCACATACAGTTCATTTACACTGCGATGGACAGAGAAGAGAAAAAACGGTTATATAAGCTCGAACCAAACTTTTAATGAGAGGAAAGAAAAAGTCAATTTGAGTATTAAAAAACACTCCTTTCTCCTCCAACACACACACCACTTTAACAGTCAAGGATTCATCTTCTGCCAATTTGCAAGGAAAAGGCATTTGTGTATCTCTGTTAGTGTAATTTCCTTCCTTTTACACCCCCTCCCCTCGCCGAGCCCTCCCTTATTACACATCACATCACCAAGCGGCTGACGCATGCACAAAGCCAATTTCCTGTGAGAAAACTGACTCCATTCATTGGTTGCAACACGGGCCAAGCTGAAAACATCATAATGAGGGCACTGACATTCATGATTAACTCCCCGTCTTTGATATTTCAGACAGCAGGTTCTGTGCCCGTGTGGCAACAAAGGAGCTGTCCTCGGGATTAGTGTGTTCTCCGCCGCAGGATATTACACCCTCATTCTGAGATCTGATGCTGTGATACCTACATTTCTGTGGCTATGAATCCCGTCAGCTCAGACAGGAACAAGAAGAGTATGAAGACACAGCAGAGAATGGAAACTGTGGGCAGAGAGAAAGAAAGTTAGTTCCCGTTGATTTTACGTATGGCATTTACTTCACATTAATCTCAAATTACGCCGGCATTTCAAGGGATGATGCAAACCAAATGAGCCGGGCTGTTCCAGCCATTAGGGACAGCTGACCTAAGGTATTGGCATTAACGAAATCACAGCAGCCATAAAATTTTTTTCCCTAAATAGCTGTTTTACTGGCGGTGTTAAGCCTGCCATTACGCAGGTTTTTAAAGACCCTCCTACACTAATTACACATTAAATACCAGCACAACAGGCAGCCATGATTACAGCATATCTGCTTTGAGAGGTGAGCTCATGCTATGCAAGTCATACAAACAGCTCTTTATAGTTTTTTTTTTTAAGACAAACTCACAAATCACTAAGACCAAAAATGGCTCCTACAAAGGAGCTTTAAAGGGACGGTTCACCCCAAAATCAAAATTCATATTTTACCTCTTACCTGTAGTGCTATTTATCAGGCTATAGTGTTTTAGTGTGAGTTGCAGAGTGTTGGAGATATTGGACGAAGACATGTCTGCCTTCTCTCAAATATAATGGGACTAGTTGGCCCCCGGCTTGTGGTGCTCAAAGTGCCAAAAACATACATTTAAAAAACTCAACAGTAATGTCTCTTTACAGAAATCATGACTAGGTTACTCAAGATAATCCACAGATCTTGTTGTGGGCAGTTTCATGTAGGAACTATTTTCTGTTTAGCTAACTACACCCACCATCTGAATCACCATGTAGATGAAAAAGTGCACCTATTTATGGATCAGACATCTTGTGACAGCATGAGATGTAAACATCAATGGCGTCCTCCTCAGCTGAGCTGTAACGTTAGCTAGCTCAGTGCTGCCAGGTGAGCTAGCAGTAGATGCACGCTTCTTTGGTGTGCAGTGATACAGTTGGTGGGTGTAGTTCAGTAGAGAGAAAGTAGTTCCTACATGAAACTGCTCACAACGAGGTCTGTGGATTATCTTGAGTAACCAGGTCATGATTTCTGGAAAGAGACATTCATGTTGAATTTTTCAAATGTATGTTTTTGGCACTTTAAACACCACAAGTTGAGTGCCATCTAGTTCCATTATATTAAAGAAAAGGCAGACATCTCTACAGCCGGTATCTCCAATTCTCGACAACTTACACCCAAAGAATCTAGGTTGATAAACAGCTCTACAGGTAAGAGGAAATATATGTATCTTTGATTTTAGGGTGAACTGTCCCTTTAAGAGTCCCGCTAAAAGCGAGACAGAAACCAAATTAGGAATATTAACCTTTAATAATATGTATTTTTGTTCAGTCTGAGCCTAAATAAAGTGTGAGCTTAAAAAGGTGAAGCACCCAGGGTTTCTCTTTCATTTCATGTGTCAAACTAATCAGTCAAAGGGTCACATAAAACGTCGTCATGTGTTTACTAAGATAAATATGGAAGGAACTGATCTGTGTCTGCGCAACTGCGGTCTATCTGGTATGGTGAGATCCTCGTCAGAAAGCTCTCACTCAGCAGGTGAGGTGTGTTTACGTGGCAACAGTATCCAAGGATGTCACAGTCACATGACCTTGTGGTTAGCAGGGCCGAACTTGTGGTTGGTGGAGGCTTTACATAAGGTAATGTTTAACCAACAAACAAAAGGGAGTGTCGCTATGACACATAGGTCATCAATTCAGGTTCATTAAAAGGCTTGTACAGTAATTCTTGCCAGGCATCAAAGGCCACAATACTGGAAGTGGATTACTAAAGATCAGCGTAATGGGATGCTACTGTTTTAAATTTTAACAGCCCCGCAATGGAAATACTGACAAACCAAGTGATTTACAAAGACCTCATATGAGTGCTCTTTCACTTAAACTCAAGCTCATCCTTTTCCAGTGCTCACACATGATTTGAAATGGGTTCAAAAGTTGGTTCATTCTTTCAGAGAGGAAGCTCTTTTTCTCAGAGCTGTGACACAAAGAATCGGATACAATAACACCATGAATCAGTCGGTGACATCTGAAACTAGCGCTGCATTTCCGTAATCAGATGTGCCAAGTATTTTTGTCCTGCCCAAGGCTTGTTTTCTCCCACACGGCACATAAAAATGAGAATTTTCTATCAGCACAGGCAAGACAAACATATCGGGACACATGTGACATATGATGACAGAAAATAAGTCAAACAGCAGATTGATATATTATGTTTAAAGCTAGTACATCTCCGGAAACCACTGAGGCCAAAACAGAGTTATTTTCCACAGTAAATACCGTAAAAATTGAACTCAAAGGAATGTGGCCCTAAAACAGAACAACAAAAGCAGACGGGGTCAAATATTTGGCCTTTTGTGAAGAGGGGGAGTCTGTTTCTGGGTGCCTCTGAACAACACATACAGAATGTGAGCTGACCCGCTGCGGGTGAAGCAATAACAGTCATTTAAAAATCAACCCAATGCCCTCACCCCTAGACAGTGGATGGAGACAGGAAAGGGTGTTCACTGCGCACAGGAAGAACTTCCATCCACTTCCTCATGGGTGGAAACTGTGCGTATATGTTTAGCAAATCCATTCTCTTCCCTGTCATCCAGGAAGGTTGTTTATAATCTGTTAAAAACGGCTCACTACTCGATGACAGCGCTGCTTAGCCATTCTGTCATCACTTTGGTTTTGGTTTAACATTTTGTTCTACTATGTCATCAGCTGACCAATGAATAACCAATACTAGTAAATGACAGTGGAGCCAAAAATGTGTCATCAGGTCTTTTGCGTTTAATCAAGTGGTGAATAATCAATACACTTCCCTGGTTACACAATGACTTATTGATGACAAGTAGGAAAGCACATGACCTGACAGGAAAAGCATCCAGATTTCCACTGATGACTTCTCAGGTGCCTCAGGTGATGGCAGAGTATGATCATTAACATTCTTACCATAGTAGTTTGTGCTAAAACAAGTACTGCCCCCATGCCGGATGACTCCATCAGGACGTAGTACTGCGCTCGGGCAGGTAGGTACTTGACTTACAGCTGTCATCTCTCCCTGCCTAAACTGTTCCCCAATACATCACCTCCCTTAAACTCCATAGGTATGCTAATAGCACCTCTTCATCCCAGCTTGGATTACAATGTCATTAGTTATTGCTATTTAAGAGCTGGCAGTTTAGACAGCATGACGTGTGATATATGACATCATAAATAAATCCTATTATTTGGATGAAAGTTACTGGCTGTATTTTTCACTTTAAGAAAAATAAATCACCTTACCTTCATGATACTAAGGGGGATGTTGCTATGAGTACCATTTAAGACTAAAGCCCGGTACATATGTCAGATTTTTCAAACAGCAGAAGGCGCACTAAAAAGGGAGAGCAATGCCATCATGGTGCACAAGCATGACAGCTGTAACCTGACCATATGATATGATGAGGAACAATCAATCACAGCCACCAGACATCTTCTATTTCTTCCGTAAATTTCAGTATACGGTAACTAAGGAGGTAATGTTGATCATTTTAGTGCAGGACGACCCAGACGACCCCACTCTGATGTCTGTATGCTAAATATGAAGCTAAAGCCAGTTAGCATAAAAACTAGAAACAGGAGGGAAACAGCTGGCAAAGCTCTGTCCAAAAGTAATAAAATCAGCATACCAATACCTCTAAAGCTCATATTTATCTTAGTTAGTTAGTTAGTTAGTTAGTTTTCACCATACAAAAACAGAAGTGTAAAAAGTTGTGGTTTTAATATGAAGCTAGAGCTAACAGCCACTTCGCTAAGCGTAGCACAGTCCAAACAAAAACCAACCACCAGCACCTCTAATGCCCTATTTAACAAATTACATCTTGGTTGTTTAATACGCACATAAACTCAAGTGCAATTTGTCATTTGATTTGGTTTAAATTTGTTATAAATTGCTGTACGTGAATTCTGGTACCTTCAAACAGAACTCTGCTAGCTGTTTTCAGTCTTTGTGCTAAGCTAAACCAGCAGTCATATTTTACGTACAGACATCAATCTTATCAACTTTCATCAAGAAAGCAAATAAGGATATTTTAAGTTTGTGACTGAATGGGAAATGGAAAGTTACTGCAACAAACTCAATTATATTCATCTTTACACACATACATATGAGGACAAAGAGTCAGCTAAAACTCGACTGACCAAAATATCCAAATAAAAAACAACCAAAAATAGAAGCTCATAAATTTTGGCCCGTTGTGTGTGTGTGTGAAGGACGACTCACTGAAAGCTCCTGTGTATGTGGGCTGGGTGAGATCTTTTGGCACTTTCCTGTAAATATCGAATCTGAGGAGAGAGAGGAAGAAAAGGGAAAGGGGGAGTGAGAAAAAAGAAAATGTAAACACTGCTGAGAAAAGAAGCACATTCTGTACCCATAAGGCTTTGCGATATTACAGAAGAGAGGTGGAATGTTAGCTCTGGACCAACGCCATTACACACAACAGGTCCAGACAGCCGGCTGCAACACACACACACACACACACACTTTTTACAGGGTTACACCTCTTCCTCTGAATGTGTGCTCTGTAATTTTGACCTGACCCCAACAAAGGTCTCTGACACTCAGCATGTACACAGGAAAACACAAAGCCAACGCAAACAAACACACACACCAGTGAAAAGACACACACTGGGATCATAAACATAACTTCAAATTATACGGTTTGATCCTTTTGGCAGAGAGTGTAAGTTACCATACAATTACATACAGTACCACTCGCAGTGAAGGATTCAGTCTGACAGAAACACGCAGTAAATTTATTCTCATCTGAATCTTTAACTTGACATTTTCGTATCGACTTAGATATTTTCAGATTATGCTTCAATCAGTGAATCAGAGGCGGAGGAGGACCATCGCACCCTGACACAATCAACTCTCTTACGAAATACTCTTGTTGCCTATTTGGGGAGCTGAGAAGGTGAGGAAAAAAAAATCTGCTACTCAACACCAAAACTATTTAGGTTCATGAGTTCTTGCGCATGTCCTTTTTGGGCAGTGAAACATTTTCGACCCCAAACTCCATCGCTGACAAACCCCACCCACTCCCTCTTCTCATCCCCACTCTCACACTTACTCCCCCTTCCTCATCTCCTTCCAAAACACATCTGTTCACATCTCTTGCACCGAGAGCTGTCGGTGAAATAACCACAGCTGATGCAATGCAGGGCGGAGGAGGAAGTAGGAGGGAGGGCTTCCTGTCCTGTCCAGCCCCGACCCTGCTGCTTCTCTTGTTTTGGCTCAGCTTTGTTTTTATCTGCCGCACAAAAAAAAAAACAAAAAAAAAAAACTGGATCCTAAACGCCTCAGCCAGCTTCCCTCCATCTCTTCCTCTGATCCACATCCATCTATAACTTCCTGCGCCCATGTCCCATTAGTATTAGATCACTGTGTGTTTATAGCAGGCCTGGCAGGATATATAGGACAGGCAGCACAGAGAGGGGCTGGGCAGGGAGGGGTCGCTCTGTATCAGGATCAGAATAACTTCTAGTGTAACACACTTCCTGAATGTTAAGCTTTAGTGCGCAGAGAGATTCTGTCCTCACGTTCCTCTCCACCCAGCCACAGCGCTGACCTTCTGAGGCCACCAGACAGGTGGAGCTCTGCGATATAATACGCCACTGTCATGTGAAAACCTTGAAAGTCTAGTTTTGAGGAATTCCGTCTTTCAGAGGATTACATGCTCCTCTGTGGGTTCACCTGTGATGAAAGTACATGACCTGTGTTGTTAAAGGGGAACTACACCCATTTCTAAAATTCGTACATATTATTCCCATGATCTAAGACAGTCCGAAGAAATCGGTCAACATGAACAACCCAAATCCAAAAGCTAGAGTGCTAAAACTCAGATTTGTGATGTCATCAAGTACAAAGTCTGGAGCTACTCCACAGACAATGACTTGGGAAATATGTTACAGATGACACTGAGAGCACCCAGGGGAACCTTCTGAGTATATGGGTACATTTTCTGTTTCAGAGCTGAGAACACTACAACAGAATAAAGCTCATTCTGTGGGTCCACTCATCGTCTATGGAGCAGCTCCAGACTTTACTTGATGACATCACAAGTTAGAGACTTATACCCCTTTTCCACCAGTTAGTGTGTGTGGTGAGTTTTTTTTTAAACACCAGTAAACCTGCTAGAAATAGGCTTTAGACTCCTTTCATGGCTCTGCAGTAGACGAGTATGCTTTTCTGTGTGTGTGGGGGGGTGTTTTGGAGAGTCACGTTCAATGTTACAGACAGGCAGGAGAACAGGTAGACAGCAGAAAGGAGCATGAAGGCCAGTGAAAACTTTACTGTGGTTAATTGTTTTCATTTATCTCTTACTTATTCAGTCTTTCTTTCTTTCTTTTAAACTTAGTGCAAACTAATTTGGATCAATGTTTGAGCACTGTCTAGGTGGAGACGGGAGGTATTTTGTGATGACTTGTCATTACATCTTGCGGGTAAAGAAGCTAAAATTAGCATGTTCACCTGGATGTTGTGTTCCCAGCAATGCTGAGTGTAAATGCCGATTAAAACCTTTACCATTGCATTAAAAATCCGGATGTTAGCGCGTTTAGTGGGTTTTTGTGCAGTGTGAAAGAGGCTTTACTTCTCTGGTCTCTGGCTTTGAGAGAGTACCTCATGTTCACAAATGTTGATTAAACTTTCCTAGCCCATGGAAATAACATTAAAATACTCAATTGTGGTGGATTTCCATTAAGGAAACCTTTTCAGTTCAGTTAGTTTAAAAAGCTTTAAATGAGCTTTTGATATAGTATCAAACAACTATGTGCTATGTAAAGATAAAGTGGATTAATGGCGTAATGAGCAGAGAATAAAGTCACGCGACATCTGTGTGTCTTGTAATGTAAGGTCCTCTGTGGTTTGTTGTGGTACATGGTCCAGCCGTGTGTGCATATTAATGCATTTGATTCCCTGTGAGTGTATCCCACTAGCTAGCTAATCACCGCCGCTTGTCACTGTGCTCATACATTTGTTACTGCTGATATCGGGGCAGCATGGTCGTGGAAGTGTAACACCCTCCAGTTCCCCAGAGGTTAACACTGTTAGCGTGGTCAACTGTTGCTGTTATTAGCACTGTTCACGCTGTTAGCACCGTTAGCTGCTAGCACCGTTAGCTGCTAGCCACCAGCTTAGCTACCTCCATATAGAGAACCGTGTGTAGACAGATCTTAGAGAGACCACCAAAATTGACTACATACACAATATGTACAAATAATTATATATATGATATCAAGCTAGAATACTTTATATTGTCACAAATTATTACTAATGACACAGTGTTTAATACATTTTAAATATGTAACGGATAGCCTACACATGCATATTCATTTTGGGTTACTGGTACACGTGAGCTCTTTTTAAATTCTACTGAAATTAAAATAGACTTTATATTGTTTTCATAGCACATAAATACATCTTGGTTATATTATATCACACAAAAACAAGCCATCTTAAAATAGTTGTTTGTACATTTAAAATCGTAAATGTTTTTACCCAACAGCTGAGGGCAGTTGATTTGCCTTTGAAACAGAGTTTCGAAGTCTACACCCGAGACCAGGTTATTAATAGTTAGAGAGATCCTCACCTCTTGCTGTGGGACCACAACCACTTATTTTTAGCAGTCACAGTTTCCCACCGCTAAACTTGAACATGAACGAGGAAACAAAATCTCAGTTGTCTGGTCACTCGAGACGAGAGATGGAAACTGATGCTACTTTAAATAGTCTCCAATGGATGTTACTGTAGGCTACATCTGTCCACCGACAGTGTGGACATATCTGGACACAGGACACAAGGTCTGAGTTACGCTCGATGTTGGGGGGTCGGAGATAAGGACAAAAATAACAGAATGACATCACAGCGCTATCTTGATATTGATATGATACACTGGGCCTCAGGAAGTGATATACAAACAAATTTCACCAGTGTTTTCTTGTATTTGCTGTCCTCTGACGTAACATAAAATTTTCATAAGTGGGCGAGAGCACTCTTATCAAGATAAGAAAAAAAAACATCTTGTTTTCACAGTCCAATAATAGTTTGTCAAACACAAGGAAACATGTTTTAAATTTGACGAACATCAAAAATTGCAGGAATATCATATGATCAAATTTAGATAATTATATGTTTTAGAGTAATTATGATGATTGGCTTATTACATTTATGGGCTACAGATATACAATTGGTCCCTTGATCCCAATTAAGACTATAAAACCCTTGGATGTTATTGCGTACATTCAGCTTCTGACTGGCTGACATACTGCTCTTAGCTGCTTTGTTCCTCTGTCGACACAGTGTTTACAGCATCACAGATGTTTTGTCATCGCAGGGTTTTTGAATTTCCTGTAAGACTATTAATGACGCTCTGGAAAATAACATTTACTTTGTCTAAGTTTATTTACTGTTACGACGATTTTACAGCCGCTGAAGTCCTTCTTCCTCCAGCCTTTTTTTGGTGGCACGTCTCCAGTTCTTGGTGCATGTGCCTGAGTATTCGCACACGGCAGAACACCTGCCCTTATAGAGTGTTAAGGGGATGTAACCTGCGCTAACAAACAATCAGCCATCCTTGAACACACCAGGGGAAGAGTGGATTTGGGTGGTTAAGAATGTCCATTGCGTCTAAAGTTGACATCTCTTATTTTTCTCTTAACAGAAAATTTAGAGAAAAGTTAAGAGAAATTTAATAGAATTTTGCTGCATGAGGTCCAATGTTTATAAGTAAGAAATCTGACAAAGCTAACTGTGTGTTGTATTACAAATAAGGGTGGAGGAAAAAATTCCATACATCATATTTTGCATGACAATATTGTATCATCAAGGACGCTAAGTATCAGTTAGTTAGGGATCAGTATACAAATTCAACTTTTGGTAGCCTACTAGAATGATAAAAATTAATGCTTTTTCAGTCCACTAGACAGATTTTCCTGCAATAAAAATGACTGAATGTTTAATTATTAGATAAAATGGATGTTGACAAAGTTTTCTTTTGAGGACATAATTTGTGATTAAAAAACAGTAATAAATCACAATACTCTTATTTCAGCATATCATAAAAACATTTTAAATCACAATAATACTTATGTATATATAACTATATAAATATGTATATATAAGTATCATGATAATATTGCATAGTGGGGCCTCTGGTGATTCTCATCCCGTATTACAAATAGCCTACATTATGCAAATCTGGGAAAATGTGAATCACCTGCACTACTTCTAAGCATATATTATTATTTGTTTGTTTGGAAATAACATTTAAATGACAGAATATGAAGTACTTTAAAAATGTAATGATTCGTTTTTTATTTAGCTTTAACACACTACACTTCATCCATCCAACCATTTTGATCCGCTTATCCGAGGCCGGGTTGCTGGGGCAGCAGGCCAAGCAAAGCACCCCAGACATCTCTCTCCTCAGCAACGCTTTCCAGCTGCTCCTGGGGGTCCCCAAGGTGTTCCCAGGCGTTCCCAAGATATGTAATCCTTCCAGTGTGTTCTTGGTCTACCCCAGGGCCTCGTACCAGTGGGACATGCCCAAACACCTCTAACAGGAGGCACCCAGGAGGCATCCTGATCTGATGCCGAACCACCTCAACTGAACTCTTTCGACGGAAAGGAGCAGCGGCCCCACTCTGAGCTCCCTCCAGACGTCTGAGCTCCTTACCCTATCTCTAAGGCTGAGCCCAGCCATCCCATGAAGGAAACTCATTTCCACCACTAGTATCGGAGATCTCATTCTTTCGGTCACTACCCAGAGACGCTGTGCTTCGGTCTCATTTAAAATAACATATGACTGAATTTCTAAAAGTACAGTAAAGATATTGCTGCAGGTGAAAATACTTTTTATAACATCTATATACTTTTGTTTAATTAAACTTACATGTGATAATAAGGCAGCATTCAAAATATATCATAAAGCAAAGTAGTGTTTGTCTTTAAAGCATTGTCGTACATCATTTTAAATGTGCTGATTTAAATGTAATATACTTAAATACTTGAACTACACATCTGATACACTCACTTGAGCTTGATGAGAACTCAGCTTCACTTAATTACCTCTGCTCAGAACACTTTGTATTCATGAATACTAATGTTGACTCTTGAGAGTTCACCTCTCGGGCTACCACTGACGTTTGTAATTTCCTGAATTACAGTCAACACATCTCCCTCTGTCACTTCCTACTGCTCATTCTTCTGTAAAAAAGGGGCGCAGATGTTTTGTTATTAGTGAGAACATGGTGTACCAGCAGCATCTCTCTGTTGACACCACAGGGCCTCTTTTCAAGGAAGGGCCCTCACTAAATAAACCATATCTCGCAATGAGTCATGGTAAGCTAGTGGTTCATCCTTTTTGCTAAGTAAACCTGCACAACGGATGTTTATGATTAATTTCTCTCCTCGCATATGATCATCTCACATCACAAGCCGCGAGCAGCAAATGCACCTACGCCTTTCTCTACGTAGGTCGCTATTCATTCATCTGCCTCAAGTGTACGTCAAGTATCAAACAGCACATAGTCACCCATCACTGTCAAGATAAAGAGATATGACATCTATTGACACTGAGCATCCTTGCTTAAGTCACCATGATTTAATCAACCAAGAAGCAAACACACGACATCACCAGGTTAGCCCAAACCGAACCTGCCTGTGTCAATATATGACATAATGTTAAGGTCATTAAACTTGAGGATAAAAGCCTTTCAGTTATTCACTCATTCATTCAGAGAGGCTGCTGTTGAGTCATTCTGAATCAGGTTATCCTTATCTTTAGGAGCTGATCTATATTACTGCTGAAACACCATTTGGAGCCTTTCAAAACAATTAGCCTATGTCTAACAGGCCTACATGTTTTGTATTAGTATACGAGTTAGTACATTAGTACAAGTAAAAATAAATGAGCATTTAAAGACGGGATGTGAAGAAAACTCTTTCTGAGTGGGGGATAATTTGAGCAGTTTAAATCAGTAACTGTGTCAGAATAGTAATAATAATACATAAATTAAAGATATCAACAAAGAAAAAAGATTATATTTCATAATCAAATTGAGACAGAGTGCTGACTTGGATATGATCTGACCTTTTTTTTTATTTTAAATAAACGTCTTGGCTCTCAATTTAAAACTCATATATTGTGATAGTACAAGGACAGGGGGCAGAAAACCGATACAAAGTTCATTTAAGTGGGCCTCCTATAGCCTAGGTTTTACGTTGTTTTGACAGACAGACATTTGAGTAGCAGTACGACTTCAAATATTTTAAGTACATTTTAAAGGATAAGGTCAGCGATGTTCTATATTTCCTTTTTTGGGCAACAAATCCCATTAACACTCAAAAACTAAGAATCAAACTAATCAAACTAACAAATATTGCGACAAGTACCTAAAGCCTGAAATATGTTCACAACAACTCTGCTGCTGTAAAGATGTCCTAAAACACCAAATGTGTATTAATCCGCAGCTGAAAATAGTCCAGAACAAATGCGTTATCAACAGAGCAAAATGTCTGTTTTTTTGCTTGCAATGTGATCGACAATATTAATTTAAGATTACAACTTTTTCTTATATCTCCAGAGTTGTCGTCAGAATTCGGCGGGCAAAGATTGGATTTGTGTCTCAATATCAACCCCAAGGAAATGACTATGTCTTCTTTAACAATGAAACTATAATTGAGAGCTATTTCTTCAAGAATTACAACCCTAGTGTACACCAATGACCTCGGGGTGACACTGACAGAGGTCAGGCAGTTATGAAAGTTACACAGTGCTGGTTTCGATCTTTCACCAGGACTTGTTGACAACCCGAAATAGAAGACCAGCTGTAATCCTCTGACATTCAATAAATTTAATTTTGATGTACTTAAGCAACCCAGCATTCTGGGAATACATGCTACCCTAGCGTATGGTGAAACCTACGGTAATCGATGACGTTACACACTCTCACCCTGGTGACTAACCCCACAGTATTTCTAAAAGGGTGAAACCTGGAAACGTGTAGTTAGTTGGTCAAGTGAGCAACTTCCACCTGTTGTAATGTAGTTGTTGTGTGATCAAGGCATCGAGTCAATGACCCATCCAAACAGGACATGACCATGTGATGACCCTATGACACACCTGCTCTCACACAACCCTCATGCATGGGTCATAGTGTTGTAGTGCAAACGAGAGTTACGTCAGATCCTGTGTGTTGGTAAATTATCTGTACAACACAGCTGTGGTCTGTGAGGCGGACGAGCGCAACTGTGATTACTCTGACAGACAGCTCATGTGTTATCCAGGGCTGCAAGTGACGATCACTTTCATCAGCCGTTACCAAGGTAACTACTACAAATAGCTTGTTTTATCAGACAAACAGTCCAAAACCCCCCCAAAAATTTACAGTTACATAAAACACAGAAAAGCAGTGAATCCTCACTCTGGAGAAGTTGGAATGAGAAAATGTTTTAAATGATCAAATATTGATTATCAGAACATTTTTTTGGCACAAGTGTGTCTCACCTTGTAAAGTGAATATTTTTACCTGATTGTGGTCCAAATTAACTGGTACTAGATATTACCAGTGAAAATAATGTGACATGCTCCTTGTTTAAGGAGACATCTATCATATAGAGCTAAAAGTCAATTAATTAAACAGTCGCTCAACAAACAAATAATCAGCAACCATTTTGATTATCAATCAATTATCTGTCATTTTTTTCCAACAAACTAGTAAAACAAACATTCTCTTGATCAAGCTTCTCAGATGAGAGGATTTGGGGCTTTTCTTTTTCATATTATTGTAAACTGAGTATCTCTGAGCTTTGGTCAAACAAAAAAAGACACTTGAATATGTTCCCTTATGTTCTGAGAAGTGGGAAGTGACGGGCATTTTTAACTACATCTTGACATACAGAGTGCTCCAGGAAATGAGTCCTGAAACCCAGAAATTATTTTGCATTTTAGCATTCCTACTTCCCTTGTCAGTGTTTTTTTGTTTTTTGTTTTTTTTTTAAAAATCAGTTTTCAGATAGGTGCCTGAAATAAGGTCTGTGGTTAACACAAGCTGAGAAATGTTCATGTTTTATTCTATGACATAAAATATGTCAGTAAATAGGCCACTCTTAACATTTGAAGCCTTTGTGTGTCTTGAAAAAGACGGTTGCTAAGGGGCTAAATAAGGACGCATTCACACTGGCTCTATTTGGTCCGCTTTAAACGAACCCTGGTCTGCTTCCACGGATAGTTCGGTTCGTTTGGAGTGGTGTGAACGCTTATTCGAATACTGGTGTGGACCAAATGAGCGAACCCTGGTCCGTTTGAAAACTGGGGGTCTCGGTTCACTTGCAAGTGAATCCTGGTGCGGTTCGCTTACAGTGGGAAATGCAAACGGACTATCCAGCAAACCAAATAGAGGAAGTGACGTAGAGCACAGTGCATTTTGGGTGGAAAAAACAAAGCCAACAGCGCAAACTGGGAGAAGAAAAAAAAGAAAAAGTTGGAAAATGTCTCCTGGGCAGATGTGGAGTAGCGAGGAGGTGCAGGTGCTAATTGATATATGGTCAGAGGACTATATATCGCAATTGGTTGTGGCTACCCACAATGGTTTCCCGTCTTTGGTCCTGGCCAATTGATGAACCGTTTTTTCTTCTTCCTCATGCTTTTTTTCTTCCTGGTCAGTGGTCATTTCGGGCAATACCGCCCCCAAACGAGCAGCTGTTGTAACTGCGTGACGTTCTAAGCAAAATGCAGTGTGAAAGTGAACCGAACCAAGTGAAGGTGTGAAATTTTTTGGCATTCCCCGCCCAATCGAACCGAGTCCCCCGGACTATCCTGGTGTGAATGCGCCCTAAGAATACAGGTCGTCATTACACCAAACACGGCTTTACGGCCTTGTTGTGATGGCAACGTTTAAGTCATGCGACCGTAGTGTAGTTCATTTATAGCCTAACGTTAGCTTTTTACCTCTGGGGATTGCATTTACGCTTTAAAAATTATAGAAGTAATATTTATTTGTGAAGATTATCTTGCTGAACAACATGTGTAAGCATCATAAAACTGTGTTTGCCATAGAGATTATTTTTTGCAATAAACCAAAATCCAGTGGAAAATTTAATTTGCTTTTTGTCAAGGGAACCAGGGTGACATAAGTTCTGCATTGCCCTACAAAAAAATCATCCCTGCAGCACTCTACAGACCAAGGGATTTAATGATATAAACTGTATATTATTAAATCGGAAATATAATTGTTAGTTGCAGCTCTACAACTTCCTTTTTTATTTAAATTGTATAAAGTTAATACTTTCCACTCATATTTTCGGACTGAATAAGTGGGCTACCTGTGACCATGACAGCCTGACAGTATCCGTCACATATGAAGTGACCACATAGTGCAAACATCCTGTCCTCTATTTTGATTAGGGTGCGCTCTATTGACAGTTTCAACTGCCATGTGGGTGTGACTGTCAGCTCCGTGCCTGTTGCCAGACCATCTATAGATTAGCTGAACAGCTCTGTTAGTCAGGTGTATTTCCGACTGTTCCTTACCTGTTTCTGACTGTTTATTGGCACCCAATGATTCTGAAAACTGCCTCTGTTAGTGAGTTTGAAGAATTATAGACTTTTGATGTGTGAATAAGATTAGATCAGGCCATCACGTTTGTTTAGTAAAATGCAGCTATGACAAAACAGTATTGACTGTTGAGTTTTACTATGCCCTGGGGTCACTGTAATCAGTGTCACGTACTGCAAATATCAGGATGGATGTGGAAATCTGCACATGCGCAGGCAGGAGCCCTCACAAAAACTCTGTGAGCATACCTGAGCATCACTCCACCGACTCAACACAAACTCTACACCCCTGCGACAATGCAGCCCATTCATTCCCAATGTGAAACACCACTGTTTCAACTTTGACTCGCTCATTAGTAGGCGATGCTTTGCCCACCGTTAATTCATCCACAGCTCACAGACTGTCAAACACCGCCACCGTCCCTCCACAGCTCACCCAAAATAACCGGAAGCTCCGTACTCACCTCCTAACATCGAAAGGCATGATGTTTGCACGTTTGACAGGGGGATAAACGGACAAAGCTACAAACAACGGGCTAACATACAGCTCCCTTCAACGCTACCGGTTGTTCATCGGTACCGGGCTGACGTCAGCTTAGGACGCTTTGCAAAAGCTGATTGGCTGAGAGCTACTTCCTGTTCGCTCTGATTCTACTTCCGGCGAGAGCGCTGCATCCTTTATGTTAATTTACGTTCGCTGAAAATTTTTATATATATTAAAATAAAATAATCACACAGCACAGGAATACTTAGTCTTTCGTCTATGGTTTAATTACTAAATAACCCGCCTTGTTAAAAAAAAATCCTTTTTTATTTATTTATTTTTTTATTATTATTATTTTACATAAACAATAGATTTCCCCCCAGTTATAATACATTAATTTGTCAGGGACCACGCACACAAATGTTTTCAAGTCTCTGGATAAATAATATAGCCTCAGGGTAACCTTCTAATAAACTTTTAAATCCACTTATTTCTTAACCTACATAAGAACACATGTACAATCCATCTGTTTTCCCCAACCAGATGTTAAAATGACATCCTAGAGATAGTAGAAAATGACATATCTTGTAAAATCTGATGTAAAATATAATATGTATGTATGCACAAACTAGTAGCCTAGAGCACATATCCTCCAATAATTAAAGCAGTAGTGTAACACATGACATTTAAATCATCCATTAAATTGAAAAGTACTGTCTTTCTCTTAAGATTGTGTACCCATTTGGTGGACCGTTATTCTCATAAACTTATTAGTAAAACTTTATTTTAACCCTCCTATATATAAATACTAAAAAACTGATTATAACACTGGTTGAAAACACCTACTGAGGCATTTTTGTGTATTTGTGACTAACATTATAATATAGTTATAATCATATGAAATGTTGTTAGTTTTACTGCTTACATCTACAGTATACTATGTAAATATATTATATATATTACCATAAAACTTCAAATAATAGCCCAGGCTATTATTTGCCTAAATGACTGAAATCAACAGGTGTATATTTGGGACAGGCCTTTAATTCCTTTCACAAGACTTTTGCTCAGCGAAGATCGGGAAATATACAATCAAGTTGTTTATATAAACCAGCATGAATATTACTTGTATACAAATTAGGCTTCACATAATATATCAATTATGAATCATTCATTTGATCTAGCTCCGAGTTACGGTCCTCAAGGATTATGGCACCCGGCATACGGACACAACACCACTTTATCCTGTTATACTCACAACTTGGATTAATTTTTATGAAAAACCCTTACAGACTAAAGGAATACATATAATTTACCAGGTAATCAAGGAATGGACACATAATTTGAGGTAGTCACGAGCCCACTTTTATACATGCAAAGAACTGCTTGGTAACCAGACCGGGCCTCTAATTGAGACAGCCATTTATTTGTCAAAATGTGTAGCCACACTTGGCTAGTAAAAGAGACTGGACGTTCAATTGGGACTAGGCTTTTAATTGAAGTTTTGTGGTATTATATATATAATATTTTAATATTTGATATACTGTTTAAAGTGTCACCTACTGATCTGAAGTTTAAGTAACTGCAGTGTATTCTGGACCATTTCTAAGTTTGTGATGAGCCTGAATGAACAGATTAGTTACATTTGTGGAATAACGACAGGATAAATAGAAAATTACCTTAGTTAGGAGATAGTTTTAATGATTTTTTGGTATTATTATATACATATACACACACACATACACACGTGTTATTTTTAAGCAGCCCATATTTCAACCTTTAACCAGTATAGCTGCATGTTTATCTGGCAACTATGTGACCTCAGACAGCAGGCCATAAATTATGTTGCCTCTGTGAGAAAATTGCCTTAAAGACATTATTTTTAATTAAAATTCCAGTGGTGACGTCTGATGACCCCGTTTGGGGCAAACGCATGAACTACACTTTTTGGCTGACGTACAAAAAGTCTTACAAAAATACAACCTGCAAATGATTCATCAACATAAATACTTGTTATGTACAAAAAGGTAAGCAGGGAAGAACTTGCAGTATTTTATGAACTCAACATTCAGAAATAAAAATACATTTTTCACATTGCAGTAATCCACTGTGATCACATGTATGAGACAGAAATGCTTATTTTGGGCTATATTACAGTAACAACACAGAAACACAGAGCTATACATCATGTCATCTGTGAAATAAGAAAATCCACAAAATCCACTGGTTATGGTTTTTCCCTTTTTTTTCATATATACATGAAATGAAATGCCCAGCTCAAATACCATGCTGTTATTGAGACACTAGAAGACGGGATAGGCCGTGTGTTTTCCCACTGATGGCTCAGCTGTTGCCTATAGTGACGGTGACAGTAAACAGGCAGAGATGACAGCAAGTGACAGCGAGGTCGGACCACAGAAAATGCCTTTCTGTCGTCCTCTGTTTCACTTCCCTTTCTGGATGAGAGCCACAGTTGGTTATGGGCCATAATTATGGGAATCCAAAACAGGGCAATAATTCAGGCTCTATTTTCAGACCTAAATTTAAATATTCTCTCCCACACTGTACAGAAACACACGTACAGGTTTGTATTTTTACTCTGGGAGGACATTTGCACTGATGAATGGTCGCTGAGAGAAGAGGAGTTTTTCTGTTGATGAAATGCAAGTTTTGGTTTCATGCTCGGCCTTTTTGCTGGATATTATCATCAAGCAACTAGAGAAAAATTATGACACATGTTTAACTTTTTGTAATATGGTTTTAGAACATTTTGGAAAACACCAACGTCACAGATAACACTGGTATGTGCTTGGAATAAATTAAAAAGATTAACTAAGGGAGGAAAACAAGTGAACATTGTCTACTTTGTGGAAATACACAGTTGCATCATCGAGCCCCCCACTGTTGTCTTCATTCACCCCTTCATCATGTGTCTGGGGTCTTTCCTAATCCTCAGCTCCTAACCCTCCGGAGCTCATCACTTCGTGACTGAGAGGAGGTTGCATTTGAGGACAAAATGTCTGAGAACAGACTGTTTTCAGAGCCCTGTTGGACCCTCCTCCCCTGTATAGTGTAACTTTCCTGCTTTGTGGCATGTGCCTCACAGTTGACTCATCTCACAGGAGTGTGAGGTTAAACCGGCTGGAGAGTTTTTGCACTTTGTTGTGATTGGTTAAGCCTCTGTCCTTAAAGCTTCCCCTCCCTTCCCCCTCTTCCTTTCTCACATAACACATCTATTTACCCTTTACTTGAGAGGCAAAACATCACGGATGCGGATTCACCTGGCTGAAGGTTACATCAAAGTGAGAATGATGTCATGACATATGACAGCCTGATCATTTCAAGCAATATACATAATTAAAAAATTAGCACATGCAGCATGAAATTGAGTTATAGTACAAGCTTAATTACAATTAAATTAGATGTTTAGAGTAATGGGATATGGGCTGAAACTCATATAGGATTTGAAATGGTGTGTCGCAACACTACCTGTTTTCAAGTTTGCTTAGTAAACACTTGTTTCACAACAAAACAACCCCGGCACGTCTCAGTTTCAACACACCCTCTTGTCAGTAGACGCCTATTGTCCACCAATAATGATCCTCCAGCTTCCTTATTATGAGACAGCAGTGTTGCCCACTCTGAGTCAGCAAACCACAGCAACAAATGGAAAGGGTTTCCCGTAGTGATTGTAATCATGTTTGCTTTTTAAAACACACTTTAATATTTGGTGGGGGTTGGGAACAAAAAAAAACACCTCATCCATCTGTTTTAATTAGGTCACAAATGAAACAAAACTGACAGGTTAGGAGATCACCATCTGCTGTTGTCTTCCTGGTAGACCCGTGTTGTTTTCTCAGCGTGTGGAAATTTACTGGACTTCAGATTTCTATACAGTGATTAACTTTTATGGTTGGCCTTTGCTCTCGGGGCATTGAACACTATGTACCTCTGACTAATAAAAACAAAGAATAAACCTTTATGGCCCCCCACGCCAGATATTTACTTATTATCTTGTTATTTGTCAACTCTCAGGTGAAGAGGCAAAATAGAAATCTAATTAAACATCATGGAAAATTTGGCAAATTCCTAATTTGCTGACACACAATTTGAGCAAACAGTGATAATTTGGAAACATCAGCTTATTTATACAAGTGTCATAAAAGATGAAAACATGAGCAGGTCTCCCCCCCTCAGTGAAAACTTCCTTGACACTATGTGCCCGCGTACGTGCATCACGCATGTACAGAAATGTCCCTCATGTGCGCGAGCGCTGTTCTGCCCTAGTGCACCCGCAGAGGGCGAGGGGGGAGGGGGGCAGCGGGCAATGACGTCCGCAGCGCTGGCAGGAAGCCAAGAGGGGCGGCCGCCTGACGTCAGTGGCCTCTCATTCACAAGCACGAGCCGTATATAAACGCTTTCAAAGCGCCCACAGGCAGAACCAACTCACTGTAAAGTTGAATTTACGGAACTTTTTTTTAAAAAGAACTTTAACTACCGGATACACTCGAGAAGAGGACCGGCTTTGACAGTCATAAAACTTTTTTTTGACTTTTGTGTTTCTGTTTAAACGAACCGGAACAAAGGACTCGCCGCTTTAAAGATCACTTAACCGTCGTCTCAACGGCCTAAACTTCTGTTTTCCTGCCGTTCAAGCTTTATGTATTTGGATTTTAAATTTATATCCCGCTGTCCTACTATGGTCATAATGGAGGTCCCCACCATCGACTGCGCGTCCCTCCGTGGCTTGTTGGAGGGCGACGTCCCGGGCTGCCTGGTGCTGGACTGCCGCTCTTTCCTCTCCTTCAACTCGTCCCACATATCGGGCTCCACCAACGTCCGCTTCAGCACCATAGTGCGCAGGAGAGCCAGGGGGGGTCTAGGACTTGAGCACATTGTCCCCAACGAGGACACCAGGACTCGGCTCCTGTCCGGGGAGTACCAGTCTGTGGTACTTCTCGACGACCGGAGCTTTGACTTGAGCCAGGCGAAGAAAGACGGGACGTTGATGCTTGCTGTTACGGCCCTGTGTCGCGACCCCTGTGGAGCCAGGGTTTTCATCCTGAAAGGTAAGAATAAAAAGTTATTTAACTGTTTAAAAGAGCCTCACACAATTGTTTGACTGTATCCTAACAACGGGGCAACAAATGCGGATTACAGCTGTCACCACACCAGCTGGTGTTGGAGTAAACACTGTTCTAAAATAGCCCCAAGAGCAGTTGTTACCTTTTTTGAGACCCATATTGAAATGTGGATGTCTGTCAGCTGTTCTGTGATCTAACCTAGACATCTTTTTCTCCCCTTTTCAGGTGGTTTTGACACATTTACCACAGAGTATCCAGATATGTGTACCAAACCCTCCCCTCCACAAGGACTCAGTTTGCCCCTGAGCTCCAGCCAGAGTGCAGACCCAAGCTGTAGCCCATGCAACACTCCTTTATATGATCAGGTCAGTATTTTTGTTTATTAATATACAGATAATGAGTCTAAACATGCTCTTGTTTGTTTCTTACTTCCTGATGTACTATTTTGGTGTTGACTGAATGTTTATTTTTCTGTGTAGGGTGGTCCCGTGGAAATCTTGCCTTTCCTGTACCTTGGCAGCGCTTACCACGCTTCAAGAAAAGACATGTTAGACATGCTGGGGATCACTGCTTTAATCAACGTCTCTGCCAACTGCCCCAACCACTTTGTTGACTCCTTCCAGTATAAAAGCATCCCGGTCGAGGACAACCACAAGGCCGATATCAGCTCCTGGTTCAACGAGGCAATCGAATTTATCGGTGAGTACATCCACCATGTTTATCCCCTTCAGACCCCCTCAACTGCGAAATGTGAGGGCCTATCACAGCTGTTACCGCCTGAGCTCATTGGTGGCAGGCATATACAAACACCCAACCCCCTTCTTCCTTCACAACACTCTTTGACTCCCGGATTTAAATTTTAAAAAGTTCCCTCCAAAACGGACCAGCTGGCTCGGCACAGGCTCCCCACTCCACCACAATGGCAGTTACATCATCGCCACATCTCAGGCGTAGAAAAAGGGATGCCCCCTTTTAATGAATTGTGAGGCAACGGCCCCAAACTAGTTGTGTGGAGGGTAGGCTGGCTGGGCTTGAATGGCTCCCTCCGCGCCACTCTTTGTTCTGGCTGAACAAAAGGCAATTTCTCCTCACTCACTGTCGGCCTTCCTCCCAGATCAATACCCCTAGCAGGGGTCTGTTCCCCTCTTTTGTCCATTCAGACTGCCTCCTTTGGGAATAACCCCCACAAGCTCACACCCTGCACCCCTATTAACTGTGTTCCTGTGTCTTAATGAGCGCTGTTGAATTTAAATAGCAACTCCAAGTGTTGGGAAGACTTTTGTGTTTTTGCCTTCCTGTGACAGAGAGTTTGAACCTCCTGTCTTTGCAAATGCATGTCATCACCTGATAAGTGTTTACTGTAAACTAATGTTGCTCTCTCCTCTCTCCTCCCCCACAGATTCGGTTAGGAATAAAGGAGGTCGTGTTTTTGTGCACTGTCAAGCAGGCATCTCCCGCTCCGCCACCATATGCCTTGCCTACCTCATGCGGACCAACCGTGTGAAGCTGGACGAGGCCTTTGAGTTTGTCAAGCAGCGCCGCAGCATCATCTCCCCCAACTTCAGCTTCATGGGTCAGCTCCTTCAGTTTGAGTCCCAGGTCCTGGCATCGTCTACTTGCTCCTCAGAGGCGGGAAGTCCAGCCATCGGCAACAGCAGCACAGTCTTCAATTTCCCAGTCTCAATCCCTGTACACACATCGGCTGGTCAGCTGTCATTCCTCCACAGTCCCATCACCACCTCTCCCAGCTGCTGAGGAAGGTGTGGGGAGCACAGACTTTGCTTGGACTTAAACTCACAGGTGACTCTGCAAAGAGCACTGCACAAAAATCACGTCTGGTTGTATCCCATTTGTGGTGATACTGGTATCACTGGACAGAATGGGAACTCTTGTTTGGGGTCAGTTTATTTTGACTAATCTGCTGGCCATATCTCCGATGGCCTGCTCATTTTAAAGGGAGATTAGATAACTACCAGTATTCATGTTGTACCTCCTAAATGTGAAAGTCATCCTAGATGGCTTGGGAAATGGCTGAAAAGGTAGTTGAGATTATTCCTGTAGAGGAAGTATAGAAGTATCTGAATATTCTTTATTCAAAGGACTGATTTTTTTCCATGAAGGCAACTGCTTTTGATAATCGTAATCATTTTTAAGCAAACAAAATGGAGAGGGCTAACAGTTGTCTCAGGAATGTTGACTTATCCTCTCACGTGTTGCTTTCCATACTTCTTAAGGAAAGCAACGTTAACACGTTGCCCGGCGTGGCAATGGAAGCTACTCCTTCATTTGACGAACAATGAATGTATCCCCCTCTTTGCAGTGTAGATGTGACAGAAAATCTTCATGTTTAGTTTGAGAGTTGAATGGGTTGCCAATCAAAATGCAAATACCTGCCTTTCAAGACATCATGAAACCTTGACGATCCTGACACATTTGGGGAAATGGACCATTAAATACCTCATGTTTGTGTACTGTGTACTGCAGCGCTGTGATGACAGAACCCCTACAACTACTAAAAACGGGGACACGTTGTCCTCAGTGGCTGCATTCTGACATATTTATTGAACTAAAGTAATATATTTCTTTATCATATCTATTTTTGCATATGTTTGTTTAAATGTTGTTTTTATACCGTTTAATAAATCTCATCTGACTTTTGTACTTGGTTGAACATTTTGTCCTTTTTTTTCCTTCCCTTTATGTCAGAAGACATTTATTTACTAGTGTCTAATAATGGACAATGACTTGCAAATAATTTAGGCAACACAGATTAATAATCTGGCAGAGCTGAAATTAAAGTGTGGATCTATTTCAGCATCTAGTTATCTGCCCATATGCCAAGTAATTTGAGGTTACTGATAGATGGGACAGATTTATCTTCCCCTAGTGGCATTATCAGGTGATAAACATAAAAAAGTTGGTGCAAAACACAAACTAAGTTCATAATCCAACCGTCTCCCAAAATGAAATAGAATTCTGTCTTCAGAAATAAAATGTTTGACATATGGCCAGTAGCACAAATTGTAGGGCTGCAACCAGCCATTATTTCATTATTGATTTATTTGTTGAATATTTTCCCTATAAATAGTTTGGTCACTAGGGTATCAGAAACTATAAAAACAAAGAAATTAATAAAAATTGTAATTTCCCAAAGTTGGAGCTGTCTGACTGACTGATCAAAACTGAAATATTTAATTTAATATTATAGATGACTAATAAAAACAGTAAATATTCACATTTTAATCGAAGGTGTTACCAAAATTCATCCATTGTAGAAATTTTGAATTTTTTTGTTGATTGAATAATTCTATTAGCAGAAACCGAAACAATTGATGAAGTTTTTTCAGTTTTATTTTAATGCTTACAAAGACCAAAAGGAGCACCAGAAAAACAACAACAACAAAAAAATGGCGCCGCACCTAAACAAAGCTTAGGCGAATCTGACCCTCTGGCATGTCAGAAATATCTTTGTGCACATCCTTCCCTGTTTTGTTCCATGCGATGGAATCCTATCATATATCTGCATAAGGACTCTGCCCACATAAGAAGCATGATGTCATGGCGTCGGCCATTGTTCAGGCCACACTCCCTCTGTATGAACCCATCTGAGAGCAGGGCAGCAGCAGGAGGCCTAGAGAATCAGCGAAGGAGCCCCCCCTCTGCGGCCACAATAGGAGCAGCTGCAAGGCGTTTGGGAAAAGTGTGACAACTAAAGAGCATTCAGGGCTCAGTCAAGCACTGGCCTTGTGTCCCCTGCCTCCCGCACCAATGGGGAGGTGGAGACGAAGATGGCCGTGAAAGGGAAAGGAATATGTTTGGGTTGCAAATTAGCCAAAACATTGGCTTTGACCCTTGATGGGGGTGTGAGAAAAAGGAGAGCAAACTTCCTCCAGAGGTGATGATGATGATACCCCAACACCTCCACTACAGAATAAGTTATGTGTTTATTAAAACTAAGGTTTAAGGAGAGAAAACTTTACATTTTGATAACCCTTTAATTTTACGCAAAGTCCAACAAATCCCAAAATGTATCCTCTAAACTGACATGCACTTCTTATCTGACAGCAACGCAAATGTTTGCCTCTGAGAGAAAACATCACCAGTGAGTGTCACTGCCTCTGGGATGAAAGGCTCATTCATGACCTCACCAGCTCCCCAAGACAAGCTGTGGTTTTGGTGACATATGTGCGACACCCCTCCCCCAACCAGCCCACCCGCCTTTGTGTCCTTAGATTTCCTGTTGTCAGGAGGGACGTTGGCAGGAGTGTGTGTTTGTGTGTGTGTGTGTGTGTGTGAAAGTCGTTAGGAATCTTTTATGATCTGATGAAGGAGCTTAGGAGGGGAAAAAGCCCTCAGTCAATTGACAGGTCAGGGACATTAAAGCACTGGGATTTAAAGTGTGTGTGTGTGTGTGTGTGTGTGTGTGTGTGAGACAGTCTGAATGTGGTGTGAGACAATGTCAAGGTGCTATCCTCAAAGTAATCCTGAGACAGCGACTTCATTTTTACTGGTTTAAATTAAAATTGAAAGTAAAAGTTTGCCTCTGACATGCTGAGTCATATATTCTTTTATCATATCCCCAAATCTTTATTTGGTATCAGTCAGACAGAACTGACTATAACGTCATTTGCCAGTTTCACCTTGTTGTCACTTGGCCGTCCCATTTAGCAACTGAGCTCTGACTCAACTTCAAAGTCATTTTAATTAACACAATCCAGAGAAAACAATGGTTATATAATGTGTCAGACACCGCTGCCATGGCAGGAAGGGACATAACCCCACCACTCCCTTATTACATAATCCAGTTTGGATAAAATGTGTGGGAGGTGATCTAAATTTCATGACTTTTTCCACATCAGATATGTCATACCTACACACGTCTTTAAAGGACGAGAACTGAATTCTGTCTCACAAGCCCAAAAAGTTCGATTCAAACTTGGACTGTAATGTGGAATCAAATGTCTCTGCCATTTGAGAGCCTTGCTACAAGCCTGCTCACAATGTCGCTATAAAAAAACACATGAGATCACCATTATATTAAAACAATATGACACCCTATCTCTAGTTCAGCTTTCAAGATTCAGCTCTGTTGCCCAGTTTGAGGTGATAAAATGATTACATCGTAAATGCCTATAAAATTTGATTTATATTAGATATAGTAGAATATTAGATGTTAACTGCAAAGCAGTGTCACACACTTTATCATTGTCTTCATATGTACAGTATAATGTGCATTCATTTGCATAGAAATGATTTGTTATTGTGTCTTATTCAGTTTTTTTTAATAGAAACTGGGATTAATTGTGGCCAGCAGGTTTACAGTTTGAACTACAGATGGCTGCACTTGAGCACAAAGCACACAGTTGTGTTGCATTACTGAAAACAATAGGCTTTTATTTTAACCCTGCTCCATGTTGCAGCATGTAATAATAAAAACACAGGATAACCACAGATCCTGTGGTTTGCATGTAGCCCAGTTATGAGGTGAATTCATTCCAAAAATTAGGCTGTGATTATGCCATATTTTGAAGAGGGAGAGGGAACATTTTGGCTAATTTGGGTCTTTTTCGATGCATTTTTTCTTGAATTTGATTCTATTTAGTTTTTTAAAGGTGTGTACATGACATACATATATTACTCCTTCCAGGGTGTTGGAACATATGGTACATTTCTTATATTATGGAGACAGCCTCCGGTATTAAAACATCCAGTAAAAATAAATACATAATCGAACAAATGAATAAGTCCAGAAGGAAATGAAAAAATAAAACAACACCAAAGGAAAATGATGTCATACACATATCTCATGGGCCACTACAGGATCACATAATCACAGGGGACACTTATATCTACTGAGACCTGTCTTCCATTTTAATGTGAGCCCAGAACAGGTCCCAGGGTGACACCCGTTCCTCCTGATCGCCACTAATTCTACTAACCATACATTTGTAAGATGCTGTTTCCACCACTGACTGCACTAACCCATTCAAGTGTCTTTCAATAACCGAACAGACTGTAACTATTCACACAATAATAACAGTAAATACACACTTAAATATGTTTGGTATTTGAGACCGGTCCCCAACATAACTTTGAGCCAAATGAACTTCTTAAAAAGTGCTAATACCTGGATCCAAAGTGGTCTAATCAAACTGCATAAAGAGGCAAAGTCTCTCTGCTTCCAGTGGAATACCATGGGATCCTATGTTGGAAAAACATGTATGTTAGTCACTTGGGTGGAACAATTTTTTTCATTCCAATTGAATCATATCATGAATTACACGTGTGATGTTTGTCAATTTGGAACATCATTTTGCAAGTCAAGACAGTCACAGTTTGTCATAAAACTGCTGAAGCATAGAACTGTGAAAGTACCTGATTTAACAGACTACACCAGTAGTGTAGGTGATGTCATAGGTTTCTCTCTCGCTGAGGCTATGACGCTGGTGTGTTTTGTTACATACTCACCCGAGCAACAGGTCATGCTTTTACTTTCGCTTTATAGCTGATAGTGAGATCAGGAGTCACTGGGTAAAACACACTGGGTGAGGAGACGCACCACTGAACCACGTCTCTAAGATGAGACACATGGTTCACTGAGTGGTTTCACACAAAACTAAAAAGTTCTATGACAAACCAACGACAAACTGAGACTCTTTAGACTTGAGAAATGATCTGAAAAATGGACAAACATGGTACGTGTAAAGCATGGCACAATTCAGACAGGATCAAAAAATGATCTGCCCCTTGCTGTTGACCACCGAACTTATTTTTTATCAAGACAAGAGGTGCTTCTCAAAGTCAAGGAATGATCCTTAAATGGCTGAATTTCAAGGAGGCTACATCATCAAATCCGGCCTAAGGACAGAATCCTTCCTTCACAGAATCTTCAAGGATGCCTGTACGTATCCTCAGTTGGTTTAAAATACCCATTACTCTTTGCACACGATTTGCTGGAATTAAAGGCGGAGCCTCCTTCATTTCAAGTATAATCCAGAAATAAGTTTTCCCTTAAAGTCACGTGACTCTGAAAATACTGCTACATTTGTTCAAATTGTATAACAGCATTAGAGAATGCCAAAATTATCACAGTGATCTGAAAACCCCTCAGTCTGCTAAGGGTTAATGACGTACACCTGGGGGCACTCGCTAGCCTGTTCCAATGTGTGCTCACCGAATGCTAGGAAGGACTCTTGCCTAGTCTCTGTTGGATCCTTCCTTGGACAGATCAGTCCTACCAAGGAAGGATCCTTGACTTTGAGAGACACCAAAGGTCCCTTTGGGGACAGCGGAAGGAGATGGACTTTGCCTCTCTATTCCCAGATACAGTGCAGGACAGTTCCTATTCACAGAATCCAATGTTGCAGTACATCAAGACTCATTGCAGTGAGTTTTTATGGAGTCTACTGTCTGTCCTGTAGAGAGCTTCTGCATTTAACTTGCAATGAAAATGTCTCAAATGTCTGAATAGGGGATTGTTTTTCTTCAATCGACATAGTTCAGGAAGGCAACGCAGCAGCTGTTGTTTCAACTCACTTTCAGCTGCGCTACCACATAAAGATAAAGCAGCTTTATCATTTTTATGGTCTCGCCTGAAATATTCACACACACACAGTATACAAGACTAAATAACAAAGACAACAACCTTACGCCCTAAATCTTACCCGACTTCCTGTGTGAGATGGCCTTAAGTGTGAATGTGATTGCCAGCATGCTTACTGGAGGATCCTGGGTAATTACACCTCTCACACTTCATCATACCTTGAAACTGGATTAAGTCTCTCACACTCACACATGCACTCTCACAGACACACACAGCACGCTGAGTGAGAAGATTTAGTCCACACACTGATGTCATGGCAGAATACTCACCTGGAGTAAATCTGTAAAAGGATTAAGATTGGGACGGGGAGGCCTCTGTGACGTCCTGTGGCTGTACTATTGTGCTGGCTTGTTCCAACCTTTACTCCAACACAGAGGGAAGGCACGTCCTGCCAGATGCCAAATCTCGTGGCACTGTCGTAAACAGAGTCAGCATGACAGTTTCCTCTAAAGGAGGTCAATGTGTCAAAACCACAGACTGTACAAAAGAAGTGGAGCTGTATAGCCACTGTGACGTAACCCATTGGTTTGTCGAACTACAGTTTATGGTCCTTGCCATCTTGTTTTTTTCAGCAAAAAGCGACCATAGTTGGACGAGTTGGGGAGGATATGTATTTCTACAACTATCTTGATAGACCAGTTGCTGTGGTAGCAACACATCAATCACAAGGAAGTCACACCCTAGAGCAGGGGCGGACTGGCAACAAAAAGCAGCTCTTGAATTTGCTGTCAAGCGAGAATTATTTGTTACACCAAATTAGAACAACAGTTCCGAAAAAGTTTGGACATTGTGTTAAATGAAAACAGAAACAGAATGCAATGAACTGCAAATCCTTCTGACCTATATTTAACTGAATACAGTAAAAAGACAAGATATTTATTGTTCAAACTGAGTTTATTCTTATTTAAAGTAAATGTAAATGTAAACAATTTACTGGCTGCAACACATTTCAAAAAAGTTGGGGCAGAGGCCACAAAAGACCAGGAAATGTGTGGAATGCTTAAAAAACATCTGTTGGAAACATTCAGCTTCTGCGTCCAGCCCCAACAAAACGTAGCAAAAAGTCTATTTAAACAAAAACGGTGGTGCGTCGAACACAATTATGTTACATAGGGCCACAACATTTTAATAAGGAAGGGTTTAATTCCATTCAGTTCAGTTTAAAGGGGCTTTATTGGCATGGTAAACATATGCTTACATTGCCTAATCAAGTGTGACATGACTGGGCATTAAAGGGGCATCCACATGAGGCTAAGCTGTTCACAAGCGGACGGTGCAATGTTCACCACTAAGTAGGGTAGTCCAAGAACATTTCTCAACGCTCAGCTGCAATAATGTAATCCATCTGTAATCCATCATACCATCAAAACATTCAGAGAATCCAGAGAATCTCTGTATGTAAGGGGCAAAGCTAAAAACCAACATTGACTGCCCCCTGACCTCCGACCCCTTAGATGGCGCTGCATTAAAAACCAACAATGATTATAAAAAGGATATTACCAACTGGACTCAGGAACACTTTGGAAAACCAGTGTTGTTATACACAGTTCATCGCTGCATCTTCAAACGCAAGTAAGACTCTACCATGCAAAGTTTAAGGCACAACATGGATCAACAAGAACATCCATATGCTGCCATCCATCCTTTTCAGGTACGTCTCTGCTTATTCCTTATAAGCACCTAATTAAATTTAGCTTAACTTAGCTTAATAGCCATATTTAAAGAATGATTTAAAAATTACGACGCAGTCAACAGTGCTGAAAACACAAAAACTTGATTAGGACGACCAGACTCTATCTAAAGGTGCACGCTATATTCACAATACATATTTAGTTGAAGTACACTAGATTAAGACTGAGTAAATATATGTATTTAACAAATGATTTTTATTGCTGAGCTGGCTAACTTGATCAAATATTATATGCCTTATCAAGGGTACCCAACACAGTGGCTGCGAGCGCTTGGTCACCTGCAGGGAGCCAATGAGTCGCCTGCAGGGCACGTTCTAAAAATAACTGGGGTCAAGCCAACCGTAACTCGCATCTCTGTGGTCAAATCGGCCAACGCTAACTGTAGTGCACCCATATGCATTTTGACAGCCCAGATCGAGCTGAAGAGAAGAGCTGGCGACAGATTTGGCAAAGTTAGCAGCAAGGTAAGTATGTGGCTATGTCCTGTTTCTAAAATGAGGGTGTTAACAAACGGTAGGTTCGAGAAAAAAGGCTAGCCATCACAAGGCTAGCCCAAAGGGAAAATTCTCGACCTTTCTGATGGCCAGTCAGCCTGACCTAAAGCATACATTTTACTCTAAATGGGACCATACTTTACCAAATGAGCATCATGCTGTATTAAAGAAAGCTTAGTGAGATTACTAAAATGTTTACTGAGGTTATACATTTTGGTGAAAACCAAAACCTGATTCAGACACTTTTAATGGATAAATTAAACCAGCAATGTAGCAGGTAAAATATATAAAAAGCAATAAAGAGAGAGAGAGAGAAATGTGTTTCACATTTCAACCCTTTTCCATTACTGCTGATAAAAACCCCCACTTCCATCAAATCTTCTGTATTCATGACATTCCAGAGCAAAGCTCCACCAGAATCCCTGCAAAAGAAGCCAGACACACTGCTGTTGCGTGACAGGAGCCCAGATAAGGCCAGATCTGTGACATGATAACCAAAGACTTGCATAGCTCAGGGATTGTCAGGACATTACGTATGGCTGCAGTGAAGTGGCCTTTCCTTGCCAGCAGGGCTCCCCTTCCTTTAACAACCCTATCTGGAATGTCAGACGACGGTGAAAGAGGAACTATGTCGGGCCTAAAGGTGTGCTCTGGTTTATCATTCAGAGCATCTCTACAGAAGCTGAACAATATTAATCTTCCATTGTGTTTGTGGTTGTTCCACCTGTTCAGATAAGAGTTCTGTTACACCCTGGCAGAAAGGGCAGCATTAATTCTCTAACTATAAAACAAAGTAAAGTTAAAAAAAATCAAGCTGACATGCAGATATAACAGCTTTAACTTGCTCATAATCGAGATATTTGAATTATAGCCAGAAGTAAGACACCCTTCAATCCCTGCAGAGCCTCATTCACCACGCCGAGTCTGAGGAGAGCCTGTACTTTTCCACTCACTGGAGGTACGGGGTTGTGTTCACAAGCAGCAGTGAGATCCTGTGTGGAGTATTCAAGGAATGTCTGGCATCCTGTCTTCTACACTGACTGCACTCTGGGTAGATGATGTCACAGCCAAAGAACATACAGATGAGCAGACATAAATCCCATTAGGGCGCCACAGCTGTGCTCCGCAGCTAAATCCATTAATATTTATTAGAATATTTTTGGTTAATTAAAGAAAAAGGGTTCAAATGGCCAAATAGTTTGGCTGTGATCACACTTATGACGTCTTTCCCGATCCATATAATGCACCGTAATTATATGTCTGGCTTTTATCAGAGGACTGATACGCATCATCAACTGCTCTCACAAAATACCACAGTAGTCAAAGCTAACGTGGAAACAAGTTGAGTCCAGGATCAGTAATCTTGTCCTCTTCAGTGCTTAAGTAATGCAGTAATACTAGAAACAAAAACCCTGCATCACAGATTTGAGGCCCCGGGAAAAAAACAAGCATGGGACACCCTAACTGCAAATCCTGACCCTTTTCCAGTCCACATGGATACAAAGACTTACTTATAAGCCGCAGCAGATCCCACATGACTGAGAAATGATCAGCACTCATATGGTCTTACTAGAGGAACATTGTGTTTTCCTCAGACGAGAGAAGCTACCAAAAGCTTATCATTGATTAGATATATTTTAATTTTCATAGGAGTATTTGTAGATCCATTTTGACTGAAGGGGGTTTATATGATTGATTAAGTAAGAGGAAGGATGTTTGCTGATAAGCTGTCCAGTAAACTGTCCATCTTGGCCATAGAACATGATCTTTCTCTTACTGCAGTGATGATCAAACTTCAACAGAAAACATGTGGGTATTATTAGTTCTGCATATTTCCTGTACATTTACACATCTATATATATTTCACACATTCTCGCACATTGATGGCTTGCATTTATGTCTATAGGGTTTTAAAGGAGCTATATGTAAGAAATCTAAAGCAAATAGTCGTAAAATCCTCCTAATATGTCACAGAGACTAAGGAATAATGTTCATATAACATACTGACCTCACTGACAACAATAGTACGGCCAGAATATTCGCATTTAAAAAAATATTTTACAGTCCGCAAATCATGTTTATGTTTTGAATTTGTGTTTTGGCCTGTTGTGCCACCCACCGCCGTCTACCAGTCACACAGTCAGTAGAGTCTCAGCATCAGTTACAGTTACGACTGAGCTACAGCAGCACGGCAAGCAGCATTAGCAGTGTCCCGGTACATAACATTAGCAGCCGGCTCCTCCTCCGCTGTATCCCGGCAGCAGCGTTAGCAGTGTCCCGGTACATAGCATTAGAAGCCGACTTTTCCTCAGTTGTATCCCGGCAGCAGCGTTAGCAGTGTCCCGGTACATAACATTAGCAGTCTCCTCAGCTGTATCCCGGCAGCAGTGTTAGCAGCAGAGAAGCCAGACTTGCTCGAACGGTCCGCTGGAAAACCGAAGATCAAGGACGCAGCGACACGGCCCTGCCACGGCAGCTGCCCATGGGCAAACAAATCAGTCTCCAGCGTGCCGCTGTCCAGCAACCTCGAATCTGTAGGGGAGGGGGGGGGGGGGGGGCGGACACGACTCGCGGCAGTAATTTGAATTTGAGTGCAGTAACCGTTTTGGCCACATTCTTACATACAGCGCCTTTAAATCATACCTGTAAGTTGTGTTTTGTGACTTCATCTTGTACTTTTACTTTAAAGCATTTGACACATTTGAAAATGTAGAAGATTAATTTTACTGTTGATGTTCAATTTTTTAACCTTTGTATGCTATTACAGTGAAATGTACCAATCTTCACCATAGAGCTATTAAAGAGATATTTTTGGGGGGCTTTTGCAATCCTGAGTTACATTTTGATTGAAGAATATTGACGCCAACATGTCATTCAGCTATTTTGAAACAGTTTCTGGTGATTCTAGGCAAGGTATAAGAGAAAACTTGCTTTGATCGGCCTTGAATCATGCCCAGACAAGACACCTGCAGACAAGTGGCACTAGTTCTCCTGCTTTACATAATACCATAGGCATAGATTACGGGGTATTCTATGTTTAATATTTAAAGTATGTGCGTTTTTGCATTTGTTGGACTTTAATTGTGACAAAATTAGGCATTTACACCATACACTGATGCAGAAAAGACAAAAATTGGTGCATAAAAGCTCACCAGAGTGCAGGAAATTGAGGGTTTGATGCTCAAAATTTTCTGGTGAAGGACTCCTAAACACCCTGTTTCATTTATGTGTCTCCCAACGTTGAAACAAAACCTGTACCCATGTCTAGTACCACTAATTTGGTGCTTAAGTAATTATTAAAGTACATTAACCTGGCTGATAATGACAGCCAAAATGCAAGACCAAACACACGGGCTGGGAGTATCACAATTATAACATTGTTTTTTGACACATTAGTATGAGATTTGTTTATTATTCTCAACTGTTATGACATAGGAAGAGCCAGGCCTGCAGTCTGTAGGGGTCAAATGGTACAAATGACTCCGGCCTGAGGCCTGGGTGGGGAGGAGACGCATGCAAAGCTCTATCTTAATTTTCTTTTCCTCCATTCATTGTTCCTAATGGCTGTCCTGGGTTAAACAGACATAAGTGAGATGTGACTCAGGGGACCAGGGTGTGCTTTGGTTGACACTCTTGGTCTGTGTTTACTTGAGCCCTCTTGAAGGCTGCCAGACACTTTTGTATGTGTGATTCCTTAACTGGTATGATGTAAAACTGGAGACTTGGATTTTTGGTTAGTCGTACAACAAGTCACACATCAGCTCTGAAGTCTGAAGTCTCTGGACTGCTACATACTGTTCCACAAGTGATCTTTTCTCCACACAATAGCTGACAACAGACTCTGAGAAATAAACTAAATCATTCACTAACCTGTTTGTCTTAGATGATTTTAAATAACTTGTTAATTGCTGTAGTGGTGTGTGCAAAAAACACAAAAAATAAGTATGTATTTTTGAATGAAATGTAATTCTGTGTTGTTTTATGCACTGAGCTGATTCTGGAATTTCGTAGTGGTGTTCAGGGAGGCTGCTACAGTTGTGACATCACTCTCAGATGAATGGATCAAATGTGTGTGGCACACATTCAGTAGAGGATTGTACATATGGATGCATCACCAGAGAGCTGAGCAATGTGTTCTTCAATGACCATTGAGTGTGAGCGCCATCTTATGGAAGATAATGTGTGCTACAAATAAAGAAATAGAATCTATAATGTTAATGAATAGACTGCACAGCCTGTAGACACAAATATTTTTGTAGCATTCAGGCTGTTTCACAAGGTAATGCAGCTTGATTACCCAATCAGTTTTTCAAATTGACTTCATCGCCCCATGTGATCAGAGAGCTGAGGTAGTCAAATTTTCAAAGTCTCTGCTGACAGTTAGGAGGTTGTGAAACGATCAGTGTGGGTGTAGGAAAATCAACAGCCTGCAGACAAACGCAGACAAGCAAGTTTTCATGAGCGGGACCGGAGGATGTTAGATTAACCTGACCTTGTGCTCCCTCTGCGAATAGTGTGTTTTCACATCAGCTATTCAAATTTAAACTAAAGTCCAACAAATACCCAGAATCCAATAGTTGAAAAATGCTGAGCTGAGTGGGATAAGCACACAGACAGGCTGCGATGTTATTGGTCACATTTGAGTGATTCTGATTCAAACTGTTGACTTTTAACCAGTGTTGTTAATCAGTAACACTGCTGCCATCGGGACCATTTGAAGAAATGTCATTACATGAGTGATCTTTACTGATCATTAACTGCATTTTAACCGCAACACTGATGTATTAAGTTTGAAATAAGAGATAATAGGTTGAAAATAATTCAGCTTCAAATGCTGATAATGACAGCGTAAGGAAGTTATGGGGCCATTTTTATCGAGGACATGTTGACATGTTAGAGCAGACAAGCAGGTGTGATTAAAACATTGTAGTCCATGTGGGAATTTCCGTTCACACTCATGCTCACACTTTGCCTATATAAAGGGAAAGCACATGAGGCTTAAGTGATAAAGAATTATTTAAAAAGAAAGCACGCACAACATTGGGGGGAATGTAACTAGGTATATTTGCTCAAGTATCCTGCTTTACTTTCAGATGAGCATTTCTATTTTCTGCTACTTTAAACTTCTGCCCAACTCTGTTTTAGGGGGAAAGGTGTTCTGTATCTAACAGAGAGCTATAGAGGGAGGGAGGCTTAGCCATGACTACCTGACCCCCAGATATGTATACATGTACCGTGCTGTGTTGCTATATGTTTTGTATGCCATTTGTCTTAATAAAAAAAAAGAAAGAAAAAGAAAATGTTGGTGACTATCTACATGTAACAGAGTTATATCACTATTGAGAACAGTTACTGAGAAAAAAATGTGATTAAATTGCAGTTACTTAACAAATTGTTAGTGATTACAAAGAGGTTACATCCAAATAATTGTTCAGTACAAACCTCATATGTCGATTATACTATTCTTGCTGTTGTTCTGCATATTTTCATCATGCAGGAAGACGTCTTTTGGCATATTTCCAGACAGCACGCATCAGCAAATCCATTGGGACAAATTTGAGTGCTATATTTAAGCACTTATGTTCTTTTGGGACTTTTCAGCTGTGTTGTCCAGTGTGAAACATCTGTTAGAAAAGTACTTTATAAAAGTCATTAAATGTAATAAGTTACATTACTTTAATGAAGTAATCAAAATAGTTATGTTACTTATTACAATTTTAACAACGTAACTCGTAATCTCTAACCTTCCCAACACTGTATATATATATTAGTGTGTTTATAATCAGTTAAAAATATCTCTGTTTGTAAAGAAGTATTCAAATTTCAAAGAATCATTCTACAAAATATATTAAACAAAAATGGGAGAAATAATCAGACATACCAATAACAGAGGAGGACTGGACAGAGATATGTGAGACACAGGCAACTACTGCAAACTCAAGGTCCCTGAGGGAGTTTTGAGATTCTTTGTCACCCCTACAGGTGACTAACAGCACTGCAATCAGGTCTACAGAGCCAGGGCTTTTGTTGGAGACAATGCAGAACCTCACTGGCCAATTATTATCATGTTTTCTGGGCATGCCCAAAAATACAACCATATTGGCAACAGATTGCAGCTGAGATTCATAAGATAATTGGAGTGGATTTAGTCATCTCATTTGCTACACTATACCCAGGCAAAATACCTGAAACTGTCCCACACAAACATAAATATCCCACTGAGATCCTGTATCTTCATATGAGGACATCATATTTTGGGTTTACTGGACCTTGTACTTCTTTCTACTTAACTTAAACATGTTGTCCTTGTTCATGGACACTTCCTTTTGCCATCTAGTGGTAGTAAAAGCACAATGCACTAATCAATGTAAAAACAAGATGGCAGCCATCTCTGCCAAGTCAGTCTGCAGCCGTTCCCAACACAAAAGTGGACAAGGTCCAAAACCTGATCACATTTAATGGCTGAAATTGTGATTAATAACATATGTAGTTTGAGGTGCCCTACAAACTTTACCAATTTTAGCTGTAACTGTAACAAGCTAAGACGCTGTTAAATAGAAAGTACTAGTTTGAAGACATTGGGAATTTATTATCAGCTCACTGAAGGACTTCATTGTCGTCTTGTTTAGGGACATTGGGACTTTATTATTGTTGGCAGTGTTTAGTTTTTTATACCTATCAGGTCCTACTGATCCCCAAAAGCTAAAAAAAATGCATATCAAACAAAAGTTCAGGTCTCATGAGGATATTAAGACACTTTTGGCAAGTAGCAGTAAAGCCATAACTCGCGAATGGTTGCAAGTCAGTCCTCCAACACTGGCCCAGTGCCTAGGAATTATGAATGAAATACTGTATGGAAAGACCTACTTTTATTTTAAGGCTTGAGCCAGAAAAAAATATAAAAATGTGATACCGTATGCCAGGATGTAAGTGAAAAAAATGTACTGTGATTTCACTTCGTAACACCCATGACCACATGTTCTTTGTTTCTTAAATACAAAAGAATTACAAAAAATATCTCTGTTGTTTAGTACCAGAATGCATGTTAGTAATACATAATAATCCCAACACTGTTGTGACCTGTCTTCATAATGACTACTTTTACTTGTAAAACTCTAAGCAAACCTACATTTTGCTGACTGTGACATGTCAAAATATTCTCTGTTAATTACAGTGTGTGGTTGTTAGTCGACAAAAGAGACAAAATAGGGTACCAGTGCGCTTGAGCTTGTCAACAAAAAGCATTTTAATTTTTGAATTTTATTAGCACACAAGATGTGATTAAACACAAATATATAAAAATAAACATGGCAGGGATTGTGCAGCAGGAGAGGTAAGATGGTGAAAACCTCCCCTCTTGAATTTCAAATCTATTCTATTACAAATAATATCTCCTAAACATAAGAATATAACAGACACAACAATAGAATATAATGATAATAAATGAAACAGACACATGCACATGACACATAAACATATTAGTAAGTAAATTTTGGACATTTCTATTTTAGTCTCAGTCAGAGCTGAATGCGTTACAGGAGCATATAACAGAACCCAAACATCAGTGCTCCCGCTTGGCGCGCTGACCCCTCTCAAGGACAGGAATGTTAACATGCACACCCACACTAGACACTGTGGTGTGGGCTGTAACAAAAGTCACCAGTCTACCCTGCTCATGTCAGGTGTATATCTAACGGTCGGCAGTGTAGATTAACCACACACACACACACACACACACACACACACACACACACACACACACATTTCCTCACGTGCCAACGTCCTTCCCTCTCTGGGTTGGATTTTATTGGACAGAATAAAGAGATAACAAAAGCCACGTGCTCTTGTTTACATATCTTCAAATTTCAGGCGGGCTATGGTCTCGTTAGGAATATAACTGTTCCCTGACTCACACTACAGAGAGACCACCACCAAGAAGAGACCAGATGGCCAGACCTTAACCTTACTTTAGTGGAGTTCACTTACTTATTCTTGAAATAGAGAAGTTGTTGAATGGGAAACAAGATGGGAAACAACCAGTCGTCAAACACCTGCATTCCCTTTGGTGTGTGCAGTTTGCCTCAATCCAACAGAGAAAAGAATCTTCACCACAGCACAGAGGGTAAGCAACACTCTTTACTGACTTCACACCTTTTGTGTTCTGTCTGACTTGACTTGTCTAATGTTTAACTTGAATCTGTTAGATATTATCTAAAAATAACAGAGACATTTCTGGGCTAATCCAAAGGGGCATTTAGTGGCTTTTGTACCCTTAAACAAGCTATCAGAGGGATACTGAATCATTTATTGCATCATACATACTCTAACCCTAAATATAAGACAATGAATGACATTATTATAATAATTTCCAGACCTTTTACTAAGTGTAGGCTTTATTTTAATACTTTCTGTTTGTAAAAAAAAGAAAAAAGGCAAGACTGATTTTTTTTAATCTCTAATATGTCACACATTGCTGCTACTATCACATTATACCATTAGTGCAGCTGCTGACAAAATTTATTGCTCAAATATCTGATCCTGAGCCAGTGCGTGAGCTGTTTTTACCACATCTCTCATTAATTAAACTTTATTTGTTGTTATAGACAGACAGGAAATGCCTGTCGCTCAGTCACCGCTGTACTGAGCCCTGAGAGGCTGAGAGAAGTTCACAGGGGCCTCAGCTCGGGTGATGTCATTGCTTTCCCATACCCCTGCTGGGTGATGGGAAAAAAAAGACAAAATGATTGTGAGAATAGAAAAGGAAGTCACTGGAGAAGAACCAATGTGATCCAGAGGAAAGGAAAACAAACAGTTTCAGTACCTTTTCAAACCTTTGGACGGCCCCTTACTATCTGTTTCCTCCTTGTTGCTCTATTTATTCCTGCCTCTGGTCAATCCACATTGTTGTCCTTGTTCAGATATAGTTTGTGGTACTCTTTTTTTCTGATGTTATAAATCACTAATTAAGAAATCAATACAGGAAGTGGTGGAGGGGGTGGTGCAGATAATGAGACAATGGGCTCCTGGGCACAGATATGCTAAAGGCCCCTCCTCCTCTCCTACATAGGCGCAAAACATATAGACTTTGTGGTAGATATGCATCTTTTTGTGGTTTTGTGTCTCTTTGTAATAACTGTGTCTCTTTGTGGATGCTCTGTCCCTTATGTAGTTATTTTGTGTATCTTTGAAGTTCCTTTCCATCTCTTAGTGGTCTTTTTGTGGTCAGTTTGATTCTCTTCCTGGTCAGCACATGTTGATTTGAGTGACACTGTGCAGGTAAAGGCCAGGGGTGGCCCTGACACTTTGGTCTCCTCTGCTTGTGCCCGGTAGGTCTGTTCAAGGAATCCATATATGGATTTTTGTTTGAATGCTCTATTGTTTTTACTGTAAACTACAAAGGGACAAAAAAAATACTACAAAGCGACACAAAATGACCAAAACGATACAAAATTACCCCAAAAGATTTAAACTTACCTCAAAGAGACACAAAATACACATAACAACCACAAAATGACTACAAACAGACAATAAACGACTAAAAGAGACACAAAATTATCTCAAAGAGACACAAAACAACCACAAGGAGACGCAAAATAAACACAAGGAGACACAAAACAAACACAAGGAGACACAAAATGACTACAAAGCAACATAAAATGACCAAAAGAGACACAAAATTATCTCAAAGAGCCACAAAATGACTATTAAAGGACACAAAACAACCACAAAAAGACACAGAATGTCTATAACAAGACACAAAACAACCACAAGGAGACACAAAATGACTACAAGGTGACACAAAAGAAACACAAAATTATTTCAAAGAGCTACAAAATGTCTATAAAAAGACACTAAACAACCACAAGGAGACACAAAATGACTACAAAGTGACACAAAATGATCAAACAAGACACAAAATTATCTCAAAGATCCACAAAATGACTATAAAAGGACACAAAACAACCACAAGGAGACACAAAATGACTATAAATAAACACAAAATAACCACAAGGAGACACAAAATGACTACAAAGTGACACAAAATGATCAAATGAGGCACAAAATTATCTCAAAGAGCCACAAAATGTCTATAAAAGGACAAAACAACCACAAGGAGACCGAAAATAACTACAAAGTGACACAAAACAACTGAAAAAGACACTAAATTATCTCAAAGACACACAAAACCACAAAAAGATTCATTATGACCACAAAGAGAAACAAAGACACCACAAAGTCAATTCCTCTGAGTGTATCAAATGTATGTAGACTGACATGTTGCGAGTCATTGTTTTCATACATACCAATATGCGTCACTAGGTGGCGCCACCATATTACACTGATGTCCCAAAGGGGGGGAGGGCCATTGGAGAGCTCAGCACTTGATGATCTGACTTTGGCAAGAAAAGGGATGAGTTCATTGGATTATTGTAGCCAAGCTAAGCTACATCTTTCATCATTTTGTTCCACTGTATTAGATCACTGCATAAAACAGTAAACATTGTGTCTATTCAAACATCCAGTGGGCAAATGTAAACTCACATGGTGTGAGGCAACAGAGCTATAAGACATGTTTACGCTGTGGTTTAGTGGAAGCGGTTGCTCATGCCTTGTTGCCTCCAGGAGCAGGTGTGGTTGTGTACTGTCTGCTTAGATCTGTTCCTATGTTTAAAGCTACAGCAGGGTCTGTCTTTGAGGAGGACTAGTTATTACTGTATACGTTAGAGCCCTCAGCTCTTCAACATGATGTCAGCAGACGACCTGATACCATCTGATAGAATGAGTGTGAGTAAGGAGGATTAGAGCGGAGAGAAGAGTTAGCAGAGTATAGAATTACAGGTCAGACTTTATCTTTCACACAAGGATCCATTATCATGACTGCTTCATCATGCTGTTTGCAGATTACATCTATGCTCAGTTATCTACAGCTGTATGCTGCGTAAAGTCTCTATTACACACATCTGTATGCCTGGAAAGTAACAACAAAAAGAAAGTGTCCTGTGTGTGCGACCTCGGCCATTTCTCTCACATGTGATGAAGCTCTTGGGTGGCATAAGGGGAGGCAGTTAAACATTCAGCACCATCTTAATTATTCAGGACTGCTTGACGGCGTGCATGTGTGTGTAAGTGTGTGAGAGTTTTTGTGGGTCTGTGAAAGAGAGAGGAAGAGACAAAAGAGAAAGAAAATGAGACATCATTATATCGGTAACATTCAATGGACATATATCACCTATTAATTATTTGTACCGATGGGGAATCTGTCTGTTGAATCAAAGGTCATGGCAGTCGATCAGTATGACATCTAAATACCCCAAACCCAAAGACTTTCAGATTACAGTGACATAAGATTGTTTTCTGACTATTGATTTCAGCCCTTATTATCATAGTCTACCCAAACCCACTCCTATATTCGGCATTGCTGACAATGCACTGCACGAAAATCACCCTCCATCTTCCATTAGCTGTGGAGAATAGCAGTTTAGAGTCACTCATCTGATCCGACCTGATCTGTTTGCAGCTTAAAGGCTGGCGGCCGACCCCATGTCTCCCTTATTGCGTTCTCATCTCCCTCCTCTGAAGTTGTGCTCCTCGTCTTGTCTCCCCACTTCCAAACAGGGGAGAGGGTTTTGGCGTCCCTAAAACTGTAAGCCGGATGCTCCCTATAAAACTTGGCCTAATGCGTGGAAGCATCTGAAAATGCTATTATAGAGACAGAAGAACAATTGCTGACAAACGCATCTTGTCAAAATCGTCTCTTTGACCTGTCCACTACTTAACCCTGGTAGAGTTCCCAAGGGTTAGTATTATCTTCACTAATTTTAACAGTCATTAAAACTGTGTTTGATTACTGTGCTTCAGAAACTCACAGATAATACTGTCCAGCATCGACCAAGATGTGGGCTCAGCATGCAACCTGATTTTCCCTTGTTTACAGAGTGGGCGTGCAGCAGGCAAACCCAATGATGCTACTGGTCCCTTGTCCTCATCTACAGAGGAACAGAACACTTGAGAAAGCATTTCAAAAACAGCGTATCTTTACTGTTATTCAATGCCCATTTGATATGGTTGTTATATTTGTATATATGGTATTGGCTAATTTTAAGAAAGAGCATATAGTGTTGCTAATTGTATTTCTGGTGAAATGATCTCAGTGTGCACTTTTTCAGCACATTCACAATACAGTGATAATTCTGGTCACTGATATAAAATTTTCATACCGCTTCATCACTAATTCAAATGCAAAGACAAGACGAAGCTGGAGGCCGCTAGAGATGACAACGTACGTGCAGCATTTTTGCCTCTGTATTGCGTCTTCTTGTAAATAATCCTCCAGGATATTAGATACACTTTAGGAAAGGAAGTTCTCATATTTACAAGTTCCCAAAATAGCCCCGTCACCCAGCACTCTCAGTATATCAGTGTCCTGCCCAAAGCGGGGGCCCCGCAGAAGTTTCCCACACGTGTCACAGGCCAATGTCATGACAAGAGAGCGAGGGAGAGAGGAGGAAGAGGGCCAGGGACTGGGAAGGAGGCGAGATTAGCTTTAAGGAGAGGGAAAGAAAATAATGAGTAAGATAAATATAAGCTCATGTTAGAAGGAGACAGGGGTGAAGACAAAGGGCGTGGATGGTGGTTGACTTCAGCGGAGGGACGTGGAGAGCAGGAAAGGGGGCACAGATGGGCGGAAGCACTCAGCAGTGTAAAAGTGCTAAAGGTGAACTGAGTGTCTGTGAAATTGACCCCCATGTTTCCCCTCCTCATATCAAGCGCGAGGGTTATGTAACGGGGTGTTTATGGCCCCCACAGCTTTGTCTTTCATCTCGCTGATGACGGATTTCTGAGCTGTAATCCCTACCTGTTGCTCTGCCCAGTTGTTTACCTGTTTGAACATATTAGCTGCATACTGTACATTGTAACATCTCAAATGTGTCCTGGACATGAGATCAGCTTACAGAGCTCCTATTGGTTCACCGCCCTTACGTGACAGTTGTCTTTGATGTCTGGTATGCAGTCCGTCTAAGGAGCAGGTCTCCAGATAGCAGCTAGTGTCCAATCCAACACATTGGTACATTCTGACAGCACAGGAATTATCAGTTATATGTGATGTCACTTACTGGCAAACCCTTCGTCTCAGGCCTTAGATTAAAGTCTCCCTCCACTCAAAAATGTGTTGAGTGAGTATTGTTACTTCACGTAGTTATTTGACCCATGCTGTGAAGAATGATGTATGAGCAGAGTTTGACAATAGACGCCGGTTTTCACATTCAACTGCTGAAATGGGAAAGTTCGCTTTGATGACGCATATGGTGACAAGTGGCAATTGCAGTGCGTTTGTTGGCACACTGAGGTTGAAACCAGGTTGACATTGATATGAAGATGGACCCACAATCCTGGGTTTAAGTACGCTTGCAAGAAAATATCACAGGCGGGTCAAAAAAGCCCAAGTACGTTATCAATAACTTACAGAAACATTATGTGCAATAGTCCACCTTCCATCTTCCCATCTTCTTGTCACTGTCTTTCTCTCAAACACACTCACGCTGTAGCACTCTGTCCTCGTCTCTGTTCTCAGTCTTGTCAATTGTGTCACTATAATCCATAAGCCGGTGGTTTGAGTGGTTGATTGATGCATATTCTTGTGGGTTGGGCGATGCAGATTGGCTCATATAAGATTCATATCAGTTCATCTGATGAGCCTGTCAGCTGGTGAGATCAAAGGGTTACCACAGCACAGACAGTGTGTGCATGTATGTATGTCTCAGTGTGTGAGAGTGGATTATTAATGACAGTGCGCTGCTTATGATTTTTCCCAGGAATGTCGACAGACAGCCACTTCAAATATTGCATTCGCTTTCATTAGTGGGCGATAGTAGGGCTGGGCAATGAATTGATATTATACTGATATTATGATTTCAGACTAGATATTGTCTTGATTTTTGATTTTGTAAGTGGTGTCTTTTATTGGTTTTAAAGGCATTGTAGTGAAGTGATGTCATTTTCTGAACTTACCAGACTGACTATTTGCCTTTACCCACTTATAGTCATTTTTTCCACAATACTGATGATAGTTAATCAAAAATCTCATCTTCACAATCTTCACAAGTGTCCTAGAGTCAACCCTACAGTATTGTGGCAATATCAATATATTTGGTCTAAAACAGGGGTAGGAAACCTGTGTCTCCAGAGCCACATGCAGCTCCTTAGAACAGTTTTATGTTCATATACCATTGTTGTAGGTCTAAAGTGATTCTCACATTCCTCAGTTGTACAAATGTGTAGCCTATACACCAAAATAAAAAAAATGTCTTAACATTTCATCAGCTGAAATGTGCATCATATGTCTACTGACTGGCACCTTTTCCTCTAAATTTTGCCAAACCTCAATAGCGGTAGCCAGTCTTGAATCTCCCTAGTTAATCTAGCTATGAATTCCATATCCAAAAAAGGCAAAGTCTCACAGGAAAATACAGAATTTAATAGTGCACGGACATATTCATTTACTTTCACCACCACTGCAGAGCAGACACCTTGTGGTAAACATAATAAATGTTCATCATCATAAGTAATGTTGATAGGATAATTTAGACATAACAGACTGTGTTTCCTTCATTATAAGGCTCAAATATGTTTTGTTTTATTATGACAGATTTTTAGTAATTTATCTATTTTGGTCAAACATGGCTCTTTTGATAGTAAAGGTTGTCGAACCCTGGTCTAAATATCACTAATTCATGAGCTTATATTTAGCTTACTCATCTTACCCAGCCCTAGGCCATGGGCTCAGTCACCATTGTGTTAAGTCATTCGGCAATAGATGGTGACTTGATCTTGAAAAAATGTTTGCATATTCACAGAGTAGATGGCAAGGGAGTTTATGCAATTTCAAACAGGGTAAATAAACTTTTTATTTGGAAAAACCATATCAGACACAATTCTTTTCCCAATAACGTGTCCTAAAACATGTCTCCATAAAGACATTAAACACAAACATTCACAACATAGTGCTGGAAGCCACAAGTTACATTTTTTGGTTGGTTAAGAGTTGTTTGTTTATCCAAAAAAGGAGAAGAAGACAAAAGAAACAATTTTTGCAGTTTTCCAGTGAACTGATATCTTCCTCCCATTATTGTCCAGACTGAACAAGTTTCCGCCTTTACATATTTGGGCATCTGTGTGGACGCAGTTTTATCCTGTAGCGCAGATATGAATTATATTTGTAGCAAGGTACAACAACACATTTCTTTCTTAGATGACTGGGGTCATTTGGAGCAAACAAACAGATCCTGTTACTGCTTTTCCTGTCGATGATACGGAGTGTTAGGCAGTATGTTGTCTCTCTGTTCAGCTTAAAGCTAGACAGGCTAGACTGCTGCGTATCTGCTCAGAGACTGTGGGTCAGAGGTTTGAGTTTAAGCCCTGTATACTAACAGAGTGTTGTCTCTGGCAGTTAATATTAATCCCTCTCATGTGTTATTTGAAGAATATCAGCTTTTGCCATCACACAGAGGATTTTGAGTCCCACAGGCTCCATTGAACTTTTTTGCTCCTAGATCAAGATCAAGGCCCAATCCCAATACCCCCCCTTGTCCACTACCCCTTAGCCCTCAAAATGAAGCAATAGGGGTAGGAGATGAAATCTTTTCCCTAGGAATTGGGACACCACTCACTACGTCACCACGTTGGTTGCGTTCACACATACATAACTATTTCAAACAGGAAGCCGCGAGCCATCTACATTTACAACCGGCATCTACAATGGAGCCACTATTATGCTTCCTACTAACGTACCATTAGAGTAATAAGATATGTACGACAGGGGACTTCTGCTAGCTAGCTAGCTAGCTAACCAGCTAACATTATGAGGCAACATAGTTATACTAGCTGGCGTGTTATCATAATGTGGAGAATCCGACAATTTTGCAGAACAGGACAGATGACAGATGCCAGCTAGGGGTCCATGTCATTGGTCTGACAGCCCATTGGTCCAGCATCCCATTAGTCCGACGATCCGCGGTGCTGAACGGCTCCCGGCAGGCGTATTTCTACTTTGATGGTGCGCCGCAACCGGCTCTGGGTCAGCTGGGAAAGGCTTGAGGTGAAGCAGGCTCACAGCTTATGTGTTTGTCACTTTCTTTATCATTCTAACCCCCTAACCCTAACCCTAACCACACCATGATCTTTTCCTAACCCTAACCCTAACCAAGTGGTTTTTGTGCCTAAACCTAACCAGACTAACCACAGGGCATCATGATGATTTCAGAACGGACTTCGGAACAATGGGTTTAATATGGTCAGAACAATGGGATGTCGGACCAATGGGCAGTTCCCGCTAGCTAGCTAGCTAACAAAGAACCTGACTATGGTAACGTTAGCTAGCTGGCTAGCTTTCTGTCAACTCCAATCTAGACATCGTGAATAGCATTAAAAATTGTTATACCGTTCTCTACACAAATACACAGTTATTTGAAAACATTTTTACAAAAGTTCCATGTTTATTTGCGAAATTCTACATACCTGTATGAACTTTTTTCCCTTTCTCTTGCTCGGTGGAAGCCATGGCGACATCTACCACTCGCTGGCAAGTCAGTATCTGAAATCCCTCGCTCCAAAGGGCTAGTTTCATACCCACTACCCCTCGTTATGCCCCCTACCCCTACACGCAAAAAGGAATTGAGACATCCCTACCTCTGGTGGGAACACACAAATCTAGGGGTAGGGCCAAGGGGGGGTATTGGGACAGGCCCCAAGTATAGCTTCTAGGTAGCCCCAGTGTACCTGAGTGGAACACTGAGTGTAAAAGGAATGATTGATATGTTGCACTACATCCACCTTTTGTAACTTCTAGTGTGATTTGTAGTGTTTTTAGTTTAATGATTTGTATTTATGTGTATTTATGTTAAATAGTTGACCTCTTGGGACGCAAGACCAATTTCAGATTTAATCAGTTTAATCTCTTTCTCTGACTGCTTTTATTCCAAAGTTCAGTTTACCTTGAATGAGTCAGAGCAGCACAGGTTTATCATCAAAAACAAAAATTTAGAAATTCTCAAAAATACTATTTAATTTCCCTTTACAGCTAATAAAATATACAGTTATGTTCGTGTTAATGTGCGCTACAACTGAACTGGGTCAGCCAAAACAAGCATATCTGAATCACAGGAAAACAGAGGGAGAGTGGTCCTTTGCTGCTGATCTGTCTCTGCTTCCTGGTTCAGCTGCAGCCGCGGGGCCACAAATCCATCATGAGGAAGAGCTGTCTCTCCCTGTGCTCTTATCTTCTTATTCATAGTCTGGAAATCTAATGATAAGACGGGAACACGGCTAATAATCTCCCTCTGTCCCCTCGTTTTCTGAAAATTTCCTCTATTTGAACATCAATCTTTCCATCAGTGGCAGTAATAGTCATAAGATCAGGAAGCAAACAGACCACTTTTATTTGACCTGAATCTTGGGGATGGAGGAAAGAAATGAACATGATCTAGTTTCATTTGCAAAATTTAATAGACTCATACAGATGTGTCGCGTGTACATCTCACTCCCGTGCTGTCAGAATGTGTGACAGTGATCAGCGATCCTGAAGTGATACCTCAGATGGCAGGAAAGAAGAAAGCCGGCATGTGCTCAGTGAAGGGCATCCGTCCAGAACAGAGTGATGCAGCTAGCAGATGAGTCGGTACACACCTCAGTTTCAAGCTGCTCCATGGGAACTGGGGATGGATGGCAGCTGTTTCCCTGGAGACCTGGGACAAACAGGACCTGCTCTCTAATTACCTACGCCCACCTCGGTCAACAGTGAGGCAGGGAGCACACCTCAGCTCGAGACCCTTAGCACAGAAACAACTAATGTCTCCTTGAGTTTAAGCTGCTACTTTTGTTCTGAAATAGCTGTAGGAGAAAGATGAGTAATGGCAGCTAAGGACATGAAGGCTGGACAGGAAACGACACAGGCACTTGGGATACAATGCTGGCAGGACTATAGAGCAAAGCTGACAGGTAAATTTGAAAAATGTTTAAAAATAAGTGCTTAAATTGCTCTCTTGCTGCAGACAGGAGGTAGCAGGACTGTTTGTCCCCTTCCCTGCGTGATAGATCTCAGGTTTGCAACAAAAACTAGCAAATCCTGAACATGTGAGTGACACTATGTCAGCTAATTAAACCCCAGCGTGGCTTCCCCTGTTCAAGTCAAAGGACATGATTGTTGGCATGCTACATGAAGCGAGACAACGCTGTCCGCCCTCATTAAAGCCGATGCAAAGAGAGTTGAAGGCCTTGAAATCGCCCTTGACACCAAAAGAACAGCACGTTATTAAGGGACCTAGCCAGTGCACTGCTGCTAGTGGCTTAAATGTCTTTTATGACAGTTGACTCATGCACCCAGAGCTCTGGAAAGAGAGGCTTGACTTGTGTCCCCCTAGAGTGTCAATTATATGTCCTTCATAATGATGCACAGTGCAGAGGAGAACAAAAATTACTTTGTGCTTCAGCCTCTGTTTTAGTTTGCTCATTTGTTTTTGATCTGCTGAGTCTGTTTTTTGGAGGCGAGCCACGGTTAGAGTGCAGACACTGTGACGGTATCATGAAAATAATAAGCATCTATCATCAGCTGCATATATGGTGAAACCAAAGGGAGCTATATTATTTTGATAACACAGAACGCTCAGACACCAGTAAATTCGTGCATTGACAAGAGCAACAAAATTACTTCCATGACCTTTGACATGTGCAGACCAGGACTGTTTGTCCAGTCTGATTTTTCTGCCTTCTATGGGAAATTTGGAGCTGGACAGCCTCATAATCTCCAGGGAGGGGCAGAAAGGGGGCAACTGGTAGAAAAACATTCAACAGGAAAGCTGGGGTAGCAGAAGGTTACCCTATATACAGCAAAGGTCTGTCTTACTGTTTCTGGCCACCAACTGCAGAGGAATGGAAAGAGGTTTGGAAGGAAATATGCTATTATGTAACGCAGTACCTGGAGCTCTCTGCTATCCCTATATGCCCTTTCCTTTGGGACTGTGAGACAAAACGGGCACACACTAATGGTCAGTATATAATATGACAGCTGCTGGCTGTTGTTCTTGAACTTCTTTCACTTCCTGGAAACACTGGAATCTTTTTTCGAACCGAGAGTTTGCCCAAGCTTGTTGTCGAAAGTGGGCTTAGATGTCTTTCTTAGCGGACTGAGTGACTGCGCTGGGTAATAATAGCAGAAGTATTTCGTGTCATAACCCCTGTGCCTTCAGTGGGTCGCTGAACCCTTCACGGCCAAGGTCTACGTTACCATGGGAGCCAGCTGTGTGTAAACATTTTGTTACCTCTAGCAACATGTACTCAAATCTGTTAATATTTGATATGTTGGAAACATACCGAATTAGGCTTTACATCTTATTATAACATCATGTATATATTTTTTATTTGTAAAAATATTCCATGATGCAATTTGAGGTTTATGAGGAAATGGCTTTCTTAACAAAAAATGATTGTGTATGTTGGTTGAGTGTTTACTGGCTTTTAATTGCTTCTGTGTGTCTGGCGGTGTGGGTATTTTTAAAAAACACTTTTCGCCCTCACACTTTTATGCAGCTCACAGTACAGTAAAAACCCAGTTCCACTTTTCAGGAACATTATCTAATAAACTGCTGCCTTAGCTCTGGTGAGAAATAATATAACATGATCAACACATGAAAAGAAACTGATTAAAATGTTCAAATGGTTGTAGCTGAAAAGCCCCAAACTGAGCTACTCAGTGGTCCCCCAAAACCACTCTCGTTTCGCTAATGAGATTTTGGATTCCTTTCTTCCGAATATTTGAAAGTGACGCAATTTAGAGGTTAGAATTTGGGACCCTGAAGGCAAATTCTGACAAGCCTTAAAATGCCTGGGAAGCAATTTCCTTTTGAACTGTGTCATAAATTCTAATGATGTTAACAGGTTTAATTTGGATCCTCTTAACTATAGGTTTGTTGTTTAATACATACACCACAAGAATTCACTGCTTCCCCCCCCCCTCGTGCGCCCGACAGGGTTAATGCGAATATGGCAATTATGACTTTTTTTTACAACTGCGGTGCAGCAGTGAAACGCTGTGGGTCAACAACATCCATCCCTTTTTAAAATATTATCCCACAAAAGCACACATTTATATAGTTATGCACACACCAACATGAAACTCCTGCCATATTTACACACACCGCTCTTTATTTAGTGTTATATACCTCTCCTCTTTACAGGGCTTGCTTTTAGTTTTATCTGTTTTTGAAGAATGATTAAAAATATATAGCTTTACCCTGTAAATTTTAATGCTCGACCAGAATGTCTATTTCTGGAGCATGCCTGACAGGCCAACGTGAGCGAGCCTGCTGCTGTTTGTGTGGAGTCATGTTAAAAATGACAAAGACCTTGACATAGACACCCGTAAGACCTTCCTGTTCCTCTTTGGCCAGAGACCGGGCACCACTCAGAGCTATGATTAACCCTCTGACAACTGTATAATTCCATGAATTTTCCACTGCATCAAGCATGCTACTGTTCAGTCACTGCAGAAAAAGATGAAAGACAATGGAACAAATGAAGGTTGAATTCTTGCGTTTGTCCCTTTGGATCACAGTTATGATTGATTGCTCCATCTCGTTAAACAACAGAAAGAATTAGGGACATTATGGATTGTGCATGAGGGAATACCTTCTGTTTGCAATAGACTTAAGCCGCGCTTGTATCTGAAGCTACTGTGCAAGAGGCTGGAAGAAGCTGGCTATGTTGTTCTGGGCCAAGAGCATTTCCTGCATCTCCTTCGGTGGCGCATCCGCTCCTCATCCCAGAGAACACCGAGACAATAGAACAGATGGAGGAAGAACACTGTCCGTGCATCTGGTTAAATGCATTGAAAGGCCATTTTTAGCATGTCTCCCACTGACAGAGAGGCCTAAAACAACATTTTAGTGGAGCCGTGCCACTATTTCATGTTCTACCAGAGAAAACGGAAAACATAGTTCTTTATAGCAAAGTGCAACATTGATTAACTGACATTTCAGTGCACTTTGAAATGCTTCATAACAGCTGAAAAGACGTTCAGATGAAACATTCTTTCAATGCCACCCCCCAGTTTCCACTGTGTTAGCAGCGGGGTCATTTAATGTCAGGAGCTGACATGTTACGCAATGTCGTGATTTAGGTTTGTCCAATGGAAAATGAATCAGGAAATTCCTCATACAACACTCAATATCCCTGTCCATTATCGTTAGCATTATTAACAACCTGCCCACCAACAGGAAGATGTAAATCAGAACTCATAAAACAAAATATTAATAAAAGCAAACAGAACTTATCCTGACTCCTTGACACAGACAATATCTGTGATCTTCACTTGTGCTTTTTAGGTGTTAGTGGGAAATAATGATACAGAAAGTTGAAGCAAGAAAGTTCATCATTGACTTTGGAAATGATCCTTTGAGAGGAAAAAAAAACCCCTTTCACTTTCTAGCATCTAAACCGCATGTCATGGTCTTCCTCAGTGCATCAGTTTGCTCTGTTGTACTCAGCAGCTGAGCTACTGTTTCCCCATGACAACTGAACAAACTCCATCTACTGAGGAAGACCATGAGATGTGACTGAAAGCAAAAGAGAAAGCTAGTATGTGGACCTTGAGTTAAGTTTTTTGTTTTCGATGTTTCTTTCTCATTTTATCCTATGGTAGCATGATAATATACTGTGTAATGTTCCCAGTTAAGATGGAGAAGAGGCATTTATGTATACTGTTAAGAGACAAAGATTACTTATTTATCAGCAGTTTTCTGCTTGCTGAGCGTAGTCAGTACTATTTTTGAGTATCTACATTGTTGTGGGGAGACACACAGTAGGTGTGATATCACCATGAAATATTGATTTATCTGATTTTATTAGGATCCCAATTAGGTGATGCACAACATCAGCTCCTCTTCCTGGGGTCCACACAGACAGTCAAAACACTTACAGACAAAACAACCACGTGATATTAAAATCAGAAAAGTACCGCTTCAGTTGCCTATGTGCATGAAGACAATTATTTATTGCATCGCAACAAATTTTATGTTTAAATATGCAAATGAGGCACTATCTAATTAAAGGTATATTATGCAGGATTGGCGATTAATTCTCATTTGGTGTTTTGCATATACTTAATATATTTGCTTTCTTTTCAGCGCTGTGTCTCTTGGATGCCTGCTGCTTATGGTCTGGCACCTGGTCACTAACTTGAAATCCTGACCTCACTAGAGTGCTGTGTGTGCAGCACACAGTGCACCCATAAATGTCCCAAACACAGAAAATAAGATGAAAATAAGAAAATACAGGCAGAAAAATACGCCGCCACACACTTTCAGTGGATAATAAGTGATGACTGAGAGGGATTAAAACTATTTTTCCAGAAAATCCTGCATAGTATGCCTTTAAATATGCTCATATTTGCACAGATATCCAGAACAGAAATCTGGACATTGGATAAAGCCAGGTTCAGACTTCTGGTTTCATTTTGTTGGTATATTAGAGTCAAAGGTTTTTACAGAGGGAAATCTCTTTAGAATATACTGTCAACAGGAATAAAAAAATGAATAAATAAATAAAAATGAAATAATGCTCAAAATAATAATAAAAATATTTTCACCATGTTTTTAGAATTTTTTTTAATATAAATCAGGCTATGAATGATATTTAAACAAACCCCTCAATTAACCTTCAGAATATAAACATATGTAGATCCATGTAAAAACCTACATACAAACTGGAGAGTACGGTGTATGTAAGTGCTGCTGAAGTGAAGAATTTTGGCTCAAATTATTATATGTATTGAAAAATCCACACATTTTTACACCAAAAATAAGACACTACAGATAAATGGGCTAAAAATATGGACTAACAGATATCACCATGAAACTTCCCCAGGTGATTATTTATGTTAAGACAGTTTTCTATTGTATTACAAGTTTTCTGAAATGTTACGTCTAAATATGCAAAAGAGGCATCAAATTAAATGTGTGCGTTTTGCATACATTTCCAAAACAGATATCTGAAGGAAAATAAAGACCTTGATGTGCTTTTTTGGATTTAGTCTGAAAGAAGACATGTTATGGAGGCAAAATAGCCCCAAATCTCAAAATTGAGCAGTCAATTAAAAAATAAAAACCTTTGTTTTGTGCTTACATAGTTTTTCCTGCCCTGAAAAAAAAAGTAATAATTAATTATGGAGTAAACGTAAAAGGCTCTTCACCAACTGTCAATTTACTGCATTACTGTGCAGTGCTCACACCAGCATCAGTGCTTTGTTTCCCCATGCCAGTGATTCACTTCATGGTGGTGTTTTTAATTTACTGAAATCTGAAATTGCAGAAGTGAAACCAAGCATGCATGCATTTTGTCAGCTTAAGACTGCCACAGCATTCAGTCTCATGATCTGAGGATTTTGGAAATTAGAACAATCTGTGAGGGCACCGAGCACATGGCAAGAACTCCCTCTAAAATGGCTCCAATTAAAGGCAAATGCTGCACTGTTGCTTTGATAAAAAAAAAAAAAAAAACCTTTTCAACTCAGTATGTCTCATCATCTGTGTGAGGGAATTTTTACTGATACAACGGCTTTGGCATTAGCTGAACTCTTACTGTGTTTTTGAAAAGCAGGTGCTTGATTCCAATGGCCTGTTAAGAGTCAACCTAATGAAAAGACAGGAGCACGTTATTGGAAACACATGTGAATGCACTGTAGTAGAAAACAGCGCTCAAACAAAAAGAGGTGACCAGAAAAACATTGTTGTATGAATGTGGCTCATTGTGCTGGCCCATGTGTGTTTGATGGAGATGGTTATGTTCACATTGAAGGTGGGTATGACTCACTTCATCCATTAGATCAGTGGCTGGGGTTTGGACAGCAGCCCTCCCCTGATACTGAGACCACCGCGTACAAACCTTCCCAAACGGCCATCTGCTCAGCATTTCAACGCTGCTTTTGAATCTTTAAAGAGAATTAAAATACTGCAAATGTAACATTTTGCTGTCCAAGGACCAGTCACTGCGCCGCTCTGCATGGCAGCAGTCACACTGCTGTGGGCCAAGTTTCCTTGAGCAAACGAGGCATGTCTGCCCTCCTTCTCTGGAAATAACTTTATTCACTGTGGGGGCCCTCGTGAGATCGCTGCATCACAGATGCTTGATACCCAAAAGGGGGACAGTATGCATTATGGTTCATTTCAGAGCAAAGCATTCCTGTTTGCATCCAGTACAATAAAAATAGACGCAGCTTTCTTACAGTGTGTTGTACTGTATGTCCTTCACCTAGTTTTGTTGGCAGAAATCACAACTCTGGACTAATCATTTTCACACTAACTAATCACGCCGAAGCTTCAAAGCTTGCCAGGATGTATGGCTCTACTACTGCAGTATGTCTTAATTCTGTTTCTACATGGGTGGTGAAACCAACAGGGGTCCTTTCTCAGTTGGTCTCCAAGCGTCTTTGCTTCTGTCATGTTGTCAGAGCAATCAGGCTGACATATCTGTGTTAACAGTGTCCAGGGGTCAGGGCTGAGGGTGATGCCGGGGTGTAACTTTGGCTTTGGCTGAGTAGGAAGAAGATCACGGACATGCTGTCTAAAATAAAGTGTTGTTTTTTTACATTCCACTGTCCACAGACTTTCTGACTGTACTGAGATCTTACTACATATCAGAGTGGTATATACAGGGTATCAAGGATGCATGCTTTTCATAGTTCGTCTTTGAGCGTGCAATGTTTAGGGCTGGGAAATATATCAATATTATATTGATACTGTGATAAAAGACTAGATATTTTCTTCCTATATCTTAAAGGTAGGGTCTGGAGGATTTTCCAGTTGCTGTTTGTAAACACACATTCAAATTTGGCCCCTCCTATCAGGCTCAGCTGCGCGCTGCCCCTACCCCTTCCGGCAGTTGGGTGTTACACAAAATGATTCAAAGCTCAATCCTCACACTACATCAAGCCATATATTAGCTAAACGTAAAATTATTTGCATCGGTTGATAGTCGGAATTAGCCTCCACAACAAATTACGTAGGAATTACAGTTGTTGTAATGGAAAAGTTGATAAATTAGCAAACTAGCACAAGCTAACCGGCCTGTATTTGGGATTTACCTGTCCAACAGAAAGCAGGCCAACTCCGCATCGCTGTACATCCCGAGCCTCTCCTTCAATGTTTGAAAGCGGGTGAAAGCCACCCCGATATTCACACGAGTTTTGGCCCGTGCTTTATCGGCTCAGCGTTTTGCCTCACTCACATTTAATTTCCTTTTCTTCGTTGGTACGTCTGTATCCACCATTTCTCCCGGGTGTATGGAGCCCGGAGGTACGGAAGAAGGCTTCACAGAAGAGGTTCAGGCAAGGTTCGCGCTGGTGCACGCTCGGACAAGCTCGGGCACGGCACCTGCGCTCTCTCATTGGCTGGCGAAATCTCTGCCCAGAAGCAGTCCAAGCTCACAAAAACATCAAAATACAGTTAAAGGGCAGGAGCTCTGCAAACAGAGTCACCACCACACATGAGTAGAAGCCCACGGGTGATGATTAAGCAGGATTTCTTTTGTATATGTCTATATTTTGTTTTGTTTGAAAATCCTCCAGATCCTACCTTTAAGTGTTGTCTTTTCCCTGTTTTAAAGGCTGCATTACAGTAAAGTGATGTCATTTTCTGAACTTACCAGCCTGTTCTAGCTGTAATATTAAGATTTTAAATAATGTCACTTGATGCTTAGGGGTTGTGTCGTGTTTTGCTTATGGTGCTCTGTTGTGTGGTGGTGTTGTGTGCAATACATGAGTGGGTGATGTGCAGTACTGTTATGTGTAGTATGTGTTTTTATGTTGTTTTTTTTTATGGTGTATGCTTTTCATTTCTTCTGGACTATTACTGTAAGGTAGCAATACTTGTGCAGCTCCCAAGTCCAAGTCAAATTTCTCTATGGGGACAATAAAGTATATTGTATTGTATCGTATCATATCGTATCGTATCGCATTGTATTGTATGGTATGGTATGGTATGGTATGGTATGGTATCATATCGCATCGCATCGCATCGCATTGTATCATATCGCATTGTATCATATCGCATTGTATTGTATGGTATGGTATGGTATCGTGTCATATCGTATCGTATCGTATCGTATTCTATCATTTGCCTTTACCCACTTAATCACTGTTACCACTTTACTGATGATTATTTATCAAAAATCTCATAACATAAATATTTTGTGAAAGCATCAATGGTCAACCCTACAATATTGTTGCAATATCAATACTGAGGTATTTAGTTAAAAATATTGTGATATTTGATCTTCCTCATTATTGCCCAGCTGTAGGACTGTTGTACATTTAGGATTTTACCATTGTTGAAGCCAGTGTGTGCTAAATGATCCATTATCTATGACTATTTGCATTTACTAAAGTACCTTAAACTGAAAACAAATCAAAACAGACCAACAAAAAACATATAATAATACATACATCCAGTAATCTTGAAGATCTAGTATGTAGGATTTAGCGGCATCTATTGTCAGAAACTGAATATTCATAACTATGTTTTCATTAGTTTATAATCACCTGAAAATAAGAATCATTGTGTTTTCTTTACCTTAGAATGAGTTGTTTATATCAACATATGGTCCTCCTCCTCCTCTCTAGATAGAGCAACCATAGTTCTCCTACACAACTGGCACATGGGTTTTAGTTCTGCAACCTCACTGCTAGATGCCACTAAATCCTACATATTAGCCCCTTAAAGTCTGTAGCCATATTCACACTGGACTAGTACTGCCTGGGGACCTTTAGGAATGGTTGTCTGTGATCTTAATCCCATGTGAATCTGCCATGTTTTTTATTAGTCATGGAAAAATTCAACCACAAAATGACCTACCATATTTAGCCAAACACAGAGGGCATGTGTGATATTAGTCCTGTGACTTGGGGTCATATTTAGGAGGTTCATCTCACTACACTGCATGGAGAGCCATTCACAGAAAGATCAAGCTCATATCAATCACAAGAGCGAAATCTTGGAAGATGATGAGATGGATGACGTGACAACAGGCATTTTCTGACCAGATACCTCTGGGGAATTCCTGTGAGGAACTCCCCGCTGGAGAGCTCCCCCGAGAACTACATACTTTCAAGGGCTTTATGTCTGTTTGCAATTGCACCACCAGTAGGAATGCTGAAGTTGCATAAGCTGGCCGGCAGTTGATGTAGCAATGCCATGCTGTTGAATATTCTTATATTTTGCCTCAGTGCGTTTCCCCTGGCGCATATATACCGTCAGTCCATTTGTCAGTGTTTCTTCCATTTTTCTTTGTTGCTGTTGTAGCTGTTGTTTGTGTTTTGTGTTGTCTCTTGTTTACACTGCAAACAGGTTTATAGAAATGGCGGTTGCTGGTGCTGCATTATGTCATTTGTTTGACCACTCAATGCACACTTACATCACTATAGTTCTTCTTGTGCTGGGAGAGTACCTACTCTGAAATAGGAGCTAAAAAAGTCCCTAAAAACAGCGATCTAAGAACAATGGGGGTGGGATTTCAAAATCACCTGAGGCCCCATAATACTTGTCCTGAGAAAAGACCAATACCGCTCTCATTTTTGTACAGTTAACATATGAAGCTACACCCAGCAGCTGGTTAGCTTACCACAATGGCTGAAAACAGGCAGAAAAAGCTAGCCTGGCAATGTTCAAAAGTGACAAAATATGCCTGACAGGGCTTTTAAAGCTCACCAGCTAACATGTTAAATCTTGCTGATCCCATAGTCTTCTCACCATGAGGTTGCCAATTGCCTGGGCCCTCCAAAGCCATTACAAATTCATGTTTAAAATGAATGCGGTTAGGGGAACTTTGTCATGGTGACAATAATAAACATGTGGTTCAGGTTAGTGAATAATTGTGGCCATGTTTTTTTTTTTTTTGTTAAAGACAACTGTTGGTTGACTGTCGGTTGGAAACGGGAAATAAACAGCAGTCTCCCATGCAGAAGTCCAAGATTTTGTAGATATAATTATTGATAATTACAACAGTCACTAGTGTTCTTTTTAACTTCAGCCAATGTTGTTTTGGGGCAATTACTGAACAATTGTTGCTGGTGTTTCTTGGGGGGCTGGGGACTGTCTGGAACAACCATAACTCCCAAAACATCAAACTACTCCTGTGCCACTGAATGTCTCTGCAGACATCCAACAGTGATTGAAATGATTGTGCTGAAAATGATTCTGAAAGTAGAGTGCCTTTTATTTTTTTGGAATAAAATCAGCCGAGCAATCATTATGCTTTCATTAACACCCCATAGTCTGCACTCAGGCAGTAAAGCAAGCATTAGGGGAAGCAGCACTAGTTAATGCAGCTCTGCTGTGTTTACAGGGAAAGCTTGATTGCGGACTCCCATCGCAGCCTCATATTCACTTCCTGTGTTAATCCCCTTTGCCATAGCAGATCTTTCTTTTCTGAGGCAACCGCGAGGGCGTGGGGGGAATTTCACTTCTGCTTCGCTTCACCCCAAACACCATTCACCCAAGGCTCATATAACGAACCACCATATCCTGCTAAAACAAACAGCATTGAGGAGGTAGAAACAAATGCTTTTGTCTTCGAGTTATATTTAGTTCCTGCCTGCCTTCACCCAATCGCCATCTCTCACGAGACTTGTTTGGCCTCAAACTGAATTAGATCGTATATGACCACGCTGACAGCCACGGAAATCCAGAATCACCTTTCCTCTGTATGTGATATGGATCATGACAGTATGGTCAACCTGCATACATAAAGCAGAAAGTGATTGAGGGTGCGTGTTGATCTGGCATTCCACGCATATGCGTTTTCTGATCCACACTCCATTCCAGTTAGTGGTGGTAATGCCTCATAACGTTATTTGCCAACCACCATAAAAGTAAAAAAGAAGAAGAAGAGGCATGCGCATAAGGAGCGAAAATGGTGGTCTCAGGACAGCAAGAAGAACTCCCGTTAGACGCCAGGAGTTCAATACCATTTGGCTGTCTTTGTATTCCTTTAAAGACGAACAGCAGATCTTCTGTGCGCTCCAATACCCACACTACCATACTATATAGTATGCCAGAGAAAGATTTATTATGTTCCAATTCATAGTATGTCAAACGTAGTATGCCAAATATACTGGGATGTTCTAGTACATCAGGTCCAATTTTGCACTATGCAAGCCAGCCATTATTCTGACCCACAATACACTGCACAGCGAAAGATTCGTCACATTGACTGCCACAAGTCCTAATGATGGATGACAGCACATTCAGGTGACTGATGACCAGTTGATTAGTAATAATGGGAATATTTGAATAAAATAATCACAAATATAACCAACAACAAAAGGGCATAAGTATTAAATAACGATAACATAGTAATGTATAGACTAATTTTACTATTGTGAAAATAACATGTTAGAATCTACAATGTATGCAGTTATTACTTGTGGTGAAATAATAGCATCAGAGCTGTCTGGGTTGACCTCTGTCTCAAGTGAGCTCGGTGATTGGCATTTTGTTTTATCTCCATGGTAATGAATATATGAGTAAGAGGGTCAAGGTTCAAGGCCTAACCTTATGAGGAAGTAGTATGTCCCAATTGTGTGCATACTGCATGCAACAGTATATACATTTTAAGGGCAGCTGCAGCACCTACTTAAAGTAAAAAGAAAAAGTATGCAATCCCTCATTGCACAGCTTCTCTGTAAAACATGCATCCATTTTTTTATCTTCTTTTTTCCTTAGAAAAAAAAACAAGAGGTGCATACACCATAAACTGGACTTGAGTGTGTAACAAGAGATCATATTTTTTAACTGAATTGCGCGATTGGTGCCCTTGCAAATTTAGTCCTGCACACAAAAATCGACATAGGCATGGGTGTAGATTGCAGGGGGATGCAGGGGGACATGTCCCCCTCACTATTTAAAACATGTGACTTTGTCCCCTCTTATAAAAACATCGAAGTAGCAGGGGACTTTTATTTGGACAAAATTAAAGACATTACACCATAAAGTGATGCAGAAAAGGCACAATGTGGTTCATGTAATACTCACCAGATGCAGGAAATTAAATGTTTGATGCTCAAATTATCTCTTTTTTAATATGTGTGTGTCCCCAGTATTAAAATGAAACCTCTGCCCTTGCACACAGGGGTCCATGTAGACCATAGCAGACATGCAGGGACGACAACATTTATGTTAGCAGACTAAAGTGGACCCTTGTGAACCCTTGTGGATGCAGAATCTAGCTTAAGGCTGAGTCCTTAGCAGTGGCCTGGGTTCAATTCTGAGCTAAGACCCTTTGCTACGTGTTGTCCCCTTTCCCCCTTTTCCTGTTTATCTTCACCCGTACTGTCTAATAAAGGCAAAAATCCCCCAAAATAATGACATAAACCCCTGTTGTGCTCCAGTAAGTCAAAATTTGAACATTACATTGACATCAAGGCATAATAATTTGCACACGTCTACGTTTTCATGCCTGCTTATGTCTTAACCAGCAGGCTTTGCTCAGGATATTTGACACACAGCTGCCGTAGCGCCCCCAGGCCTCCCTAATTCTGAGCCACTGGAGATACGTTGTCCTGGCACTCCCTTCTCTGATGGTCTTAGTCCCTATAAACCCTGCAGGCCATGGCTCCTCAGAGAGTGGCGTGGTCCAGAAGACAGGAAACAGCTTGAGAGAAGCCCAACAGTCAAGGCTGTGGGAGGGCAGAGGATAGGGTGGGAAATAAGGGGATTTCCTCATATGGCGCTTGGACTCTTATTAAAAGTGTTTTTATCTTTGTGTCAAACATGTGAACGCTTGATTGAGACTTGATAACCTTCCCTGTGATGGGATTGTGATTTAAAAAAAAAAAAAACCAACACCAAGGATCATGATTGTGTTTGCTCTGTATTCAGATCAGTTTAACCCCTTCAGGATGACACTCAAAAGCAAAACATTTTTTTGAATGCAGCCATGATCAAAGATCTCTATAATCATTTTACTGTTATCAAAGTTTGTCTGCACGACCCTCTCTATGCAAATGTACTGACAAGCCTTCTCCTTTAGATTACACATCCCCCTTCCAGCAGGATGTTTGTCCTATAGGCTACACACTCATTAGGCTTCATCACAGGCTTTGAGTGAATAATTAAATGAATTATTCAGAGGCTATGTGATGCTCTTGAGGGGGATCTGCGCTTACTGTGTCTTTAAAGTCGTGCAGAGGGGAGCCTATACTAAAGAAAGGAGGGGGCTGCTGTGCGCCAGTTGGAGGTGTCTGCCTGTCGCAGCGGCTTGAGGTTGACATTAAGAGGAGCGCGTCCATGCTTCAGCGGGGAGATACGGCGCGATCTGAAGCCACTGATACTCCGATTGAACTGGTTCCAGGCAGATATACTCACCAGACCGAGGACACACGGATGGACAGAGACATAGTGCAGACGGAATTAACTTGTCAGCCGGTGCGCGAGATTTCTGGATATAATGGGGAATACGACACCTAAACCTTTAATAGGTGAGACTTGTTATTACTGTATCATTCACGAGGCTTGCGCACATGAAGCAGGGGTGCTCCCGTGCGCAAAACAGCACGGTAGCCAGAGACAGATACACATGGCTAGTCCTGATTCCTCTTCTTACTTGTGATCGCTGTGCACAGAGACGCGCTCCCCATCACGGGGGAGCTGAGCGTGATTCCCAGGGAGCGAGTCTGAACATGCGCTCCCTGAAAAAATCACTTTTTAGTCATGAGTTAGATAATCACATTCATTTCTGCAGCCTGAAATGAAAAAGAAAGAAATGAAGGGTGGTGATGATCATCAGGCAGAAAGAGCATCATCAACAGAAGTCATTAATATTATCAGTAAAGCTCCTTTGCAACTCTTGATCCTATCATTATAAACATTAATTTGATCTTAAAGAATTTAAATTAAGTGTAATTTCAGCAGTGAAAGACTACTCTTGGTCATGCATCACTGATTGTAGCAGACAAATGAACAATTCCCAAATTATGTGCGCATTAAATGGCTTCATAATTTCTGCTTTTTGCACAATCAGATTATTTTCTTGTTTTCTGTCACAGCATGTAAATCTGGCTTTTATTTCAGACAGAAATTACAATTGTTGGCTGTTTTTTCCCATAAAATGTTGTTGTTTCATAGATAAATATGTAAATAGGTGGGAAATTGCAGCATTAGAGGAGCCATGTCACACATGAATCACACATAATGGTCACTAAGAGGGGGAAAAAAGTAAATTAAACTGAACAAACACAACAAAATAGCCCTTATACATCCAACTGTATTGCTAATATCCTGCAGTTACACCAAGTATCAGCGGTGTCTTATATAAAGTACATTCTCTAGTGAAGTATTCCTGCATATAAACTGACTGTCAGCCCCAGTTTCTGCATAAAGCTGTCATTATGAGCTCTCAGAAAATCACTTTGTCATGACACCTACAGCACATTACTTGATAATCAGTTTCCCATATCACTTTGATTTAATGTCTGTCACACTCCCACGCCCCCCCAACAGACCCACTCAGCGGCTAAATGATGTGGTTACTGCCACCAGAGCCAGCTGACGTAGGGTTTGGACTGAGAACAGTTAGTCACAGAGGAGCAGGAGCAGCGTGGGTCCTATTGCTTGCACTGTATGGTTTCTATTAACATGAAATTAATGGACTATCTGTGCTTAGAGATGTGCACGGTATATCGGAAAGATTTCCATAGGCTCAGTCAGTATGGAGTCGTATTGCTGGCCTATGTGTCATAACATCAGCTGTGAAAAGAGTATCAGAGGTGTTTGTTAAAGAAAGTCGTGTTCACAACTTCCAGAAGCAACAGACTCCTAAAATCCACAGAGGCTCATGCCTTGCTCAGTGAATGAGTTACAGTATGATGAACACATACAGCCTAGAGATATGAGAGAATAAAGAGCTGGATCATCTTGTGGCCAAAGATAACTCTGACGAATGCACATAATCAGTTTTACATTTCAAAAAGCTTTCCTCAGCACAGCAGTGTGTCTTGTGCGGTTTTATGATTGCATTTATTTGTGCTTTTTCTTTCATCAGGAAAAAGACAGGGAGAGAGCGTTCCCATAGTTCTCAGTTGACCCTCACGCAGTAGCAGAAATATACTGTATGTGAGGCTCGAGACTGAGTGCACGAAGTGGTCTATGTCTGGTCCCACTGTAATTTCAATCTGTGTCATCAGTCCTAAATTCAAACATGATTTTGGTGGCCCATCATGCAAGTATCATCTATATTGCTGTTCAGTGTAAGTAGAAGATCTAAGTTTGCCATCATTGACACTGACCCAGCCTCAGCTCATGCATTACCATTACATTCACGTCACAGAGCTAAGTGACCGATTTTCCCAAAAGCAATCATCCAGTTATCTTGTGAATGCTGATTAATAATACTTACAGCTATTCTGGCGGTACTCTTTTAACCATCTGAGCCCTCACTCATCACAGTGCGCTTTATCCCAGGGCAGGTTGCCCATCTTCGACCCTTCACAGGCTCAGTCACTGCTATTTGTTCATTTATAAAGCCATTCTTGGTAAGCTCCCTTCGTACATTTGTACTTTGACTGACCAGAGATCTGACTGTAGCTTTAGTCTGAGATCTCAAGACTTGGTTTTGTTGTCTGTTCCTTGTGCTCGGACTGAGCTGGGAAAGAGAGCTTTTATTAGCTCTGCTTCAAATAGACTTGAAACTACGTAAATTGGTCTCTCTGCCTGATTTTAGAGCTCTCAGAAGTACGAGGATGAATTAATCGGTTGGTGGTTGTCGTCGTGCGTGGGTGCTCTACTATTTCGACATGCTGTGTATCGTTTTTATTGTGTTGTTGTTGTTGTTGGCTGTAACTTTTGGTATGCTGCTGTCTTGGCCAGGTCTCCTTTGTAAAAGAGATCGCTGATCTCAGCGGGACTTACCTGGTTAAACATGGATTGAATAAATAAAAACTAATAATAAGCTGGTCTTCCTTTAGCCGCACAATTAGAAAATATCAGGCTGGAAATGACCTGTGTTCTTGCTCTTTTTGTGCATTTGAAAACCAAATAGAAAGTAACGTCAAAATTGGCGAATATGAGTGACAGTAAAATTATTTAAAGGGCCCTGTCGAGTTTTCATTTGCACAAACATTCAGTGTTACTCAGCACACTATGTGTAGCCTTGAGGTCTAACAAATGAGCTGAATGCATTTCCACTGTCTTTAAAACATAATGTAGGTATTTTCCATCTGGACCCTATTTTCCCATGTGTTTGTGCCAAAGTTACTAATGGGAATATCAATTTTTGAAACTGGTCCAGCATTGAGGCGAAACAGGCGGCATTTTTACCACTCACTGTCATTTTACGTCCTCTAAAAGTGCATTTTTTTGCCACTGATGGGCTCTTATTATTATTAAAGGTGTCTGACAACATCTTAGAAATGATCCCGTCAGTGATCGACCTTTTTGTTAAAGAGTAAGATCCTTTTTGTTGAACCAGAAATAGCTCTAAACCCACCAGACTCCATTGCTGTTCCCATTAGTCACTTAGACACAAAAACATGTTGGTTCACACTGTGCAAATAAACATGGGTGTCATTTTCAGCTACCATCTTTGTTTTGAATAGCAAACACAGTTGCAACTTGGGAGAGGGGTTTTGTCATTTTGTTTTAATCCAGATGGTTGTAAGAGTTTTTAAGGATTTTGGAAATACTCTCAGAACAGATATAAGTGTTGATAGGCAACCCGCTGGGTTTTTCAAAGATCGCCTGTGACTCGAATGTTATGTTAATAATGAGAGGCACAAACTTGGGCTATCCCCCAGTGCATGACCTAGTGGGCTATGCCTTTCATCTAATAATGGCAAACAAGTGTCTATAACAGTCCTCACTGTAGTTCCCTTAACTGCAGGGTCCCAGTGCGTTCCTCTGTCAGCGAGGCAGTTGAGCCCAAGGCGCACTGATCCTCAACATGTTTTTCTCCGCACACTTTACCCAAAGTATATTTTACTCCCTCAAAAGCCAAAATTCCCAGGAGCAGAAAGGAAAAGGGGGCACCCACACATCATTTGAGATGTTACAGATGTTCTCGCTGCTGCTTCATAGTTTAGAATATAATCAGTGATAATGTCTAATTTAGGAAATGTGCTGTGGAACATTTCACTGAGTTATTGTCTTTACACCAGATCACAGTGAATTTTAAACAGAAATGTAATCACTCCGTGGCCCTGGAGGCGAGTAGACACACCGCCTCCCTCTGAATATTGGATTTCAGCCAGTCTATATCATAAACACTCATCTACAGCTTTCATTCGATTCAATACAAAACTCATGTCCAGTTTGTCGTGCTGATTTACAATCCTTGTGAGTTTGTTTTGTGATGCTTGGGAGTCCTCTCCCAAGTAGGACATTGTGCAGATAATATCAAAGATTACGCCTTTCATTTGGGTATTTCTTCACTGACGAGGCACTGTGTGATTCATTCTTCACTTCTGAAGATAACCGTGGAGGAATGAAAGGGGCTATTCAGGGTTTGTTTATGCTGTAGGCCAAGGGTGTGTGTAGCCCATAAATAAGAGGAAGGCTTATCACGTCTGTTGTCGAATTCTGTTGATTTTTTCGTTGTGTTTTCTCTCTCCTGTGATGCTCTTAATATTACAGCTGTTCAAATATGTGTTGATTTGACATGAGCCAAATGTCCCTTTCATGTCTGCCATGATATATGCACATGGGTTTTGTCTAAATTTACCTTGTTTTATTCCTGTAATGTAAGTGTCCCATATGGATGTGGTAAGAAGACTGATTTGGGACAGTTTGCCTTTTTATACTGTAAATGTGGGTTACATGCCAGAAGAGACTATTTAATGTACTTGTTGAGAGAAGCAGAGAGACTTTACAGTGTCAGTGTGGGAAAGGAAGTGTGTGAGACTGTGGGCTTCTTTACATAACTGGCCTCTGCCCTCTAAACCAACTGCCATGGACCACTTGCAAACGAGTTATTGTGTGCTGATATGTTTGCCTCTTTTTCCAGCAGCTGGTGTCACTAACATTGCTGCTCTGACCTTGTCTGAGCAGGACAAAAGCAGACCTGCTTTTCACATAACTGCGCTGCTGTCTCGTTTGGTTGAAAGACTCATTGATGGCTTTCTTTTCTCACACTGCACCCCGGATATTTTTGCACCCACAGATGCATCTCTGCAACCCCGCCCAGTGGCCAGCAGGCAGTACTACACCCTGCCTAACAATGGGGCAGGTGTGGAGAGAAGAACGTCTGCTGCTCCAGTCAGCATCAGTGTGGAGTCGCCCCGCTTTCACCCCCACGCTAAAGGCAAGAACATCAGGCTGGATGGGCAGCTTCGTCGTGCCACGCGCAAGAACAGCTTCTGTAATGGCATCACTTTTAGCCACAGGCCTGTCCACCTTTATGAGAAGGTTTGTTTACAACTTTTTATTACTCACTGCACCTCTAACAGCTAGAGATTAAAAGGAAAAGTGATAATTTCATTGATTTCATTTCAATATCAGTTACTCACCTTATGTTACGCTGAATTGTTTTTCTCACATGCCTCCACAGTGAACGAAAAATCCCAAAACAGAAAATTCTTTATGAACTGGAGTAAAGGGCGCCATGTTTAACAACAGCAAAACTACATCAAAAAATCATTTTTACAAACTTTCACAACTGGTGCAGTATAATCCACGTCTCATTTATCCGATCCTATGCTCAGTATTTCCCATATGTGCATGCTACTTGTCCTTATGTGAGAAAATAGATAGGTTTTTAGCAAAAATGCATTTGTTCGGGAAGTACTGCGCAAACAACTGGATAAATGAGACTTGGATTTTACTGCAGTTGAGTTGTGTGAGAGCTGGTTAACAGATGTTTTGATATTGTTTTACTGTTGTTAAATTTTGCCCCCTTTGACTCAAATTCATCAAAAATTTTCTCAGTTTTTGGATTCTTCGCTCAGCATGGAGGCATAAGAGAAAACAAAGTTTTCTTCATGATTTCAGTGTAACACAGGGCATGTAATTGATATAAAAGTTGGTAATGTGTATCTTTAAGGAAATAAAAATTACATTTCGATTACTGTCTTTAATTCAGGTGCGTCTTCGCCTGAGTGGCGTCCACACTGGCTGGAGTGGAGCTTTACGTTTTGGTTTCACCAGTTTGGACCCCAGCGAATTGGTCGCTACAGACATCCCCAAGTATGCTTGTCCAGACCTGGTGACACGGCCTGGCTACTGGGCCAAAGCTCTGCCTGAGAGGCTGGCCTTGAAGGACAACGTCTTGTCATTCTGGGCCGATCGCCACGGAAGAGTTTTCTACAGCATCAACGAAGGAGAGCCCATCCTCTTCCACTGTGGGCTCAGCATTGGCTGTCCACTCTGGGCCATAATAGATATCTACGGCATCACTCAGGAGGTCACGCTGCTTGGTAAGCACTTCATCAGGTTGTTTACTTGCTCTATGAAATCACTCCTATAAAAAACTTATTGTTTTTGTCATGACTGCAGCTGTGAGAGGGAAGCAGAAGCTGACTCATATTCAAACAGGAAGTGAGAGGAACAAATTTCACAACTGACTGGTTGTGCATAATCCATCATTACAGTTCATATATACCCAATAAAGTATTGAGGATATTTCTTTGGCTGGAATCAGAGTCAGCTAGAAGGCCGTGTATTTTGACCATGGCTTCGACAACCCCCGAAACCTCAGGAACTTATTTTTATAGTGTCAACACATTCACAGCTAATTTAAGCAGCTTCCTGAGAGTTCAGAGAGCAGCTGTACCATTAAGCTCTGCAGCAGCCGAGGCCAGAATAGTAGGAGCAGGTAGTAAGGGCCTGGGGTGGCTCACTGAAACACTATCTGTGTGACAAAACTAGTTTGTCCAGAAAACCAGAGCCATTAGATAAACAGGATGTGGATCTCGCCCTGAACCTCTCACTCTTAACCACTCTCCTCTCTCTTACTATCACTTTCCCGCGCTTGTCACTTTCACCCTCTTCCTGAATTTCCATCACACTCTCCCTTGTGGTTCCCTCTCGTACTCGCTGGGTGTGTTTATCTTCAGTCTGACAAGAGCTATGGCCATGTTTGGTCAAGGCGGCAGATCCCAGGAGCTTTGGTGAGAGGCCAGTGCACTCAACTGCTTCAGCATCACTAGAAATAGTAATAAAGGAATGTATCATAAGTCAAAGGGGCTGACTACTAACACCAGACTTCTTTATATCAGCCCGTCATACATAGAGAAACACAGCTGTGATATGAACTCTGTGCATGAAGCATGGCAGTTCATGAGCTCCTGTTATGAAAGAAAGGGAATGAAATTGTAAATACAGTGGTGACTGTCAAAAAACTGCTGCCTATTTGCACTAAAAACCACAGTTCATTTAACGCCACAACAAGCATCACAACAAGGCAGGCATATGAATGGCTCTCAAATGTTCATTGTAGCCTTTATTGGTTATCAGGAGTGTCCATCAACAATATTATTAATCAATACCTTGACTAGGACTGGGTATTGGCTCTCGCTCCCTTTAAGGTATCTACTGAAATAAGTAGTACCAAGTAGTAACGAAACGTCTCCAGTCAAAGGATACCTGCATTTGATCCTTTTTGAAGCAGGGGTCTGATCCCGTACCGTCCCTACTCCCCCATCGGATCAGCAAACTTTCTGTTGCTGCCACTCTAGTCTTCTAAACAGTGTGCCTGGTTAGCACGAGCTAACACAGCAATTAACATTCAACTTCAAGCCGTCAAACAGTCCCAAAAAACTCACATCGGCAGGGAAACAGCTCCACTATGTTGGTAAACCCATAAAAAAACGTTAGATTACGTTAGCCATATGATGCTAATGGTTCGCCCTGTCGGCGACAAAAGCGCTTACAGCAGAAACAGCAGCTACAACTGTATCGACACTCTATGCCTTTAAGGTATCTACCGAAACAACCCAGTATCAAGTAGTTACGAAAGGTCTCCAGTCAAACGATACCTGCATTTGATCCCGTACCATCCCTACTCCCCCATCGGATCAGCAAACTTTCTGTTGCTGCCACCTCAGGAGCCACTCTCCTATTCTAAATAGTGTGCCTGGTTAGCACGAGCTAACACAGCAATTAACATTAAACATCAAGTCAGTCCCAAAAAACTCGACATAGAAACAGCTCCATAAATAACCGTTAGATTACGTTAGCCATGTGATGCCAGTGATGCGGTTCAGTGTGTTGAGATGCCACCAAAACATCCAAAAGTATGGCTATACTACAGATCACTCGATTCACATCGTGGACATCAGATGAATTGGTATCAGTAACACTTTTAGGGTTGTATTTATATTGATATTGTAAGCTTGTGAGTGCTAACAGTGGCTTGTTGTGTGTGACAGTTATGTTTCATCTTGTAATTCTCATCTGCTTGCTGTCAGTCATAGTGGGAAAGAGTATTAAATAGCACTATTGTAGTGGATATGCCATAAATATATTAATGACAAGTGTTATGTCGTGTCATAAATTTTCTTTCTTTAATTCATTCTGTAACTATCTGCCATAAGCCTCCATTTTGTCTCTGTTTTCTTGGGTTTTACAGCCATGTTTTATAGTTGATTAATCAACTGAGAAAATAATCAGCAGATGAATCTAAAATGAAATTATTCATTCATTTCTGCCCTATAATGTGCCCATATAAACAAAAGCGCTCATAGAGTAACACCAAAGAGGCTGCAGTAACACATGCAGATTTTATCTCATGAGCTTTTCCTTGGGCGTCACTGAAGACAAAAGGACTTTTGAAAAAAATAAATAAATAAAAAAAAGAGGAGAAAACTAGTGCCCTGAGCTTACTCGGTTAACAGATCATATGATTAATGATGTCACCAACTTTGTTCTTCACATTCTCCACCACAGAAAGCACGTTTGCTGAGAGTGTGGGATCCAGCTGCTTGAGTGCGGCTCGTCTGAGTGCCTATCTGCCCCAGAGTAGCCACGACTCAGCCAATTACAACAACAATCAGCTGGAGAACAACCAGGCTGCCGCTGCCGCTGCCAAGATGGCCAACCTCCAGCTCAATAACTACACTCAGCTCATCCCCTGCTGCTCCTCCACCTCTTCCTCTTCCACACCGTCCTCATCCGCCTCCACTGGATTCAGCGTCCCGAGGGTGGTCCGGGGCCTTCCTTCCCCGCTGGACAATGACTTACACTTTCACCCCGTCCGTGGCTCTGATGTAATACTCTCTGCAGATCGCTCAGCTGCGTGCATCCATTTTCTGGACAGCAGCCGGACTCTGGTGTTCAGTGACCGGCCGCTGCATGTGGGTGAGACTTTGTACGTGGAGGTGGGCCACCTGGGCCTACCTTACTTTGGGGCGCTGTTGTTTGGTTTAACATCCTGTGATCCGGCTAGTCTGCACGCTGGGGACTTACCGGCAGACCCGGAGGTTCTCCTGGACCGTAAAGAGTATTGGGTGGTGCACCGGGGCTTCCCCATGCCTTGCTCTGGAGACGTGCTCAGCTTCAGTCTGCTGCCCAGTGGAGAGGTGCACCACGGGGTGAACGGAGTGGGACGTGGCAGGCTGCTCTGTGTGGACTCCTCTCAGGTTCTGTGGGCCTTTTTCACCCTGCACGGGGCTGTCAACAGACTCAGGATACTCGGTAAGCTAAGTGTATTTACAGCAACACAGAGAGATGATATCATGAACCAAAACCCCAAAACAGGGTGTTACGTCCTGGACTATTTTCTGGCTCTGTGCAGTTGCCACACAACCAGCTGAGACTCCAGGAGGTTATGGGTTGTATCATGTGTTAATTAGTGAGCTTTAGAGGTGCTGGTGGGCAGATTTTGTTTCATACGGACTGAGCCAGTCTAGCTGTTTGCCACTGTTTCCAGTCTTTATGCTAAGCTAAGCCAACAGGCTGCTGTTTGTAGCTTCATATTTATTGGATAGAAATGATAGTGATATCAAACGTCAGACTCTACAAGAAAGAAAATGAGCGTATTTCTCAAAATGTCTATCTTTTCCTTTTATATAAAAATGATAAATGCTCCAAAAGGACACACTCCTCAGTTATCATCCATCTATTCTTGAGTCTCAGCAGCTCCTGCAATTTATTTTTTCCCAGACTAAAGGAATGCAGTTGAGTAGTTTATGTCTGCATGTGTCTGTTCAGTTTAGAGCTGTGACCTATCTGTCCTGATCCCACTACTCCCACATAAACTCCCACCAGCTCAGGCCCAACAACATTATCCTCAAACAGAAACTAAAAGAAAATCACTCTTTGAAACTTCAAGTAATACAAATATGCATATCTAATCCAGCTGGTTAGGGCCAGTTTGTGTGAAGCCTCACACTCTTGCTTTACAATCAAGCAGTTCACTGTACTGAAATGATACTGACTACACTTTGATATATACTTGAATGGCATCTTTGAAAGTTTTCCATGAGTCTGATCATCTGGCTTTTGTTCATGCGTCTTTATCTCTGTGACACAGGAACACTGCAGTCCAGTCCTCCCTCAACCTCCCCCAGCACTTCTCAGAGCAGCAGTCCAGATGACAGTGACTCAGACCTGGCGTTCAGTGTCAACAGATCCTCCTCTGCCTCTGAATCCTCTCTGGGTAGGTTACCAAATGTTGACAGCATGCCTGATGCTACAATGTTTATAGAAACCCCCACAAGGTCACAGCAGGATGTGTAGAGGTGTGGCACTTCTGTTGGACTGTACTAGACGCGTCCTGGGAAATACGTCTTGTTTCACTTGTGATGTGGCAACAGACCTCCTTTCTTTTGGGACATTTTCCAACACATTCTCACTACCAACTCATCAAATGGTCAGTGGACCTACACGTCAAACTATGATGCTATAGGTACCCCTCAAGGGTCAGTTTTGGACCCTCAGGGGCAGCGTGCCAATTGATGCTTGTTACATGCATTGTCTCTTTCACATAAACTTGTGTTTTCACAGGAAATGTTCAGTTTCTGCTCATTAAATACATAAATAAATTTGCTAAATAAATGTACGATGCAGGTAAAAACTTGGTTTTAGCTTTGCTTCTGTAGGTTTAGACAACAAAAGCATGTGGTTTGCTTAAAAAAATCATGGTTTGGCTTAAAATAAGTACCTTTGTTACTAACATAATGTGACATACATCATTAGTATGCTACACATATGTTTGTATGTTTAATTAAAATGATTGACCTTTGGTTCCACATGGGAAAGGTACAGCGCTCTCCCAGTTGAAAGTCCAGCGTTTGTTTGACCCATCCACCCCTTTCCCGCTCTTTGTACTACAACATTTGCTAGGAGAGTCAAAAAATGCCGCTGCCTGATTTGAATCTTATCCCGTATCTGATGCTGAGGTCAGCTGACCAAGCATCATTATCTGACGAATTTGGAGTGAGACATTTGCATTTTCACATTGTTAGAAATATACCTCCATAATTTGGTACATACTAGAGCTTTAATAATGAGTTAATTAATCAATTAGTCAGCTGACAGAAAATGAATTGGCATCTGTTGTCATATTCCATTAATCATGAGGTCATTTTTAAAGGGAAAAAATCCAAACATTCTTTAGTTTAAGCTTCTAAAACATTTGGTGCTTTTCCTCGTCCTACCATTACAGTGAATTATTTTTATGTGTCGAAAAAAACTAGACATCTGATGACATCACTTCAGGTTGTAGGAAATTGTGATGGACATTTTTAATTAATTTTGAAAATAACTGTCAGTTGCAGCCATTAAACATACAGCTTTTGTTTAGTTTTAATGATTCAGCAAAGATAACATTCTAACATGGAAATCTGTGTTTGTCATGGCTTATGAATAAAACAACCAAAACACAGAATTAAGAATTAAGAGAATACAAAAAAACAAAAGTATTGAAGAGCTTAACCTCTGAACCTGTCGTACTCTTCTCACATCAACAACAGACACAAGTGTCTTGTGTGTACGTGCATCCATGTCCGCTCCATTTCCAGACCCACATGTTTTCTTTCTTTTCCTCTAGTGACTGCTCCCAGCTCCCCACTCAGCCCTCCTGTCTCGCCCACTCTCACCGCCCCGGAGCTGCCCTCTGCTGGGAAAAACGGAGAATGCACCATTTGCTTCGACCAGGATGTCGACACAGTCATCTACACCTGTGGACACATGTGTCTGTGCAACGACTGTGGGCTGAAGCTGAAGAGACAGATCAACGCCTGCTGTCCGATATGCAGGAGGCCTATCAAAGATGTGATCAAAACATATCGGCCATGATGGTGCAGATGTTTAAACAAGTGCTGTGACTTCGGCTGCTGGATCCCACCTGTGTCCCTTTCTCAGGCTTGATTGGACGTGGATCTCGGCCCCCAATGGGAGATTAGCCACACCAGGACTTATTTGTGCCTATGTTTCCATTTTACAGGAGTAAATCATCTCTGGAGATAGACTATGCTCTTCATACGCAGAACTGCAATGGAGCTCATCAAGAAGAGATGAATCATGTGCTCCCGTTTTGTATTTTCAATGTGATGTCTCTTACGTCACATGTATTTGCTGAGCAGAAAAGCCTGCTGTGAATATTTTGTCCTTACCCTCATCGTCCTAGATTTATGTGTGCTTCAGCAGAATATGCGGACCGTAGTCTATGACTTCTAGTGCCTTAGATTTTTGTCACATTGTGTGTCCAAGTAATTATGCTAACAATCCTAGCCATATTTTTCAATGTACATAACTGAAAGCTTGTGGTGAGTAAGGCACACAGATTTCAGACCTTATGCAATAAAAGGTGTAACAGTATTTGGAAATGTAAGTGGAGAGATGTAACTGTATGGTAAGTGTGTTCAGCAGCGTGCTTTAAGAGAAGTATGTTTGGAAAGGACAAAATGAAGAATCTGGTTTTGCACTTTGAGAGATTAATAAAAGTGGACTATGTGTGAAAATGTGTGTACTTTCAATAATAAGACTTCACTTTACACACACTTTATCTAGCCCTTATAGAACTTTTGCTTTTCCACCTGAGAGGGATGCACTCCTCACCTAATAATGAGTATCCAGGCAGGTAAGTTTAATTGTATAAAGTTTAAGTAATATGCACCAATGTTTAATGTTCTACTTTTTAACAGGAATTCGATGAAATAATATCAATTTCATCAGTACAGATGTACATATAGGGGCCCTTCTGTTTGCATGTTCTCTCCATGTCAACGTGGGTTTTCTCTGGGTACTCCAGCTTCCTCCCACAGTCCAAAAACATGCAGGTTAGTTGGTGACTCTAAATTGGCCATAGGTGTGAATGTGAGTGTGACTGGTTGTCTGTCTCTATGTGTCAGCCCTGTGATAGTCTGGCGACCTGTCCAGGGTGTACCCTGCCTCTCGCCCAATGTCAGCTGGGATAGGATCCTTAAATCCTTAACAGGATAAGCAGTTACAGAAAATGAACGAATGAATGAATTTTAATAGAATATCTGTCACAATAAACCAATGCTCAGACAAAGGCTGCACCTTCTTTTAGTCTGATGAAGATCATTTTTAATGTATTTTATTTTTCATTTAACCTTAATTTAACCAGGAAGTCGTATTGAGACGGAAAATTTACAAGCGAGACCTGGCCAAGGTAGCTCCAAATCACAACACAGTTGAAATACAACAATACAACATATGATACAAAAATCCACAATAAAACAACAACAATTCAAACATAGTGGCCTCTCAGGAAAAACAAGCACATGCATCTGTCACCACATTCTTTTAATGCCCTTAAATTCATCAGTAGATATGAGTGTTTCTTGTGTTTCATGTGATATGATCAAACGAGAGACCTTGACTGACTGTTTCCAAGGTCAAAATCAGTGGTGTAGTGGAGGGTATACACAGATACATGGAGTTTACCCACCAATCAACTAAAAAGCCATTGGAGTAGATAGGAGAGTATAACCACTTCTTCATCTGTAACCCATCTACCTGGTAGCACACTCACCTCATCTACCACTACACCACTTGTCAAGATTTGGAATTTGAAACATAACTTTTAAGGATGAGAAATTGTGAAGGTGCTCAGAAAAAGCATAATTCAAATTTAACATCTTATATCTAATGAGAAGTGGGTTCCATCTGTTGATGAAGGTCGTGTGATATAACAGAAAGCTCCAGAACAGCTACAGGACAGGTATTTGGGGTATTCTCCATCCACATTATATTATCTGACAGTAATATAATACACCTTTTTATTTATTTAGTGTTTTAGTGTTGCAGAAATATATGTGTTTATATATACATCTTGTTCCTATATGAGGAACACCTGTGTAGTAATCATGTTGCTTAATCATCATCCTGACATGTCACACCTGTCAGGTGGATGGATTATCTCATCAAAGGAGAAGTGCTCACTAACACAGATTTGACCAGATTTGTGCACACAGTTTGAGAGATATAAGTCTTCTGTGTGTGGAGAGAAGTCTTAGATCTTTCATTTCAGCTTATTAAAATTGGCGGCAAAGTCAATAGTGTTGTGTTTATATTTTTGTTCAGTGGTCATACATTTTTCACAGCAGACATTTCTACTCGTCATAGCAGGAAAAGCACAAGTGAAACACATTTCGTTAACAGTGGCTCAGTTCCATAAGGGTTACAGGGATGATGTTTTTCTGTAGGCCGATGCGAAAGTTAGCGCCAAACTGGTTACCTTGTCAAAAAGCCTGTAGGATTTTTTCACTGGATTTTGGCTTATGACAGAACAAAAGCTCTGTGGCAAACACATGTTTATGACACTTCCACACTTGTTCAGCAAGATAATCTTCACATATGGACTCCAGTTTTATGATTTTAAAAGCATAAATGCAATCACCAGAAGTAAAAGCTAATGTTAGGCTACAAATGAACTACACTACAGTCACATGACTTAATGTCTCATTTAGCCACTTGTTAGCAACTTTTTTAAGGAACATAGACACTTTAAAGTTCACAAGTGTGGTATTTAATGACGCAAATGTGAACGTCTTTTAAGCTTGTGTTAACCACAGACCTTATATCAAGCATCCAACCAAAAATCCATTCAAAAAAATCCCTTTATTTGAGATGAGGGAACTGTGATTGGTAAAATGTTCACTATTTACAGGTTTTAGGACTCTATGCATACTGAGTCAATACCTTACTGTAGTTTTGTTGTGTACCTAAATGAAGCTCAGCTTAGCTTTAATCAGGGAGACTTTCTTTATGCTTCATTCATTCACTGCTCTCTCTCTCTAGCTCACTCAGCCCCACCTCCTTGCCTCCTCTATTCAGCTGATCAGTTAACCAATCACATTTAACCACGATTTCCATCATATAATCATGTTTCTTCTGTCAAACTTTAACCTCCTGTGACCGTGTGTCCTCATATGAGCACAGATTCCTGCACCTTATTCTTCATTAGACCTGTTCTCCTCATACATGGCCACTTTTTTTGTGCCATCTAGTGGTACCAAAAGCGATGTACAATAATCCATGTAAAAACAGGATGGTGGCCATTTTTGCAAAGTCTGTGTGAAAGCAATCCCAAAGCAAAATGCTACAGTTACAAAACCTGATCAGATTTTATGGTTGAAACTTGTTTATGATGCTTTATGATGTTTGCAGTTTGGTATGGCATGCAGGTTTGACCATTTTTAGTAGTAATAACAAGCCAAGATGCTGTTAACTTGTTTGAGGACATTGTGACTTTATTATTTTATTATTGCAGCAGGCCAATTAGATGTGTGTGACTGTTCCTAAACAGTGCAACTAAGGAGGGCGGGATGGGTGGTGGATGGGTCCAGTGATCACTGACTCTCACCCAGGAGGGTGGTGTTGGCTAAACCTAACCATGTGTGTTTGTTGTTGAAGTAAAAAAAATGTGAATTTGAAGTGTATTTTGAAAAGACACAATGCATTTAACAGGCTGAAATTGACACAATGTCCCAGAACGTCAACAACAGATGCACAAGCCCAGTCTCACTCCAAAGTGTTCGAAATCCAGTGCTTGGGCAGTGACTTGCGGTGTCAGAAACCAATGAGAAAAGGTGTCCTTTAACATCAGCATGATACGAAGCTAATTGCCGTTATAGTTTAACGGCCTCCGGCGGCGTCAGGGGAAAACACAGTGAGACAAGGACGAAAGTTAAGGCGATGAAAGTCCAAGCGGGGCAGGTGGAAGGAAGGGGTGGTGGATGGGTCCAACAAACACAGACTTTCACCCGTATTCAATCAATCAATCAATCAATCAATCAATTTTATTTATAAAGCCCAATATCACAAATCACAATTTGCCTCACAGGGCTTTACAGCATACGACATCCCTCTGTCCTTTGGACCCTCACAGCGGATAAGGAAAAACTCCCCAAAAAAACCCTTTAACGGGGAAAAAAAACGGTAGAAACCTCAGGAAGAGCAACTGAGGAGGGATCCCTCTTCCAGGACGGACAGACGTGCAATAGATGTCGTACATAACAGATCAACATAATAAATTAACAGTAATCCGTATGACACAATGAGACAGAGAGAGAGAGAGAGAGAGAAGGAGAGAAGGTGCCCGGTGTATTATAGGGGGGTCCTCCGGCAGACTAGGCCTAAGTCAGCCTAACTAGGGGCCCTAACTATAAGCTTTATCAAAGAGGAAAGTCTTAAGTCTAGTCTTAAATGTGGAGACGGTGTCTGCCTCCCAGATTGTAACAGGAAGATGATTCCACAGGAGAGGAGCCTGATAGCTGAAGGCTCTGGCTCCTGATCTACTTCTACTATTCGCGTCCCGTTATATTCTAAAGCCAAACCCTGTTCTTTTTTCCTAAACCTATCCACATGCTTTTGTTGCCTAAACCCAACCATGTGTGGTCAATTCAATTTGCGATGTTGTACTGACGTAGTGCGTTTATTTCCTGTGAAAATGGTCATGATCCTGGGTTTTTGTTCATATTTTGTTATCCTATGGACTTTGTTTTAGAGTTTTCTGTTTGTGTTTCTTGTTTCGTGTTAGGGCCCTTTCATAGTCGACGCACAGGCGCGCAGACACGAACGCATTGGGACGCATCGAGACACATTGGCCGCCATGATGCGTGTTTGCGTCTCAAAATGTGTTGTCCATTTTTTTGATATGCGATGTAGTGACGCATGTAATACCATGCGTTGCCATCGGGGGTGATAATGCAAGCGACGTACTTGAAATTCACAACTTTTTGTTATTCACAGAAGAATCAGGTATGAAATATGGCGGGCGAGGAGGAAAAACTTTGGGAACTCGTACGGGCACACTCCCATTTATATGACAGTTCTAGTGTCCTGCACTCTAATAAAATAGCAGTACTAGCTAGCTACAGCAGTACTAGCTAGCCAGAATGTACCCGTGACTCTGCTGCCCCCTATTGCATGAGCGATGTATTACATTTCAAGTGTCACCTGCATCGCTTGCGTTCACTGTGTTGACTATGAAAGGAAGTGCGTTGCTCGCGTCGCTTGTGTCGCTTGCTCGCATTGTGTGCATCGTCTATGAAACGGCCCTTATTCATTCATGTTTAATCTGCTTCCTGTTTTATTTTGTAGCTTCTCTCCTCATGCATTGTGTCTGGTTATACTTCCTGTCTTTGTGTTTTTTTTCCTGCCTGTTTTCTGTCACACCTGTCTCGTTAATCCTTGCCTGTTCCCTGAGTCTTCCCTTCACACCTGTTCTGTATTAGAGGCCGTTTACACATACACGGTGATTTTGATAAACGGAGACATCTTCCTTCGTTTGTGCCCTTCGTTTACACGCAAACGGAGATTTCTCCTCTGAAAACGAGTCTTTCTAAAAACTCCGGCCAGAGTGGAGATTTTGGAAAACTCCGGTTGCGCGTTTGCATGTAAACTGAGATAAACGGAGTTATAGGCAGCCGACGTCACAGTATGCGCTGAACTTGCGCCTGTGTCAAAAGTGCGACCTATGTTACTATGGTGACAATGGATACATGGAAGGCTTGAGCTTCTCGTTACACTGCCACCTACAGGTTTGGCATGCTCTTGTGTATATATACACGGGTAAGTGTAAATGAAGATCTTTTTGAAAACGGAGACCATGAAATGTCCGTTTATGAAAATAGCCGGCCACGTGTAAACGGCCTCTTGGTCTTGTCTGCTCCATCCTTGTTGTCAGCCAATCCCTGTTTCCCTCCTTTTGCCCATGTCTACCTACCCCAGCTATGTCTCGTCCTTGCGATTAGTTTTCTGTGTATGTATACCTGTGTGTTTCCCTTTGTCCTTTGTCAGTTCATCTGTTGTTCGTCCTGGGTTCAGTTCTATCTGTGTTCCTCTGCCGTTCATCGTGTTATTCCTGGTTGGTTTTCAGTTGTTTTTTTTTTTGTTCTGCTTTCTTTGGACTTTGAGTTGCCTCGCGGTTCTGGATGTTTCCCATTGGCTATATTAAAGCTTGTTTTTTGTTAAAACCTCAGACTGTCTGTTGATCTGCATTTGGGTCCTCCTCTGAACAGAAACATAACAAAGAAGACAGTGCTTATAACAGTCAGAACTTAACTTAAATTCCCAGAATATCACCAACCAACACACCAGGGTACCTTGGTTATGTGGACGTGGAAAGTCTATGACCAAAACGTCAATATGTGACAAGGTCGGTGTGAGAATGTGTTGGATGCACCCAGGCTACCCTAGACATCACATGTAGACATGGAGAGTCCACGACCAAGCGGCGATATGTGACGAGGTTGGAGTGAGAATGTTGTTGTTGCTAAAACCCACTCTTCTTCACATCCTGATCCTCAGCACCCTCTTCATCTCATCAACCCCACTACCAGCATTTAAACTCCAGAGGGGTTCCCTATCTTACTACGACTTCACCACCCTCCTTAAATATATGACATCATGATGGGGTCTAATGGTGCGTTCCATATAGATCTTACCGCTAGTAAGAAAGGAAAGACAGGAAGCTGCGCAAAATAACTCAGCGACCCGACATGACACGCCTCTTTGAGGCGGTTCTACCAGTAGCAGTGAACTCAGAGGACTACAAGCTACGAAAGACTGATGAAAGCAAAGAGGGCTGTGCCCTAAATTTACCATAAGTGGCTCTGCTCTTTATTATTTTTACTGTTTAGCAAATCTGAATCTTCATTTTAATTACTCGTACACATTATAATGCCCTTATGGGAATGCTTTATGATGTGTTGTTGAGTTGGGAATGTTGTGTATGTGTTGTTTATCCGTTAGTGTTGGTGAAAGTAGCTAGCAGTGTGGCTAATAATAAAGGCTCCGCTACTGAAATAGCGACGACTGCTTTCTTGGAGGCATCCATCTTTGTTTACGTTTAGGTCATAAATAGTACAAACGGGGACGCATATCGCCAATTTAAACAGGAAGTAACAACATTTTATGACATCATCTTGAGTCTCACCGCTCGTAGCAATGTAAATGGACCACAACATAATCACCAAAAAACTATTCACATTACTCATACATACTCATCAGAATGAGTCTCTCCTGATTAAGATTAAGATTATACAGTATGTAATGTGGTGCTATTTTGTACTATTATAAACAGGGACATTATTGTGTTGCAAGTGTGCCTAAATGGGGCATATACTGTATATGAGTGGCACACACAGTATAGTCAGTTGTGCCAGTGTGTTTGCAAATACTGAATGCACAAAAGTATCAGTGTATAACAGTTGTGTCTTCACTTTTGGCAAGGACTACAGGCACAGTATCTGTGGCCCCCAAGCTAGACAAGTCCTGAGAAACTTTCTACAAAATGAAAACACGAGTGGGGATACAATTATTTAATTGTGCGGCTCTTCTAGACTTTCAAAATTATCCCGGTGGTACAAGAAGTCATTCCTTGTGGCTTGTGACACTTTAAAAAAAACATGCATTCAATGATTTAAAGACATCTTTTTCACAATTTATGAGAAAGAGTATTTTTTGGTCCCATGTTATCACGTGACGGGCTTGGAAGTTGTGGTTACACTTCTTGTAGAATTGGCCTCCAGTCCAGCGATGTTCCTGGGGATGAGGCCAGAAAAGTTCATTTCACCATCACCATCTCTTCTTGGTGAACGCGAAACACTTTCCTTTAGTAATATCTAAATGCTTGCTAATGTTCAACATGCAAGACTTTTTTTCTCTAAGCGTATATTGTACTATGGGACACCCTGAGGGATGAACATGCCACCACTCACAACAAGTAAATCTTACTTGCTCACACAGTGAAGATGTCAAACCTGTCTTGTGATTACCCATAATGTGACTGGCCTTTTTGACACTTTCGGCATCTCTTTTGTAACCATGAGGGTGTTTACGTCTACATTTCCCAAAGACCTATAACTCTCTGCTGACGTGTGTGAAATCTACCCTGGGGACTCTGTCTGTTTTTTCCACACAAGTTGTATTCACTGTATCACACAGCCACAGACTGAACTGAAGCACCTCTGACAGCACTGACTGACAGGGATGCACATTTTCCTTATAATGAAAGTGATTAAGCAGTGTGTTGTGTCAAGAGTGTAATTTGAATTTCATAATTTGGGGAACTGACTGCATTATAATTACTTGTAGAAAGTTATGTATAATTAATGAGGTGCCAAACTGGAAAAGTTTACAAAATGTAGCTTTGGAGTTGGCATGTCATCTCTCCAAGAGTTTACATGAGGATCGCCTCAAACTCCAACTGCTGCTTACATCTTACAGGACCTTTACTTGTAGCATTTTATGATCCAGTAAACCACTGCCTCAAACAAAACCTGTGCAGACTGAATCTTAACACAAGGTTTTTCCATAACAGTCACATTTTATTTCGCCAGCACAGACGCTTTTATTCTCTGCCTGCAGAGACACGCGCTTGATCTTGCAATAAGAAGGCATCAGGCTCAGTAAAGTGTAGCCTCTGTTTCAGGATATTGAATTCCTCTTCCGTCAGCAGGGATATTTTTCCCCGGTAGAGCTTTTCCTCCCTTTTTTGAAGAATGAATGAAATTGCAATACGTTACAATACACGCAGATATTTACTACTGGAGCACATTTGGTATATATGTTATATTTACAAAAATAAACAGAGGTTATTTCGGGAATATAACACAGCACAGCAGGTTTAAATAAGTGGAGCTGCCCTCCATATTGTACTTCAGTGTTCCCTGCACAGGGAGACAAACAATCTGTTTATGTATACACACTTGTGATGGTTTATAGAGGATGCAATTTGTTCGCTGTGTGTCTGAAGCAAGACTGAGTACAGGTGGTATAGCCACACTTTATTTGCAGCATCTGGCCACAAAAACACGACCTCAAGCAACTTTAGATTCTGATCTCATTTTTTAAAGCTCATTTTAGTTCATTAACCAAAACTGCATTTTATCATTTACACGATATGGCTAAGGGAAGACCTCTACTGAAGCAGAGAGATGCTGAGAAATTTGTTCATGCTTATGTTTCCAGTCGTCCTGACTATCATAACACCCCATATACTGGCCTATCTAAAACTGCCAATACAAAATTACAGACCATTAAAAATGCTGCTGCCAGGGTTGTAACAGAAACTAAAAAAGAGACCATACACCTGGTATCTTTTAGGATTGATTTTAAAATCCTTCTACTGGTTTTTAAGGCTCTTATGGCACCGTCCCCTCCTATATCACAGACTCCCTACAGCTGCTCTTTCACTACAAAAACCTTTGGGGATGCTTCCTTTCGTTACTATGCCCCAAAAATATGGAAAACCCTGCCTTTAAGTGTTAGACTTGCCGGTCCAGTAGACAATTGAAAACTCAGAACATATCTTTTTAATATAGCCTTTAACTAGCAGCTATCTGTTTTAATAGTATTCTTTTAATTACTTGTTTAATTTTTTTGTGTTGTATAATGGTTTTATTTCTTTGCTGTTTGTCTCTGCTGCTGAATTGTAAAGCATTTTGTGCATGAAAGGTGCTATATAAGTAAAGTTCATTCATTCAGTCATTCATTCATTCATTCATTCATGTCCTTTTCATCCTCTTTTGGTCTGCAAATAACAAGACTGTGCATCACAGCCATCGTCCTGTTCAGGAGACAGACACAGTCAGGTTACTCTGCTCAGTCTCAGCTGGTCAAACCTCCACTATGTCCCCTCCCCTGTGATCACCCTTTGTTTATCAGACCGTGTCAGCGATCATTCTAAATCTGGAAATGCATCTTTTTCTCTCCATTTTGTCATGTCATTCTCACTACGCCGACATTTTTCACTTCTGAAAATGAACAACAATTTGCACAGAAACCAAACAGTGCTCCTTTAGTGGAACACTACCTGCCAAATGACTTCTGTGTGTGAGTTAATAAAAGATAATTTGATGAAATGTAACTTAATTCAGGCAACTGGAATTTCTGAATTTAGAAAAACAAACCAAGAAGTTAGAATTAGATTTTGACACAGTGCCACAGGACTACATAACCATGCTGAACCCACTCGGTGTTGCACTTTAGCTAATGAAGCAAATTCTCTCACAAATTTGAAAGTAATGAGATTAACAAAAAGCAGCTACCACACAGTGAGCCTGTTTTGGGCCCCTGTGGAAATCCGGGGGTCAGGGGCACTTTGGTTTATTATTATTTAAGAATGCACAAAGTGTAGTTCTTTATATAGCACCAGTAATGCAGAATTTATAATCAAAAATTATGAAGTGTCAAATATTAACACGTTGTTTTTGTTTTTCACCGTTTGCAAAAGTCTCTATTGGACACATGAAGGCGCCATTTCCATGCGCATGAAAGGAGAAGCGCTCTGTTTTAATGACGTTCAGAAAGAGACCTGACAAGTTGTTAATGGCTGCTGTTGCAAATCATACGATTAAAATAAGCATCAGTATCCTGGGCACAGCTCTCAACAACTCCACACTCAGTCGGACCTTAGTGCTGTTATTATTTAATGAGACTGGTGCAGAGAAGAGGGTCAGGACGCAAAGATCGCAGACCATGTATAGTTTGGAAAACAGTTTACAATAGCTGATTTTTAACAAGCTGCCTGCAGACAGATTTAAAAACACATGCAATCGTAATTAATGCCCTAAAAAAGCCAGCGCAGGACTCCCCGTCGCCCTGTTTGAGCCTCGCATCCTGAGCATTTCCATTACGCACTCCTGTGCGCTCACATGCCTTCTGGACGAGCCCTCCTGGCATTATGGAGCAGCGCGCAGGAAGAGCCTTGGTGACTCATGAGGACCACACTGAGGACGGCAATGAAACACGAGCTTCTGGCATCTTTATCACCTTTGGAAATTAACTTCTTAGGTTACATAAATCTATTAATAATCTAATTATCATGGCAAGGATCGCGTCTTCCTCCCACTACTCCACAGGCGGAGCAGGAGTATCAAAAAGTTCAAGACTCCCTCCAGTGAAGTCCTTTTAAATTTCTTCTAGTCTGTAGATATTTTTTCCCCCAACATTGGAGCATTCCCACCATGGCCGCTGCACCCTGAGGGGAGATGGATTTAGAGGTGAAGGATGAGAACGGGTCGAGCTGTTTGTCCCGCAACGAGAGTGACCGCGGACTGAGCGCTTCCTCCGCCGGAGTGTCCACTGCGCTGGCCAGCGTGCTGATCTTCACCATCGTGGTAGACATCCTGGGCAATGTCCTCGTCATCCTGTCCGTGTACAGGAACAAAAAGCTCAGGAATGCAGGTGAGATGAGGAGACGATGAAGGTTTTGCCATAAAGCCAAATAAATGTGCTGATGGAAACAGCAGCTTAAATGGTCAAGATATAAGAGACGTGTCTGCGTAACAAATTCTGTCAAAATTGATGTGAAAGAATTTGTTTAATTGTGTCATAAAATCGGTTTCAGAGCTGAGTGTCTCATCAATTACATCTCATCAAAGCCGAAAGGAAAGATGTCTGTCTCCATACAGTTTTTGAGATGCCCTGCTTCCCTCTCTTCATTCATAACTATAATTATGTAATATAGTGTAGCGTGTGACCTCTGTGCTTAACAATCAGGCTACTATCTTATGCGAGCCTCCAGTCTCAGTGTGTTGGAGTTTCCACAGCTTTGCCTGCCTGCCCTCATATTTCTTCATAAATAATAACATCCCTTTCCCCCCAACTGGCTTTATCCTTGGTTCTTCATCCCAGATAAATCACATTACATCAGGACCGGTAGTGTCCCATGAGCAGCCAAGGTGAGAGGTGCCTTTGTGTGGCTTCAGTGCCCTTTTGTGCAGGTTTTATGTTGAACACAACCTCGTATTTTGTTGTGTTGACATTTGGAAGTGTCCAGGCAGCAGTGTGAAGGTGAAGAAGATATTTATTATGGTCACTTTAGTGCCATTTTTCTTACTTAGCAAATGTGCCATCATCATTCAGCTGGCTCCTTTACACTGAGGCATGTAGGTGTCTCAAATAGCCTCTAAGTCAGGTCAAGCCATTTCCAGTTCATTTGGGAATTAGTACCTCAGTTATTTCTTTAAGTCTGGCTCTACAAACTAAGGGAGTGTGTGAAAGTGTAAGGTATGGAGGGGGTCAGAAAAGTTGGAAGGCATTGTACATTTTCTTTTGGCTAAAGGACGGAGAGAAGGATTTTCTGATCTATTTCTAACCCCAGATTTATATGTTATTTCAGCCTTTGCTTCCAATGTACTTTGGCCCTGTCTACACAAATAGATATTTTTGAATACTGATTCTTTTCCCCTCCATAAAAAAAAAAAATCTGTCCACTCAACTTTGGTTTTCAAAACATCGACTGGAGGTCTCATCACTGCTGATTCCACTTCAGTTCAAGGATGCACATGCTTTCCTTCCTATTCTCATCGACAACAATCCCACTCTGCAGCGTCCGAATTTGCTGGTCTGACCGGGTCTGATCCAAATCTGCCAGACTTTACACCCCTGACACTGAGGGGAAACAAAAACACTGGGTGCAGCCGATGCCTTTGTTTGTCTGTGAAGTGTTAAGCAGTCATTAGACCTCACAGTGCTAACAAAAGCATCAGCTATAGTTGTTATTTCTCGCATAAGCTCATCACACAAAGCTACAAAAGGCATGCACCAACTGAGAAGATTACATCATCATTTCTCTATCGCTCTGTTTTACACGTCAACACAGATTAACAGTGACCACAGTTTTGAAAAATCTGCACTTTTTAACTTTTATAAAATCTTTGTTTTGGTGACAAGTGGACAAGAGGTCAAAACAAGCAGGAAAATATCAGTTTAGAAAAAGATCTGTGCACGTGTAGACGAGGCCGTAGTTACACAAATAGTTGTAGTGTAGATTTCAGGGGGCACGCAGGGGACATATCCCTCTCAATATTTAGAACACGTGCGTTTGTCCCCTCACCCAATAAAAACATAAAAGTAGCAGAGGACTTTTATTTTGAAAAATATAAGACTTTTACACCATAAAATTGTGCAGACAATTGGTGCATAAAAAATCATCAGAATTTGAAGTGTTTGATGCTCAAAATTTTCTTGCCGTTGTTTCATATGCGTTCCCCCAGTGATGAAATGAAACTTACACCCATGCAAATAGTTATATAAAAAAGACAGCTTTCATGTGTGAAACAGAAGAATATCAAGGTTTTATTTTTGTCATCATATTCGACTAGCAGGTGATGTGACGTAGCTAAGTCCCTGAGCCACTATCTCAGTTTTCAGGAAACACTGAATACACTCTGTTTTGGTATATAGCCAGCACAGTGGTGCAGTGGTTAGCATTGTCACCTCACAGCAAGAGGGTTTGCTTTGAGCCCAGGGTGGTGGAGCCCTTCTGTGCAGAGTCTGCATGCTCTCCCTGTGTCAGCGTGGCTTTTCTCCGCGTGCTCCGTCTTCCTCCCACAGTCCAAAGACATGATGGTGCGGTAATTGGTGACTAAACTGTCCACAGGTGTGATTGGAAGCATGAATAGTTGCCTGTCTCTGTCAGTCCTGTGATTGTCCGGGAACCTGTCCAGGGTGTACCCTGCCTCTTGCCCAGTGTCAGCTGGGAAAAGCTCCAGCACCCCCTTGACCCCCAACAGCATAAGCAGTCACAGAAAAATAAAAGCAATACCACGTTTTTCCTTTCACAAGCAATAAAATGCTGGCTCAGTTCATCACACTCAGATAATTTGCTGCTTCAGTCTTATTTGTCCTGGAATGACTGGTGGCTTTTTTTGGCACCTGCAAGCAAATATTAGTGAACTTGAAGTACTGAGTCAAGTCAGTAAATGTCTAACTCCTCTCTATTTGCACTTTGTACAGACAAACCTTCCAACAGTTTTATCAAAAGCAAATCGGGCAGTAAACACAGCACGGTGCAAAGTTCCACAGTTTCACTTTAAAAAATGTGATTTGACACCGAGATATTATTCTAGCTGTTAGTGGGGGTGAGGATGTTGCACTTACTTTCTCTGGTCCACTTGCACTTGCTTTCCATGGTTTAAAAAACAGCCCCAGTAATTTTTAGTACAATCCCTAAACGAAGGCACTTGTGTGTGTTAGTGTCCATTTCCACATATAAAAAGCCCAGATAACATCTTTACAGTCTGAGTTTATTGTCTGGCATGAAAAAACTGAGTAGCAATTAAAGAAAAGAACCAAAGAAAAAGTCACAAGACACTCAGACAGCAATTAACATAATATATCGAAGCACTTAAGGGTTTATGACATCAGAAGCAGTCATAAAAAGACAACTCCAATTTTATTCTCCCGTTACAAGAGTGATAGAAAAGCACCTTTTGCTTTAACTGGACAAATTACACAAGCTCACCTCATGATTATGTTTGCCAAAAACAACTGAGCAGAATACAGAGATGTGTCTTCCACAACAAAGAGATGCACAAATAAAATGTCTATTTGATGTTGTGCAGCTTTCATTGTTAAGGTTCGGGAGATCAAGCACCGTGCATCATTATACCCAGCAAATCTTTAGCTGAAAGCAAAGTCAGGAAAGCCTACCGCTGAGGCAAAAGACTAAACTCAGTAATCACAACATGATGCTAATGAGTACATGCGAATCAGGCAGCGGGATTAGGTCAGCGACTGTTTGGAATAATGAGCTTTTAATTACAATTTCAAATACATTACATAACAGATCCAATGTGTTCCTGTGCATACCAGCCTAAAGCGGTTTGGCCAGGAGTTTAGGAGCCCGGGGAATAATTTGATTATCTGGTTTGCAAAAAAATGCCACAGTCGACTGGTCTCAAACAAGAGGGCAGGAGTAAATGGCCTGTTCAAAAGTCTTCGCCATGCTGGCAGACTACGGCCTGTGCGCTGATTACTGGCCTCATGTCACCATTCTCCCACTCTAATTGGACTGACTGACTGGTTCAGTCTCACGAGAGTCCTCACGAGAGTCCTCACCAGTGTCATGGCGTCTTTTTCGGTTTGCATGCGTGAGCAGAAACCTGCAACTCCAGCAGAGCAGTTTTGTTTTTAAGTGTCCTTAGGTGACTGAAATTGTAACTGCTGTTAGCCTATCATCAATCTGCTCCCTGTGCTTAACGAGCTATTTATAGGTTTGGCTCACTTTGTATGAATGTTTAATTGTACAGACTTTCGGAAAGGAAAGCACGGACGCAGCTGAAGAACAGCAAACAGCTGTAGAGAGATGTGTCCGCTATAAAAATCAGTATCTGTGATAGATGGCTGTTTTGTGAAGGTGCAGTATAAACACAATAACACCTCCTGGGCTGCAGACTGACTCATGTGTGAGGTCTAACGTATGATTTACAGTGGGTAAAGACTCAGACGTATATATTTTTGTGGAATTCAGTGTGTCAGGCACACTGCTGCAAACATCCCCTCTCTCCATTACACACTATTCAGACTGCTGGTTTGCTTCCTAACACTCTGCAGCAGGACCTTTCCGCTCTGCTTCACTTCAACAATACTCGCCTTGCCTCCGTATATCCCTCCGCTGCCCACCACTCACCACAAAAACCACATGCATGTGCGCACATTTGGTAGATAGTGGTACATCATCTGAGTGATGTATATTTGTCCCCATTATCTCCGTGTGTGAGGAGAACTGGTGCCATATGTTCAATTTTTGTTTAAAGGTTTACAGGTTCTCTCAAGTGCGTAAATGTAACAGGATCTATCCAGTGACTCTTCAAAGGGTAGAGCATGGCACCATAGGACTGCCAATGGGGTGTTAACACTAGAGTTTCCCACTGGGGTTAACCATACTAAAAATACACTCTGAAAATGCACTCATGAGAAAGGGAGGGAGAGGGACAGAGAACGATGAGCAGATGGAGGAAATAACGAGAGGACAAGCTCGGCTGTGTGTTTGTGCGCAGCTTGCACCTCCGTGGCAGGAGCTGTGGGTTGTGGGGTGTGTAAGGATGGGAGATTGAATTTTGATAAATCATGCACCGCATCCCCTCAGTCAGTCACTCTGCAGTCATGAATAAAACCTAAAACCTGGAGTGTCCAGAGGGGGGTTAATTGAGTCAGTGGACTTAGTGAGTCAAACCAGAAGCCAATTTAAATTGACAGCTCAGATCCACGGGGAATATCACTTAGCACACTACATTAAACATGTCTCCTTTTCCTGACAACAAAACAGTAGATGACATTTAGTTCTGTAATGTGGTCAGCATGGAGGTTGGATGTTATCAGATTAGGATTATTTGACTAAACCAAGCCGAGATAAGGTAAATGCACTGTTATGTTTACATTACATCCGGTATCTCTTTCTAATGCAGGAGGCTGCTTTCTTTCACATTTGCATAATCCACTATGGGTCCTTGTGTTTCCGGGATTGCGCCTCACGAGTGAGACGCCGTTGGAACCAGACGCTGCTTGTGTCCCGGTGGCCTGATTTCTCTTAGGGCCAGTGAGCCTTATTTACTCAGACATAGGGGATCTGATTGGTGGATGGCCTTTTGATGATGACGATGATGTTTTTGGCCGGGCTCATGGCGGGATGCATCACCAAAAGGCAGCTTGTGTCAGTTTAATGTGAAACTTCTTCGGAAAAATTCTCTGGCCCCTTGAACATGAGTTCACGAAGTAGTCACTACTAATTCATTAGCGCTAATGCCCTTGCCGAAAGGTTATTGTTGCTTATTTATGATAACATGTCTGACTAAGTCCAGTGTAATCTAATTTGGGATATGCACTTGTAGTAATATGCCTTGCTGACGTTGAGCTGGATCCAAGCAAAGACAAACCTCCTACACGTTTCTATGAATTCACCCGTCTTTCAAAAGGTGTATAAATATAGCCGGGTGAATCAAAGCGTAGTATATCACGTTTCCTGTATGAGTGGTGAGAGTGATGGGACGGTGGGTTTGACAGAGGGAAACATAAGCCCCTGAGATTCACGTGTGCACACAGCCATGCAAGTTGTCAGACTGAAGAAGCCAGGCATTCTTTTGTTTTGTCTTTTGGTTTGTTTATCACTTGCACCTACGCCTTCATTATGTACCTATTCTTGCTCCAGCACAACTCCTTTTTTATTTGACCTTGTTGTTTTTTTATTTCTTATTCAGAGCTATTCAGCTGGAATGAAGCAATGTGCCATAAATAAGTTGTATATGGAGCCTATTTTAAAACAGGTTTATATGCTGGGTGGGAGGCAGTTTTTTTGTTTAATATATTTTTGAATATGCTGCAGCCTGGGTGCGTGCCGGATGATTCTGGTGACAAATATCCTGTTCCACTCACGCAGAGCTCAATGGTTCCCTGCCGTAACGTTTTTGATTTATGTTTCATGCGCCACGAAATGTCGTGTGACAGACAATGAGAGGGAGATACACGGGGAATTCATGGGGTGGTCGCTCAGCTCTCAGGAGGGAGACGCTTTAAAGCAAGGATCAGTTGATTTGATGCAACATTTCACTTGGTCGACAGTTTTTGAGAGAGCGTGCAGTGGGATCAGATAATTACAGAGCCAATGTTGTCAGAGACGTTAAAGGCATGCTGTCCCCGTAGGCCTGCAACCAATCAGCATTCAGGTTAAGCTCTATTCAACCCACACTCGTTGGTAATAATAGCTCCAAAAGATGTCAGTGGACACTTTACTCTGGTGTTCAGGCGTGAGAATATTGTTGTTGGTCGTTTTTCTTACACCAAAACAATAATCGTTTTGAGTACTGTGAGTTTGGGCGTGATGAGCAAGTTGGTTAATTAAACAGCGAGAGGTACTGCTTGGTCCAGTGTTTTAATAATGGATGCCAACAAAACAAAGACAGTCATCTGGCCACTTCGCAGCAATCCTCTCAGTGGTGTTTTAGCACTTACCTCATCCTCTTGACGATAAGGGGGAGAGAGGGTTCAGCCAGACAGAGCTGTAAGGCTGCAGCGTGCCCCTGTCCAGCCAGCGCACATGATAACACTGAGCCGCATGATGTCAGCGAGGAATAAAAACCTCTGCACAATGACAAATGCACACAGCGAGCACTGTGAGCGTCACAAATATAATCTGACAGATTTGCCCACTGAGCTGACTCGAGGACGAGGAACAAATGCTTTTATTTTTATCTCGGCAGGCTTAAGAGATGGCTCGTGCTGTTTTAGTAACTTGGAAATTGACTGTGTCTGAATACCTGTGGCAGGCCTGTGGTGAGACATGCGACTGACACCTGATTTTCTTCTCCTTCTGAAAAACAAAACTCAAAAAAGTCCCCAAAGTTAGCAAAGTTTACAGGAATAAAATGACATTGTGTTTCATATTGTTATTTTCTTTATTACCACATTTGATGAATCAAGTTCAAGTGATTAAAATGAAATTAGACATACTGTAGTTGTGTTGTCTCCGGGGTGCAGGGGTTGTAACACGCTTTGAACGCAGGATTGATGGCCAACATGTGTTTTAAATCCGCTCCCTTCATATCTGCCAATCAACGCTGTTGTTTCAGCTGTTGTCTGAGTGAGCGAGAGCCTCACGCCTCCACATTTCAACTTCAGAAGGTGGTTTGTTATATCAACCCTGGAATCAACCCAGCGTCTGACACCAAATGTTGTTGAAGTGAGGCACATTATATATAATCCTTTACAGATTATTTACAGAGAGCATAAATGTTTATATCGGTCCAGTGATGTCATGGTGCATGAGAAGCTGGATAAATAATGACGAGCAGTATGTAATTATGTTTTTGGACTAGTTTACATGGAGCAATAATGATATAATAAGGACCTTCATCTTTAAAAAGCTGAACTGTATTTAACGCTGAGTTTATTTCTACTTCGTCACAAGTTTTGACTTCTAAAATGTGTAGCTCACACACACAATAGACCTTTTTATTGCCCATCTGCTCCAAACTTAAGGGAAGCTAATGCATCCTTTGCAAAACACCAATTCAATTGCACTGTGGCTGCGCTGCACTGTATGTTCTTGTTATCTATCATGTTATCTGACACATTACAGTTTGATTTATTGTTTTATTCTCCCCCACCCAGAGCAGCTTCACTATAACAATATCAGACGTCATTTTCTACAATTCATGTCTTCTGAGGAGATCCAGTGTCACACTACCATCAGCTCGGACCTTAGGAGGACAGGAACTTGATTGGAATCAATCGGAAACCATTTACGTCCTGGGTTTTATATGTTTAAGCTCAGTGTTCGACAGTCTATTCCCAGGGGCAGAGAAGCTTTATAACAAGAACAGCCTGATTTGAGCATTTTTTCAGAGAGGACCTGCCAGATATATCAGTGTACAACAACTCTGTTGTTTCCTGTGATGGTGTGTTGGGAAAGTAATTCATGAGTCTAAAAACAAGTCTACAACCATGCTAGCGGCTCTGTGAGGCTGTAGTCAGGCGCTGAGGTGCTCTGAGCTAAATGCTAACATCACAATGCTAACCTGTCACGTGTCGATTTTTAGCAGGTTTAATGTTGTCCATGTTTAACATCTTAGTTTAGCGTGTTCTCGTGTTGATATTTGCTTATCAGCACAGAACACCAAGTATGGAAAGCCAGAGGATCACCAGAACTATTACAGTTCATCCTGCAGGGGACGTGGATGTCAATAAATCATGGCTGCCAGACCCGGGTCTATGAGAGTGCAAAAACATGCATTGCACCCTCAATTTAATATTTTGCACCCTAAGTTGAAAACGGTATACAAAATAATTTAATAAATAACACTTAATGATGATAATGTCACAAAAAAAGTAATAATGAAAATGATCTAATTCACCAAACAGTACTTACCGTAAAACTTCAATTAAATGCCCAGTCCCTTTAATAAAACAGTTGTTTTGTTTTTTTTTTAATTTTTAATTCCCGAGGGGAAATTCAATTTTTTCACTCTTGTTATCAATTACACACAGGTCTGAACACACACATGCACAAACAGGACCTATACATGCACAAAGTGGAGAGATGTCAGAGTGAGGGGGCTGCCTTGGTCAGGCGCCCCGAGTGGTTGGGGGGTTCGGTCTTGCTCACGGGCACCTCGGTAGTGCCCAAGAGGTGAACTGACACCTCTCCAGCTCCCAGTCCACGCTCCATATTTGGTACGGACGGGGACTTGAACAGGTCCCAATGGACTGAGCTACTGCACTCAGGTTGTTGGTTACCCACTTGAGCAGTGTTAGTTAACTGCTTAGATCGCACATACAAATATAAATGTTTAAACTTTTGTCAATATGAAGATGCTACACATTGTTAGCTCAGTTGGATTCTCCACAATTCAACTGTTTAGGTCATTATACTGAAACCATGAGCGACGGAGAAGACCGAATTAATTCAGATTTACAAGCATGACGAAGAAACAAGTGGTGACTCCCTTCCCCTAAAGCCATCATAAAGTCAGAATATATGTCCATTCCTTGATTAAGCTTTAAGTTATTTATATTCCTTTAGTCTGTAAGGGTCCGCCAATCAAAAGAATCAAAGGGTTTTTCATAAAAATTAATCCATGCTTCAAATATTGTTTTAACAGGATAAAGTGGTGTTGTGTCAGGATGCCATAACTCTCTTGGATGCCCTGTTTGTCAGAGCTACTAAATAAATAAGTTAAATTTGATATGTTATTTGTTGCCTAATTTTTATACAAGTAATATTCATACTGGCTTCATAAACAATCTGATGTGTTTCCCATCTTTGTTGAGCAACAGTTTTGTGTAAAAGGAATTAGAGGCCTGTCCCATATAGGCCGGTTGAGTTCAGTGATTTAAGGAAATAATAGCCCGGGCTGAAGCCCGTATTGAAGTTTGACGGTAAATTACCTATGTGCATCAGTCGTATTTGTCGCAAACTGTGATGGCACAACATCGTGGCAGAAGTCATGCTGGGGACCAGAGATGGAGGGTGCAGTTCTGACTCATAAAACAAACTGTTGTAGGAAAAGAATAACATGCTGTAGACATAAGCTGTTTTGTTCATTTATTGCTGTTGCTGGCCCGCACTGTGGCTAGTAGTGCATGCACACTTATTTTAGATACACCCTAGGTCATTTTGTTCTGGAACTGGGCCTGATGGAAATGTATCCAAGAAATACTTCAAAACTATAAATGGGAATCTAATGGTTGCACTTAAGAAAAAAATCAGGGATCACCAATGTCACTTGGGGAAAACTTCATCCTCTGGGCACCATGAATATCTGTACCATGTTTAAATCCACCAGTAGTTGTTGAGAAATTTTACGATTGCTATTTGTAGAAATAAAATGAATAAAAATGTTGTTCGTTTTAAAGCAGTTACAGTGGGGAACAAAGGGGGCTGCAACACTGACAGAGCTGTGATGATAAAGCATCTGCCTCGGCTCAGATCAGTGCAGCAGAGAGTAAATGGTAAAAGCCCAAATGAGCCACAGAGGGCACAGTGAAGCGACTCTTTTATGATAGTAAATCACAGTCGTACCTCCTGTGACCCAGTTTATTTTAACCCGGAGCAGGAAGAGAAAAGGGAGTGCTGTATGCTTTTTAATAATACACAAACCTCTTCTGTTTCTCCAGGCAACATCTTCGTGGTGAGTTTGTCCGTAGCGGACCTGGTGGTTGCGTTGTACCCTTACCCTCTGGTCCTGACAGCCATCTTCTACGATGACTGGACCATGGGTGACCTGCACTGCCAGGCCAGCGGCTTCATCATGGGCATAAGTGTCATCGGCTCCATCTTCAACATCACTGCCATCGCCATCAACCGGTACTGCTACATCTGCCACAGCCTCCACTACGACCGCCTGTACAGCCTGAGGAACACCTGCTGCTACCTGGGGCTCACCTGGCTCCTCACCGCGATTGCCACGGTGCCCAACTTCTTTGTTGGCTCGCTGCAGTACGACCCCCGCATCTACTCCTGCACCTTCACCCAGACGGTCAGCTCATACTACACCATCTCAGTGGTGATCATTCACTTTCTGATCCCGCTGCTGGTGGTGTCCTACTGCTACATGAGGATATGGGTGCTGGTGATTCAAGTGAAACATCGGGTTAAACCGGAGCAAAGGACCAAACTGAAACCTAGTGATGTGAGGAACTTCCTCACTATGTTTATGGTGTTTGTTTTGTTTGCAGTGTGCTGGGCTCCACTTAACCTCATAGGCCTGGCTGTAGCTATAAACCCTGTACAAGTTGCACCCAACATACCTGAGTGGCTCTTTGTCACGAGCTACTTCATGGCTTACTTCAACAGCTGCCTCAACGCCGTCATATATGGACTACTAAACCAAAACTTCCGTAAAGAATACAAAACGATCCTCCTTGCAGTTTGCATCCCACGTTTGCTCCTCATGGAGACCTCCAGGTGCGCCACAGAGGGCCTGAAGAGCAAGCCCTCGCCGGCTGCGACGAACAACAATGTAGCAGAATTAAATGTATAGACTTGATGTTTTGCCTGGATTAAGTTTCTGTGGAGCGTCATTGCGGATGTGTGCCATGATTCACCCAGTGCCTTTTTGTAGGTTGTGTTTCATTTACCAGTTGTAAAGATTTAATCGTGTTTGGAGAGGACACTGCTGTCATCGTATTCCTTTCAGCCATGCCAGACACTGTTCCCTCATGTCGAGAGGGAAACAATCAACCTAATTGTCGGTGCATTACGATCTGTTTTGACACGACACTCTTGACAAACTGGTTAACAAGCAAGAAAAAAAGTCCAGGTAACTAGTAAGTATTCACCAAAATACATTTGGACAGTGAGTCAATACAGAATAGCTTATTATTTGGATGGGAGTCTTCACTTCTCAGGCAACATCCTAGCATGTGTATGTCATATGCACGAGATCGGCTCACTGCATCTTTTGCACAGAACGATTTTGAGTGTGTCAGCGACCTCGTGAAAAGAAAATAAATGTATTTTTTATTCCCACTGTGTACTCGCACTTTTAAATACATCACTTTTAATGATGGAAAACTTGAAGGCTGGTTGTTTTCCTTCAAAGTAATCCGTAATCCAATCTCAGATTTCAATTGAAGCCTTTTTATTCAATGCTCGACTCAATTTTAAAGGCTCTGGTTTGCAAGTTGTCATCTTATATTTTATCCTGAGTGTGTGTGAGTATCTCAGGCTCCTTCTCACTGGGACTGTAGCCTGTTTTAATTCATCATGATGCTGGTTCACCCTCAGGCTTGTCTTCTGAACAACGGTGCCCTCACAAAACACACTGGGTTTAATTCAAGAAAAAGGAACATCTGAATGGGCTTTGTGTGTTAATGGAAAGAAGTTGTGCCTTGTTGTTAGGAAAATTGAGTTCCCTCACAGTTTCAGTCAATTCCTCTGCTAAACAAAACTGTCTTTTCACTGCCTCAACTATCGCGTGGATCAATTTACCGAACTCGAATGTTCAAAGTCCCCTGGTGTCCCCTCTCAGATCTTGAATGATTGAGTAATCGCGGAAATTTTGAAAAGGGGAAAAGCAGATGATAAACAAAACAAGCTTTCTTGTTTATTAAATGCCTGGGGGACATGATACGCATCAGGAGCCAGAGATATAATTTCGTGTTAGAGCAAGTGTGCCTGAGCTCATGTCACCCTAGCCGAGATGAGCTCTGACAGCCTCCCAGCATAACTTTAACCCAGCAAACAAACTATGAGCGGTTCACCTCAAAGGGAGCCTCCAGGATGTCAATGTGACACATTCCTGATACGATGCACTGTTACTGGAATATTGAGGAGATTACAAATTCACAATGTCCAATTCAAAGGATTCATAAATATGTTCAGCATATTTTTACTTTCAGACCCGTTTTCAGATTTTTGTATTCTGCTGTGCTCTGCTGCAGCTGAGCTTGGATCGGCTGCCTGATGTAAATTAAACCCTCAGCTGACGATTACAGATGCAGGAATAGTAATTAGGAATCCCTGATCAGGTGCTATCAAGTTGCAGAGCAGCAGAAAGGCACAACATTATTCAGTCCTGCTCGCAATCTCACAAGACAGCAGCTCTGATGTGGAAGAAAGAAGCAGCCCACATGCCAGTGCAAGGTCAGCTACAGATGAGTGGTTAAAGGGGCTCGAGGGAAGATGACAGAGTCGGCTCGACCACACCACCGAGTCACAGACTAATGGCAGGGTCATCCTTCTTCTTTCTCCTCTCACCTTGCACTCTTAATTCTCTCATTTTCCTGTTCTTTTTTCACCTGAATTTATTCATCCATCTCTCTCCCAGGGAATAGTTTGGCATTTTGGGAAATATGTAGGGGTGTAGTGTTGCTGGAGCACAGAATGCCAAGAACTACACTTTTCCACTGCTTTCTCCAAGTGAGGAAATATAATATTTACAGCTCAGATAATCTATTTTTTAAGTGCTTGGAGATCCAATGATCACTAAAGCATATGTCATGCAAGACAGACAATAAAAATCTAATTGAATTGTCAAAGTTGTCATATTGACATTTAAAGGTCTCGTGCGTAGGATTTACTGCCATCTACTGGTGAGGGTGCAGAACTGAAACTTATTTTGTGTGCCAAGTGTGCAGGTAAACTACAGTTGCCAAGTCGTGACAACGCAACTTACTCCATATGCAGATACAAACGGCTCATTCTCAGGTTATAACATAACGATTCACATTTTCAGGGTGACTATAAACTAATGACAACATAGCTATAAAGGTATATCCCATTTTTGCTGATAACTCATGCACGCTGGTCCTTACAGGTATGTTGATTGATTCATAACTTCAACTTGTGCACTGAGTAACATGTAAGAAAACATTCCACCTTAAAAGTTGCCAGTAGCTGCCGACAGTAGTCTCTCAGCAGCACAGTGAATTTAATTATTTTTTTCTCAGTCTATAGTTAGTTAACTGTCATTCTCAGAACCCATCGGCTGTATTCGGCGTCTGACTTCCGGCGGACGGCGAATACAGCCTCTGGGGGCAGACCCCTGATTTTCTGGCATTCCGGTTTGATTTGGGCGGAGGAGGCGAATTTCCGTTTCCGACTTCCGTTTATATATAAGTAAATATGCTGAACCATTGTGATGGATTCAGAGTTTGCAGTGACGCCAATTATGTTCCGCCTTGTTAGTTCACCACATGGACCATTTAACCTGGCAACAACTGCAGCCGGCTCAAACGTGATTGGTCAATATCACACGGACTACAAACAGCCTACAACCGGAAACCAGGGCTCTTCCGCTCTTCTTCCGGAGGCAAGATCTCCGGGGTTTGCCTACAGACTCTACATTCACTGAATGTTGAGTAGACTACATTCACTGAATGTAGAGTCTGTATATAGAGACTAGTTAACTGTTAACTAGTAGAGATAAAAAGGCAGCAAAACATCATTTCATTTTATAGTAATAAACCCTTTTACAGCTGACGTCACAATGACGTTATTCTATTAGCTGAAAACAAAACAACTTGCCAACAAAAACACAGACAACTATGGTTAAATGCGATAACATGAAAGGACTGGACGGAGGCAATCATCAAAAATGCTCACGTGAGCAGTGCACACTTGATATCAGGTTAGGGTCAAAGTATTTACTGTTGCAGGGATGAGTAGCCTAACGTTACGTGTATTAAGTGTTATCATGTCCACCTAATCAGAAATTGGGGAGGTATTAAGAGGAATATTGGATTTCACTGTAATGCTATTTTTTTAGCGCATTAGCTAACGTTAGCTTTGATAGCAAAACAAACTGGAGGAAACCATTCAAGTTTCGTCCTCCTTTGTGAGATTGCCATAGTAATTAACCACAAAGCTTCAGCAATCCCATCACATCATCCATCCACTGAGTGAGAGCATACAGGTCGGCCAGTCTGGTCCCGTTTTGGGCCCGGAGAGTGAGTGGATAAATGAACAGTAAATTCCACTCCGGCAGTGGGAATGAGTATTTCTGAATGCACCACTCGCCTCATCTTCCTCCATTGTCTAAAACAAGTCAACAGTACTTGCTAACAGAGCCAGCTAATGTCTGTGGAGAATTGTTTTGCCTGCAGCTAGGCCCTGCTCACCCAAAAACGTCATACTGTTTACAAACAGTAAAAGGATCTACAGTGCACTAATTTATTTTAATTTCAATTATGAAGCCCAACGTCACAAATCACAATTTGCCTCAGAGGGCTCTACAGCATACCACATTCCTCTGTCCTTGGACGCTCCCAGCAGATAACCCAAAAAAACATTTAATGGGGAAAACCTCAGGAAGAGCTATTGAGGAGGGATCACTCTTTCAGGATGGACAGGAGAGGGATGCACAGCAACAACAGTAGTGACAATAGCTACAATGACATTAATTATGGTAATAGTATTATAATAATAATAGCAGTAGTAATTTGATTATTGATTGATTGATTTATATGTCATAGGTATTTATTATTAAATGATATGTATGAGACAATAGTAATCATGTGTATAATAATAGCAGTTGTATTAGTAGTAGACATGGAGTTATCGATATGCAGTTAATAGGACATGAATGTTAGCAAATGAAAAGGGAGAGAGAGAAGGGGCTCAGTGTATCATACGAGGTTCCCGGCAGACTAGGCCTATATCAGTCTAACTAGGGGCTGGTCCAAGGCAAGCCTGAGCCAGCCCTAACTATAAGCTTAATCAAAGAGGAAAGTCTAGTCTTAAATGTGGAGATGTGTCTGCCTCCCAGACCAAAACAGGAAGATGGTTCCACAGAAGAGGAACCTGATAGCTGAAGGCTCTGGCTCCCGTTCTACTTTTGGAGACTTTAGGAGCCACGAGTAACCCTGCATTCTCAGAGCACAGTGTTCTGGTGGCTTAATAGGACACTATGAGCTCTCTTATGTTGGAGCCTGATCATTTAAAGCTTTGTATGTTAGGAGTAGGATTTTAAATTCAATTCTGGATTTTACAGGGAGCCAATGCAGAGAAGCTAAAACAGGAGAAATATATATTTTTGTGTGTGTGTGTGTGTGTGTTCCTCATCAGTACATGTGCCACAGCATTCTGGATCAGCTGAAGAGCAATCTGATGATAAGAAATTGCAATAATCTTGCCTAGAGGTACCAAATGCGTGCACCAGTTTTTTTGTTTGTCCTTCAAGTTTGCCCTTGAAGTTTGTTTTATATGGAAGTTAAAGGACAAATCTTGATCAAATATTACTCCAAGGTTCCTTACAGTTGTGCTAGAGGCCAGAGCAATGCCATCTAGAGAAACTATATATTTAGATAGAGAGTTTCCGGGGTGTTTGGGGCCAAGAACAGTAACTTCAGTTTTGTCTGAATTTAACATCAGGATATTGGAGCTTATCTCCGTTTTTATGTCCTTAAGATATTTTTGAAGTTTGGTTAACTGATTCATTTCTTCTGGTTTGATCGGTAGATGTAATTGTGTATCATCTGCATAACAATAAAAATTTACGAGGGATTTCTAAACATGTTGCCTAAGGGAAGCATATATAACGTGAATAGAATTGGTCCGAGCACAGAACCTTGTGGAACTCTGTAACTAACTTTAGTATGCATGGATGATTCATCATTAACATGAACAAACTGAAACTGATCAGATAAACAGGATTTAAACCTGCTAAGTGCAGAAATTGTGTCAAATGCTGCACTGAGATCTAATAAAACAAGTACAGAAACAAGTTCTTTGTCTGAAGCAAGCAGAAGATCATTTGTAATTTTCACCAGCGCTATCTCTGTGCTAAATCCTGACAGAAAATTCGTTCTCAAGGATCTGTGAAAGAAAGGAGAGATTAGATACTGGTCTATAGTTGGCTAACACCTCTGGATCGAGGGTGGGCTTTTTAAGAAGAGGTTTAATTACAGCCTCTTTAAAGAATTGCAGTACATAGTCTGCTGATAAAGACGTGTTGATCATGTCCAATGAAGAAGTGTTAACTAAGGGTAAAGCTTCTAAAAGTAGTCTAGTTGGGGTGGGGTCTAAGAGACAAGGTGATGGTTTTGATAAGGAAATTGTTGAGGTTAGTTGTTGAAGGTTGGTGGGAGCAAAGCAATCCAAATACATATCAGGTCTTAAAGCCTAATGTAGCCTATGTAAACTACATAACAATCAAATAGAGCCACATCTTCACCATGCGCATGCAGTACTTAAACAAATAGCACAATAGTTTTTTGGCTTGAGTAAGATAAGAGGATTAATTACCACTCCCTTATTTGTCTGTTAAGTATAAAGCTACAGCCAGGAAACAGTTAGCTTATCTTATCTTAGCTTATCTTAGCTTAGCATAACGATAGGAATCAGAGAGAAAAAGCTAGCCTGGTTCTGTCTCATATAACATGTCATATCTTGTTTGTTTAATCCATGCAGAAAGGAACAAGTTGTAGCAAAATCAAGATTGAGACCACAACTTGTCATTTTAACACTTCAGTTTTTGTATCTGATCTTGAATATTTAGCAAAAGTTAGGAGTGGGCAGATCAACACTTTAATATCAATGCTATAGATACTATGTTTTCTTTTTGATATTAAGCTTTAGCATAAAAAGGACTAATACCAAAAAAGGGATCTATTCCTCTTTTCTACATTGTACAAATTTGTATCTCAAGATGAAATTGTCTAAACAATGTTTCATTGTTGTGAGCACATCTGGTGGATGTACTCTTTGAGTTTCCACTGCTGCTGTCATGTTGTGTGCACTTCAACATACTGTACATGTGGTTGCGTCCGACACATGATGGCAGTGATGGCTGAACGAAGGAGGAAAAAACGAGAGAAGAGAACGTGGAGCTGCAACAGAAAAGAAGGAAGGAGGGAAATGCCTCAGCTTACAAACCCCTGACACAGAGCAAGAGTATACTGGCAGAGACCTTTCAGAGAGGCTCAGGAGAGGAAAGTCCAGGTATATAGCCTAGTAGTGAAATCAATATTTAATGGTCAAATCATAAATTCAGTTTCAGTTAAGGTTACATTTTCATCATTAGCTGTTACTTTAGAAGAGGGGTTACTCAGCTCAAAAATCATGACACAATGCTCTTGGGTATAAATAAGCTGCTTCTAATAATGAAAAAGAAAATCTGTATTGATATTGATTTCTATGCTATGCTATCAGCTTTTCTGGCCCAACTTAATTTTGTGATATTGCCCACCCCTGTTAGAGATGCTGGGAGGAAATTTTCATGCTACTGAAAATATCCACTCCGACATAAACCGCAGTATAATGCAGGCTTTGTTTAGCATATAAATGTGTTGGATCCACACTGGGTAACTCGTGACCCTGGATTTCCAAGATACTATATTCAGTGTCTTTGTAAAAATGGGAGTTGGCCTTTTTATACTAAAAATATTGATAGAAAACACAGTGACACAACTCATAGTGCTCGGCGGATAAATCAGAGATACAAACCTGAGTTCAGGATGGATAGCTGAAATGACTAGTCTATCCACCCACACTGTCTGTCATTTTGCCTGTGATTGAATATGAAGGGCGATTGCTTGTGGATACATTTTTCTTTGGGTATGTTCAAGGACAGCATCATCTATCCATGCTGCCCTACGCTATAAGATTCATCATAACTCATGACTTTATTCTGCCAATTTCACATGTGACACTCTGTCTCTCTGTGACTTAAACTGTCTCCTGGGTTTCTCTGTAATATCATCTTCTTTTTTTTTTTGCTTTCACTTCGTTACTTTGTGTCTCAGGTAAGCTTTCTACAGCCAAGTCACACCATAAATCCCTATGTACTGTCATTTGGAGATATGTCAGAATTTAATACCATAAATAATGTCATTCTGCTGCCAAATATCAGATACAAAGCAGATATCCTTGTCTTTTTTTTTTCTTCAATAAATGAGAGATCTGCAACATCCACTTAATGGCAGTGAGGATTTATTGCCCGAACTGGAACAAGCACAAGGGGAGCCAGGCGTGAACTTGAATTTGTCTGAGGACATGATACTCTACCCCCTCCACAGCCATGTTTTTTTTTTGCATGCTTATGTCTCTCTCCTCCTCGGTGTTATGTGAGCATTTGTGGGAGCTAAAGATCATTTCCCAACACACAATGGAAAAGGAGTGAGGCATTATATGGCCCGACGCGCGCACGACATGATGGTTTTTCGCCCCGCTGGATGAAGCCGGTCCTAGCTCCCCTCGCTGCACAGAGGAATTTCTACAGCACTTGCACATCATTGCGTTTTACAGTGGTGGGGTCTCACAGTGGGCCTGCTGCCCCAAAAGCAAGTCTCCTAATGGATTTGTGCATCGGGTTTAGCACTGCCTGTGTTCTCATGCATATGATGCGTTCCTCCATGTCCCGATGGGCTGTGGGTCACAATACTACCAGGAGGTTTTAGGTGTCGTGGGGCTAAGGAAGCCAATGAGAGCAGGAAATGGGGATGATGGTGATTATTTGCATCAGATTTCTTGACTTTATTTTTAGACTGAATAGTATACAGCACAGCGGATTATGGATGAATTGGATGTAAATGTTTAATTATTTTTACTTGACAAAATGTTCCCATGCTCCTTGTTTGTTGATAGTAACCTCTGGTGTGCCATGGTACCAGCGGTGGGAGAAGTACACAGACTCTCTTAAGTAAAAGTATGACTACAAAATACCACAAAATAACAGTGTTTTCATCTACTTAAAGTTTCCAAAACAAAAGCACTAGATGGCACCTGAATAGAATTAGCCTACATTACTGATTTGTTAATATTAAAGCAACAGTGTGTGCAGTAAGTAGTTTCACTGCTGCACTTAGTCAAGGTGGAGCTAGTTTTAACTACCTTATGTACAGTTCAGCTGTTTATCCCAACCTGGAGGTCAGGCTCCCTCCAAAGGGTCACAAGATTAATCTGGGGGTTAGGAGAAGATTAACAGAGAAGGAAAGAAAAAAAAAGTTCTGCTATACTAATTTGTATCTACTTTTCATATCGACTTTCATTGAGTCTTTGTTTAATTGGGAAATATTGGATAATTTTAACTCGTTGTGCCATGTATAATACTTTTTCATTTCATTTTAGAAGTTAAGAATCTCTTTTTGGTGGAACATGCTGGAAAAATAAGCTTATTTGTGTTCTTGGCCAGAGATACATGAGAAAACAAAGTCTTAAAATGATTTTGAGTGATGAGTTAGGTTGGACTATTTCTCAATTGTGACCAGTGACTGTATATAAAGATGAACGTCATGACAGCCCCCCCCCCAAAAAAACCCAAACATCTCAAAACTCCACCTGATGACTGGCTGCAGTCTAGGTCATAAACTCTGCCCCTCTCCATGTTAGGATGGTAGGCCAAACTAAAAAATGTTCCCACAGATGGTTTCTGATATTTCAGGCAGTTGTTATCACGCTGGTGAGTGTCAAGTGTGTGTTTGGTTTTCATCATAGTAATCTGATGCTAGAAAAAAGGGGGGTGACGTCGTGATTGACAGCTGTGTGTTTTGATCAGTGTGCTCAGGATCAATGGCGCAGTTCGCGATTGGGTCAGGTAGATGTAAGGGCGGGAACTCAATACCACAGAGATTGTCACTGTGGCAACACATTCTCTGTCCGACTTTGTTACATATCGATGTTTGGTCATGGACCTTCCACGTCCTCATACGCCGTGAAAGGTCCCCTAGGTGCATTGGTTGTTGATGTTCTAGGACGCCATGTCAAGTTCTGCCTGTTACATGCATTGCTTTCTTTCAAAATACATTTTCGTATTCACAGGAAATTACAGATAACATAGAGTCTCTTTCAAAATAAACGCACTACGTCAGTACAACAATGTGACTTGACGTTTGTTTTCCTCTAACAACTAACACTGGGACGGCTTTTTTCGTCAAGCACCAGATTTCAACAACTTCGGAGTGAGACCGGGTTGACTGTGCAGACATCACCAAATTGTCTAGGATATTTTGTCTTCATTTTTTGTACTGAGTGAGGTAGTGAAGACACGTCGTCCGTCTTTGTGACCAGTAACTTCCCGGAGTCTCTGCTGGCTGCCAGGCAACTGGTCATGACCAAGAAAAAGTCTGACACCCCTCAATAAAGCAGATTAAAGAAACAAGATTCATTGTTAGAATTAATAACTTTAAGAGGTATTGGCTGGCAGATTTTGTTATGTTTGCAGAGAGCCAGACTATCTGTATCTGGTCATGGTGCTAAGCTAAGTTAGCCTAAGCATATAAACATAAGAGCAGTATCAATCTTCTCATCTAATTCTTAGTAAGAAAGCGACTAAGAGTATTTCTTATTATGTTGAACTCTTTCTTTCATGGTGCATTGTATTTTCTGAACTTATCATCTTAATCTGAAAGGCACGTAGTAACTTCAGTTGTTAAATAAAGGCAGTGGCCCTGAAAGGTAACATAAGCCCAGTACTTGAATAAATGTTGCCTGCCAGCATTGTATGGTCCAAGAGGGAAATACGAGCACATAAAACACATGTGAATACCAATCATCTCATCATTAACAACTGTTGTAAATGCAGCAAATGACAAAGCTATGAATAGCATGTAACTATTTTGAAAGTGCTTTTTTTATTCTTACCCTACTTTCAATTGGAAACTTCAATACCAGTGACAGTTACAAAGCTTTGACACTGTCTCGTTTGGTCAAAACAACAGGTGTGGAGTGTGGACTGCTTCATGTTTGACATAGAGGACTGGTGACACATGGAAAAGCCTAGCTAGTGGAGTGCAGATAGAGAGAGCCATGGGAAATACTTAAAGGAAGGTCAGAGGTCAAACTCTATTAGGAAGGACAATTCCGTATTGAACTTGAAACAGATGACCCCCTGACCAGAGCTTCACACTGTTATTCCACTGAGAATCCAACTTCTGTCGAGCTTCAATTTTAGATGCGGTTGTTTTATTAAAGTTCCTAATCCCACTGTAACGGGGTGAACATGCCTTCTGTGGTTTGTGGTCTATTCCCAAAGCTCGCTGCAATAAACCGTCTAATTAATTTTTAGTTTTGTGTCCGTTTCCAGAGAAAATAAAAGCCTGGTGTATTGGGAGGATGTAATTTTGATCTGGAATAATTTTTGATGACCTGTTTATGAAAAGAGGTCACTGTTTATTTTAGAATCATTGCCAGCTCTGATGCTGATTGAGATATTATGAAGATAGTTTTCTCTACAAGTAGAAAACATACTGGGAAATGTGCCTTAGCATCTGTACAAACAGGTGTTTGTTCTGAATCAATATCTTGTTTTAAAAACAGTTAAGTGAGGTGCTTTTGCATGTGGGTAATGTGATCTTTTAATAAATACTGTCACTCTCGGTGATGGAAAGTAATTAAGTAGCCTATATCTGTTATGATATTATTTCATCAATTAGACTTAGAAAATATACCTTATTTAAATAAAATAATAAAGTAAAAATGGTGCCACATTTATCGGTAATTGCAATCTACTTATATATAATATATATTATTCTGATATGGGCCATTCTGCTTAATGAGTACCTTTATTTTTGGCACTTAAATATATCTTGATGCTAGCACTTCTGTACTTTTACTTCAGTAACATTTTCATTGTACCAATACTCTTATAACAAAGTCTTTCAACAGTGCGGTGTGGTATTACTACTTTTACTTCAGTAAAAGATCTGAGTACGTCTTTCACCACTGATGACATTTATAAATATTAATGATTCATAATACATTCATTTTTAATTGCATGCTAAATAGGAAGATAATCCAGGCACCAAAAAAATAAAATAAAATAAAATAAAATCAACAGGGAACGGCTAAGGGAAAGGTTATTTAAAAGCCTTTACTATAGTGGCTAAATCATTAAAAAAGCCAAAATGTTTTGACCACTGTCTTTAGCAGGGGCTTTTAAGAAAGACAGGATGAATTATTGCATGCATTCATAAAAACAACAACAAAAAAAGTCAATTTCTAATCTGACTTTATCGTCTTTTTAGGTGCAAGTATGATTAGGTTTAAGGTTTTAGCAGCAAAGCCTATTAAGAATAATATCAATACTAATACTCTTAAGCCTTTATTGAACACCAGAGGGGAAATTTGGGTGTTGCAGCGGCACAAAGACAGAAATAAGTACAGATAAATAAGTACAAGAACTATACAGCAGCAATTACACAGACAGAGTGACAAGTTACAAGATAAAGGGACATGTAACATGTGTACTCATGATGTCTGCACATGTTGCTGATCAGTATATAAAGATATGTGTTTGGTTTTACACACAGGCCTTTCCACACAATCTGTGGGTCGCTGTATAAATGAGGGAAGGTTTGAGGGACTCTGCTGAACCTCTCTCCTCTGTGCTTCCTGTGTCGCTCCAAAGTGCAACATCTAAAAAATCAGTAGATAATTATTTAAAATTGCACATGGTGGTTCATCCAGCAACATATCTGAGAATAATATGATTCACTGTGACAGTCCTCTGAGTCTCCAGAGCCAGTGCCGTCTTGTTGTTTTTTTGCTGTGAGTGAAATTACCACAGACAGCATACTGATTATTGTGAACACACATCACTGGATTGTTCTTAGTGGTTTCGGCTGGTCCCTTTTGTGAGTCAAATGAAACGTGTTTTAGGGGAACCTGCTGAGCGTGGCACCGGTGAGCGCAAAGCCAATTGGAGCAGAAACTGCACTCCTTGACGCAGCGAGACTCAAACTAGAAGCACAGCCAGCACACGACACTGAATGTATACCGTTGGCACGAAATGGACTAAATGGCTCTCTGTCACATCTGCAATTAAACAGGTCGTGTTTTACGGTGTTGAATTATTCAGGAACACAGGCTGAACAAGCACATGACATGACACAGGGCTTCCATAAATGATCTTTGAGTGATGAACCTACAAGTTTACATCCATCATTCCTTTGCCTCTATTTTTAGAGCCTGGTGATGGGAATGGAAAAAAAATAACAGAGATGTCAGGATGTGAATGGACAGCTGTGAGACATTAATATGGAAGGAAACATGTTTTAATTGTTGAAAAGTGTTTTATGATGTGTTTCATTTCAAGGAAAAATGTGATAAATATCTGATTTAGAAATTGATTTCTAAAAGCTATATATGTCTTTCTGAAAATAAATGTATCAGTTATTATGCTGATTTGACCATTGCTGGTAAATGAGAATGATTCTGCTACATTTGGAAAAAGTACACCACCTACCTTGAATCCAGGTTGATTAAAATTCCTCAACAGGGCAGGCTTGTGTCTGTGGCTGTTTTCACCCCTCACAATCGATCATCTATTTTAAAAAAGAGTGCAGTGATCAATTCTAAGAGTCCAAAGAACTCTGCCCTAAAGCTTTCCTGTAAACAGATATTTTGAATAAATAGACCAGACAAGATGATTCAAATTGCATTTCTCCTCTCCCCCAAGGCCAGAGACGACACTTTATGACTCTGAGCGAGACACTCCAATTATACCACAGGTCAGTTTGGACAAAAGAGTCTGCGAAATGAATGTAAGCCTAATGTAGCGTAAAACAAATAGGTTATAAAAAGGCTTCAAGTTACACTGAATTGCAGTCTACTTTAATCCATTTTAAATACGCAAGGCAACAGGAAAACAAGTTATCTAAAAGCAGTACACAACCTTGATTTACCCGCACAAATAAGATCTCTTCTCAGGACTGTGTGAACGTGAAAAGACTGTGCTCAACTGATATCTCCTAATTAGCATGTATTTATTAAAAAAGGTGACATTTGAATTCTTTACAGATGACAAGAATGTCCTTTCTGTATTCTGTATAAGTTATATTGAATTTAAAACCCTTAATTAAAGCCAGTTTGTTTTGCTTGAACCTTCACACATCAAAATATTCTATATATTTTTAAAATGATTGCAGAACAACATAACAAAGTAAAATAAATCAGTGACACCCGAATAAAAAGAAAGTCAAGTGTTGCTTTGTGTACGTTCAATTGGAGTGAGAAACCAAAGAAATAAAATTTGAAAGTCGGTTCGATGACCCACCTGCACATGGGCTACAATGTATGATCGAAAATGAATAACAGTTGAAAGTATTCGAAATGTCCTTCCCCGTCTAGCTATGATGCTAGTTAGCCAACTTTGGCTAAAGCTTACCTGTCGAGGAGAAGAGTAGCCACTTAGACATCCGATTTCAAATTCTTCTCTGCTTTCAACCATCTCCACCATTCAAAAGCATCTCCTATATAGACCCTCGCTTTGCCTTGAGTTTTGTCTTGGTGTTTTTGGGAATCATAACGAGGTCGTTTGTGTTTAGTGCACCATCAGCCATTGTAGCTCAGTCGTAACTGTAACTGATGCTGAGACTCTACTGACTGCGTGACTGGTAGATGGCAATGGGTGGCGCAACAGGCCAAAACACAAATTCAAAACATAAACATGATTTGCAGACCGTAATTTTTTTTTTTTTAAATGCGAATATTCTGGCTGTACTATTGTTGTCGGTGTTATATTAACATTAATCCTTACTCTCTGTGACATATTAGGATGATTTTACAACTATTTGCTTTAGATATCTTACATATAGCTCCTTTAAACCTTATAGGCTACTTTAGTAATGCAATTCATTATTTATCTTAAATGATTGTGGATAGAAAATTTACTTCTTCAGGTTGTAGTACAGTTTCATAAGAATCTCACAAGTGTTAAAAGTTAAATTCTAATTGCTTAAGTATTACTGTTTTATGTTACTTTGTACCTCTATTCCACTAAATTACAGAGGCAAATGTTGTATTTTTTTTACACCACTTTCTTTACCTGCAAGGTTTAGTTACTTTGCACATTACGGTTTACATACAAAACATATGATTATTTTAAAAAACTAGAGACCATTTCATAATGGGATCACAGCTGCAAAACAGCAGCCCACGATGTAAGACAAATGTGGGCCAGGGGTGTGAAATGGAGGGGCAATGGCCCTTTCCCTACATCCTATCCCCCTACTTCTGGCCCCCTTGCTTGGACCACTTTGACCGTGGCCTTCATTTTGATCTTAATTACACACCTGTAAAGTTTCATGACTCTATCTTGTATGGTTGCTCCCCTATTTTGTTGACAAAATCTGTCCAAAGACAGATAGCTAGACTCAAAACAGCGTCTGTGGTAGTTCCCACAATAGGTGTCACCAGGACGACAAATTGCAAATTGACCATACCAACCATTGCAACAGTGGTCTGGTAATGAGATGGATTATTACAAATAAAAATATTTGACAGAATATAAAACAAATTACCCAATTTTAATGACCAAGAGCAGTAGTTCCCAACGGTGCAGCCACTGGGTCCAGATTTCTCTTAAGTCATTAGTTCAAGGTCCACACAGTTAGTACATCAGCATCATACTTGCGTTTGGCCATGCCATCGAGCTAGTTTGCTGTCTCTGTCAATGAGCTGTCCGTTATTCACACACTACAGCAGAAAACAGCACTTCAAAATATAAGCTCTGTGCCAGAAGATCACAGAAAATTGACACATTAATGAGTCACTTGCGATCCATTCAGAATGGACCCACCCACTTTTGGAACAGGACCCACCAGTTGGGAACCATTGACCTAGAGTACATTAGAATAGCCTAATTTCCTACTCATTTGTGTATCACTGATATGCTAATAATTCATTATAGGGCTACAACAACAATATATCTCTGAATTGGACTGATGCATAATAGTTATGTGTGGACTTTTTGACTGCAAAGATTTAGCACATTTTACTTAAAAAATCATTTCCCCTCTGAATAATTATAAAATTCTTCTTCTTGAATGCTTAAAGTTCTTGAATGTCGTTAATTAGAGCCATATTTCGTGTAAATAAACTCATATATTATCCAGAATACTCTTAAGGACATGAACCAGCTTGGACGTGAACTCTAGTCTCGCGAGACTTCTGGTCATGTGACGGCCCCATGATCATATGCGGAAGGAAGGATCTCAAACAACACAACACAACACAGTCAGGGGGATAACGCTAACATTTTACAGAGTTTATTTCCCGTTTTTAATCTTTACCTCGCCTCCTGTCAACCCAGCAATGGACGGATCTGTAAGAGCAACGTCAGACGCCGCAGCCGGACCGCAGCCTTATTACAGAGGGTGAGAAATTAATCAGTTGCTTTAAATGAACGGCTAACCTTAGCTAGCTAGCCTGTTAGCTTAGCTGACAGTTAGCCTCGCTGTCTGTAGAGTGACGCCCGCCCCCCTCTTTGCTGCTTGAGGTTAAACATGCGCCAAAGTTTACAAAAGACTTGTATTTGATGTGGCATTACCGTTGAACGGATAATAAATTATCGCCAAGGGACACCCCCACATCAGTCGTTAGCATGCTGGCGTCCCAGTGCTCCTCAACAGTAAGGTCGTTGTCTTGTTATACCTCTGCTGACTGTTGAACTTGTGTTCCTCTGCAGAAATGAAAGCTCCCTGGTTTCAGCCCTCAAGACACTGCTGTTCTTCACTATCCTGATGGTCACGCTGCCCATTGGGCTTTACTTCGCAACAAAGGCGTATATCTTTGAGGGTGAGCTTCTTAACACTCCCTTGTTTGTGTTTGCATGTCAGTCTTTAAACGTTTGTCTGGTTTCAATGTTAACTTAGATGAAAAGAAGTCACTACCACAGATGTCCTCTTCACCTTGTTGCGTGTCTTTTCATTGCACCACATGAAAGCTTTGCATAGTAACCACAGTCTGACTGATACTGGAGTCTTTGAGCCGATACAGAGAGAGTTTAAAAATCCAATTATTGTATTTCAGCTGGTATTTTTTTTTTATATAATCACATGAAAAATAATACAGAAGTGTTTTGTGGTGTAGTGCAGGAGTATTTAATTCAAATGCAAAGAGTTCCAGTTACTAAAATTTCCTTCTAGCAAAGGTCTGAATCTCCTACTAACTAAATCATGGGTGCCAAACATACGGCCCGTGGGCCAGAAGCAACCCGCCAAAGGGTCCAATAGGGCCCACTAGATGACTAGACATAGAGGTACCAAGTTTCAGGAGCAAATTAAACAATGCATTGCCTACTCCATCTAAAATTCAGCCTCAGAGGCTCTCCCACCCTGACCAGACTACAGCTCTGTGATATATCAATGAATTCTTACTGTGATAGTGTTTAAATATATTTAGTCTCACTCACCAGACCTTTCTTTTCTTGAAAAGGGCCGACTCTCACTTTAAGATTGGAGAAAAAAACGCCCCGGCTGCTTGTACTTCTTTCAACCAATCACAGTCGTTCTGGGCAGTGCCACAGCAACAGTGCGCTTGCAAAAATACTGCCGGGGGGAAACAGGTTTTGGTGTAACATACCCACAAAAATATCGCCTACAGGACGCGAACCATGGCAGAAAAATGGCTACATCCCCACAAGATCAAACACCACAAAAGTTAGTAAAGGACGTGTTGAAAACGGTTGAAAACTGCTACACAACCAGAGGTGGTAGGGCAGGACTTCAGCGGGTGGCTCGTTCCGCCCAATGAGAGGCTGATCTATGCAGCGAACTTCCGCCCACTCAGACTAAAATATATTAAACATTGTGTAAAATATTGTCAATCAGCAGCTTCAGTTCAAATCAGACTGTATCACACCTGAATCAGGAAATAAGTGCATAAGTGCACATGTAATGACAGTGAGAAGTAGACTAACTCAATGTGGAAAAATGTGTACTCAATATAATTCTTTACACAGATCAGTGAAAACACTGGAACTAATGCAACATATAGGTTATTGTGCAATGGTTTTATTGGTCCGGCCCATCTGAGATCAAATAGGGCTGTAAAATGAGTTTGACACCCCTGGTCTAAATTATGTCCTGTACCCTACATCTATCAAATAAAATCAACCACGTGCATTTCTGTATCACTTCAACAATACTGTTAATTTTCAAAGTAGGATACTTTTCACACATACAGACATATTGAACTTGTATGAAATACAAGCACTGGCTCTACAGTACTTTTACCATGAATAAAATTAGTCCGAGCGCAATAAACTCAAAGCCTACATTTCAAGTAAAAGCCTGTGACTGCCCTGCCGGTAGTCTGAATCTTGGCGTGGATTCAGCGCCATTCCCATGCACATGTGTAAGTGTTCAGTGATGAGCCTGGAACAGCACTTGGTTTTAGTAATGTCCATTGCTGAGAAAGCTGACTCACAGCTTTAAGTCGACCCAAATATGGCCGTGGTGTGTAGGGCTACTTTGGTTAGACCAGAGAAAAGAGTCTTAGACACAGTCAGTAGCCAGAATCTGGTGGAGTCAGTTGCTTCATGCTCCACGTTGTCATCTCTCTCATGTCAATGATTTGATTAGCTTAATTGAGCTATTGCCCTGTTAACAGAATGAAATGCACCCACAGCCTCAAACCACAACCAAAAATAAAACGCTCCATTAAGATTACATTTCATGCTTATTAATCTGTCAGACACTGGTCATGGGTCCAGTAGAACTGTCACCCAGTCCAGGTCTGGACTGCTGTCCACCATTTGGTGATGCCCGTTATAATGGCATCACTGTCTGTAAACAATCACAAACAATTTCCCATATCTCTCTCCCTTCTTTTCCATTCATATCTCCTTTGCTTACTCTAATAAAGGCAACACATGCCCTAGAAATACTTTAACAGATATTTTACTTGCCAACCATATCATCACATAGAAGGAAGGGTGCGTGCAAAATTGCTAATGTTACAGCTCAGTTGAGGAGGACGCTAATAATGTTTACATCATGCGCTGTCACGAGCATGAGCCGCTCATCCATGAGTAGATGCATGCTTCCTTCTGTGCTGTGATACAGTTGGCCAGTGAAAGAAAGAAAATAGTTCCGACATGAAACTGCTCACAACAAGGTCCGTGGATTATTACCAGGTCATGATTTCTGGAAAGAGACACTGCTGTTGAGTTCTCAAATGTATTTTAAGCCAAGTGCTGTCGAGCATTACATCCAAGAGAAGGCAGACATCTCTACGGTGATATCTTCAATACTCGGCAACTCACACCAAAACTATCTAGGCTGATAAATAGCACTGTGGGTTAGAGATAAAATATGTATCTTTGACTTTTGGGTGAACTGTCCCTTTAAATCTAAGCTTATGAAAGTTGTGTGCATCCTGATTACGTTTGACATAAAATACGATTTAAAGAACAGGCACTGTAATGCAGCTGCTGGTCGTCGTCACTGTTAACTGTTCTCCATCTCATTTCCCAGGTTCCATGAAAATGTCAAGCTCTGACAGCTACTTCTATGCAGCCATTGTAGCAGTGCTTGCCGTGCATGTGGTTTTGGCCTTGTTTGTTTATGTGGCCTGGAACGAAGGCACGCCTAAAGGGAAGGGCAAACACGATTAAGGCATGTCCTTATCAGCTCATAAGACCGGAGGAGACGGACAGAGACGGGCATGGATCCGCAGCGCCCCCCACCACCGCCCCACCCCACCCCTCCACCATGGGCTCCAGCACTAAACACGGCACCATCTACCAACCAGACAGTTAGAGGATCTGGTTTGCGCTTAGGCTTTAACGCAAGGTTAAAGCATGAAACTTCCGTATAATTCCCCGGCATGGGGGGAGTGGAGGCTGTTGGGTGTGTTTATTTTCACCAGCCTCAGCAGGTCCGCTTTTTGACTTTTTGTTGTCTGAAAATGTTACTTTTGTCAACAGAGGGCCGCCCCTATTTTTAAGAGGCTTTGTTATAAGCTGCCATTTGGTTAAGTGCTCTAAGTCCCTTCACAGTCAGAGAGTTTTTCGTGTGAGAAAACATCTTGGGTTTTGGATGATGCGTGTGCACACTCTGTATGTGCTTGTAATGTGTATGTATGAAGGATTTGATTTCCAGAATGCTCGACATCCATTCTGTGAATATTTGTGCTACTGAATTAATCATCCTGTTCTCAAATTTCAGTTCTTATCTGGATACATCTAAAGATGACTCTTAACTTCTGTAACCCATAATGTGCTTAACACTCATGCTGTATTTTGGATCAAAATCTTCTTAATGTCTTGTCTTTCAAAATTATCACACTTATCTGTTTGTCCTCGTAAACAAGTGTTTTTTCTTTCTGTTTTTAAGTGTGTGTACTGTAGCTCAGTGATGTTTTGGAACTTTGAATTAGGAAATTATTGCAAGATCAAGTTGTATTTAAAAAAAAAAAGTTTTGTATTGAAGATGTTTGATGATTTGAGGATGTCAGTGAGGTTGTGATGCAGATGAGAAGCTTGACCTGTTCAAATAAACTGGAAAGACTGTATCTTTTTAGTTGCTTCACATATTTGTACGTGTCAAATTGAGCATAACACTTATTCGTTTGGTACTACTGATGTTCCCTTCAAAGAATACTGTACGCCAGTGATACAAAATGAGATGTTAAAAGTCTATTTTTATGTAGACGTGATGGTTCTCAGGGTTTTTATAGGTTTATAGTGAAACTGGGGCTTAAGCCTGTCATGTATGAAATATAGCTGTGGTCTCATAAAATCGTTCTTATCTTTGAGAAGATGCAGTGATGGAATCTAGGATATTCATTTTTTATAAATGAGGTCTGTGCGCGTGATAAACAAGCTGTGCCACACAAGAGGCCATGACTTCCCCTACCATCTGTTGTGTAAGCCACACCAAACCAAAGTGTGTGCACAGAGGCGTGCGTGTGTGTGTACTTTATTTACTTAGAGAATTTTTATTTTCTGAGGAATGTCAGCTTAGCTTTATTTATGCAAAGTCAAAATCAGCGCTTCCATTGAAAACAAACAGCATTTGTATGCAAATAAACAGTCTTTGTGTGGCTGTCTTTGTCACAGATGGATAGGTTTGTTATAGTGTTTATCCCAGAAGCAAATTTAACTGTCACAAGCAACAAGCCTGACATGGTAAAACAAAACGCTGCAGTGAAACCTATTAAAATTGATTGCCTAATTCATCCTCTTTCAAAGCAGAATGCACATAAAGGCCTTTTATTGTGATAAATATTTTACATTGCGTGCACAGACATGAAAATATTCCACTTTCTAAATTGGTTACCCTGATTTTTTCTTTCCAAGGATTATAGAATCAAGTCGCCATAAAATCACAAGCTTTCTCTGAAGTCTGCTGAGACACTAGTTCATGAGCTACCTTATTGACTTCTGCAGAGAGTCTCAGCTGTCACATGGTGGCAGCAAACAGTTAGCCTGTCCCCACAGACACCACAATATGAAGGCCAAGACAAGAAGTGACAGACGCCGAGCCATAATGACGTTTTCTGCCTCAGAAACCATGTCAGCAGCTGATTTCTGTTGATTATTTGTCCGCGCTGTGTGAGTCTCTTCTCCTAACAGCGCATTTAGTAGAGCTCCTACACTGTATTCTGCAGAGTTTGGTATTGTTGGAGCTGTGCGGTCTGCGTTTAGTTTAACAAGGCTGGTGTTGGTGATGAGGTGACAGGCCTGCAAGCAATCAGACTGATTCAGTCAGCAAACATCAGAAGCCTCGTTTTCCTTTTGGCTGATATTTCATAAGCTTATCCTTGCAGCGACGCAAAGTTGGTGCAAGGGCAGGCTTTGCTGCTGGCTCTTTGTCATTTATCACACATTAGCAGGTTTGGTGTGTAGTGTGAGTGTGATGGAAAACAGGCCAGAGAGCGCAAAACACTTATTTGAGTCAGAGATGACATGAACACTGCAACATTTTGATGATTATATTCTGTGCCTCCTACTTCTCCTACAATGCAACTGTACTGTCTCTTTGTATACATCCTTATTGAAGAGATTAAACTGATTATATAGAAACACATCATAATTAATGCTCGCTATTTAATGCATTCAGTCATTTACCATTACAAAATAGGTGTCTCTGTTTTTCCTTTGCCCAGCAGATGGCGTGCCCAGCAGACACAGCCCTCACATGAACAGCATGTCAGTGTTTTAGTGAAAGCAAAGGGAGAGGGCAGCAGAGTACTGTGATAAAGTAGGTGGAAAATGATATGAAGCATTGCACCCCAGGGAGCAAAACAGAATAAAGTGATAGAATAACTCATCTGGACACATAAAATTATATCCACCATTACACATAACCAGGGCGGTGCTTTTATGGTGTGAGCCTGTGCTGTTATTTCCCATGAAACTCTGCTCAGGTGCTTTTGAGAGAAAGTTACAAGCTTCAGCACAGAGGAAACAACAATGTGACTTATTTATCCCAAACATGTGAAAAAAATGACAGTATATGAAGGTTTATAAAAATCCACAATGTATGTAATTATTGTGCAGCTGTTTATAAAGATCTGCAGAAATCTAAAGTGTCCCCAGTCTTGACACTCCTGATTGGGCTACAATTAAAAATACTACACTAAAATATCCTCAGTCGAGCCCCACAGACTTTATAAATTTGCTGAAATTGAATTTTGTAGGTTTTTGTTGAATTCAACTTTATACTGTGTTGTGTGTGTGTGTGTGTGTGTGTGTGTGTGTGGTATTTTTAAATATCTATCTAAATACTATCTAAATAGCACAGCATCTCTAACTAGTAAGGTAAGCTAAATAAGCAGCCACTACACAATGACTGAGTGACATCTAGACCTTTGTAGCCATTTTACCCTCACTAGTCTTTAGGGACTGTACACAAATTTTAAGAGGGGGGGTTAAAGGGGGAGGGTTATGTGTGTAAGGAGGCAAGGTACTGTTGTTTTTCTCTCCTGAAGAGAAGGTAGAGCAAGTATCTTTCAGCAGCTCCCACCTTAATTTATTCTGCATCTTAACAAGAAGCAAAAAAATAAAATGTGTCCAAAAATGTAAATGTGTGACACAAAGTGAGAGTGATAGCTGTTAAATTAAACATTCAGTAAAAGGAGGCAATGCCTTGTTATTTTCCCCTATAATCTATGCAGTTGCTAATTCCATCTTTATTGTGCCATTTGATGGCCATATGACAATTATTATTTCATTAAGGGTCCATACACATGCCAGGTTTTTTGTGCACTTAGATCCATTGTTGTCAATTTAGACGTGTAGAAGGTATTTTCCAAGGCTTGACGGCTGTGCCCTGAGATAACCAAAGTACGACTTTTGGAGTGCAAGAAAACACGGCCCATATCATGTGACGAAGAACAACCAATCAGCAACCAGCCAGCTTGTTTTGGAGTTGCATATTTTTAATTTTGTATTTTTGCTCTATGATGTGTCTGAAACTTTCTGTTGCTGCCTGTCTTGGCAAGGACCCTCTTGAAAAAGAACTTTTTAATCTCAAGAGGTTTTTCTAGTTATGAAAGGTGACTGAAAAAATTTGAGCCTCAAGGAAACAAAACAAGATATAGATTTTCCAGTGCTTTTATTTTTCAACATAATCCCTGTCAAGGGCGACACACTTGCTCCAGTGGTGCTGCTGAAGCGCTTTTATCCCAGTGGAAAAGAACTCTTCAGGTTGGGGCCCTACACACTCTCCCCGCCACGCTTAAATTCCTGTACCTATCATTCGACTGTGGTATATGAATGGGCATTGTCATGTAAGGTATTGAGCATATCTTAGTGGATTTCAGATGGTGACATCTTTTGAGATGAAGATATCTGATCACTCCAATATCTCCATTTTCAACAAATCACTGACAATTCACCTCAACAATCTGCAAAAATAAAATAAAAAGAGTTTGACTACTCATTTACTAGGTCACCCCCATAACTAAAGGTTAAATTTAAAAAACAAAACAAAAAAACAACAGACAGCAGACATCTCTTCTCCTCCGGAAATATCAGTCTATGCTAACTGGAGGAGAAGCTCATCATTTTAGTGTATGGCTACCCAGAGCTGGAGGACCTCACATACTTTAATAGCCTACACACTTGAAAACAATGAAGATCAGCTCTGATCTTGAGTTTCTGATAAGCAGGCTATGATATGGTGCTGGTTACGGTCGCTCAGCAACGTCAGGCACACACCTTTAAAGCTGGAAGTAGGTACAAGTGTAGCACCCAGCGCCTGACCTCGCATTCTCCAGGTGGTAAAAGGCACAGCATGAGTCCCAGCCCTAAGATATTAAAGTTTAAAATTAAGGTACACACCTTAAATTATTTTATTAATGATAAGATGAATTGAATCAGTCCAACAGTGTTATATTACTTAACTGCAAAATGTGAGGAGAGTGTTGCAATTGTTGTGTTAGTCAAGGGGAGGACGGACTCCAAAGAAAATATTGATAACATTGGCGAGGTCCTTGCTTTTTGAAAACACAATGTTCAGCCCGACTCCCCACCCAAGTAATTTTTGTACATTCCCTTGGATGAACTGCATTGAAATCACCATTCTCGTGTAGTCATGAGTGTCAGAGGTGATCATGCTGCTATTAATTCCACTCGCGGAGCTACAAAATACAAAAGCCACCATTGATCAAAGTCATGGCAGTTATGTACAAAAAAAACCCGACTCCGTGTCATCCAGTGTTAACAAATCACAGACTTTTATTACGTGATTCAGTCAAACTCGAAACCTTTAGATTACAATGCTCTGATGCAACTACAATTTCAAATGTTGGCCTTACACTAAAAGGATTTCATTTCAAAGTGCTGGATATCCATCTATATTCATAAACTCCTCTATTCATCTGTCAGCGTTTCAGAAACACACAAGCCTTTTTCTCCGAGATGATCACTTTATTACATCTGAAGATGATGTATGTCTTAAAACAACTGCGACTAACCTTCGTGTTTTATTCTCATTTGTAAAAGTAGATGTGACATGTTTCAGAATCAAACACTATTCTAGTTTACTCACTGATTTATGGAGTCATACGTTACAAATAATTCTCCTGACTGTTTTGTCTGGAAGGTCTGAAACACATTGTTTCTGGCAGCACAACACACTAAACTAAAGAAGGGTATGCCCAGACTACACTCCATCATATGTCAACATGTCAAGAATTCTTTTTTAGAAATTGTACTCTTTTGTTTTAACATATTTAAGTTAAAAAACCTTCCTCCCTTGACACATAAAGCACTGACAGAAAATGATGAATGTACAAGTCCAAAACTATGAGGCAACATCCTCGTCATGAACATGCTATGTCGTTAATTTCAAGGTTTCCATACCAGGGGTGCCTGCGTGGTGCGCTTTCCTGGCAGACATGAGTGCAAGATGTGCATGTGTTGGATACGCAGACAGCAAAGACTTTACACATGACATGTTTATTCCCGCTCCAGCACGTCAGTTTTGGACAGGTTGAAATGTTTGTGGGTGCATGCTGATGACTCAAACTACACCTGGTGGATCCTCACTTCACAGATTCATTGTGTCCAAAATCAAAAAACAAAGGCTCAGTGTGTCTGCAGAGCTTTCATGTACTAAATGTCGGAGCTACAGTGTTTAGAAACTGATTACCAATATTATAGTGTCTCCTCCTGAGTTGATTTATGTGTTTCAGGGATATAAAACAACAGTTGCAACACGTGTCCCAGTGAAATGATTCCCCCCTTTTTCCCTGCTCAAGACTTGAGATTATAAATGCACTGCTAGCTTTGCAAATTTAAGACAGATTTATTTCAAGCAGTTTTACAAATATGGTTGTCACCAAGTGCTTTACAGAAAACAAACGGCACAAACACAGATATAAACAAGGATAAACAAAACAATGTGCTTATAATTATGTACTTGCTGGCTGTCGCAAAAAAAGAAAAAAAAAATGAGGCAGCACAAATGTGGGAACTCCTGAGACCAGTGCAATTTATTTATTTTTGAGGCGTGTCCTGGAATTAGGTACAGTATTTCCAGTGTCCAATGTGTTGTCAGATATTGCACAACTTCTCACTTCAAGTCTAAGCAAGTGAACTATGCTAAATGGTGACCTCAAAACGGTTAAAGGAAGTTAAATTTAACTATTCGCCCTATCTGATTTCCTCAAATGAGGTCAGGCCAGTGCTGAACAAGTTTCTGCCCTGGATTCTGTTCCCAAAGTTTGAGCAATTTCATACACGGAGGTGCATTTTTTGGGCTCATTTACATTCATGTAAAACCTGAGCAGACTGCGTTTTTTTTGTTGATTTTGTTAGGTTCTCAGTAACAGTGAATAGTGGAGAAATTCATACCCTACACAAATCAATAAAAAAAACTCTAATGTTTTATCCAATTACGTTTTTTGAAAGAAAAAAGGGCTGGGACACTTCTCAGTGGAGCACAACTTCCTTGAAATGTGATTATTGACCCACATCAGTCTTCACACATCCCTGTACACCTGCAGCTTCTCCGTGTGCCCTGTAAATGTCACTCCCATCTAAGCTGGAATGAGTCAAACCTGTGCCCTCTTAAAGAAGGGGGAGTCAGTACAGCATGTATGAATGCTTCCAAACAACATGTGATCCCCCTCGCAGCAATTTAAGACACCCTCAGAGAAACATAAACCTCCTCATATCTGCAGATCGTCTATTCTAGTCTTGTTGTTGCTGTGTTTGGCACTGCGGCCGGGCCTGGCCTGCGTAGGTGACCCAGGGGCTGATCCTGCTCCCTTCTTTCCTTTCAGGTCACATTCCTCTGGCTTGCTGCTGCTCCTTTCTACTGCCAAGTTGTCCTTGTTCTGCTTGTAGGCCGCCTTGCTGTGGTAGGGGTGGAAGGACGAGTCCGTGCCCTCGGAGAGAGGGGAGAGGTTGTAGCCGGGGACGGGCGGGTAGGCCGGCTGGACTTGGTGGAAGTAGTCTTCGAAGCTCGGCGCGTACGGCACCGCGGCCTCGCTGGGCTCCTTGGAGAGACTCACAGGGGACTCATCACCTCTCCTGAAGGTGATGCCCTGGCGACACTTGGTGAAGCCCAGGTGGTAGATCTCTATGAGGTTGAGGAACAGAGAGACACTGGCCACTCCCAGCATGAAGATGATGAAGATGGTTTTCTCTGTGGGACGGGATATGTAGCAGTTCACCACGTTGGGGCAGGGCGGTCTGTCACATGTGTACATGGGCCTCAGCTCGAAGCCATACAAGAGGTACTGAGCCACAATGAAGCCGACCTCAAACAGAGTTTTAAAAACCACGTTAAAGACATATGTGCGCAAGAGCTCCCCCTGCAGGCGCACACGTCCCTTGTCGTCCCTCACCAGAGCCTTTTTTTGGTCGTGCTTTTCTAAATGATGTGCATTGTGCTTGTCCTTGTCCTTCTGCTTTTCCTCCATCCGCACCAGGTGGAGGATGTGTCCCAGGTAGATCAGCGTAGGCGTGGACACAAAGATGATCTGCAGTACCCAAAAACGAACGTGGGAGATGGGGAAAGTGATGTCATAGCACACGTTCTCACAACCGGGCTGCTTGGTGTCGCAGGTGAAGCCCGACTGCTCGTCGCCCCACACCTTCTCTGTTGCGGCGCTCAGGATCAGGATGCGGAAGATGAACAGGACGGTGAGCCACACCTTCCCCACCACAGTGGAGTGCTCCTGCGCTTTTTCTAAAAGCTTTCCAAGCAGGTTCCAGTCCCCCATGGCTGCGTGAGCTCAGATCTGGGAGTGGAGGTACAAAAAACAGTCAAAAATAGTTTGCTCAGTTTGATTTGTGAGACATACAATAATTCTAATCCAGTGGGCAAAGTAAGCGTCAGTGTTACTGATGACTACAACGTCTCCTGAACGTCTTCAAGCAGAGCTCAGACTAAATAAGTCTCCAGGGGAGCCAAGCTGCTAACCGAGTGTACAACTGAGAGACTCTGCTCCTGAGCAGGTAGTGGCCTTTTCCACGTGGACGCAGACAGGTTTATATTTACTTTAGGAGGGTATATATTTGGCAAGTGCGGACAGGGGGGCAGACAGGTTCCAGTCATGACTCTGCGGCTCCCGGCCTTCATGGCCCGAGCAACGGGAACCTGATCCACAGACGCGGTGTAATCAAACACCAGGCAGATGTGGTGGAAGTGAGAAACAGTTGAGTAACGTCGCTACTGTCAGCTCCCGTAACCCATTATGTTATAAATATATTCCACTTCTGATAAACGTACTGTACAGTAGCGGGACAGCACATTCAGGGTCCGCTACTGCGAGACAGAACTCATTCTGATAACTGCTGAACTGTGGCAGGTGATGTTTGGCAGCCACCATAAATAAACCTAGCTAATGTTTTAGCAACTTTAAACAAATTCACCCCACAGACTATGTAATCCTCCACGATAAAAGATAATACATAATATGATCAACATTGTTAAAAAAAATTGCAGACGTGTGGACAGCTTCTAACATTGAGTTCAACATTTAAATTGTCTTAACTCCCAAAAGTACGTCAATCCACACAGGTTTAACTCTACAAATAATCACAGAAAATCCACATTTACTGGATAAACCCACCTTGTCAGCTCATGCATCTCCTGCGGTGAAGCCCTGCACGTCTTCGAAGGTCCATGAGGCCGCCTGCTTGGCTGACAGGCCTCAGTGCAGAGCTGCTGTTCGGGCCCCGGCAATGCCCTTGAATGGACAGGAAAAGTGGGCTCCCGCTGGCCACCACCTCCGTTCCACACCGACAAACCCACCGACTCAAGTCTTCTGTTTTCAAACACAGCTCAGGCAGGAATCAGGATCCAGGCCTCGGGGTCTTCCACTGACCACAACACACACACATAACCTGCTGGACACACTCTCAACCATGTCTGGCCTGCCCTCCCTCAACAGAGCCCCCCTCCCCTACCCTCTGTGGTTAAATTTGGCACAGGGTTCACTCTCTAATGTAAACTATTAAAGCCCCTCTACTCGCCTGTAACAGTGAGTGACGGGGTAGCTGGCCAATGAGGATGTCCGCTAAGTCTGTCTGGCCACAAGTGCTCTAAATTTAGCACGAGGGTCTCTCCTATCATGGGGGGCACGGTTTGGAGATGAGTAGCCATTTGCATCCTCAAGTTACAAATCACAGTGAGAGGAGGGAGAAAAGTTCAGTTTTGACATAGTCAGGTGTCAGTATTTTTACCCATTTAGTAAAACTTTTTGAAACAAACTCAAATGTTGTGTGTTTGCTAAATAACTTCAAATACCGTCAAATTATCAGGCAGTTTATTTCTTTATATTACATAATGTACACAAATAGTTTCAACCCATATTATCTATTAACCGGATTGTTTACCTGGGTGTAAAGTCCTTTATGCAGGTATAAATGTCAACATCAGGGTTTGTGTATGAACTACAGTTTGTATAACTTTATAAACAGATACCAGCTTATGGGACATGACATTTTCAGGACCAGAGAGATGCTAAATAATATTATACAGGGTCATATTAAATAAAGCAAGAGCAACTGTCTGTAATAAAGTAGGACAACCATAAACATTTTTCAGAAACCAAGAAAAAAAAGAAGCTACAATGAATTAAGTAGGCAGTATTTACAATTAAATACAAAGATATACAAAGATATATGTACAGTACTGGGATATTACAAGGTTTATTGACATACACTTTTGCTCTGTGCACTGTTCTGACTACTCTGACGAGACAACACATATTACTAATAGGTCAGTACTTAAGATATGTTTGTGGAAAACTGTTTTTAATCACTTGCTTAACAATGTTATCTAGAGACAGTCGTCCATATCTGGACAGTATTTTGAAACTTTCTTTGGTTCTCTAGCACCAATAATTCTAATGTTTCCATATCAGTATGCTTAGTTACACAATAGTTACAGCTGTGTGCAGTTTATTAAAGTCAAATAACTTAAAATGTCTTATAAAATCTACCACTGTTGGCTGAGTGGGCTGTTACTGACATTTAATGGCATTTACTCACATAACTGCCCTAAAGCAGTGGTTCCCAACTGGTGGGTCGCGGTCCAAAAGTGGGTCGCGGGTCCATTCTGAATGGACCACATGAAAGAAACACGCTATATTTTTAAGTACACTGAATTTTCAGCGCAGAGGTTTTATTTTGAAGTGCCGTTTCCTGCTGTAGAGTGATAGAATAACGAACAGTTACTTAACAGAGACAGCAAACTAGCTTGAGACATGGCCAAACGCAAGTAGGACACTGAATATATTAAACACCTAACCTGATCTAAGGTCAAAAGAGAAATCTGGACCCTGTGGCCGAACCAGTTGGGAACCACTGCCCTAAACCGTCATAATCTAGCTTTGACTCGGACTGGAAATAAATGTGGTACCTATAAACAACAATTCTGATGTAAATAAAAAGTTCACTTTCTATCCAGCATTTAAATTCTACTGTAATTTCTGCATCTTTAAAGGACCATGCCAGTGATTTTGCAAATCTTGGCTGATTTACCAATTGTCCTATATTACTACTAAGCTAATTTTATTTCACGTATGTCTTAGGAACCTTCTATTTTTTGTGCCGAAGCTACATTATCGTTGCACGAGAAAGCCTCTGAGATGTGGCTGAATGAAATATCAAAAATCTACTGGTTGGTACATTCATTCGCGAGTTATAAACTGACATCCAAGAATTAAGTTTTGAGAAACTTTTTTGATGTGAAATCCCAAATACTCATGTTATCTTTTTCAGAACAATGTTTGCTTGATTAGCTTAATTTTCATGAATCATAGCTTGTAAATACGACTGGTGGTTTCTAACCTGTGCACCAACCACCCACACCTGCAGGATTTTCAAACAAATCCATAATTTAATGTGTTAACAGCGACAATGACAAGCATGGTTTCTTCAACTCAAGAACTTTACAGCTTGGCAAGTTGCTTCACATATTGTTTTTTGGATAAAACCACCAAAATCTGACAAAAACATTTGAGTTTTTGGCAAATTTTTGACACCAACTTCAGCTATGCATGATTTGCAATAACACTGGTATGGTCCTTTAACCTTCACTTCTGGCTCCAAGTAGTTAAGAAGAGCTTCAACAGCAACTAACATTTGTGTCAGTAAAACTGAGCAAAGAAAAACAGATGACTTAAAAAAGCGATTGACTGAATGACACATAAATAAATGGCCTATATACAAAATATGTAACAACACTGAGCAACATGCTCCATGGACGTGTGATTACTGCTGATTAGTTCAAAGGGAGCAGGAGAAGAAGAGTCTCAGAAAGCAGAACACCTTTCACCCTTCTCGGTCGGGCTCTTTTTGGTCACAGCGAACTTAGACTTGAGAGAATGATCTGCTATCAGCTGATTGATTTCATTTTGCCTATAAGAAGACAATCTTTGACTTATCCAAGCTACTTTGGACTCGTCCTCAGGGCCTTGAAAACTCTGTTTGCAGGCCCTGCCTATGAGGTATACCACCTCGGCCAGGTTAAGCAGCACACACACCCCAGACACTGCCAGCATGAACACAGTGAATATGGTCTTTTCTGTCGGTCTGGAGACGAAACAGTCCACTGTGTTGGGGCATGGGTATGAGTCACACTTCACCAAACGCACCATCTTAAAGTCAGGATAGATCAAGTAGAAGATGTAGAGAAAAGCCACCTCAAAGATGATTCTGAAGATGATACTGATCATGTAAGTCCACCACAGAGCTCCGGTGATCTGAAACTTCTGGTTCTTGATGTGTTCCAGTTCCTTGGGGCTGCCACGGCCCGACCTCTTCAGAATCTTCTTGTCAATGTGGCGTCGGTGGGCCACATGCATGGCCACCAGCAGAGCGGGGGTAGAGACCAGAATGAGCTGGAGCGCCCACAGGCGGATGTGCGAGATGGGGAAGAACTGGTCGTAGCATACGCTGTTGCAGCCAGGCTGCTGGGTGTTGCAGGTGAAGCCGGACTTCTCATCTCCCCAAACGCTCTCAGCGGCGACCACCAGGACCAGGATGCGGAAGATGAAGATGACAGAGAGCCAAACTCGTCCAATGCCGGTTGAGTGCCTGTTTACGCCGCTGATCACGGCATAAAAGGTCCCCCAGTTCATTTTCGACTCCAGGACTGCAAAAAATGAAGGTTTTCAGTCAAGGTTACACTGATGTGAGCCAAGGCTTGAAGTTAACTTTTATTACCATGTTATTAATGTGAAATAATATAAAGTAAAGGAATTTTATCAAAATGTCTCTCGAATTTCTTAAAAAACACCATTTAGCCCTTCGTATTGAATAAAACTCACATTTGTAGCAACGAGTTATCAGTTTAAATAACTCAAAATTATTGTTGTCGTCCACAACAAATTTAGTAAAAGTCTAACTGTAACTCTGACTGTAACAGAAGTTTTTAGAGGTTTACCAGGCTCAGCCAGCGGTGCAAGCGGCGTAAGCAGCGCCGGGTCCAAAGATGACCATCTTGAGGTGTGGTCTGAGCATCAAGCTGGCAGAGTGAGGAACAACAGAAAAGAATTGCCAAGTAGCAAGTTGGCCGTATAAAAGCAGGGGTGATGGCCTCCCGCCGTGCGCCGTCACAAGACGCAACAGGACGAGGCCAATTGCGAAACATTCGCAGAGCCACGTGATGTGCTCACCCTGTATTAATACTGTACTCCCAAACTGACCTACAGCCCAGTTGCAGACAGACTGACAGACTGCCAGCAAATTTCTCCAAGGAACCGGCAAGACATCCATCTCATTATGAGAGTTTTTTTTTTTTAAGACAACTGAGAGACCTCTGTTGTTTGTGAGAACGGCTACAGACTTCATGAGATTTACCAAAAAATAAACTTAAAATGATCACACTGACACAGCTGATTCATTCAAACAATGTTACTATAAAAGGTTATGATAATTTAAACAACATGGCAAGTGTTTGTCGAGTCGAAGCAATGGAGCATGTCAGTCACCCCTCACATAAAATCTGACCTCACTGCACACTGTTAGTAGAAAACAGAATGAAATGATGGAGCATTTTACCTTCAGCTGTGGTGGTACACAAAAATGTGTACAAAGAAGAAATGAATTAAAATATTGTGTTTTTTTAGCGAGCCAGAAGGCTGGATTGAGAACACCATGCGTTTGGAAAATGCTAATCATTCCTCCGCCACTAGCCAGTGCCCTGCACCGTAGCAGTCATATGCTCTTATATAAACTATTTACATACAATGGCGGCCTTTATTGGGCTGCAACAAGACTCTTTAGAATTCAGATCAAACGCCTCGATTTCCGCCTACCCCGGGCAAAAGAAGGAATCTGTGTGGACACAAAAGGCCTCAGCCTGCCACATTATTTATTGTGCTTGGCAGGGCAGGGAAGTGAAGGAAGCTTTTGACCTGAGGCACTGTCATTGAGAGCACACAGTCACTAACAGGTCTGCGGATTCATCCGGAAAATACACGAGCTGTTTAAATAATGCAAAACACTAATGTGGCAGAAAATGAAAGCCAGTCTTAAGGAAAAGATCATTTATATACAAGATATAATTAAAACCATTCGTCTCATTTGTTCAAAGCGATTTTTGCAATGTAACCATGTCACAAATGTAAATGCTGCAGTACTGCAAATTAAGCAAATAAATTCTAGTTCTGAAAATTAAATTAACTTTGTTTTGTGCCAGGTGCTGTTCTTACTGATGTTTTTAACAGGGTGACTCATTATCTTTGCCTAAACTTCTTATGACCAATAATTACTTTTGTATACAGCATGGGTCATCAACAGGGGGCTCGCGACCTCAGAGATACTGCAGGGGGCTGCCAAATTATTGTTTCTAATTGGTTTTTTTTATTATTAAAATATGTCTGAATATAGACATTAATATTAATCCAAAATATTATTAGCAAAGATAAATCCCAACCTATCTAATTTACAGTACACAACACTGATGACTATGAATCCTTGTCAGATGAATCCATAAGAATCTATCAATAATTGTTATATTAACAGTTTAGTATTGTATGTTTATACATGGCATTTGAGGCCGCCCTACATGTTTAATATGCAACTTACAATATACACATAGTGGGGGTTCCTTGCTCCATCTCTCTTTAAGCAAAGGGGTCTTTGGCCTGAAAAACATTGAGGACTCCTGGTATAAAGTATTATTCCACTGTTTTGATAATAGCCTTCTGGGAGAATATGACATATTTAATCACACAAATTGTACACAAATTGAGATAAATATCCAGTCATTTGGGTTAAGGGTTGCTTTGCAGTAATGTCTAGAAAACACAAGTTAGCTGAGGCATTGGTTCCCAACCTGGGGGTCATCAAAACTTCACGGGAGGGTCACGAAGCCTTCTTGATTTTAAGGGGTGCTTTCAGACCTAGAGTTGTCTTGCTTTGGTCTGAATCAGGGACTTATTTTGTCACAAAGTTGCATAATTGCCTAGAGTTGGTTCGTGTTCTCACGGCAGCATTTACAAGCGGACCAGATCAAATGCCTTGCGTGAGAAAGCTGCTGTTAATTGGTCAGAATTTCCATGTCGGAAAAATCCAGGAAGTAAACAAAACGTTGAGAGGAGTACACTTTCAAGATAAATGCAACACTTTCTAATGTCACAATGGAGGGACAACTACGCAGGTTGATTTTAGCGCTGGTCATCGTGGACTATATTGCTGTAAGTGTTCATTTTAGTCAAACCATACAGTTTGAAAACGAGGCGCGGCTCCAGCTAGAAAACAATGTTTTGACGCATTGGATGTGCTGAATGTGAATATTAAGGCAGTACAGGAGGAGGTGCACATTAATAATCCTCCAGGACTGTAACATGCTCATGTTTAACCCAAACAATGTGTCATGTGACTGCAGCTGGTTCGGATCGAGGTCGGGACACATTCTCACCACAAACGAACCACACCAGAGTTCGTTTGTAACTGGACCAAGACCACCTTTTCAAGAAGGTCTCGGTCTGGTTGTTTTGGTGGGGACCCGAGTGCGATTGCTGTGTTCACACCTGCCCAAACGAACCACACTTAGGGGGCAAACGAACTTGAGTTCAATTGAACCGAACCAAACAGGGCAGGTGTGAAAGCACTCTAAGAAACTTAAAAATATATATATAGTTGACTTACATTTCAGCATTTTAATCATTTCTGTGAAGAAAACTAAATCAAATTGTTACTTTTAAAGTTCAGATGATTCAAGATATAGAGTTTTAAAAAAATCTCACGGGGCATGATGAAGATCTGAACACAAGCTATATTCTCATTGCCTTCACCTTCTGCTAAACAGCCTCATCCTGCTTTAGAAAAGCACAGTTAAAACAACCAAAGGACTAACAGAGAAATGACCAAGCAAATGCCAGTGTTAAAAATAATAATTAAAAAAATACATAATACAGAGAATCCTATAAAAAGCAGTAAGACTCATTTATAATTCAGCATTCACAAAAAATAACTTGCTCAGTATTCAACAAAATTACTCATTTCACAAAAATTTTGTGCAATTACTGCGTTCCCTGTTCGGGTTTGCGTACTGTACAGCTTATCCATTGTTCTGTACTGTTATTGTTATGCATTGAATGCCACATGAAATATCCATAAAATGTCACTTGGTCAGAGGTCATCAGTTAAGTCAATAATAATCCTTATGGGGTCCCTTAAGAAAAACGGTTGGGAACCACTGACACACGTGAATAAACTATAATTCCTTTTACCAGTATCAACTAAGATTGCTCACTTTGTTCTCGTCAAATTCCTCCCTACAACAGTGAAACAATAATTTACAGTAGCGACAAACTGAATGCAACTGAAAACACAATGTGGTCATTTGTCATGTACTATCAGATGACCTACAGCGGTTCACTGTGCCATGAGCGTTTCTGCGTCACGTATGACAAACGTAGTGGGTGGGTTTGGGAGGCCTGGTAATTCTTTGAATGAACTCGACCTCATTTACATTCCCTCTATAGACGATACAGTACTCCACAATATAGAGACAGAGAACGTACAGTTGTAGGTAACGGGTTTATTATGAGAGCAGAGATATATACAGTGTACATTCAAAATAATAGATCTGCCATTGTATAAGAACTCAACATCAACGAAGGCAACATGGCTCTGATAATGAATATGAAATGAAAGCGATACATAAACAATTAAATAACATTAGACCTACTGCATGTGGCACACAGACAAATCAAGCATCACTTAATAGATGGCGGGTTATCTGACTGAACTGGCACCGCCTAGTGGCTGGAATAACCTCGTCATGGTTAAAGGAAAAGTATGAAATAAAAAGGGGAAATGTTCTAAATAAAACACAATGCACCACAATTAGGTATTTATGTCCCCATACATTATACATACTTAAAAAAAATCTTTCACACTATTCTATCAATGCTTTAAAGACAATAGTCACAACTTGTCTGACTCTAAAAAAATAGAATCTGAGTAAACAAAAAAAGAAAATCTTGAGTTCCAGTGATGTGACAGAGAACACAATGTTAAGACCTAAAAATACACAAGGAAGCTGATACATGCTCCTTATTGTGTACTAATCCAGTCAATGCCTTTCATTTTATTTTATTAATATTCATTTTATTGTTTATTTAAATATCCTTGATTTGTCCACGTACTGCAAAGTGCCAGTCGCAGCAGCTTGTCGATATGTAACCTGAAAGTCCACTGTATGTACAGATGGTCGACTGAAACTGGATGATTTATGTCTCATTTAAGAATCATTGAATATTTCAGTGTTTAAATTTGCGTGCACAATGGCAGGGCTGCCATTTGTGTTTTACATTTCACACCGGTTTGCTGTCGGACAAGCCGGACACCAGCAAAACTACACACATTCCCTGCTGTCTGAGTTACTTCCTATTCTGAGTATAGCACGAGATGAGGTACTTCTCCCACTCTGAGTCCTGTCTCATCTTCAGTTGAACAGTGCCTAAAAAGCAGAACACAAGACAGAGTGAAAATGAGTGCTGCTCTGGTCACACACAGACTATACTGCCACCTACTGTAGATACACAACCAGGGGTAAACAAACTGTGACTCTTACTGTTTTTCATGAGGCCGACATTCTTCAGTTTGTTATGTTTCGCATGTCCGTTCTGGGCCAGCCTCAAAGACAGTGATGCACCCCTCCTGAGATGAAGATAACACCATTGTGCAGTTATTGTGCAGCTATTGGCTCTGAAACCTTACAGTATACACACATAATAAGGTCAACATATGCATGTATTAAGTCACTGTGCAATTTGAATTCGGAAAAATACACAACTTGTGCAGTTATGGCTGGTGAAATAAAACCAAAGGGCATACCTGTTGGCAGGGACATCTGATACATCAATTAATTTTAGTAACAGCTTTTTCACCTTTAACAATTCTAAATTTACAATTTACAATAAACTGAGTGTTTCATCCTTAAGTACCTCATAGCTCCGAGCTTTCCCTTTTCCAAGTACAGCTCAACCGTAACTTTGGGCCCCTGTGGGTAAAGTCTGGCATACAGCGTTCTGTTGTGCACCATTGCTCTGAACCAGCCCACTGCCTCCTCGGACCAATCACTCCCATTCACGGGCGTCACCTAAGGGGGAGGAAACAAACAAAAAATAACCATGAACTGAGATAATTCATTTCCTTTATCACTGTAATAGATAAGGCTGTGACTAATCATGTGGACAAGTGCCAACTGTCTTGAGTCTACACTCTTGCAGCAAAGCAAAGCATGTTAACCATTTCCATGTATGCAAATCCTGAGAGGGATAATCTGCACGCCTGTCGCTGGGAATCTTAACGTGTTCATCAGTGAGTGCTTCATGTGGTACTCTAGATACATGTGAATCATGGTATCTGTAGGGAGCCACTCACATTTGCCAGTGAGACCTGTACAGCCTGAAGAGGAAGGACGGTCATTTCTGGGGTCAGCTCCTTGATGTTCGACAGCAACAGGCAGGTGGTGTCACCGTAGTCCAGCCTCTTCACCTCCACCTTGATGGATGTCTCACCCCCAGTACCATCAGTGACATTTTTATCTGGCATCCAAAAGATAGAGGTGAGGTTAGACTGAAGGAAAAAAAAAAATCCAGAAAGGAACTCCCAAGTGGCTACTGGCAAGCAAAGTGACACTGCTACCATCTAGAGGTATGCATTTGCAAAACCATTCCAATACATAACACTGAACCCACCTCTGCTCACTCCACATATCTTCGTCACCTGAGCCCTGCACCATTGTTCTTGCTTCGGGAACCAACCCATTACTTGGGTTCCAATGTCTGGAATGCAGTTCTGCTCCGCATATGAACTACTGGCTTTCCAGCTGCTGCAAATGAGAAAAAAATAATGACAACCAGAAACATGTGGATTATTAAAAAAGCAGAAAAAAAAATCTACAAAGAAAGCAGTAATGAACAAAAAAAAGGATAAGTGGCTCTTTAAGTTCTGTAAATGTGATCAGAGAATCAGTGAGGGCTGAGAAAAGCTGAGAAAAAGCAGACAAGCGATTAGAATCCATGCTGAACGACTTACTCTGTGACAAGGGCCTGCAGCCTCGTGGTGGAGTCTGCCTGCTGGACGTAGAAGTTGCCTGGGCTGACAATATGAGACACCACAACCTCAGTCTCTTCAAACCTCCGAATATGGAACTCAGGGATGGTAATACCATTGGTTACTGGGGTTTTTGCATCAGCAGAAATGCTCTCATGCTTTGGATCTGTTTGGGTTTCCCACTGGACGTTTAGACAGGAGTGCTCCACTTGAGATGATATACTCTGACAGTCTTTATCTTCCAAGGGGCTAGCATCAAGGTCTCCCTGTCCCATCACTGCGAAGATGTCTCCGATATCCCACAATTCAGTCTTTGTTGCAATCACACAAGTATAGGTCAGAGAGCCACTTGATTCAACTCTTTTTACTCTGAAGATTGGGGCTTGGTTTTCTATGTCTGCACATAATGTTTTCGGTGCAAGTGCATTGATCAGATCATCTGTCTCATCATGTCTAAATTGGTAGCTTTGTGTTTTGATGGTAGGACTCTGCAGCAAACTTTTACTCCACTCCATGACCTCCAGTGCACCCATGTTCTTAGCTTTTGCCCTGAGGAAGTGGAGCAGCTGAGAGGATGTTTGTTTTTGGTGTTGCACCTGGACATCATCCTCACATCCCCATCTAATTAGCGGTGTTATTTTCATTGGTTTAGGGTTACTGTTCTCTGGGAGTACAGCTTGTATGGGAGGTAGCAGTACTGGTGGTGGTCTCTCTGGGTTAATCCCGGGTCCCTCAGTGATCGCAGGTGGAAGAATCACAGCATCTGATGGGCGTTCCTCTTCTTTAGCCGCTAAGTGAGAGGATGAGCTTGTGGTCGCAACGGCGCTGTTGTAGCTGGATGAGATGCTGCATATCATGTCATCCTGCTGGACCGCTGCAGGCTGGGAGATGAGGAAATGTTTCAATTGCTGGAGGGACAGCGTGGCTCCAAGCACCTGGACTGCTTTGGCTATGGAGCTTGCCATGAGCGAGTTCTGCAACATGGGCCCAAACTTGACAACGTGTGTCATTAGGATCCCTTTGTCTCGGAGTGGCTGAAGCAGATTTGTTCTCAATCCGTTTTTGACAGAGGGCTCGACACAGAGTTGTTGCTCTGTAAAGATTAGAAAAGCAGGAAGAGAGAGTGTTTGGTAAAATGAAGGAGCAGACTGAATACTTGATTAATGATGGTGATGGATAAATAGTTTTGAGAAGTTACTTTTGAAATGTAATCCAAACAGATCAATACTTAAAAATATAAAATTACCAGGCATAAAACAAACACAAAAGAAGCAGGTCCTGTTTGCAGTGGTGGAATGCAACTGAGTACATTTGCTCAAGTGCTGTACTTAGGTGCAAATTTGCTTATTATTAGTTATGCTACTAAATACTTCTACTCCACTACATCTCAGAGGTAAATACTGTACTTCTTTATTCCGCTGCATTTGTCTGACAGCTTTTCATTTCCTTCCCATGCAGTGAAAACCAAAAACCTCCAGGGGCTGTATTCACAAACTTTCTGAGAACACTCTGCGAGAGCTCTTAACTTAGCACAAATATTATGAGCAAGGAGTCCTAGCCTCAGATGGATTTGGGAAAATTCTCAGAGCAAATCTGAACAAAGAAGGGACAGAAACTTTTACCTTAGTGAGGAGGTGTTGTTGACCCTATTACTAGGTATGATGCATTCTTTTGAAAGATGAGATTGTTTGCCCATTTGTGAGCCTGCAAGTGTGGACATCCAGTGGAAATTAAATTAACTGCATCACAATGAGACTGTGGATGCGCTGTCATTGTTTGTGTGATCATTCTGCTGGTGGAAGGTCGAGACAGACTGAAGTCATCACAGCAGCACCGTTACGTTTTACAAGTTGCCGAATATCTTAGTGTTGTGATGACTTATTTCTGGTGTTACAATGTTACTATGTTGGGTAGGAGATTGAATGAGATCAACCACAAACCTTATCTCTGCATGATCTAATGTGTAGCGTTACATTAACTCACTGTCATTCTGCGTTTGGAGAACATTTCTTCCTTTGCTTAAGAAACTCTTAAGCACCCTAAAAGTCCTCATTTAAACTGCTAACAGTTTTTCACCTTTGGAGCTGGAGATGTTGTGTGAATAACTTTGATCTTTACGAGGATCTAGTCTGAACTGTGAGGGCAAATTCTAAGAAAACATCGTAAATCTAAAAATTTTATTAGAATTTTGTCACAAGGAGCAACTCTTCATACCAGGAAGCTTTGCGAACACAGCCCCATATGTGTGCCAATTGTTAATGTTTTGGTAAACTAAGGGATGAAATGTTGCTTTGTGCTATGTCTTAAGCTTAATAAACTCTTTAAAAACCACTTGAATCGGCTGGAAAAGGCATCATAACCAAGCCATAAACAGGGCTGTTTTTATGAGCACGTGAAAAGTTGACTTATTAGAGATTGTGGTTCTCACAGGACAGCGACTCTACGAACATATGATGACCTATGTTGCAGTGCCCTAGATTAAGCTGTCCAGCTGTATATAAAGGTGTTAAAAAACATACTATTACCTTTAACATCTACAGCAGCAAAATGCAACACACACATTAATGCAGCAGTAATATTATTCCAAAAACATCATATATAACAGTAAAACACAGACAGGGAACATTTCACTGCACAATGAATACTTCTATTTCAGGAGCTCTGACTTTTATTTTGCTTATAAAACTACTTCCATACTTTTACTTAAGTAAGGTTTTCAATGCAGGACTTCTACCTGCAGTGAAGTGTTTTCACAGTGTGGTATTAGTACTTCTAAAGTACCTGAATACTTCTTCCACCACTACCAATCTGTGGATTAAGTGTGGCAAAAGCTGCAGCCAGATTGCTTTGATGTTGTTAACATAATAACAAAGACGATCTCTTCTCACAACCTTTTCTGTGAGGCACCACTTCTCAGTAAATTTACTTTTAACTGTGCGTCTACCATGTTGATCTACCCCAGCAATATGCCACCGCATACTTGAAGACTCTCTTTGCAGTTGGTGCGAAATTCTCCTGTGTGAAACCCGACCAGTACCACTGGTAATCGAGCCAAGTAGCGAGTTAGATAAAGCAAGCATAAGCTTGGCAATGGTGGACAGCGAGAGTCAATTAAAGAACTTCAATACAATTAATGACAGTCATACCTTTCACTCTGCAAAATGCATTTTTGAGTTTGTATCGAAGTAGGCTTTTTTCAGCAACCCACAAATGGCAGCTGACCTAAATTATTTTATTGGCCAATGTAAATTTTTATTTACATTTTGCAAGTGCTGGGTGTTAATTTTGGACCCTGAAAGAAGGGCGTCATTGTCTTGCAACATGGCCTTGGGGTGGTAGGCTGGTCACAGCACTGCATGGCACAATAAGGTTGCTTGGAGCAATGTGCATTGATTTGATTGACAGACGAGAGGCAGTGCAATTTCAGTCAAGAGAACCAGTCAGAAACAACACTCAAAATTTGAGCGCATACTGCAGTATGAATAAAGCCTGTCTGGATGTAGAGATAATGCCTTGTAAGCCATCTTACCCTTGATGGTGTTACACTCAAATTTGTCCCAATGACTTTGCTGACCTGCGTTGTCCAGATACATGCCAAAAGAGGGCATTCCTGCATGATAAAGAGATGCAAAGCAATGCAATTCATGTTATTTCCTATATATAAGCTTTTAACATAAAACACTATACTGATCACCAACATTTTGATTGATTATAATTAAATTTATTCTGTAATTTAATGCCGTAATGCTGTTACATGTAACAAGTTACTCCCCACAAATCATTTATATTATATCAAGAAATGTGGTACGTTTGTCTCACACATGAATATGTGCAATGTCACATCAGCAGCTAAAATTGCATGATTAATTCTTGACTTACCAACTGTGATGTCTTTCAATAAAGCTGAGAGCTTGTCCATGGCTTGACATTTTGTATCCAAAGCCTTTGTGAGATCACTGAAAACACTCGTGGGGAAAGATGAATTCAAGAAACCTTGAACCTCTTCATAGGCCTGAGGAAAAAGGGAGGCAAGCTGACGTCATGTTGACAGCAAGAAAGGTTGTTTGTTTATTCAAAAATATAAATAAAATATTCTTATTTATATATTCTTATGTATTGTGTTATTGCCTATATTGAAATGTTAGCACAATACATATTTGATCTTGTATACTTATGCACTTCTTTTGCAATTTCCTATCATTTCTTCATAACAATATACAGTTTATGAACAACTTACGAACAGCATGTTTAGTTAATTAGCTAAAAAAAATGTTAATTAACATTGGAAAATATTCATTGTTTGCAGCTCTGGCAACAATTACATGCAATTTTCGACATTTTTTTCTTAATTAAAACTTAGCAATCCCAGCCAACTAAGTTAACATAGCTAACATTACCCAACTTAATAATAATTTAATAATTTATCTGTGTGGAGTAACAGTAATGTTAGCATGTAGCCTGTTAGCTAGCTTGCTAAACCCATTTACAGCTAATTTCACCATGACATGTGACGATGCGAAAGTGGCGCTACCATTAACGTTACGTTACCTTCTTGGTGAGGTTGTGAAGTTCTTGTTCAAGTGTATTCCGGGCATTTTCCAGCAGAAATAGTTTTAAAGTTAGCTGCACTCTCTGGGTGATGATGGAGGGATGTTGCTGAAAGTGGTTGACCTGCTGCAGCTGCTGCTGAGGAGGAGTCATGGTCGCTTGGGACGAACCGAAGTCCGCAGCCGGGCTCACACGACACGTCTGATAACTAACGTAAGCTAACTAGCAGGTGTGTAGATAAAAAGCGTCAATACAGCTGCTCTGTATTACCCGTTTAGACGACGCTCTTTGGTCACATCGTCAGGTTTCTGGTTCCGGATGCGTCTTTTCTGCTTGTCCTCTTTAATGATGTCTTCCTCCACCCTGCAGTCGGTGAAATGTATCCTGCTCTTTCTTCAGCTACCGACAGATGGGATACAATGAGGAGCCAGAAGCGCCGCCCGCCATGTTGAAAACGCCCGTTAAGTGACTGAAGCTAACGCAGTTAGCACATTTGAAGGTGTGGTAGCATTTAAGCTAGTGGGTGTCCTGCTCTTTCTTCAGCTTACATGTCACCGGAGCCAACCTTTTATATGGTTATTTTTCTTCTTGTATAATGACGATTAGCAAACAGCTTAAGGTGTGTTACCGCCACAAAAGCTACAAGGACAAAAATAGATAACTGGGCAGTGGCCTCTTCCAGGTACAGTGGGCTGCCAGATCTGTGCCAACAATCAGTAAAAATACAATGTAATGCAGACTATCATATCCTCCTGAGACCCTGACTTTTGTTTGGTATGCATTTCCAAAATTTCCTAGCTATTTGAGATTAGCAGGACCTGATAAGTATAAAAAAACTAAACATCATCAACAAATAAATAAATAAATAAAGTCCCACTATCCTCAAAGGAGATGAGGGAAAAAAATCCCAATGTCTACAAACAAGTACTTTCTTAATAGTGTCTTAGCTTGTTACTGTTGCTAAAATTGGTGAATTTAGTGTGGCAAATCAAACTAGAAATGTTATGAATCATAAATAAACAAGTTTCAGCCATTAAATTTGATCAGGTTTTGGGCCTTCTCCACTTTTGTGTCGGGATTGGCTGCAGACTGACTTGGCAGAGATGGCTGCCATCTTGTTTTTACATGGATTAGTGTATTGTGGTCTTACTACTACTACATGACACAAAAAAGTGTCCACAAATGAGAACTGGAGGTCTGAGTTAAGCAGAATTATGTATAAGGTCCAGTAAACCCAAAATGTCTCAGGAGGATATCTATTTATATGTGAGTTCACAAATCAAATCCTCCAGATTATTCAGTCTGACCATGTAAAATTAAAGTGTAGCACTTAAATTAGATCAACATATTTGATGAAGATGATGTACTTACGTGATGACATTTTTTGTAGGTATTTTTGGGGCAGTACATGCTTGGTTCAGTGCACCTTTTGCAAGTTTTGGAGAAAGGCTTCAGTTGCATAAAATGTAATATTATGTCTTGAGGTTGCAATTACAACTGCTTACTACAATGATAGATTCTTGGGTGTATCTTCATCAGGGACCTCTGTGGTCAATGATGGATTACTGTACCGGCCTACCAGGTGCAGGCACAGGGACCCATAGGAATGAGAGGCCCTTAAACCTGAGGACTGTGCATGAACATTTCTTGTTTTGAAATAGAGATGTCCCCATTACACTTTGCACTCTTTGTTTCTAAGCCCTAATCTGCCTCTACAAATTATAATGAGATATTTATCTAATCATCGACACACTCGATGGCTTAATGGATAAAACAGGCATCCCATGTACAGTACAGGCCAAAAGTTTGGAAACACCTTCTCATTCAATGCGTTTTCTTTATTTTCATGACTATTTACATTGTAGATTCTCACTGAAGGCATCAAAACTATGAATGAACACATGTGGAGTTATGTACTTAACAAAAAAAGGTGAAATAACTGAAAACATGTTTTATATTCTAGTTTCTTCAAAATAGCCACCCTTTGCTCTGATTACTGCTTTGCACACTCTTGGCATTCTCTCGATGAGCTTCAAGAGGTAGTCACCTGAAATGGTTTTCCAACAGTCTTGAAGGAGTTCCCAGAGGTGTTTAGCACTTGTTGGCCCCTTTGCCTTCACTCTGCGGTCCAGCTCACCCCAAACCATCTGGATTGGGTTCAGGTCCGGTGACTGTGGAGGCCAGGTCATCTGCCGCAGCACTCCATCACTCTCCTTCTTGGTCAAATAGCCCTTACACAGCCTGGAGGTGTGTTTGGGGTCATTGTCCTGTTGAAAAATAAATGATCGTCCAACTAAACGCAAACCGGATGGGATGGCATGTCGCTGCAGGATGCTGTGGTAGCCATGCTGGTTCAGTGTGCCTTCAATTTTGAATAAATCCCCAACAGTGTCACCAGCAAAACACCCCCACACCATCACACCTCCTCCTCCATGCTTCACAGCGGGAACCAGGCATGTGGAATCCATCCGTTCACCTTTTCTGCGTCTCACAAAGACACGGCGGTTGGAACCAAAGATCTCAAATTTGGATTCATCAGACCAAAGCACAGATTTCCACTGGTCTAATGTCCATTCCTTGTGTTTCTTGGCCCAAACAAATCTCTTCTGCTTGTCGCCTCTCCTTAGCAGTGGTTTCCTAGCAGCTATTTGACCATGAAGGCCTGATTGGCGCAGTCTCCTCTTAACAGTTGTTCTAGAGATGGGTCTGCTGCTAGAACTCTGTGTGGCATTCATCTGGTCTCTGATCTGAGCTGCTGTTAACTTGTGATTTCTGAGGCTGGTGACTTGGATGAACTTATCTTCAGAAGCAGAGGTGACTCTTGGTCTTCCTTTCCTGGGTCGGTCCTCATGTGTGCCAGTTTCGTTGTAGCGCTTGATGGTTTTTGCGACTCCACTTGGGGACACATTTAAAGTTCTTGCAATTTTCCGGACTGACTGACCTTCATTTCTTAAAGTAATGATGGCCACTCGTTTTTCTTTAGTTAGCTGATTGGTTCTTGCCATAATATGAATTTTAACAGTTGTCCAATAGGGCTGTCGGCTGTGTATTAACCTGACTTCTGCACAACACAACTGATGGTCCCAACCCCATTGATAAAGCAAGAAATTCCACTAATTAACCCTGATAAGGCACACCTGTGAAGTGGAAACCATTTCAGGTGACTACCTCTTGAAGCTCATCGAGAGAATGCCAAGAGTGTGCAAAGCAGTAATCAGAGCAAAGGGTGGCTATTTTGAAGAAACTAGAATATAAAACATGTTTTCAGTTATTTCACCTTTTTTTGTTAAGTACATAACTCCACATGTGTTCATTCATAGTTTTGATGCCTTCAGTGAGAATCTACAATGTAAATAGTCATGAAAATAAAGAAAACGCATTGAATGAGAAGGTGTGTCCAAACTTTTGGCCTGTACTGTACGTTGGCAAGGTCCTTGCACAGCGGCTGGGACCCCCCTCCCCCCACACTTAGACTATCCTATCCAATAAAAGGCTAAAAATCCCAAAAATAATCTAGAAAAAAAGATATTCATCCATCCATTCATTTTCATCCACTTATCCGGAGCTGGGACGTGGAGGCAGCAGGCTGAGCACAGTACTCCAGACATCCCTCTCCCCAGCAACACTCTCCAGCTCCCCCTGGGGGATGGCGGTCCCAGGCCAGATGAGATATATGATCCCTCCAATGTTTTCTAGGGCCTCCTACCAGTTGGACATGCCCTGAACACCTCTAGCGCCCAGGAGGCATCCTTATCAGATTCCTGAATCACCTCAACTGGCCCTTTTAGACACAAAGGAGCAGCAGCTCTACTCCGAGCTCCCTCCACATGCTTGAGCTGAGATATTTATTCTATATGAATATATTTTTCCTAAATAATACAGCTATTGCTGAGCCAGACCCTATGTGACTACAAGTGGAGGCAGGGAGAACGGCACACCATCAAGGGGAGTGGGGTGGACATGTAACCAGCTTTAGGTTCCTCTGTGTCCACAGCAGAGAGGAAGTGAGGATATTGCCACACAGATGCCATGACAAAGACAAAGGCTTATTCCTGTACTGAGGAGGTTCAACATGGACTCCAGTCCAAGATACTCTGCAGCTTTTACAGGTGCACCGTTAAAAGTACCCTGACCATTTGCATCTCTGCTTGTTGCACTGCCCCCAACTGTACAGCATAACAGAGGGTGGTGAAAACGGCTCAACACATCACCAGTGCAGAGCTGCCATCCATGGAGGACCTCTTTTTTTGCTACTGTAATAGTTGTGTATTTGATTATAAGTAGCTTGAAACTTTAAGTGTGTACTAATAATTCATAGAAGTTGCATGTCTGCTAAATCTCCCGTTTCCGTTGAGGAGAAAGAGAAAAATCAGATGAAGATATGTATCATCAAAGTACTGTAAATAACATTGTTATGAGGATTTCTGTATTATGGAAGAAGGGAAGTGCTATTTATAGTAAGAGTGTGTTGGAAAAGGGAGCACAATGCATTTGTAGAATATTCTAATTTCAGGTCAACGAATTTCTAAATACGCAAAAAAATGAGAGCACAACAAACAGCTAGATGCGGAGACAGAAAATGTGTCAAGATCTGATAGAACAGATTTAACTGCCATTTAAATAAGATATGCACAACATTAATGCCATGGACTTGTGCTACATTTGATGCAAGATAAAATTATCTTTACAAAGAGATACTTCCTCATTGTCAGGTTTACCTGGGCAAGCAGTGCCCTCATTTGCAAGGGTTCATTGAAAATACAGTTAGCCTAAAGGTAGAGACTGCCAGTGATACAAGATTTCAATTCTTGCTCTAATGTGCTAACAAACAAGCTGGTGCTAATGTCTAAATGCCAGCTACTATTACCCACCAACTAGAAGAATGAATGCAATTTGCTACTTGCATTCCTATGGTTTTACACCCAATACTATCCACACAGTGTTCTTTTCTTCCAGTGCTCTTTGCTTGAACTTGTCAAGCTGCTACTTGATCTAGAACCTAAATCTTGTGGGTGGGGCAACAAAGACATTTCCTACAGTTATATTGCTCAAGAGCCAGATTGATAGGCATCCTGGCTCTAAATGCTGGCATTGCAGGCCTGGCTCTACCCACTGGACAAAGTGGTAATGGGCATGAGAACTGCTAAATGGCACTTTGCACCAGTTTAAAGGAGAAGGATGTGTCAATAAGGAGACAATAAGAGGGTTGCTTAACAGGATATCCTTCTGCAACTCCGTTGCAGGAGGTAGTCCAATCTTTAGATTCCTTTTTATTCATTTTAAACTGCAACATGTGATGAGGCTTTTGCACATTTCCCCCAGACAATCAGCTCAACTCACTGTGGATCAGCAGTGTGGGATAAAATTAGAAGTTTATTAATGTGTTGTTAGTTTAACCAAAGACATCTCACAGTGAATGATAGCAGCCCTGCAAGTCAGTGTTTTATGACTTGGTGGAATTGAAGTTGCTCAACTAAAAACATAAATTCACAGAAACAGATACTTTTCCTCTCCAAACCTCAGTGATTTATTTTTGCAGGTATAGAAATAGAGGATTCATATTCCAGAATGAAGACTGCCAACATATTCTGGCTATTAGACACAGCATGTTTATTATGTACAGCATAACTGGTGCCATATTCACCAATGTATTTGATAACCAGTGTCAGAGCCACATAAATTCTACACAACAAAACACAAACAGATGCAGAAAGTTATATGTATTCAAATGAATCTTGCACACAGTCAAATATATATATATATATATTTTATGGTAATTCAGAAACTCGTAGGTCTCCTATTGGCGTTTTTATTGGATTGTTCAGGAGTCCAGATTCTGGGAATGTTGTGCAACGCCTCGCAGACGTCATAAAAATTTGAGCCAAGTTTAATTTTTAGTTGCAAACAAATATTTCACAATGAAGTATGGGCAAGAATTCTCTGCCTGATTAGCGATTTGGCACGCACTGTAACCAAACAGCTTGGGAGTCGATAAAGCCAATTTCAATCACAACACTTTGGCTGCACAGGTCACACAGCAGGATGTGTGTTCTACTAGGCTAAAAATGTTGCAGGGTTAGTCATACAAGAAAGGCTTGAATGGAGATGAGGATAAATCATGACAGATGATGAAGGTTTGACTGTGTTTTATTATCTGAAAATCTAGTTTTTATAGTCCAAGCAGCCATTAAACCCCACTTCTGTTCATCGTAAAAAGGATCATGCACAATGAAAGACACAGGAAGTATGCTTCGGTTACAGTTTGCTATCCAGTTTCTGAGCTGGGTTTGGTTTGCTTACTTTATGTAAGCCATGTGCGTTTACAGAACAATCATGTCACACTAAATGATGTCTGTGTGAAACACACCTTCCTGGTGATTATGATGAACACTGTTAAAATAACAATTACAAATAAAACAATGATGATCATTGTTCCAAAGTGGACTTCCTGTGCTTTTGTGTGAAACAAACAATTCACCGAAGGATTTCTCAGATACTCTGTCATTACAATGTTTCCATCACTTGTAAAGCACACAGCATCGCTCACATCAGGCAGTTTTATCTTAAGCTCGTGAAGTATTTTCAGCCATTTACTGTCACAACAGTTAAAATAATTTCCACTAATATACATAACATTGAGGCTTACAGATAAAGCAAGAATCAAAGACTGGTTTAAAGTGGCGAAACGATTATTCCTTATGTCGATTTTTCTCAGAGGAGAGCAGCTCAAGCTGCTGGGTATCCCATCTAGATGGTTGTTAGATACGTTCAGCTCCGTTAACACTGGCATGCAGGGTAAAGACAGCTCAGAGGTGGTCATGTTTATTTCACTGATGATCAAGGACTGAAGAGTCTCTTGCACACCTTCCAATGAGCCTTCTTGCATTCCCATATGTGCATTGCTTGCGAGGTTTAGAGAAACCAAAGAGGTTTTCTGAAATGTGTTTGGGTGAAGCATTTCGATGTTGTTGTCTTTAAGGTTGAGGTGTTTAAGAGTCCTTAACTGCCCAAAGACAACACAGGATGCGTTGAGATTCATGTGGTGCGGTGGCTGAGAGCTCGGAAAATGCTCCATGGGGGCACATGGTTGCACTGAATTGTCTTGGAGATTTAATGTTTCTATTTGCGTGAGCGCATTAAGAAATAGTGGGGAAATGGATGCAAGTCCATTACTTTGCAGGTCGAGGTACTTTAAGGAGGGGAAGAAAAGCTGCCGATGGTGCCCTGATTGATCATTTCGTACATTCCAGGTGATGTTTTGCAAACAGTTATAACTGAAATTTAGAGTTTCTAAATTTAAGAGACGGCTCAAAGTCTCCAGTGGGAAAGACGTGAAGTGGTTATAGCTCAGGTCAATATAAGTCAGTGGCATCAGCCTCCAGTTTGAGTGCAGGTTATTTTTTCTAGGTGTTTTTTCACGCATAATCTCCCTGTAAAGAGCATTGGCCTGTGATACCATTGTAGCCTCTGACTGTAAGGCACCAACCATATTATTCTGTAGATAAAGATACTTTAAACGATTCATTTTTGGAACAATTGGGAAATAAATGAGTTTGTTGTGACTCAGGTCGAGGATTTCAAGCCTGTACATCTGGTCATTCTCATGCGTGACAAAGAACTCCACTGAATTTTGACTGAGGTTTAGATATTTAACTTGAGGCAATTTGAAATCACAGATATGTGCGAGGTTATTTCTGGCCAAGTCAAGCATCTCTAAATGACCCAATGGTTCAAACGTTCCCTGCTCTATCACCGATATCTGGTTGTCATCAATAGTAATGGCCCTCAAACCTGTACTCTCTTTGAACAAGCTGTGTGAAAGTCTCGTTAAAGCATTACCAGTCATCTTAAGCTGATCAAGAGAAGATTTGTTTCGGAGGTACACTTCCACTGCATCATCTCTCAAGCCGTTCATTGATATGTCCAAACTCTTCAGTCTACTGATGGTTTGGAGGGCCTTGCCGTTCCTGCCAAAGTTGTTGTTCAGTGTATTTCTGGACAAATTCAACTTCTCAAGTCGAGCCAGGTTTTCAAAAGCCCCTTCGGAGATGAGATCCAGCTGGTTGGAGCTCAGGTCCAGCTGTTCCAAGTATGGCAAAGCAAGTGTGTGCAACTGTCTGATGAAGTTATTGGACAGGTCTAGTCTTCTAAGCCTTACATCCAAATCCAGAGGGACAGAATCGAGACTCTGGTTGTTCCAGGACTGCTCCTTGAAATGATAGGAACATTAATCATAATCAAAGACTGAACCACAGAGAGGAAACTAAAAGATGTTTGCAGATTAGAACAAAATTAGAATTATAAATCTCGGGGCCTACCTGCGGCTCATGATATGGCAGTCCAGTTATGTAAAGGTCATGGCTGAGTGACCAGAGTAGTAGGAGATTAGAGAACATGTGTCTGACCATCCTCCCTCTGCGGCTTCTTCTGCTGCTGTTAAACTGTAGCACGACTGCTGTCAGAGCTCATATATACACACACACACACCCCCTCTTATAGGCATGCTTCATTAAAAAAAAGGGAGAGAGAAAACAGCTGTGGACACCAGATAGGCACTGCGGATACTATATTTAGACAATAAAGGCTTGACCACAGATACATCACTTTCTATTAAGAAAACATCCCAGAACTTTTTCATTTGGATAAAACAGGCTTTTAGACAAAGATGGTCGTATTTCTGTGTTTAATGTGACAAATTACACAAATGTATACATTCAAAAAACTTATTATGAACTTTAATTGAGAATTTATCTCCACTAAAGCCTATAATTCCAACTACAGCTTAAATTTTGTTACAATATATTAAAGTATTTACAGCGCTGACTTTGTGTCAACCAGGAAAACACCTCCCGAGCGATATAAATTTATACCTTTGTTTGTTCCTGTCAAAGTCTGAGGAAAACGGAAACCATTCTAAAATAGATGAGAGGAACAAACAAACAGACGGCGTGGAGGTGGAGCTGGAGGGAGGCCCCCAGCAAGGTATAAAGAGACATGCGGAAATAGACCGATGAAAGGAGGTGGTAGCTCACGTAAACAATGCTGGGGGACAGGCCCAGGTGGACTACCTGAAAGATATCGGTTTAAAGACAAAGGATTTTAAAAGTCTTCCAAAAAAGAAAACTGACACATGAGATGGGCAGTTCATTTTAAAAGTTCATTATGTATGTTCCAGAGATTAATGACAGGTCCCGACAGTTTTCCTGCTGCTGTCACTTTGCCCTTTATCAGCGTCCCCTCACACGGCTCAGTGTCAGTTTCCTACATCCTGCAGCAACGAGCTGCACAGTTATCATTGTCATACTGTCTTGTTTCAGTTCAGCTGTATGACACCAAAAAAGGTCCATTCTGCATCCATAGAGATGAGGGCTTGGGGCCTGCATGGTATCACCAATTCTAGCTCGTCGTCCCGACGCAGCTGCACCACACCTGTAACAGAGGATACATAAAAGAGGGCATCAGAGGAGATACAAGATGGGTGAGAAATTAAAGGAAAAACTGACATATGTCTCTGAGTGAGGCCAGCTTCAATGCTGCTTGGCTTAGACTTTACAAATCTCTAGAGCTGTACTGGAGGGATGGATGCCAGTCTCAAAAGATATTCCCTCATTTGGGGTGCCATTTAAAAAACTGTAGAATCCATGCCAGAAAAACGTATGGACAAAAGCATGCAAAAAAAAAATGGATCAGAGTTTCTCCCATCAAGTCTGTTTTTATAGATCACAGTTTTAACGTGAGAAGTGGCGTATGCCTCTTTTAGGCCTCATTTCATTCGCACACAATGTTTAGAAATGAGACCCCTGGTGTTTACAGAGCATGGTGGGGGGGCTGCTTAAGTTAAAGGATTGCTCAGCGTTCGATGAGAAGATTGATGCCACTCTCATGCCTGTACGCTTAAAATGAAGCTAAAACTAGCAGCTGGTTAGCTTAGCTTAGCACAAAGAGTGGAAACACAGGGAAACAGCTAGCCTGGCTCTGTCCTGATGTAGCAAGATCCTTCTACCACCAAGTAAAGCTCACAAAATTAACACAGAATATCTCATTCATTTAGTCTGTACAAAGACAGAAGTGTAATTGGCCAGAAGCAGTGTGGAAACCTCAGGGTGATGATGAGACCCATGATGGGCGTCTGAAACATCTGAGTGCTTATGATTCCCTAATGTGTCGTTCTGTAGTGCAGTAACAGCACTGAATGAACAAGCGAGGGCAGATTAAATTGGACTGGAGTCAAGACCTCCACTAGCCAAGGCCAGTGGTGCACTAATGTTCTCCTCAGATGGTCGTTCTTTCAACTTCGGTGTGTTCATGAGCTTTGAGTTGTAACATGGAAACAACATGAATGCTAAAAAGATGTGATGTATTTTGCCACTCAGAACATTTGATATAATATAATATAATTAACACGTTGATAACAAAGAGAGCTAACCGAGATGTCTGCTATTTACCCCTTAAAGAATGACAGATCGTTAGTTAGTGGCATTTCTGTAACATCATATTGAGCTCACATAGCCTGTCTACATACTAGTGGAATGCCGAATTAATGCATTAAAATTGAATATTTTATCTTTATTAATGTAAACCACACCCACAGGAATGCTGCTCTGCCTTGCAGCCAATTTTCCTAGTGGCGGCTCGCGGTATTGCAGCAAAAAAATCCTCTGCGGTTCACGTCTGCTCTCTTGCTAATATGATTTTTTTTCCATACAGTATGCACCAGATGAGCGACTCCATTGGAATGAATAGGTGCCATCTTGGCATCCATTATCTATGTATTATTATAAATCTATCATGTAAACTTATACATGATGTTAGGTAATACATACAAGAGAAGCTTTGTGGGGCAGGCAGCGCTAGCTGTCAAACATGCATGTACGGTAACAGAGTGTCATGGAGAAACTGACACCATATTTTGCAAAGACCTTGAAGGATCAATAGCCGTAAATATTTCGAGTCTTTTTCAAAGAAACCAATACTGTGAAAAGAAATGGTCCGCCTATCACTAGATGACATTCCAGGAAGTTCAAGTCACCACTCCAGGCCAAGAAATAGCACGTAATAGCACATAATCCTCTGCACAACTACCATGTGTCGCATTTACACGTGCACAAATAAAAAAGAAAAATAAAAACTCAAGGTACATAAGAGCGAGGAGGCAAATTTTATTTATGCTTTGGACAGAGTCGGACTAGCTAGTCTGTGTGCTAATCTAAGCTAAGCTAACTGTCTGCCTTGTATTTCCCAAAAGGACATGAGAGTGATAGCTTCTCATGTAACTCTAAGCAAGAAAGTGCATAAACATAATTTTCAAAATGTTGAACTATTTCCTGTAGCGGCCACAATGCAGGCTCACAGCACCAGCTCACTGACCTGCGGTGTAGCACGTATTGGCAGGAGTTTCATCGGGCATCTCCTGCAGGCAACGCAAGAGCTCTGTTGATGTTGTCCCCGTTCTAGTTGAACACCAACTTCGAATGACATGACCCATAGCTCGACTCGGGCTATTGAACAAAACCTGTGAATAAAGCAGAACATTAGCGGAACAGTTGGAACAAATCAGATGTAATATCAATTTAGTTATGCTTGAGTTACAGTGACACAATACTTGTCCAAACACCAAGTAATATCCATCCTCTTGGACAACAATTCTGTTTTCCTTTTGTGAAATTGTATTTCCTTGCTGCGCAGAAACAGTCCAAGGGATCACTGTTATATTTCCTGCGGGAGATGGCAAGATACACTTACTCAAAATAATGGCATATGGCGCGATGCTAAAGCCAAAGACTTGAATTTAGTTTTACCTCTTACGTCTGGCTGTTTGTTGGTGTTAGCTGTTAACTGCAGGAATGATGTTGGAGCTGGCAAGAGGAGGGAATAAACATAATACTTTAATTTTATTAACTTAGCATATACTGTTTATGCTCTCATTACCAGATTAGACTGTGACTAATGGACACATTTTCAGTTCTCAGCTCCAACCCACCTCTGTGGCTGCCCTGTTCCCGTTTTACTCTGCTAGAAGATATCTTCAGAGAACTCTGAGCTTTCTGCAAAGTACTTGGCTTTATGTCCTATGAGAAAACAAAGCATTAGGAGAAAATTTATTATTGCAGCGTTATCTGAACACTCACTAATGGCATAAATCTCAGTAGTACAATGTCCAAGATGACTCCATCCTGCATAATCAGTGACATACCTCCCTTGTTTTAGACATCTTGGCTGTTTTCCCATTGACTCCCTCAGAACGTGGCTGATTTAATTGTAGAATTATGTCCCCTTGGAGTTTGCGAAAATCATTTTCTAAAACACTGGCTTTGTGCACCAGGAAAAGACTAAGACAAAACATAAATGCTGTGAGTGATAATAAAGCATTGTAAAGCATTGTGAGACTAGCGAGACAGACTGCATGTCCTCAAGTTACTCAAACGGGTGAGGTCACACATCAGTTAACCCCGGAAACCTAAACGTTCAGTTCTTAAAATTAGTTCCTAAATGAGGAACTATCTCCTCTCTGCCTCTCAAGATGGAACTCATTTAGATTGTATGAAGATTACAGCCAAATTTGCAGCGCATTGTGAAACTCGCAGTCAAAGTAAAAAGCCACATTTTAATAAAGCCAAAGGCCTCACTCCGAGAACATCATTTGTTCTTGTCAATACTCGTGCCAGCGGAGTTCAATATGAAAGAGAAGTTTTAACCTTTTAAATCAATACCACCCGCCGCACACACACAAAAGACAGACGAATGCATTTAGACAGAAAATGAAACATTTTAATCCATCAATCAACTCCATTTACAAAAGTATATCCCTTTTTATATACAATATGTACAGAGACGTATAAACAACTATCATTTTTCCACATGGATTCATTCATACGGTAACTAAAACAATAGCACTGTAACAAAACATATCACTGATATTCTGCAGGGATGCTGTAGTGCAAATGTGTGCAAAATATATAGTGCTGTTGCTCCGTGAATACCTTATAACTCCAGTTTTTATGGATGTGTCTCAGCTTTGCATAGATACCTTTATAAGTGCTTTGAACATGTATATGATCTTTAATCATTCTTATAACCCTGGGGCATATGGAGCTTTAACCACTTATAATTGTTTATATAATTAAATTAATTAAAATGGCCCTGTATACAAACTGCGAATAAAACATTTTGAGTAGCTGGTGTTTTTGGAGATACAAGATTATCATTCAACAGCACTTAAAAATAGGTAAATATTAAGTACATGTCAGCGCAGTGTCCTTCCTTGTTATAAAGAGATGCCGTCCGTGTTGACACAAAATGGGGGCTATAAATAGGACCTTTTGTTTGACGAGGCTTATCGAGGCTCATCTCTTTGCACAGAATCAACGTGAAGGGGAAGTGTGACAGTCTATGTCGTCCCTTTTAATACAGAGCTGTGAGAGTGAACACAAGTCACCTGGGGGCTCCTCGACCTTTAATAACCCGAGGGATTTAAGTTGCCTCTGAACGGCGGGGGCAAGACGGGCGCATTTCATGTAGAGTGCTGGTGGCTGTGCAGTTATCAGTTCTGTCCAGCAGATGGAGCCTCTCCAAGTCTGACACTTCCCAGGAAGGTGGTGTGATTGGTCATGCTGATGAGTGTGTCCTCATACACTATGCGTATGGAGATCCTCTGGCCGGCGCGGAGCAGGCTCACCCCAGCCGTGTAGCAGGTGTTGAACTTGCGCTGGCCCGTCTCGATGCTGCAGGTGCAGCGGAGGAACGGGTTGGAGTCCACCATCACCTCATAGCTGGCAATGTCGGTGAAGTTGAGGTAGTACACCTGGTGGAGACATAAAATGCACACGAGACTGAGAGGGTAGTCAAAACAAGTCCACATGATATTAAAGAGCTTATTTAAAGTTGGAACAGCTGGAATATCAGAGTAGCAAACAAGGGTTTGAGTTATAGACGCTAAGCCACAGGGAGAGGGGGGGAAAAAACTATGTCTCATAATAATATCACTCAAACATTTACGGGTCAGCAAAGCGAGCAGGTTTTTAAGCTTAGCTACAGAGGAACTGCCAGTTCTTTTGACTCTGAACTGTAAATTATAAGAGTTACGTCAAGGACCGTACTCACTTCTACCTGACTATATATGAAGTAGACACCATCCAGCAGCACCTCCAGCTCTCCAGAGCGAGAGTGCATTTTAAACACGCGGTGATGGATGGACACCATCTTCCAGTTCCTAAGGATGCCTTCAGACAGATCTAAACATGTCACAACAAACAAACAAAGAGGCAAACAGTCAACATAAACAGCTTTTAGCAGTGTTTAACCACAACCAGAGCTTGGCGCTGGCAGAAAATATAAACCTGCTAATGATGCTTACACTCCTCTCAGGCTGACAAGGTTATGCAGGGAAACCTAAATCTGCTAGCATGCGAGGACTCTGCTCCGGAGTCAACACGAGTCTGACTTATAACATAAGCCTATAACTGAATACTAATCCTGTAATAGCTATAGGATTACTTTAGGGTTACTATAATCTTACCTAATCTCAAAGTAAACATTGGTGGCAACATTTAGTCCCCTAAACCGTAAACTCTTACATTTATTCTGGTGTAAGTCTGCAGAACAGTTGCAGACCCAGGTCTCTGACATGTTTACTGATGTGTGTCAAAGACAGGGGTGCAGCTCCAGCAGAGAAGAGACAGAAGACTCACCTTCTCTCACTTGGATTGTTGTCTCCTGTCCTTGCAAGTGAACCACTGCAGGCTGAAAAGGAACAAAGATCTCTGGTGACTAATCTGAATACACAATAAAACAAGAGAGCAGCTGCTTCATCTGGGATTCTGTGTGTGTGTGTGTGTGTGTGTGTGTGGGGTGAAATTTAATTTTCAATAGCTGACATAGTCTACCTGGAATTCTTTTGTTTTCGTCTTGTCGGGAACCCCTGAAACAATAAGAGAGCGGGAGAGAGAGATGATAAATTTCTGGCCTTCAACACGGCTGGGGAACAAAGGAGAGATGATAATTAAAAGAAAACAAACAGTGAAATAGTTTAAAGAACGATCACCGCTCTCCCACACTATGTTTGACATCCTGCATCAGAAACTCTCACTGTGAAGGCAATGAGTTCATTGATTTTGACAACTTGAGCCCCCTTCTAGTGTGGGAACGGGTCCGCATGCGGGAAAATACTGTAATCTTAGAACGAATCTCGAAACTTGTGGGTGTTTTCCACTCCTCTGGCTCAAGTCCTTGGCTATCTCAGTGTGTTATCGTGTCATTTCTATTGTAGGTATTAATACCTGCTGGACCTTGAGTGCCCGGAGGTCCCTGCGGCCCGGGGGGTCCAGGGGGTCCTGCGGGCCCTACAGCGTTGCTTCCTGGAATACCGGGGATTCCAGGGATGCCCGGTGGCCCCTGTGGGCCCGGGGGACCAGGGGGACCAGGGGGGCCCGGCACAGACCTTTTTTTCCCTGCGAAGAGAGAAAGCAGAATCAGCAGTTCGCAAAGCTTAATCTTTGTTTTTTAATATATCCTGTAATCACAAATTTGCCTCCAGTGTACAGCCTGTGCAGCATCTTTACACACTGTAAAGTCTGATATTTAAAAAAAGACGAGGCAGGATTAATGTGCCTGACGGACAGAGTTAAACACTGAAAGCCAACACAGTTACTGGATTTTGGATGACGTCTCACACATACTTCCAGAAAGTAGGCAGCAGGTAGCAGTCTAATCAATGACCGAGATAACCGGAATTTAGGCTAAATTATGTATTACCTTTTTTCTTCTCTTTCCTTCTCTCTCTCCCAGTCGGTTCTGTAAGAAACAAAAACAGCGTGATTAAGCCTGAAATGGTCTCCCGAACAATTATCATCTCGGATAACATCTCGAGTATCCCGTTCATTCCGTGTAGGTATCCTAAATGGGCTAAAATAACAGATTCAGATGTTCGGCACTGAACACTGGAGTGGAGGTATGTCAGTCTGTGGTATCTTCTAGTGTAGTAATTTGTAAGTGTGGTTTCACCTCCTCTGTATGAACAAGTGCCTTAAGCATTCACAGGCAGTGGAACTGGAGAAGATCATTAGAGAGATACTTTATCCTGCCAAAATCCTTTTCTTTGAATTAAGCCCAGATGGAGAATGCAGATGAAAGTGTGTGTACATGTGTGTGCGCGCGTCTTCGCTTTACAGCCATGTGTATGTGTGTGCGTGCACGGATGTTGGTGGGGCATCTATGTCAGCGCTTGAAAGACAAAATGCACTTAGTGTGTGTGTGTGTGTGTGTGTGTGTGTGTGTGTGTGTGTTTGTGTGTGTGTGTGTGTGTGAGTGCAGCTGAAGAATCCTTTTCAAAAAGCCGTCTCGCTGCTCTTGTGTTTACCATGTCATTACAACTACAAAGGCCATTTAACCTTAAAACCTCACAGTTTGAGTCCCCCTCAAACATATGGCCAGTGTTTCTCCTCTGGCTAAATGACTGGATGCATCCGCATAGATTTCTCTTAACGAGCAGCCCTATCTGGAATCTGGTGCCCGTTAGGAGTGCCCAGAACGCACACATACGCACACACGTGCAAACACAGGACACACACACGCAGGCACACACAGAAACACACATCTAAGGCTGAGATTACAAAAGCCTTTGTCTGTGCGCTGAGAGCAGAGGAGAGACCTGGGAATGATTAGTGTTTAGAGGCTCGGGACTTTACTGATTTATGTAGAAAGTCTCAAAGGTGAGTTTTTTCTTCTAATTTAAACACAATCACTAAACTTCCCCCCAAGTATTCAGTGTCACGCCACAGACATTGGAATGCCTTGTGATCATGCTGCACTTGCTGCACTCAGACATGGAACTTCAAAGGCTCGGCTTTTTTTATTTGCATAGTTGGCATTCTAAACAAAAACTACAAAAGCTAATTCAGACATATTGGCCATGTGGTTTTCTGCGGAGCTATTGATTACGATAAATCAATTTGGAGTAATTAATGAAAGCCATCACAGCCTCGGATGATACCCTCTTTCAGAAAACGGCCACCTGGCTTAAAAACGACTGCATGTACTACAAAGTAAATTTTTTTTTTTGTCTTGTTCTCCGACGGCTCAGACCTGACCGATAACACAGTTGGATTCCAACAATGTGCTTGTTTGACAGATAAAAAGATATTTCAGGGACTTGATATTATTTTGAGACGGGGGAAATCAACACGGGCTTCGCCTGTCTGTTTCAAATTGGTGAAACCCTCCCAAACTCCTTGTTGTCCTTGTTTGCAATCCAAGTAATAATCAATCCCATTCCATTTAATCTCGTGCTCTATAAACTCGGCAACATTATGCGGTGGGGCTGCTTTGTTAAGTAAGCACAAAGCAGTAAAAAATCAATTCCACAAAAAGTGACAAACCATTAACAAACGGTTTTGAAAATTTAAGAGCTTTAAACCCACCAAAAGCCTGTTATTTACACTGTACTGAATCCCCTCCAAACAAACAAGCTAGAGAAACCGTTGCTCAACAGAAGACAAAGCCTTTGCCAAGTGCACATCCAGAAAGTAGAGTGACGCAGGTGCACCAGAGAGCAATGGTTCGTGCTTGTTTTTTGTCAATAAGGGTACTGAATCTGGAGTTTGAGCCTGACTCATACAAAAGGGTTAAGAGGGGGACACTAAAAGTTGAGTATAACTTCTGAATAGAGGTGTAAGAACAAGCTTTGGTAAATGATAAATCCAAACGTACCTGTTTCTGGCTGCTTGCCGGGACTTCTTTTCGCTCGCTGAGTTATGCCCCTGTTATCCTCTGTGGCGTGGAATTCGCTATTTCTGTGCAGTAACTTCTCCTGGTGAAAAACAAAAAAGAAAATATTAATGAGTATGGAAAATTCACATGGCAGAACAAATCAAGAGGGCCACTTGCTTTACACTCCTCGGAATATGAACACCAGCCAAGACCACCTCGTATTAATTCCGTGAAGCGAACAAAAGGCATGAGTGATACAAGTTTTTTGAGAGCGAAACCCACGTTACAAGTGGCCTTTTCTATTCTTGGGGTATAATGTTTGCACAGAGACAACTTGGGGCATTTGAAAAGATGTGAGACACTGTCAGCCAGCGCATTCATTTGTGGCCAAGTCATTGTCTGTCCCATTGGGGCTGTAAACCATCCTGTAACCCAAGTCACTTTTGTCTGTGTTTCTGCCGTTTGAGACAGTCACCTGGACACGACTGCTCTAAAATTCACCTTTTTATACAAAAGGAGGACATGAATTGTGGTTAATCTGAGAGCAATACCCATTCATATGGCACCTGGTCTCGGCCCTATTCAGAGGTAGCATGAATAAGCTAAAAAAAAAAAAAAAAAAAATCAAAGAAAAGGATCTGATGTAGCTGGTCTGAGCTCATCCCCAAAAAACAGGAAAAGCTATGCTACAGTGGTGGGGTGTTCCCATGGGCGAGTGAGTGGCGGGGCAAACCACATGCCTGTGTTCTTATGTGACTGGTTCTGGTCGACCTACATTCACATGAACTCTGTAGGACGTGCTGACCTGACTGTGGCACGCTCGAGACGTGACCGGCTCTGACAACAAAAAATGTTCCATGCTGAGGATTCAAGAGTTTCAGATCGTTTCAAAGTCGCTTTCTGTTAGAACAGCCAGTTTGTGATCACATCTTTGGAGGGTTCCCAGAATCGCATAGACAAAGAAACTCGGCACTACGAGCACAACAAGACCACCCAAAGCCTCCTTTTCGTCGAGCAGAGCAATATATACAAGATCGCTTTCGGTCACACTTTGGAGTGTCAGCATAAATAATGGAAAGAGTGAGAGGCATGAAGGCACTGGATGGCTGAGGACAGGCGACCAGACAACTTATATTTGTGCCGGACATCTGCTTGGAGTTTGGATAACTGACATCTCCGACGCGGTGACACGTGCAGCCCCTTAGCATGGATCAAAAGATAATAAATAATGATGTATCATTTATTCTCACTGCTGGGAATGAAGCAGACAAGCTTACTGACAGACACTTTGACCTCTCTCCTTTTTTTTTCCACGTGGGCCGAACCCAGTTGGGTACAAGATGACATACTCCATGTTTCCAGCTGTGATGCTCAAGTAAACATAGTTGTTAAAGCCCAACGGCGAGAAATCTCCTTCTCTGGAAAGCAGCGTGAACTCCCAGTGCCTCTTTGTGTGGTTTTCGAGCAGAGCCACTGAAAGACCATAAGAAGACAGACAAGAAAAGTTATGTTTCGAGTTTCTTCTATACCTCGTCTCAGATGTGGGAACCCCCCCTCCTGTGGTGAGGGATGAGCTGTATCATGTCAAACACCCCCCGCTGGCTGTGTTGGGCAAGCTCAGAGCAGTTAAAGTCTACATCCCTGACCAGCTGCCAGCCATGTCTGACCTTATAAGCACGGGAATTCCAGCCTGATGGAGGAGTATGTGTTGGAATGGTTCGTCGACACACAGAGCTCCAGATGTTCCCGCGAGCAGCGACGTTTGCTGTTCATTTGGCGCGCAGGTGTCTCCACATCTCCTCTCCAGCTGTTGGCATATAGGGGGCTTTTACCTCTCAAAGGATTCTGGGTGTATGTTCAGGCATATGGCATTACACTTTCGTCTGTTCTGACAGCCAAACATGATTCAACAGCCAATTCCTGGCCCGAGATTAAGCCCCAGCAGAACGACAAAAAACAAACAAGCAATCTGCTAGGCTACTACCAAAACCAGTACATCTGGTGCTGCAGATGAAGGCAACAAAGTGATTTTAAAATTGAAAATAAAAAAAGCCAATCCTTTACAGGACTGTGAGAAATGGTTTTGCGCCGTTGTTTGCTTCATTTCACTTCATTACAACATTTACAGCCTTCATACCGTTCAAAGGCACGCAGAGTTACAGTAAATCAGGATGACAACGTGTTGGTATGTATGCCAAGTGCCAACTATTGAGTAAACCATTCTTTTTCAGCGCGAGGGAAAAAATGCTATTAATTAGAGGGCTTTCAAAGCTTCAAAGCATGGGGGGTGCTGTTGCGCGCAGAGGACGCGATTCCCCGTTGCTCCGTGAGGATATGACTAAAATTCAGTCACCCCAGGGATGTGTAATTTAGTGATCACAAGACTTCTTTTGGCCCTATTAACACTTGCTATTACAACAGCTTGTATCTCGTTTCTGCACTCAGACCACAGAAATTCTCCGACGTTTGTAACTTTTAAAGCGGTTTATTAAAATAAAAGGGCCACAGCTCATGTGTTTTTCTGAACAAAACTCATTTCCAGACGTTGTGGTTGCAGTAACGCCTCTAAATCTTACACCAGCAGTGAAAATTAGTCACTGAATTGTGGTTGAGAATAAGAAGTTAGAAAGTTGAAGAGGTGAAACTCGGGGCTGGTGGCTGTGGGCACCAGATGCACACTGGGTGCTTATGTATGTTGTATATCTGGAGGCACGTTCTTTTCTTTACATACCTATCATGAGAAGCATGACAATAAAAGCACTTTATTACTATTATTATCATCACTGCTGCACAGGCATTACTAACTTTAATAGCACGCTGATAATTGCGACTGTGACAGCGTGTTTTCTTCTTAAAATAATATCCAAAATTAAGTGTCCTTACCTCAGCCAGCATCACACACTGCTCTCTGAAAGGGCCATGTGTTTTAAAGCACAACTCGGGTAATTTAATAACAGTGTCCATAGATTGTCATCTAAAAAAGCTGTGGAGCTCAACCTAAGGGAAATGTTGCCTGTCAGCAGCCAATCACGTTTCAGATTGTTGCAACACTGCTGGCAACGCGGCTTCTCGCTGAATGCTGCGAATGCTTTGAGAATTTATTATTTTGGTAGATGTTTGTGACTCTGGACTTCATCTTTACTGGGCGTCTGCGCCATCTGTCTGTCAAGGCAATTCGGTCTTATATGGAAAAGTTTGCAGCCTCACATCTCTGGTGTTTCCACCTCCTCCGCCTCGTGCTTTTATGACACTTCTGTCCATACTGATTGATTCCTGATATGGAGGCTCGCTCCATGTGTACATATGATACCGCTGTTTTAACTAATCATGCACTGGTCACAATTAAAGTAGATATGGGTGACAGCCCACCCTGGCGCCCCAGAGCTTGTATGCTGCTGAGGACTTTGTGTCCCATCAAACTGACTTTTTTAATAGCCGTTAACTAGACTCCAGATGTTTCAGCATCTGTTCTCTGGGAGACTTTGAAGGCATACATCAGAGGAGAAAATTATTTCATATAATGGTTATAAGAAAAATGTTAGGCTGAAGAATAAAAACGCTATCTGAGCGGACACAATTAAATATTCCATGGGTCGAGTTTTAGGACGTGTCACTCACCGGGGTCAGGTGAACGAGGGTCGAGCCGACTGTGAGTGACACTTGCTCTCATTCAGTAACGCTTTGCATCACACTCCTCAGAGCTGCGCACACCTGGAAGGGGCTTTTTACTGTTGGGAACTGCAGCAGATCTGCTGGACAGCTGGGATTTACTGCCTTGCTCAAGGGCATACCAACTGGGACTATTGAGGGGAAGACTGTTTGTTCGCTCCCCGGGCCCGGATCATAAATGACCACATCATCTGCTCTCATTAAGAAGCAACAAGTTGTGTCTGAAAAAGTGTGAGACGTTAAGTGGTACGTTATTGTCGAGTGTGTGTGAGAGCAATTCTCCAAAAAAGATCTGACCAAAATGTTTCTATTATTACATTTCCTGCCATTACTGTATATTTAACAGTGAGTATTTTCCATTTCTGTACCTACATCTAAGGAAACTGATCAAATAAAATTCCACAGACACCATGGCAGATATACATAGGCTCACATTGTGCTGGTTTGATAGCATGTGTTCTGCCTGGTTTTCTTTGCTCCGCAACACCCTGCAACCTGAGTTACGTGCAGTCCCTCCTCTGCTCACAGACAGATTCTGATCAGACACTTGTAGTATTACGGCTCATGTAGCCTAGATTCTTATCTGGGAGTTACAGCCACACACACTTCCTTCAGATCAGTTGTGGATCTAAAATTTTTTGTACGAAATGCCTTCAGAAGTTCACTTTCTACAAGTGACGGGCGGTTGCTCTATGGAAGGAGACAAAAACATGATGAAAATTCATTCAAATGTGACCAAACTTTTCTTTTCTTTTCGTTTGCTTTTCACCTTTGCTTCTTTCCACGAGCACTCTGAGAAGACATATACATCTTAAAACTCATGTCAGTGTCGTTTTCCATTTTAGTCCACTTAAAAGAATTTAATCCTCCCTAAAGCCACGATCACAACTGAGAAAAAACGTCTCTTTCCGTTCTGTTTGACTCAAAAGAATTTCGCCAAATGATTGATGTTCGACACTGACCGGCCCAGTTGAGAACTATCTGACACACACTTAATGTGGTGCGCGAAGCTGTTATTACACCAAGCCACTTGCCTTTTTTTCTTTTCAAACTACAACTCGACCACAACGCCGACTAAGTCCATGTGAACTGAGGTTACTCACTGATACTATGCGATGATGACAAAGCCTGGCACTTGATGTCTGCCCCAACAGATATGTGGTGTGCATGTTTGTTCCTATAACTGGTTGTTTTCGCTTCGTGTCTTCTGAAGACTTTCCAAATCTGTTACACTTGTCTGTATACCTGCACATCACATCGAATTGCACTGATGCTGCTGAGGTGCCTTTGATGAGGACTTGTGTGAAAAATCCAATAAACAATTTTTAGCTCTTCAGAGGAGATTCTTCAAAGGAAAATGCCTGGAAAGCTAACAAGTGCAGCCGCCGCGTCCAAATGCCACATGCTCCTGTTTCTCCAACTATGTAAACTGTGGGATGTGTAATCAGAGTTGTTTAATGCAGACATCTGGCAAGGACAGCATCACAGCGCTGTTAAATATTTACAGCTGGGCCACAGTCTTTCACCTCATGAAGCGTCACCATCTGGGTTGAATACCAGACCCATCTCACTGGGCTTTAACTGGGAAAACCAAACTAAAATAAGCTTAGCAGAGGACACGCTGATGACTAAATGAATAGGCTCAGCTTCCCACTTGTGAGAGGAAAATGTTACAGGGCAAACACCAATACCAGCAAATGATCTCTGTGATCTTTTTTTCCTGCAGAGAAATGACTGTCTCCATCCTCTGGGTGAGGATCGAGTTGACAGTTTGTGCAAAAGTCCAGCCGGTGCCCCACACGGCGGATTATTTTCCCCTGCAAAAAAGGTTACACGCCCGGTGACATGTGAGCTAATTGAGCAAGCAATGCAAAGCTAAGACCTATGCCTGGTCCCTTTGTACTGATGAAATTAGTGAGTGTGTGGTGGTGATGGAGTGAAGTGGGGGGGTGGGTCGGCTGTTGCCAAAGCCACAGACAACACAATGAACATTCAATCAGACCGCTGCCAGAAAAGAAAACACATGTGAGACGAGTCTGGCTCGGCTCCAAGTACCAACTGCCCCATCTAAGTCCTGATGAATTTACATCAGCCCTTGGGCTTTGCACCTGCTGGTGATCCAGTTAATTTTCCGTCCACCTGCTCCAGCACACTGACTGACCCGTCTCTGTGAATCCAGCTGGGCAGGATGCCTAAGTTTTGAGCATCAACCTCTGTCTGTTTAGGGAGAGCTCTGGAAACAAGACAAATTGGGTTACATGTGGTTTGATTAAGGACAAATAAAACAATATCTGCAGCAAATGAGTTCACTGTGGGCTTTATATTTCTAAAGCAGTGTCTTATTAGATGTGGACAAAGTGCACCAACCCTCCTTGACTTCCTTGATGTGCCTCCCTCTGGATGTGTTTACCTGAACAGGAGACTTTGGCCAGGTGACAGATTTAGAAGCTTATACCTTTGTGCATCTCTGTCCAAGAGGCTGAATCACGCACACACGGGAGCGCTGATTCAAAACATATTTGTCTGGAAACTGAGCTGACAAAACTTCGTGACAAGGCTACTGTAAAATAAGTTGCCCAGAAACATGCCATGACAGGGCGCAGACACAAAACCTGACACCGTGATACGGGAACAGGAGGACTGAGCGGAGGTGAATGAACACGAACAGCCTCCGCGTGAGGAATGAGAACAATGTCGCCTTGAATGGCTCCTCGTTTACTTTTAAATTAACTTTCTTTTATTTAAATGTGTTTTTTTACCTCATGAGGCTCTGTGGTGCGGCTGCTCCCGGAGTCCAGTCGCGGGTGTCCGGGTGAGAGCACCGCCGCCGGGTCAGCCAGGTCACTCCCCGCAAGTGTCAACATTGAGTCCCGCTTCTGGTGGATAATTTCCCTTTTGACCTCGGACCGCAGGTCCAAATAGCAGACGAGGGTGACAGCGTGTAGAGACAGCGACAGCAGGAATAATCCCAGGAAGACAACACTGCTGCTCCGACTCCTGCACTTCTTGTTGCACGTGCACGGAGCCGCTCTGGGCATCACTTTGTCCGGGAAATCCTCCGCGGATGAACCATCGCATGCCATTATCGGACGGAACGCGAGTCAGATGCTTTTTATCTCGGCATAATCGGCTCGTGTGTCTCGCGCGGGCCGCGGCTATTCATTAACGTGGAGACTCATAGGTGCAGCTGCAGGCAGCAGGTCGGTGCAAACTTCTTCGAGTATCTGTAGTAACAATGGAGACCCGCCCACCTCGCTTGTGATTGGCCCGTGACAATTACGAACCCAGACAATCCGGGCCAGAGGTTGGGGGGCTGGATGCACCAGGTGCAGTAGTTGAGCGACACCTAATGGACAAAGCGAGCAGCTGCAGCGCATGGCAGATGAGAATGAGGTGATGGTGTGAGAATATCCCCCTCTTTATTTATGTTGTGTGAGGCAGGGAAACACATTTCCTGCCCCTCTTCAGTGATTAATATACTGTTGATGTGAGCATGCATGGGAGTTGGTGGTCACTGATGTAATGAATATTGTTTGCACATGTGTTTTATGTGTTTTAGGCTTTGGACATGCGATTTTTCATGGGTGTATTTTGTTTAGCACTTTCTTTTGTTGTGTGGGTGGCACATGGAGCAGTGGTCCTGCGTGAAAAACTGATTCAGAGCCCTGGTAAATACTGCTCTGACAAAGAACAAGCGGTTGATGATTTCATCATATCATCAAAGAGTGGAAAAGCATTGCAAATTATGTTCTTAAACAGACTACATATTATACAATTATATTTAATTGCATCTGGACCCTGTCAGGCTGAGCAGTACGATAGTGGGCCTGGAAGGGAGTCAATGTCACAGTGAGGTCAGCACCGCTCTGTGTACAACACCATCAAATACTCTAAACACGTGTCACTCAGCTGGACTTGGGGAATAGTTTGACATTTGTGTTACCAAAAAGCCAGCTTAGGACAATGCTTTAAGAAGATTGAATGTGGCACTGCGGTTTCGACATTTCCAACATCCAAAGCCGACCTTAATTTTGTTCCTTTTCAGATGTAGACACTTTGATCTCTGAAGCAGGGAGCCAGAGGTAGCCTGTGGATCAGCCCGTCCTTGAGCCTCGGGATGATGAAACCAGTGCACCGAGTTGGGCTGAAACTTGGGGCTCTTGATGGATCACCAGCTTAGATTAGTTTTCAGGCAAGTGCCACAAAACATCTGTCTTTATTTCATTGGGACAAAACCTGACATTTGAGTGCACTTGACCTACACAGAGGTATACTCTTTCATGATATGCGCTCACCCTGCCAGACACTGACTAATCGCTGGTTTTCACTTGGTACTGAGGAAGGAAATAATGGAGAAGAATGACTTTTTTGAAGATCAGAATATGGGTATTTCATCACTGTGAAATGTTTGCAGCATGAACTTGATTACTATAAGAAGGTGAGAATCTATTACTGTGTTTCTCGGGGTTGACTCTGCTCTTACTGCCACACTGCATCACAGCCTATTTCTCCTCAGTGCAATATGTTTCATTCCTCCAGCTCATCCGCAGAAAAAAAGTGATTCTCGTGAGCTGCCACTGAAGGGCAGCATTGCCAAGCCATAAATCAATAACACTGCATACCAATGTCCTGATGAACTTGAACTTAAAACAGCTTCATATTGGGGTGCATAATGAAATTTAAAGAACTTCTTGTATTTGTATTCCGCATATATATGTTTATATATCTTCTCTGTGGACTGCTGATCACATATTAAGCATCCTCAGTCTCTCTCTGCCAGAAAGTCATTTCTCCATTGTTAGAATATAAGATAGTGAAATCGTGGAGAGAAAGACATTCAAAGTAACCCTCATAGGGCCTGTGACTGAGGGCTCAGCCTAAGCACGTTTGCCACGCTTTTCATCCAAGCAGCAGGCACAATGACTTTGAGAAGCAGATAATTCAGGACTGGAATAGTTAAGCACATGCATTTCCTATGATTTCGACCCATTTTTTTAAAAAAATTAATATTTAAGTTCAGTATATACATAGCTAGCTTTTGGCTATTTACTCTATCATATTTTATTCAAAATAACATGTCATTTCTGTGGAAAGAGAATGTCAGACAGCCCTGAGCTAAAGGTCAAATTCAACACAATGCCACTGTCTGAGTCACCTCCGTATCTGCCGCCTCGCTTCACACAACGCAACTTTAAACCCTGTGACAATTAAAAGCAGTTTTGTTGTCGTGATTGTTTTTCTGGCATCGAAAAAGAGCAGGAATAATTCTTATAACATCCCCCGGGCTTCAATGCAGCGTTCATAAATGGTGTGCCACTCTATCCTCTCTGAGCTTATAACAAGATTTAGAGGCTTTCCCTGCCAGATGATGGAGTTTTGCAGGAGGAATAGGCACTCTTCTTTTTTACCACGCACAGTTGAGTGGTGGGCAACAACAAGCTGTTGGAATATGACAGCTGCTTGGTCTCAACTAAAGAGGTGCTGTCTGTAAAGTCCTCCGTTCTCCTATACCCATTGATAAAAGAGCACAAATCAAAATCGACTTTCAACTGCCATCATAGGGAATCACATAGGAGCCACAGTGATTCATAGCTAATAGAATAATACAGTCACACATTACAGTAAATTGTTTTAGACCTCCCCACCCCTTACATTACCTTCTCAGGAGCCATTGTCTGTGCACATTGAATCGCGGAGGTGTAACCTTGGCTAATTGATATGCTGTGGCATTTGATTTCCTACCTATAAATCTCCTGTAAATTGGACAATGTCTCCCATTTCCCCGGACAATGATTAATTCACTCTCATTGTGGGTGTCTGTCTCAAGAGTCCTTATCAAGATGGGAGAGCTCTCCCTGCCTTTCTTTGTGCACTGTGCTGTTTTTGTGCCCTCACGTCGCTCTCTCTCTCTCTCTGCTTCCCATCTATTTGTGTTGTGTGCAACTCAGTATAGAAACACTTTGGATAAACTTAATTGATTTTCTCATTCCACACAGAATTGGTGCAGTTTAGTGGCCTTTTTAGCATGCAAAAGGTTGTTTTGTGTGTTTTCTCAAGGCAGCCATATTCAGGGGGATCGGTAAACAATACCATTTTAAGGCTGCATCTATTCATTAACTGTTTTTGTTTTACTGTTATTTTGGGGGCATTTTGCCTTTATTAAACAGGGACAGTGTTGATACAAGGAGGAAACACAGGGTGAGAAGGAAGAGTATGACACGCAACAGAGACTGTTGAGCTAGAAATTAACTTGGAAAATTGCTGTTGTATGGTTTGCATCCTAAAGGAATACTTCACCCACAAATGATCATTTGTATATCAATTACTCAGCCTGTGTTTTTTGTCGCATGCCAGCGGTGAATGAAGAATCCAAAAATGGAGAAAATTCTTGTTGAACTGAAGTCATACGTAACAATAACAGAACCTCATCAAAACATCCATTTATAAACTCTTACACAACTCACGCAGCACAATCCAAGCCTCATTTATGCAGTCGTGTGCCCGACTTCCCAAACACATGAATTTTTGCGAAAACACTTCTGTTTAAAACACTTTGACATGAACAGTCTCAGGCGCGCTATTCGTCCATGTCTGTGATTGTTTATGCAGTTGTGTGAGCGTTTGTTAACCGGTGTTTTTAATTAGTTTTGCAGTTGTTTAACACGATCCCGTATGGATTCTTCATTCATCATGGAAGCATGCGAGGAAAACAAAGTCTTCTTCCAGAATTTAACGCAACACTGGGTAAGTAATTGATATACAAATGATTATTTTGTGAGGGGTGAAGGGTGGAGCATTCCTTTAACCATGAAATCATTCGATAATAGATTAAGTAAAAGTAATAGCACTGCAGTGTATAAAATACTTTGCATTTTATTTAGAATAGAAACCAAAGACTGTAAAAATAATGGACGTAGCTACCGTGATGTCACCCATTAGTTTGTCGACTCCCATTTTGAAGCCTCAACTTTGGCATTTTGGGTGTAGCCATCTTGGGTTTTTTTTGGAGCCAGAAGTGACTATATTTGGGCAGGAGGCTGGCGCTGTGGAGGAGCAAGGTGTGGATCTGACTGAAGGACACCATCCACAGACAGCCAAAGTCAATGCAGCCCATTCTTAATTATGCATACCTTTAAGCCTTAATAAAGTGTTTACTATACCAGGTTGTAAACATGTTTATTTCTGCTGTAAATCTTAACATGGGTGACTATGACTGACTGGCTTCTCCAGCCAGCCTCAAGTGACCATTTGAGATCTGCAGTTTTCAGTGTTTCCCTGTTGGCTTCATTTTTCAGCCCCAGAGGTTTGCTGCTTGCTAGAAACCGACAACCTTTCAGCTCCCTCTTGCCTGCTTGCGTTTCCAAGCAGTAGTATTGTTGGCACTCATTTACTACTAACTTTAACTTCTCATTATATGGTATATAGCCAATATATAGATAATTATTTCTGATGGAGTGATCTGTAAGCAGGTTATAGGTTGATATGACAAGCTGTTGCAGTTACTTATCATTCATTTGGTGTCCCATTTTTGTCCACATGAATTGTTTACATTCATCAGAAATGTAAATCCAGTATTTATTTTCCTTTCAGCTCTGTTTTTGTCCTTACTAACTCCTGAGGGAAATAATTGTCTCTTCAGCTGTTAAATGCTCTTCTTTATTCACCAACTAGTTACTTACTTCATCTGGCAGCTGTTTGGGCAGTAATTTAGATTGAAAGACGTTAAACTGCTCTGTAGGGTTGAGGGGAACTGCAGAGTTTTCCTTTTATATTACATAGTCTGGCGTTTAGAGTGAAATTGCACAAGTTTTACATTCGAACTTTCTTTTAGTACTTGAAGTTTGTGCACACTTTCATCAGAGTTCCTGTCCCTAAAAGCATTTTTTTCCTGTGCCAAGTTTTTCACTGTTTAAGGCAATTTATTAAACAGTGATGTTTTGCTGTACATGCTGTAATTTTTTTTGCCTTGCCTCAAGCTCAGCAGTACTCCTCTGTGAGTAACCTTGTCTGTTACACTGCAGCACCATCAGCAGAGACACGGCGCTGTAATTGTATTTATTAATGAAAAGCAGAGGACCTGAGAGACATACAGAACACTCACATGACACAGAGCGAAGAGCTGAGGAAACCAGAGAGGAATACAATCGTGCCATTGATCAACTACATAATGGTTATTGAGATAACCCAGAGTAAGGCATTGCTGATTGAGCATTAAAGCTGGGGTAGGGTGATTTATTTTGGCTTCATTGGGCAAAATCAGATAATAAACTTTGAACATGTTGTCATTTAAGTGGTCTGAGAGAAAACTAGACTTTGATACCTCCCCTTGGCTCTGTTTTCAGGCTATAGAGAATCCCGTGAAGGAGCACTTGAGTTAATCACAGGTCATTTCAGAGAGATGTTTCTATTGGCTGTTCTACAAACGCAGATGCGGGTGCACATCCCTTTGGTATAAGCCTGATTCAATGGAGTCCCGCTTAGAAAGTGAACATTCTAGCAGTGGTATCAACTGCCTACACAAAGCAAACCAAAAATTAAGATAATCTTAAATGAAATAAACCAAAACATTCTCACTCTGACTTTGTCACATTAACGCTTGGTCATGGACTTTCCACGTCGACATATAACATGCAAGGTACCTGTGGTGCATTTGTTGTTGGTGTTCTGGAACACGATGTCAACTTCAGCCTGTTACATGCATCATCATCACATGGACAGTTTGCATACAGTCTCTTTCACAATAAACCTACCATGTCGGTACAACATTGACTTTTTGTTCCTTCAACAACAAACGCATGTGGTTACGTTTACCCCCTAAACTTACATTGTTGTCTGCCCTGGTGCCTTTATACAATAACGGCGACTAGCTGCATATCATACCAATGTGAAAGGATGGCTCTTTTCACTGGTGTCTGACACTGGAAGTCACCGCCCAAACACTGGTATTCGACAACTTCATAATGAGACCAGATTGACTGAAACACTTCTAAATATCAGCACAGTGTTTCAGAGATGGAGAGAAAATGTTGCTTATAGTTTAGCCTTCTGCTAACTGGAGCTAAAGGCTCACAGCTGTGGCTTCAAGTTCAGGTTTATGTAGCTAATGTTAGCAAGAGTCTTGAATCACAGTGTGTGTTTTCCCCTCAGTGTGTGTCCTGCCACTACTCTCAACTGAATCAGCAAACTTTCTGTTGCTGCTGTTACACAGGTTAGACCAAGCACTGCAGCTTGCCACCAGCCCACTGTAGCACCCAGTGCTCGGAGGTTTGTGCTGGCCAAATTGGAGCTGATACAGCCATCAGTCATTGGACTCCTGTTGGTGCATACAAGAAAATATGTTTTTCCAGCCAACAGTCAGTTTTGGTGGCCTGAAGGTTTTGTTGGAAATCTCTAGTTCAGAGGAGACAATCTGCATTCAAAGTTAAAAAGATGCTATTTAACGATAGCATCTGAATTTAAATATCCTTTGTGTTGATTCAACATTAATTCTGTGATTTTACATTTATATTTCCATCATTTAAAGGTTCAGTCTTTAGAAGAAAAGGCAGTTAATAGTGAAAATTTGCAGCAAATTCTGCAGTTAACAATCAACAGTACTAGTTTTAGCTATTAAAATTGATTATTTGTACTCAGGTAATATAGGTAATACAATATTGTGAATATTTATAAGGGGGCCCAATTACAGTTATTTATATGATAACAGAAGTGTATGGACTAGCATTCATCTGGTGGCCAGAAACATAAAGGAATGCTAATTATTCTACATGGATGTGTAGAAACAACACTGTTTGAATCATACAACAATTTTATAAAGTGATGTATGCAATGTTGTGTTTCCAACTTGTTAGGCCAGAAAAATCAACAGTTGCCTATTTAAACATGCAGCAGATATGGAGCAACCTCTCTCAGTGACAGCTTACCAGCTCCGAACTGTGGTTGGAAACACGTTGGGTTATTAACATTCTTTTTAGCTTGGCTCGTTATTAGCTGGCAACTAGCTTCTAGCAGTCCGGACCACTCTGCAGAGGGAAGGATGGTGAGGCGTTTGGGTGCCGTTCACCAACAATGGCTTAATTGCAGTCTTCATCACAAAACGATTAACATGGCCTTCTCATGAAGTTGAACAACAGCCCTGGGCTCATCTAGACACTTAATTCTGCTGACTGTCATCACTCTTTGCTGCCTGCTGTCTTCACCATGACACCCCAAAGAGCTGCTTTCCTAAACACACCAAAGCACACCCACAAGGCCACCGCCCTTAAAGGAGAGAAAGGGTGAGCCAGTAACATTAAGTTTGATCACCTGGTAATTAGAACACCAATATTCACTCTCTTTTTGCTCTGTTTTTGGTTTCCACCAACACCTGAGTCAAATATATGGCTCTTTAGCTGCTATATTTGCCACTGTGTCACCCAGCTAATTGCTAAATTTGTCTGTCTGCTGTTTGGTGCTGGGCAGGTAGTGAACAGTGTGTTTAAGAGCATTTTCACTGCTGGCTTTGGTCAAAAACGACACTATGAGGGGCCGTGACAGTGAACCAAAACCATAAAAGTTGTGGGCATGAGGCTCAAACACTTTATAGAGCTGAGTGGAAATTACTTGTCTGTGGGTTTATCATTATAAGCAACCCTTTCACTTTCATTGTTAAAATAAAAGTATTGATTATAGTGGCTTTAAATAGGTAATCAGCATATGAGCCAAGTGAAGTAAAGCCTTCTGAATAGCTAACACACACATTAGGTTGTGGTTAACAACAGTGTAAATAGAAAGGAATGGTTGTTTTAAAAAAGGCAGGTTTTTACACAGAGAGAGTTTCACTGACTTTTTCTATTGTGTTTAAATTTAGAAAATGACAGTGAAAAGTATGTCACCAGAAAGCATTCATAAGATATGAATCAGAGTACTTTGAGCCATTATCCCCACTCATATTTTTCATGCTTTGCTGCCAGCCCCATCATCGGAGGAATGTTTACATTTTGGGTTTTTAGGCATCAAATTGCTCAGTAAGCCAGAGCAGGCACAGCGATAGAGAGATAATTTAGACTATCTTCTTGCAGACACTTGGATGTGCTACGGTATGAGGCTGAGTCCAATAAAGGGGGTGAAATATGAGTGAGATGCATGTTTATATGAGCCTTTATAAGTGCCAGGATGATAGTTTACGGCCTCCCTGGATGTTTTCCACACTGCTTGTTTCTAAGGCTCATGTGAGGCCGCCACCTCCGAGAACACAACCTGCGCCAGCCTCAATAAACACTCAGTACCCATATCAAAACCTCTAAGCCAGACCAACAGCATGATCAAGAGGCACACCTGAGGTGAACTCAGAGGTAATCTACCCTTCAGCCTCTCTCTCTCTGTGCTGCTCTCTTTGTTTATTTCTCTCTGTCTTATGTTTTTTACTTGCTTATATTTTCTCCTGGTTTGGAATGGGGAGAATATTTTGCAGTGTCACCTCCCTGATTCGACTCAACGATATCACATCATGATAATCTAACACTCTCATATGCCAGAGTTTTCCATTTCCTACCGAGGACCCAGTGACCTCAGTCCATTTCATATACTGCCAACCGTGCACTCCGTCACACGTCTTTTTTTTTCTGTCTCCCGCAATCTAACTCTTATTCTCAACTTCCCAGTCATGGCTGGGAAGAAAAATATCCGTTTGCTGGGGTCAGTGTTCATATTTTTGTTCCTCATGGGGTGAGTTCACCTGTACTCTACAAGATGAATGACTCGAGCGCTCTCACTGGGAAATGGCTGTTAAACAATACGATCCCCTCCTTCCTCCAAACAGCTGAATGGACAGGCTAAAAAATGTGAATGGTAGGTGTGAAAAGGCCAACCACTGAAAGTAATTGCTGTTGTGTTCACCAGAGAGAAAGAAAACAACTTACAAAGAAGTTGTTTGCAGCGCACCATGAGAGCAACATATCAAGTTGCCTAGGCAGAAGTGACACAGGTTCATTCACCTGGAATGAACTAATTCATTTTAAAGCATGTAGTCTCTGGTATTTTGACTCTCCACGACAAAGGCTCTCACCACAAAGACCCGTATTGATGCTGCTGCACCTTCACACCTTAGTGACCTTAAACAGCTGCAAGAGACAACTGTTAGACTACACACAGCACTCTCAGGTCTACAAACCTGGCTCACCTGTGATGGTTTAAACCAAGAGGGACAAGGCAGGGAAAAGGATCCAACACGGGTAAGTCCAGCTTTTCCTGGCCGAGGCTCATGTAGAGTGCCTGTGTTTCACCTCCAAGTTTTTTTGTTACTTGCTGTGGAAGATATCCCCTGAGTGCCTATACCCATATATTACATTTACATGTTCACAGTGAGTGGTAAAATTTTATTTTCTATGTAGAAATCCCTCTGTCTGGCTTATATTATTCATATTTCCATACTGTGTTAATATTCAGTTATGAACCACATCCACATAAAATAAGCTTCTCATTCATTTTTTACTACATAGGCCTTATTTTTTATAGTTTTCAAGGTTATTGCTATCAGTTATCATAACTACTTCATCGAAAAATATGAGGAAGGAATGTCTCCGCTAGATATTGCTTTACAACTGAGTGTGAAGGGCAATCACATAAGGGATGTGGCAGATTGGTGTTTTAAACAAATGTAGTATTTAACCATCCATGACCAGCTACTTTCTGCTTTAAATTTGACCTACTGGGAGCATTTGTGCACATGCACTTTTACAATTAAGCCTTCGTTATGTCTATATATGACACAGACTGGCCAATCATAGCATAGCATCGGGCCGGCTCAGACCAGGGTCCGACAACAACACAGCTGTGCTCCATTGACTCTAATGCAGTCGTTTCAGATTTCCTTCATGTTCAGGCTGGTTTTGTGGATTTGGAGCTGAATGTTGTGCCTGGGGCACGTCATGTATTAATGATACTCGTTACCTGGAGAGGTTTGAAAAAGATATACGTTTCTTCCTATGTTTCTTGCCAAAATCAAACCCTGAAAAGTGTAGGGTTAGCTAGCTAGCTACTGAAGTTATAGCCTACTGAATGTATACACATGCTGCTTTTGCTTTTTAATGATTATAACAGTGGAAAAAAAACGACCCTGCTGTACAGGAACCAGTGAAGGGAAGCAGGGAATCTTTGCTGATATTCAACCAGCTGTGTGTCATCACAGTGTGCACAGATGAATGTTGTTTGACTTCCCCCAAAGATCCCTTCCTGTCCGGCTGCAGAGGTCCAGGTGTCGGAAACACAGCTCATCTGCACACACTGCGATGCCACACAGCTGGTTCATTATCAGCAAAGTTTCCCTTTATATTCATTGTGTTCTGTGGCGATCAGCAGTGATGTGGTGGTTCACTTTTACACTGTGATCTGTAGCCTATAGTTCGGCTTTAGCTTCTAACTATCTTTGTCTTTTTAACCTGTTGTTGCTGCTGAGTCAGTTTGACATCCTGGATATATCCTTCAAACACAGACTGTAGACCCCTCTGTCTGCTTCTCTCTGGAATCACTGTTTCATTTTTTCCAAAAATATGATGATATTTCTTCAGGGAGTGCAGTTAGTTACAGTGTGGGCTCAATGCTAACAGACCATCACAAAGGGGCAGGGCTTAGCAAAAGGTAAATTCAATTAACTTTTATAGGTGAAATTTTCGTGAATGCTAGACACCTCCACAAGAGATGATAATAGATAATCTTGATGAATTGAGGACCTACACTGGTGACACCACAACCTCAGATCTGAAAGCAGCACAGGTCAAAACAAGATTAATGCAGCATCACCACTGAATGGCATGGCACAGCTAGACTCCACCTCTGATAACAAAAGTTATGGATACTTGGTACTTCTTTTGGTATCACCTTGGTTGAGGTTCTTAGAGAACTGAGGCAATACTAGAAGGCGGAGTTACAACCCTGCAGACAACTGATTGTTCAGAAAGGACTGTCACTAGCATAAACCTGCTATTTTTAAATAGCCACGTGACCATCAATCCAAATAGACTGCTTTTAAAAATGCCAGCCTGCTAAACTACATAGTTCACTACACACGCTACACGGTACAACTGACAAAGTGCAGTCATTCTTCTGTTTGGTTGCCAGTGAAAGGATCCAGTGAGTGTTGTGTTGAAGATGATGCCACGGCAGTTTTGCCTGACCTCTCGATAGCGATCAAGAATACCGCCTACACTGAGGGGGTACTGTCGGTAGTGGAAAACAAACTAATGAAAAGGATCTGGTGCCAAAAGTGAGTGAAGCTGAGCCAAACCATGCATTGGAAATGAGGCATAAGATTCAACAGCCACATTAGCGGGTGGCTCTGTGCGGCTGGACCTCAGCTACTGATGTCAGCATGCTAACACTGTCACAATGATAATGCTAATATGCTGATGTTTTGCAGCTAAGGTTTGTTCATCTTAGTTTAGCACGATAGCATGTCAACTAACTTTGCTAATTAGCCCAAAAGACAAACTACAGCTACAGGCTGATGGGAATGTCCTTGGTTGTGCAGATGTCTGGAAAAATTTAAATGTTGACCACTGGATGAAATGTTAGAGGACCACCACAGTCATTAAAATTTATCCTGAGGGTGATGTGAATGTCTCACTGTGTATCAAATTCTGTGGCAATCCGTCCAGTAGTTGTTGAGACATTTCACTCAAAACCGCAAATGTCATCCTGCTGGTTTGGTCTGGGAACAATACACGCCTTAGTGCCAATCCATTGCTAGAAGACGTTGAGGTATGTCAATGGATATATAAAAACTTTGACCTGATGATGGTGCAAGAGGAAAAGTCAGGGGATTCCCGAAGTCAGTAGGATTCATCCTCTGGGGACGGTGAATGTATAGTTATTTCCAAATATTTCGGTCCGGACCAAAGCGGTGGACTGATCACACCAAACCACTAACATGGCTAAAAATAAAATATTCTTTCCATGGAAAAATTCTCAGTTTCCTCAAAAGCCACTGGCCTCACAACCTGTTCCAAGAACTTGAAGAACAAACTCCCCCCGTGTTGTTTGTATGCATGGCTTAGAAACTCATAATTACTGTGTCTGGGAAGAAACGTGGTGTCCAAGAAGGGAGTCTGGGGTTCAGCAAACAGCCAGTGGATGGATGACTTACAGTCAGTAATAAATCCTGCGAGAATACAAGGTGAGTGCTATCAGTATGACAACATGGCATTGTGGGCCAGCATGAGGTTAAAGGTCAAGAAATAAAGCTGTTGGTAATCAAGAAATGGGAAATTAACCTTTATTAACAGGTTTTTAGTCAATGTGAAGTCATCCCAATGACTCCAAGCAATAAAATACATCATCTGAGACAGGAACGTTTCCAACACAGAGGCAAGTTCAAGGCCTGGATATAATTTAGCCTACTGTCTTGACTTATGTTGTCATAAAAATGCAACAAGGTCCTAAAATACCCTATGACTTAAGTATTATTGGATGAATGATTAAATACATTTCATCATTGTGGAACGAGAGGAGAGAATGACCAACAAACACCTCTTCCTCTCTGAGCCCCATGTTAATCAGGCTATACATAAGCACTGCTACAACTTCTTTCACATTTGTAGTTGAAGTTCAAAATAGTAAGCATAGAGCTGCCTAGCACTGTTTGAGACCGTCTCATCCATCTCATCCACTGCATGAGAGAAAGTCCCAGATGTTTCCCATAGAAATGCTTAGGGAAGGGGCTGTGCAGTGCTCTTTGTCGCAGGTGGGGAAGTAAACCACACACACACACACTTTCCAAATCAAACCAGTTATTCTGCAACCTTGTAGTAACTCTTCTCTTGTAAAACCAAATACTAGCCACTTAAAACCGAAGAATAAAATGTTTTTAAAATGTCAGATAGAGCATAAATCTCACCTTTGCATTGCTTGTCTAAGTATGTTTTCAAGTGCAGCACCTTATTCGCCTCATTCTGGTGCACCAAGCTAGGATGTGCTAATTTGTTGTGTGTTTTTCCACCTCATCAGCCTAAAATTAAGCTAACCCTAACCCCTACCCCTAACCCTAGCTGAAACACATGGGGCACGGGCGCAAGGTGTCACGTAGACAGGACAGAGCTGGGTTTTAACCTGCTACATAGACTCTGTCTTTGCATGCCAGCTTCACTGTGTGCACACCAAGTTTTACCAAGTGATAATGCAGTTGGTTATGCAAGGTTTGCAAGCATACAGGCTATATTAACTGGTACTGAATTACTAACTGGATTGTACAGGATGCATCAATTTTAAGATTTATTTTAACCCACAAGGTTGCTCTTCTGTGTCACAATAAGGTATTTGATTTTTTTTTTTCAATATTATTTTTGGCTTTATTTGATAGGACAGATTAAGCATGAAAGGGGAAGCGAGAAGGACTGACCTACAGCAGAGGGCCGCAATAAGAAATTGATCCTGTGGTGCTGCAGCAAGGACATTGCCTTTGTACATGGGAGCTCTACCCACTGAGCTACTGGGCACCCCACAATGTGGTATTTAACTTTTTTGCCTGTTTTTACCTGTTGGAGGGTTACATAGCTGCGTGTAGACAAAAAAAAAGACCTGCCATGAGTTGCATGATGCCCGAGCGCATGGTGCCCAAGTGTACTAAACTCTTCTGTGGTCAGTGTAGCAGGTCCAGTTGATTATAGAGGACGCACTCTGCTGTCGGCATGCTGCTGCAGCCGTGTTGCGCCATTTCTGTGCCCCATGTTTTGCAGCCGTAAGAGCCACCATGACTTGTATTCCAGAGCTACACTACGTGTACTTCGTATTTGAGACAGATTAGATTAGATTTTTGGACGTTAAGCACGGGCCTCAGTTGTTTGTGGTCTTATCACTTACACTCAACACGGTTTTCGTCGACTACCACCCCACACTCTGTAGGTAAGACAGACTACATTATTCTTTACTGGCATCGACTGGTGGAAACAGGTAGTCTATTAAATCTGACCCAGCAAAGGCAGTGGTTATTTATAGACGACTGTAGGCATCGCAGGATGTATTACCAGCTAAATTAACAATCCAATAAGTAAACCTTTGTTTCGGATTTATTACAGGTGCCATGAAGCCTGAGGTTTTCAATGTAGTTTTCAAACTATCAAGATTTAATGCGGCCAAGCCCTGAAAGCCTGTTACACTACAATGACCATAATTCACAGCACCTATATGACACTGCGCATCTGTGCATCAGAGCATCAGAGCATCAGGGCTCCTCTGATTTGCAGTGTGTCTGAGTCAACGTGGGCTGAAAGGGAAGTAAATTTGAAATGTGGCCTGGATGCTCAGGTGGAGGCAGAGCAGTCAGGCTGTGTTGTAATGTTATTAGCTCATAAAAGTAAGCTTTGGTAAAAATGGCGTTATGCAGTTTCTCTGCTCCTTTGCGTTTGATCAGATTATGTCTAACTGGCTTTTGTTTTCTTGTATTTGCTCCAATTCTTAAAGAGTTGGGTCGGATATCAGGAGGTCAATATGTTCACATTAGATGGAGAAGGTTTAGGAAATGTTAATAAGAAAAAAAATCAATGAATTTCCAACCAGTTCCTTTCAAAGCCTGTTAGACACTGAGATTTACCATAAAAATTAAATCTTAGCAAGTTCTTTGCTCTGGATCTCTCAGTTTGACCTTGAAAAGTGCCTCAAACCTCCAACTGTCAGTTTGCGTTAAGACTTTTCTGCTGATGATCTCAGCTCCTTCACGCCCTCTATCTCCTTCCCTCCATCTCATTATCTCTCCAAATATCATAACTTATTCAGAGGCCCTTAAAAGGCAGACTATACCCTGACACAGCAATATCCTCCAGGAGTCCGCCAGTTCATTAAAAAACCTCATCAAACATGCACAACACAAACACACAAAGACACACACGCATACACACTGACACACACAAGAGCTAATTCAGCTTTCTGGGAAGCTTTGCCCCGTGGTGCTAACAAGTTTCCTTTAGCCCTCGTATATTGTCTCTTATCAGGGTGCAAGATCTCAACGTTGTCCCCTCTGAAAGGCCTTTGTCTGAGCACACTGCATTAAATTTAGCTTGGCTCTCACCTGTGAGGCAAGACGTTTACTGTACATGTGGAAAGAGTGTGCTCTCCTCAACCTGTGAACAACCTGTGTGCAGCTTTGGTCTGTCACAAGCCGAGCCGCTGACCCTGAAAACTTTTACATTATGTCATCAACTGTCACGTACCCTGATAATTTTCCCTTCTGGCATCCAGCGTTCAAATTACCCGCACCTGGTTGCCATGTTGGTTGCATGTTTTTGATGAAAATCACTTGCCAAGAAGGAATGCTTTTCAATAGTCTCTCAGTAGAATAGCTTAGGGCTTTATTAGGGACCATACGCCTGTCTGACAACACACTCCCGATGTTGTGTTAAATCCCATATGCAGCTGTGTGTTACTCAGAGCGTCTTAAGGTATGTGTGTGTGTTGTGTTGGGTAAACGGCTCTCTTCAGCTTTATTACCTGGCCATGAATCATGAGCCTTCATTACAGCCTGCTCATTGTGCTCTGAAGGTTAAGCAAACCAATTAGAGTTCCCCACACGCCGTTGGGGTTCTCGGCAACAACTGCATCCCCACGTCTTGCATTCTAAACAGGCAGACGAGGGGCCAGGATTAAAGAAAGAAAGGAAGTGAGAGCTAGACATGAGGATGTCTTTGGGAGGCTGGGAAGGCTTCATGGCCGGCAGTGTACAAGAGAGGCGAGAGAAACTATAGCAGAGGAAGAAGAGAGGGGAGGAAACAGACTATGAGAGTGGTAAAAGGAGGGAAAGAGAAAGAAAGAAGCCCTATTAAAAGAAATGACACCGTCACGGTTCACTGAGCGCCTGCACTGGGCGGCAGTACCCCTGTGCTTAATGCTCTCTGGCTGTCAGCGCCACAGTCAGCAGCACTGCCTGGCTGCTCCCAGGAGGGAAGCTGTGTTGGTCTATGCTCTCGATTAACTCTGCCGCTTATTAGAATAGATACTGGGAAAGGACTCAGCCAACCAAAGAGCAGATCCGATAGAGTGCAGACGTGGCACACTGTAATCATAATGTGAAGTGTAATTTTGAGAGGTTCTTCGGCAAGTCAGATCTGAGGTTTAGATACGGCAGCGGCGCCATCAGATTCTTTGATTACACCCCGCCTTATGCATATTGGTTTTGACTGATACACAGAGGCTTTTTAAATTTTAATTGTCATCGCAATCATTTTCCTTGGATGAGTGAGACAGAGGAGGATGTGGAAAACTGTGTGCACTTACATCGGGAAGAATTCAGGACCATGTGTCGCGGCTCTGAAAGCACAAGTCTCTCTCATATTCCAGTGAGCACCCCGGGGATTCAGGTACTGCTGAAAGAACTGTCAAAGGAAGTTTTGAGAAACAGCTGAAATTATAGCTTTCATCCACACACAAAGTGGATAAAGGTGCCTGAAATTGGTTCTTTTCAAAACGGTACAAAGAAAGGTCACTGCGTTGGCGAAATGTGACGAGGAGTACTGTTTATTAGTATGTGGCTGTTTTTTTCTTCTTGTCTTAGAGGAGGCATAAAATTACCTAAGCGCTGACCTTCTCCTAAGTTTATAGATATTTAAAATAGCCAGAACTAAACTCTGCTTTTGTGCACAAGAGGAGACGGAGGGACGGTACAAGTGAGAGAATGTGTGATCTCATCCAGGAGATATAAAGATGTGAGGCGAAGGCTGGGAAAGGCTGACTCTGGCGCACTAAGTTGCCATATTAGCATTTCAGAGGGAATAGTAGAGGAATCAGCTAGGAAACAAAAAGGCTGGATCAGCACTGACTGACAGAACCAAGGACTAATGTTCAGTGGGAGAGAAAAAAAACCCTCCTCCCTCTTCTCTTTCTCCGTCTGCTTTTCCTTCCAGCTCCGCTCAGCCAGAACACCAGCTAAAGATGAATGACTGTCAGGCTTTCATTGTGTATGGTCCTGTTTAGCTGGAATCACTGTTGGTCCAAAGACTTCATATTTCCACACATTCACTGCCATTATTGTTGTTATAAAACCAAAAATATATACAATTTCAATTTCAGCAGTTTGTGTTTACATAGTGATCCTTTGCATGACCAACATGGAAACAAAAACTGCATGAAATACAATTTAAGATACTTGTACTTCACTTAAGATTTTTTTTTTAATTTGAGGTAACTTTATAGTTCTGCTCCACTGAAAATATTTTGCTTTTTAAACCACTACATTTATCTGATAGTTACAGCGTCTTTGCAGATTAAGATTTTGCACACAAAACATATGGTCATCCTTTTGATGCATTATGTGCAGGATGGTCTTGACTCAACCTGGAGGGGCTAATTCCTTGGCTATTATTAAAGAAATCAATATTTGTCACAAAATATTGATTTAACAATGATTTTATTGCTTCCACTAAGCATCGATGATCAGAACTGAGTCTACTGCAGTGGTCTATTATTCATAGCAGCGGTCTGCTATACACTGAATTACAATGTTCGTTTACGGGGTAGAACACCCTGTGTCACAAATATAAAATGAAATGGTGCTGAGCAAATGCTGCCTCAATTGGTTCATTTCTGGCCACCAAAAAAATCTGCATTAGTTTAACTTTACATTAAAATATTTTCACTGCCTCACCTTGCCATCAGGCAGCCATCTCTGACAGGGAACTGAAGCTTTTATCTCAAAGCCACCAAGACCCTTTGACCAAGACAGAAATATTACTTCGTAGAACACTGGAGTTGAGGGTGTACGGCTGCCTTGATCAGTTAGTGTTTAAGACAAAGCAGAGAAAATATTCCCAATACAGCTTACAATATATTTTGTATTCATTCATTCATTCATTCATTCATTCATTCATTCATTCATTTTCTGTATCCCAGCTGACATTGGGTGAGAGGCAGGGTACACCCTGGACAGGTCGCCAGACTATCACAGGGCTGACACATAGAGACAGACAACCATTCATGCTCACATTCACACCTCTGGACAATTTAGAGTTATCAATTAACCTGCATGTCTTTGGACTGTGGGAGGAAGCCGGAGTACATGGCGAAACCCATGCTGACACTGGAAGAACATGTAGACTCCGCACAGAGGGGCTCCCCCACCGCGGGTTTGAACCAGGAACCCTCTTGCTGTGTGGCGACAGTGCTAACCACTGCCTCACCATGCTGTAATATTAATTTTTTAGATAGCTAAAATACGTTTTGCGGCAGCCCCCATTCACATCATTATATCGCTTAACTTCCGTGAGAGTAGATCTGGTTTATCAAAGACACTGGTAAAGCAACACAGTATATAAGATAAGCACGACAGAAACGTCAGATAGGCCCGGCCACCGTGTTTAACTGCATATTTCCAAACATATCAGTTACGGTGGAAAATGACAACACAAATAAACAAGTTTGATGCTTTCACATATCTCTGCAAACAACAGTCACTGTCAGATACAACTGGCAATTGATTTGCCAGTTGTATGGTGATTGTTGTTGTTAGCGTGGCGTCACGGGGATTTGGTCTACTGAGAAATAACAGACCGTAGAATGCTGCAATTGATCATTTACAATTGAATATTCAGCAAAACCGTGCAATAACCATCATTAATTGTTTATATTAGCTCCACCTTGACCAGCTACATCATTAAAATGCTTCATGTTGATGCATCAGTGATAATCCAATATTATGACACTGAAAATAGGTCATTTTGCTTCATGACTACTTTTGCTTTCGGTGCTTTTTTAGTACAGTTTTGCTGTAATTTTACTGTGTTTGACTTGCTCTTACAATACTCTGCTCTAACAGAGTGTTTTTACATTGTGGTATGATCACTCCTTTCACTTAAATAAAAGATCTAAATCCCTTTTCCACCACTGCCAATGATAAAATGAAACAGGACAGGCTTCCTTTGTTCATGAAAGGCTTGTGTTTGAAAGCGTTTTCATTTGATGCCATTACTTACTTCACGTTGCCATATCAACTGTTTTGTGCTTTTTCCTTACAGAAATGAAAATCATTCTTTGCACACCAAGAGGACATGCCACAGAAAGAAAGTCACTGTCTATGTTTGTTTGCACAGCTATTTACTGTAGGTGTCTCTGCACAGTTTATGCGCATGTTTGCAGATGTATCACTGGCTGGAACACACTGTTCTGTTCCCTGGCGTGTGTAATGTGGCTTCAGGAGCTGCCCTGGCGCCAAGACAGTCCAGTCGTCCCCTCCTTCTGTCAGATTTCCTTGAAGCAGAGCAGGGCATAGGGGTCCCGGCTGCTGCCCTGTCAGCTTGACCTGCTTTAAAACGCCACCATCATCAGAGGAAAAGAGCCTTGAAATGCCTGTTAGCGCTGAGCTCCGGCTTCCCATTCACAACCCTCTGAAAGCCCCACTCACCGCAACCTGATAACAGCTCCAGGTGTCTGGATGCCGTCCAAATAGCTGCCTATAGTCTTCACTCGGTTAGAATGGCTCAGTCCTAGCGCGCATGTTTTCACTGTCTCCCTCATCTCCTTCAACCCCCCTCTCCTCTTTCATTCTCACTCCTTCTCCTTCTTTCACACATCCACTCGTCTTCCCTACGCCTGCTCCCCCCTGCCAGGGAAATCTTTGTTAAAGCCTTCTTTAAACGACGATTCTGCATTGATAAACATGGATACCGAGTTCCTTGGCAAAGTCCCTTCGGCCTGTGTAGTCCACACTTCAGTGCCTTTCAGCACCAGTTAAACTGTACGCTGAGATGGGAGTCATATTTACTGCAGTCAGCAGGTTTATTATGGCTTATACTGCTTTGCTAGCTGCTGTTTCCATATGATTTTTTTTTTTGTAATGTGACATCTCTTGGGATAGTTTGTATAAGGCAAGGTAAAACCATTAAAGTTCTTTTTTTTGCTATTTTATGGCCTTTGTGCATTATTCATACGCTACAGGTCATTCTGGGTAAATTACTTTGGGGCATCCCTGTTCTCATATTGAACCTGCAGGATGCATTTATTTCCCTTGTTTTTGCTCCACGTCAAGCACAGCACAAAGTTTTGTTGCAATGTGAGATTCTGGATTAGATAACCTGTCCTTGAGGCAATGGGTCTTGGGGCAGAAGTAATCCTTACAACTATTTTCCCCTTCTTCTATTCCCATACCGCGGTTGTGTAAGTGGTCAAACACTAACTCCCTCCATATCCCGCTGGAAAACAGCAGTCACCAAAGTTCACTGGCTGAATTAAAACTTGATCTCGTCTTTCCATCACCCCCGAGTACAATGCAAATGCTCAAAAGTTCTCCCTCCATTGAAATTATGTGACTGGAATGTGAGAGTGCTAGTTTGACCCAGTTTCTCTATTATCACAAAATGTTGAACATGCAAAAATGGGAAGATGAGCATTAAAATGAGAAGACCCAGTGTATCCTCCAGGCATATGGCTGGAATGAAATCCACCCAACCCAGGCAATCTGTTTGCCAGGGAAGGAGGCATTCAAGTCTTTTTGATATATTCATGTTCCACTCGTCCACTGAGCACCTGCCTTCATCTCGTCCTTGCCTTCACTTGCTTCTTGGCTTCCTGTGTGGATGGCTCCTGTCCCACGGGCCCTCTGGCACTCCAGGTAATGGAATCATGAGGCAAGTATCAGTTAGACATAGAGGATGTGAGCGTCTCTTCTCAGTGTGACTAAAGAGTCTGATGAGTCGTGTCCTCTGCTTCCTGTCAAATCATAACCCCCACACTGTCATCATCCCTGACCAGGAGGACACCTTCAGCTGGTGGATGAGCTGATAAGGTAATGTCATTACCTATCTGATGATGTTCCCACAGAAATAACACATTTTTCAAATTTAAAACAGCTGCCAGCTTTTTAATTTTGGACTACCAGTTCTGCCTGCCTGCGGTACAATTAGGAAGTGATTTAATAGTGCAATTAAAATACTGTCAAGGGTTTTCAGTTGTGTTTGCATTTGAACGCTGTTATTGGCAGCCTAAAAGGCAGTCAGTGCTTATTTCGGATGAGATTCTGCTGTTGTACAGCTGGGAGAAACTGGCATCTAACTATACTGGTGGTGAATTGACCATTCACTAAACCACTCCCCATAACAGTGATTGTCCAGTTATAATCTAGCAACCATATATTTAGGCAGGGCAGGTCTGTCAGTCTTTGAATCTCTCCACATCTTAAAGCAGTGTGCAGGGGACTTGCAGTAACAGCAATACTCTGCATCTAAAGAACCCGGGGGGGACTTTTTTTTTTTAGCTTTTGCAAAACCAAAAACACAAGAGCAAATGTGTAAGCACTAGATTACCATATCAAACATAAAGCTGTACATGTTAGCATGTATGGCAAACAAGCTTACTGCAGTGTTACTTCCATGGGAAAGGTAGCTAACTTCTTTTTGTGGGGGTTGCAGATTATGTTTCAAAGTCTTTTCCCTCTGACAAAAAAACTGTACCTAGGTGCTACAATGCATAAACTGTATAGAAGAAGTGGGTGTAGCCTCTGTGTCTGAAAAGTGAAGCCAATGCGAAAGTGCCTTAAACCTGCATTGTTTCTAAGGGCCAGTAGGGGGCGACTCCACTGATTTCAAAAAGAAGTCCGATTTATAGAAGTCAATTAGAAAATGATCCTACTCCTCACTTGATTTATGACCTCAGTAAACATTTTCCTGATGAGTTTATGGTCTCGATTGCTCGTTTCAAGTCTTCCTTAATTGAGCATGATGTTCATTCTAGAAATTATGGTCCCATTTAGAGTAAAAGAGGTGATGCAGCAGAATATGCTTTAAGGCGTAGCTACCTTGCGACTAACAAGTTACTTCCATGGCGGTGTCCTTGGGTTCTCAGTCAGACCCACCCAGCCCCCAGGAAAGCCGCTCATTCTTACAGTAATTTTTTTCCCAGTGGCTACTTGCGGTATTGCCACACAAAAAAAAAGAAGCCATGCTGTAACAGACACGTCTGTAAAACTGTTCACAGGACACCTCAAGCTGCAAACAAGGTCAGTTATGAATCTATCTATTACAAATTTTTGAACCAGGTTTAATATTTATTAAACTTTCCTGGAGCCAAGAAAAGCAATTTAAAAATCTGTGAGGTCATCATAATTTAAAGTCTATGAGCCCAGCAGGAACTCATGGGCAGGACCAATGGGATAAACACTACTAGGCATATTCAGTGGGCTGCATACAATGCAGGTAAACCAGGAAGCTAGAAAACCTTTTTTTTTTTCAGGTAAGCAGCTTCATTGGAATGAATGGGCACCACCTTGGGGTCCAGTATCTAGTTATTATTAAAATCTATGGATCCACCCCTCCTTTCTCCCCAGCGTCACCCTCTGATACAAATATGGTCACCTCTGGCTCCAAAAAACACACAAGATGGCAACTTTGATGGCCAAAATGCCAAGTTCAAGGCTTCAAAACTGTAGTCCACAAACAAATGGGTAACGTCACAGTGGCTATGCCCAGTTCTTTTATAGCTACTATACTATATCAGAGTGTGATGTTAGTTTGGTGACCATTCTTTCAAAACTCGAAACGGACACTTAATTGCACTGTATGTTGATGGTCACGCACACCTGTGCACACACTATAGACATTTTTATCAGTGTTTTAGCACAGTATCATGAATGTAGCCATTAAGAGATGTTTATCTCTTAGGGATTTCATTTTAAAATGAGTCAGCAAGAAACAATGGAAAGCCAGCTGTAAACACTGTTTTTCAACCAGCTCATGGAGCTAACATTATTAGTTTAGATAGCTTACTAGAGCTAATAAAGTTTGCCAGCAACTTTATCAAAGTCTACAGTCATCTGCTGGAAAAGAGAAGCCTGCTTATGTCTACCTCTGCCTGAAATCAAAGATCTTTTGTTTCAAAATTAGTGAGAATCTTGAGTGTTGGGCTAATTCTGCCACCATTATCTTACTATTTAATGATGAAAACTCTGTCTGTGTGTGTGTCTGTGTCTCTGTTCCATGTTTTTCTCCTCACTGACTTGGTCAATCCATGTGAAATTTGGCACAGTGGTAGAGGGTCATGGGAGGATGCGAATGAAGCAATATTACATCAATTGGCCAAAGGGGGGCGCTAACTTGGTAGATATGTAGAACAGGGCGCCTCAAGGTGGCTGGAGAAATTTAACTCTAATTGGCAACTGTGTGGTGCTATAACAACAGAAACATGCTTAAAAATGGCTAAAATGTGACCGATCGCTGTGGCTCCCCCTGTGGCTGAATGTTTGTTTGTTTTCCTAATGTTTGGTATGACTAAGTCATGGTATGGTATGCTGTACATAATCACAGAAACTCTCAGTGTGTCATTCTGTCAGTCAGTCATTCTGTCTGTTCGACGTTTTTCTACTCACTGACGTGGTCAATCTATGTGAAACTGCACATAGGCATTGAGGATTGGCATAGGTAGAAGGTGACAAAGCTACCAATGGGTATGGACTAGTCACTGTAAACTTCATATGTGTCATGTGATAATGGAAAGGTGTTGCAACAGTAACTGAGTCAGACAGGGCTAACCAACAGTGAATTAATTCAACACATGAAGCATTATGTGCCAAACAAGTATTCAAAGTGACAAACAGATGACAAGTTCTACCTGAGAAGTGAGATTTACTTTGGTGGAATTTCCAGTTATTAAGCTGAAAATCCAACATTTATGCTGAAGTAATGGATGGAGCTTAAGTTGTCAGAAGGAGATGGAAAGTCAATGCAGGCTAATAAAGATGTGCAAAAAGTCTAAAAATAACAAATCTCTGCCTGCACATTTCAGTGCATGTACACACATACACACACACTCACATTTTGCTTCCTGTGACGCCAGCTGTAGGTTTCAGCGTGCATTTCTGCTTCTGTTTATTCCCTCATCCCTCTCACTTATCTAACGCCTTTCACTGCAGATGGCGAATCACACAAACTGCAACCGTTTGAGTCATGTTTCATAAAGGCAAGCCAATTATTGAAAACATATTCTTTCACCCATTTGCTATGAATGACTTAAATTAAAGCGGTTTGGAGGCTAATTCACTTTGCATCATAGAAAATTTCTGTCTCAGGGTCCAATTTACAACAGGGAGTGTCGATGGAAGCTTAAGGCTTCCTTGCCGCAGTAGGAGGGTGGTATCATGATTAATTTAGGCTTGTTTTGTCAGCGCAGGAAGCTACAAAAAAGCTCATTACAATCAGCTGGGTTTTGTCACAGTCCGGGCTCCCTGTAATCTCCCATAGAGATGCAGAGCCATACAGCCTCCCTGAATATGCATTGATGATGATTGCATGATTTATGCATGAGCGTCATGGCACCTTAAGACCATCCCGCCCAATAGAAGTCCTTGAAATTCCGAAAGTAGAGTTTTTGTCATCGTTCTCACAATGTTTGTTTTAGGCACTCGACTGCATCGCTCACTGGGCCATTCTTGAATGCATCGGAACGCGTCTCAATGAGTGTTTAACGTGGAACCATAAGATAACAGTGGCTTGTTTGTTCGAATATTTACCAAATGCTTGTACAAAGCCATTAGGAAACATGTTGTAAGCTGTCATGTTGCCTTCAGACGACATTCAGTATTCAGTTTGTTGTACGTCTCTGTTTGACTTTGGGCTTTCGCTGACATTACCTGCAATTAGGCTGTCATAATTGCCTGACTTGCCAGCAATAGACCTGAATTAGGGCAGTGATTGATGGTTATATGAGAGTAGCAGGAGTGATGTGTGCACTGACCTTCCAGTGAGCTCATCTCATGAGGTTGTTGACCCTTGGATAAATGCAGACAAGGCCTCCCAGACAGCCTCAGTGTGTGTGTGGCTGTTGCAATGTGCCCTAGAGTTTTCCTGTTTGCGCTGATAGATGATGATGCACTGCTCTGCTTACTCCTCCTACCAAGTTTTCTCCACAGTCACTGCATTTTACAACTACTACCTGACCCTGGAGTGTGCAGCGCTGGATTAAGCCTTCAGATTTTTTATTTAAAATGCTCAGTTTGAATAAAAGTACAACCTTCAAATTCTATTTGAAGCACAGTGCAACAAAGTTTACTTAACCATCAAAGTAAAAGTACATAGTCGTATCATATTATCAGATCAGTATTAATGATGCATTAATGTGTAAGCAGAATTTTGTTCCAGGTGGTCAAGATATTTTTACTTTTTAAATTTTTCAGATTTTTACTATATTAATTTTTGCAGTACAAACCATAACAATGCAGCATTTTTTTAATGACCAACTGTGTAAAATACAAACAGAACAAAAAGTACATTTAAAAAAAATAGAATGTAAACAACTGTAAAACTACAATTAGATTTACAATTAAACAATACAGTTTTTTAAAAATATAATAATAATCATAAGTCTTCATCATAAAATAAAAGGAAACATACATAACTTTGTACTGGCCATAGACATTCATTCAAATACACTCAGGTAATCACAGATGGTCTAATATCTGAATGCAGCATATTTTCAAAGTAATAGTACATATATGGTTTGTGTCTAAAACCTTCCTTTGCACATATTTATCCTGCCAGAGAAATGCAGTGGATTAAAAATGTAATATTTCTGTATGAAATTTAAAATAAAATAAATTTATATTAAATTAAATTAAATTGAATTGAATTTAACTGAATTGAATGAAATGAAATGAAATGAAAATAAATTAAATCAAATTAAACTAACTGAATTAAATTAAATTAAATTAAATTAATTAAAATAAAATAAAATAAAATAAAATAAAATAAATTTAAACTGAGCACATTCTTCATTTTGTGTATGCACTTAATAACTTTAAACCACTGTGTGTGTGTGTGTGTGTGTGTGTGTGTGTGTGTGAGCTCATAGGGTCTGAATGCTGACCATAAAAATGATGCAGTATTTACACATTGTCCTTTCAAGGCTGTTTTAAAAGTGCTTTTACATGACCGAGGCCAAGTCCCTCCAGAGCAACTAGCCTAATGATTAAATAAATAACCTATGTGGCTATGCACAGGCTGCTTTTCACTTTCATATTTTATTGGTTTATTATAAAGTCATATCAGGTCAGGTCTGAATGTCTTTGTTGCCTCAAGTCAAGTCGATATCATAGTGAGTAAAGTCTCACAGCAGTGGGAGTTAGTCTGTGACTTAAAGATACAGTTGTTAACTTTCATAAAAAAAAAAAAAGTCATATTTGCTGAAACTGTCATCGGATCCACATATCATAGTCATGAGAGACAACATCTGTGAAATCATATTCCTCTGCCTCCTCGTAGGGCTTCTGATGGCATTTGCTAGAATCTGCCGTGGCTGAGGGAAAACAAGCAATCAGAGCCGAGGAGGCTGTCAGTCATGTCAATCACTGCTCGTGAACCGCAGTCAGATTGTTAAACAAGGCAGTGCTGATCAAATATGAATCAAGATTCAGTGACTGCACTGCCTATTTCTCATCTCAAAAGCAAATATTTTAGTGTACTGTTTAACTGTAAAATGAGAAGGTTTGAGAATGAGACTGTTTCCAACATGGCGGCCAGGTCACAAACGTTCTCACTTTACAGTTAATCTGTACACTGAAATATATTTCAGAGAACATCTGAGGGGAGAAATAGGTTATGAAGTAACAGAATCTTGATTCATATGTGATCAGCGCTGCCTAATTTGACAGTTTGACCTGAGTCCACAAGCAGCAAGTTGACAACTGCCCCAAAGACTTCTCAGCTGATTGGTTGTCTTTGTTCAGTCGTGGTGAAGTCTGCCAAGGGACACTTTTAACAAATATGACAAAACTATCAACCATAGCTTTGACGCTATACTGGTTAATATCTTTATATCAACTACGGACTGTGACTTTCTGAAAGGGTCACTTGATGAACAAACAGATCTTTATCACTTTGCAGTTTCCCACAGCTCAGAGGTTTTCGTATTGTTCCGCTCAGTGTTTCTTGTTTTGGTTTACTCTTATCACTCATCAACCTTGCTTACATCTCATATCAGCTGGGCAGTGAGGCGTCCAGTCGGTTTTGTTGTTTTGAGAAATGATAAACCAACTGTGCACTACCTGCCCAGTACCAAACAGCAGACAGACAAAGTTAGCCACTAGCTGGTAAACATAGTTGAGTATTTACCGTTTGCAGCTGAGGATGCAGATTTTTATCTCAGGAGTTGGTGGAGACCGAAAACAGATAATAAAAAAAAGTGAATATCAGACTTACATTTATCAGTTGACCAGCCACAGGGCTCCAAATGAATGCTGATGTTGCTCCATGTCTGCTGGATGCTAACACGTTCGTCATATCAACTTTGAAGGTGATAATATGTCAGTTTTTGTGTTTACAGCTTGTTGTGCTGCCTCCAAGTGGCCCAAAAAATCAAATTAATTAATGTATATTTAAGTCTTGTGAGCGTCTCTCTGGTGAACGTGTGCACCTCTTTGTTTCTGTCCACACTCTGTGGAGGAATAAACGAGGAGACTCAAGTGGACAGACTCATAAGTCACCGACAGATTACTGACCGTTGACTATAGCGATTGACAGCTCACTCCCAGCTCGGGATGAATGATGGAGGGAGGCTCTCCTAACATCTCTGAGAAAACTCTGCCTCTCAGGTAGCGTTCCCTCCAGTCCAAGAGGAGGCTGTGACACTCCGTTAGCCGATTAGCAGCAACACTAAAAAAGTACAAACCAATCTTGAGCCTTTGATGTCCCTTTGCATAGCAGCTCTCTCTCTCTCTCTCTCTCTCTCTCACACCGCAGACTGCAACCATATTTTCCCTCCCGCCCATTCCTCCCCTCCCACTCTCACTTTGCTCTCCAACTTTCTTCTTTCCCCCACTCTCTCATCTCCCTCTGCTGAGCCAGATCTCTTCCATATTCCTTTTGCTTAGGTCCGCAGGCTGAGACAGACTTATTTAACAAGTGCCTGGCAGGCTGGGCGGTGGATGTGGCAGCTGTGGGAAAGAGGTTGATGTGGCCCTCTCTGCCACAGGAGAGTGAATCCCAGGGAGGGAGTCTCCAGATGGGCTCGGTTTGAAGCAGTTCACCCCTGGTTTCCCTAGATGAGCCCCATACGGGATAACGCTGCATATCTGAATACTAAATGCAGATTGAGTGAAATTAATTACCTGGCTGCATTTAGGTCTTTATTTACATACCGCACCTGGTACTCTTTTTCAGAGTTTGTAGTATTTAAACTACATTTCTCATCTATGGTGCGCCAAAGTGGATGTCGTGTTTTTTTTAGTAATGCCCACAAGAAAGTGACCTCTGTCACCGCGCATTCACTATGTGTGACAGATGCTTTGATCTATTCCTGCTTCAATGCTTCTCTCTCCTCCGACTTGTACAGGCTGCTGGTATTCTCCCTGCGTGCCTCTGTGCTGACACTGCTTTCCTCTGCATCCCATTGATTCAGGAGCCCTGAGTGATAGATGGGTTTAATAAAGCAAGGTGCAGTCCCCCCAAATAAATGAGCAAACGCAGGATTTATTACCAACATCTGCATTTTAAGGGGAGTAAACAGGGCCTTAGCTGGGAAACACAGTTTCATGATACTCCCACAACCCAAAGTCTGCGCCAGAAACACTTGGGCATGCACACAGCTGTGCACATAGACACACTAACATGCCTACTATACACACACACACACACTTCCAATCACTGCCTTTTCCCGTTCCTTGTCCTTCATTCTCTCTGTCACTTAATTCTGACATCTTTTGCTATTCATCTTTCTCCTTCAATAAAAGGAGACCTTGGTTTGCCGAAGATCTGTTTGGCATCTCTCTTCTTCTCAGTTACTCACGTTCCTCAGTCTTTTTTTGTCTTTTGTCTTTTCACTTTTATTCTGACAGACATTCCCTCCTTTTGAAGCTGCATAGCGGTTTCTCTTTGAACCAAAGTGCTCATCACTAGTTTGTCAGCATATATAATGGTCTTTTTGTCATAAGCAGCAGCACATTTTATTTGCCCTCTCCTTTTTTTTTTTTTTTGCCATGACAGTGCTACAGGCTGCTTAGTGGTGGTGATTTATCCATGCGCGGTGCCAGTGGAGCTAAATCTCTACTCCCCTTGGCACTGAAACAGTAGTGTGCATGGTTTAATTTCAGCTCTGAAAGACTGTCATGCTGCAGTGATAACGCGGGCCTGTTTGCCAGTGATTGGACTAATTAATAGGCTCACAGATGATTCGCGGCTGTCTTACCCAGTCACTGTGGAGGAGGGCGAAAAAAGGAGAGGGGGAATAAAGAGAGAGGGCAAAAGTAGAGTAGCTTGACCCGTGAACTTCAGAGCCTCTTAAGAAACGGCAGGTTCATTCATTAACTTTCATGTGCATGAAAAAGAGATTAAGCTATAAGACGCCACAAAATCTCACCCGCAGATGACTGCAGTTTTCTCCCAAAGTATGTTTGTTTATTAATGACGGCATTTTGACCACTCAGTCGATAATTACAAACACATTTAGCAGCTATTTCACGAGGCTCACGCACTTTTTCATTTTCCCCTGCTTACTCCCCGCTGCTGCTTGCAAATCTGATACCCTGAAAGGTTTGTGCAGGACTTTGTCCCTCCCTTTCTATCTCACTGCAGATGACCCACTAAAGCTTTATACAATGAGTGCTACTCTGATAGCTATCCCTCTGTGTAATTACAGACCGAGCTGTGACTAAATGAAAGAAGTGGTGTGTTTACCACACATGCATTAGTCAACAATATGTTTCATGAGGGGGGAGAGCTATTTGTGCACTGACTTGACTGCTGACAATGATGAATGACTGCAGTGTAAAGCAGCTGAGCAATTTGTCCCCAAACCTTAAGTCTGGAATTTAAGTGTCAGCCTAAATTGTATGTATATATACACACACGTGCACTTTGTAACTCAATAGACTTGTTTGTCACACACATGCTCCCTGTCTGTTCTCATGTGTGAAGCTCTATACATCAAGTGCATAATAAAAAAGGAATGTATTCACTTCAAAGAATTACTGTTTAAACAAAGCCAGCAGCGGGGGTGACACTGTTTTAACAGAGGGCGCCATACAGCAGCGAGAGCTCCTCAAATGTGTGGTGCAAAGTGCTTCACACTCATTTGATTAACGCAGTTTATCCAGTGTAAAGGCACAGCATGGGCGTAATGTGCAACAATGCAAGTACAGATGTCTTCAATTTAACCTCGCTTGTGAGACACATGTGAATCTCTGCAGTGGCTGGCGATGGTAGCAAGTTTGTGTGGATGTTTGTAGATTGTTCTGGTGTTTTTGTAGCAGGCTCACCTGACACACTGCGCTAATTTAAGGAGGGCCTGGCCCATATCTCCACATGTAGAGCCACTGGACTATTAATGAAGCTGATTGCATAAATCATCACTCGCCCTGCTGCCTCATGTTTTACTGCTATCTGTATTACAGGGGGCCATCAATGTTTTAAATATAATCCTCTTCATCCTGTCAGATACGAAACCTTTTCTCTGTTAACAACCTCCATAAATGTCTGCCTCAAATTAAATCATTTCATTTTTGTGGGAGTGGGTCATTGCATTTTTTGAGAGGGCCAGAAATTTACATATGGAGAAAACAAGTGTCTGTACACTTACGTTTAATTTAGAAACACTATTTAACGGCCCTTTCAGACATACACCACGCTATGTAAATGTGATAAGTAAACCCCCGCACACCACTTTTACATAACAGTCTGGACAACAATACAGCAGACTTTGCAGGAATTCAAGGCCCCTTTTGGAGAAGAAAAAAACGAAGATTGAAATGTCGGTGCAATTTGACAGGTATTTGGATTATAATTTTGATACATCTGTACGCATGCATCTCTGTTAAACAAATCTTTGTCTTACAGACATATCTGATAATTGCGTTGTGACCTTGCCTTAACTTGAGCGTTAACAATGTTAATAAATAAAGGCTGATGGCCGTTATGTCCCTTCAGCCTTCCCCTGTCCAAGTGAATGACTTACAAAGTGGTTGGACGTTGCTTCTCCTGACATCTATATTTGATTGAATCATTGGGTATCAGGCTAAGCATTTTCTGTAAATAACCTACCTGTTAATAGCCACGTTAGCTATCCATCAGTAGTAACCATCACCAGCATCATTTAGCAATTTACCATACTGACAGTGAGTATTTACCTACCTCAAGTGCCTAAAATCCGTGTGAAAGCCTCAGTTAACTGGCACAACAGCTTTTTGGCATTTTCCCATTTGTGTCCTTGGGACTGCGCTTTTGTTTTCCCTTAAAAGTTGCCGATGACGCAATGCTGGTCTGGTCTATAGCTTGGAGCCAATGCCCTTCTATCTTCCACCCTTTTTAGGACATGGCAGAGGAGCAAATTGGAGATCAGTGTTCTTTAATTTACAGTTGATGCAACCAACTACGCAGCAACTCTATGGATTTTACCGATAATTGAAACCAGTTTGATAAGAGTAGAAATTTGGAGACATGTTTATGCTGTTTCTGTCTACGCAGGATGCTGGACTTTTTTTTTCCCTCCAAAACAAGGCATGACGATAAGAGCTTACTCTAGATCAGTGGTTCCCAGCTGGTCCAGCCACTGGGTTCTGATTTCTCCTTACTCATTAGGTCAAGATCCACACACTCAGCGGCATGCTTTTGTTTGGCCATGTCGTTGAGCTAGTTTGCTGTTTCTGTTAAGTAATTGTCCCTTAGCAACTTACTTACAACAGGAAACAGCACTTCAAAATAAAAGTCCTTTCTCTGCCAAAAATCACCATCTTGTTGACAAATTTCAAGGAGACGTAACAAAAGGTCAAAGTTGGACAAGGTATGTTCTATGCTAGCTAACATGCAAGCTAAATTTCTAGTTCAGCACTTACCTGTTGATAAGAGGCAGATGATCTGCCAGACTTCACTTCACTAGTCTCAATTAATTGCAGGGAAAGTGATAATAAGAGCCAGATGCTGTAGATCACTAAGAAAGTGTGAGGAACCACACCACATCACCTTGAGGTATATATACAGTACAGGCCAAAAGTTTGGACACACCTTCTCATTCAATGCGTTTTCTTTATTTTCATGACTATTTACATTGTAGATTCTCACTGAAGGCATCAAAACTATGAATGAACACATGTGGAGTTATGTACTTAACAAAAAAAGGTGAAATAACTGAAAACATGTTTTATATTCTAGTTTCTTCAAAATAGCCACCCTTTGCTCTGATTACTGCTTTGCACACTCTTGGCATTCTCTCCACGAGCTTCAAGAGGTAGTCACCTGAAATGGTTTTCCAACAGTCTTGAAGGAGTTCCCAGAGGTGTTTAGCACTTGTTGGCCCCTTTGCCTTCACTCTGCGGTCCAGCTCACCCCAAACCATCTCGATTGGGTTCAGGTCCGGTGACTGTGGAGGCCAGGTCATCTGCCGCAGCACTCCATCACTCTCCTTCTTGGTCAAATAGCCCTTACACAGCCTGGAGGTGTGTTTGGGGTCATTGTCCTGTTGAAAAATAAATGATCGTCCAACTAAACGCCAACCGGATGGGATGGCATGTCTCTGCAGGATGCTGTGGTAGCCATGCTGGTTCAGTGTGCCTTCAATTTTGAATAAATCCCCAACAGTGTCACCAGCAAAACACCCCCACACCATCACACCTCCTCCTCCATGCTTCACAGTGGGAACCAGGCATGTGGAATCCATCCGTTCACCTTTTCTGCGTCTCACAAAGACACGGCGGTTGGAACCAAAGATCTCAAATTTGGACTTATCAGACCAAAGCACAGATTTCCACTGGTCTAATGTCCATTCCTTGTGTTTCTTGGCCCAAACAAATCTCTTCTGCTTGTTGCCTCTCCTTAGCAGTGGTTTCCTAGCAGCTATTTGACCATGAAGGCCTGATTCGCGCAGTCTCCTCTTAACAGTTGTTCTAGAGATGGGTCTGCTGCTAGAACTCTGTGTGGCATTCATCTGGTCTCTGATCTGAGCTGCTGTTAACTTGCGATTTCTGAGGCTGGTGACTCGGATGAACTTATCCTCAGAAGCAGAGGTGACTTTTGGTCTTCCTTTCCTGGGTCGGTCCTCATGTGTGCCAGTTTCGTTGTAGCGCTTGATGGTTTTTGCAACTCCACTTGGGGACACATTTAAAGTTTTTGCAATTTTCCGGACTGACTGACCTTCATTTCTTAAAGTAATGATGGCCACTCGTTTTTCTTTAGTTAGCTGATTGATTCTTGCCATAATATGAATTTTAACAGTTGTCCAATAGGGCTGTCGACTGTGTATTAACCTGACTTCTGCACAACACAACTGATGGTCCCAACCCCATTGATAAAGCAAGAAATTCCACTAATTAACCCTGATAAGGCACACCTGTGAAGTGGAAACCATTTCAGGTGACTACCTCTTGAAGCTCATGGAGAGAATGCCAAGAGTGTGCAAAGCAGTAATCAGAGCAAAGGGTGGCTATTTTGAAGAAACTAGAATATAAAACATGTTTTCAGTTATTTCACCTTTTTTTGTTAAGTACATAACTCCACATGTGTTCATTCATAGTTTTGGTGCCTTCAGTGAGAATCTACAATGTAAATAGTCATGAAAATAAAGAAAACGCATTGAATGAGAAGGTGTGTCCAAACTTTTGGCTTGTACTGTATGTAAATAGCTAAAGTTAAAATGTGTTCCTCTTAAGCAGGTGTTTCTCCTTTCCTACCTAAGCTCAAAAGGTATTTGTTGTCTGTAGCAACAGTGGCTTTACAATTTAATATGAACCACAGCACACTGGCATGATTATCAATGTAAAAAAATAATGTATTATATTTATAAATGTAAAGCTTCATGAGTTTATAGATGCCTATGTAGTGTGATGCTAACTACATACTCGGGATATAGCATGTACATCTGTGTTGTCCCAGTCATGAAACTGACACATATGTTTTTATCTGTGTTTTAAATGATTTATATTATTTGAATAAAGTTATGAAATATATGAACATGTTGACATCACTTTCCCCAGATCACTAAAACTACAAGCATACCACCTCAGATGACAGCGTATCAATGCTCTTGTGCTGCTGAAAGATGTTTGTGCCATTTGGTCGCTTTACTACCAACAAAAGTAATTTAATAGAGTTGCAAAACAGATTACATTCTAGTGGAAAATGTTGATGATGAGATCGGAGCTGGTAAGCAACATGACACAAGTGGCAGCTAAAAGCAGTTCCATGAAGTTGTCCAAGTTGTTGGGCACAACTAATCAGAATACTTTGCCATGTGGCCTCTATTGCTATCACAATCTTTTTGGGTTTTGCTGCACAGTACAAGTAGCCACTGTAGCATTTAGCTACATACAACACTGGTATGGCATTATACCATTTCTCTCAGCTCACTAAAAAAGCACAAGTCTTTGTCACAGTTCTGCATTCCTGGTCACCTGCTCTTTTCTGAATGCACAGTCACTTAGCCCTAGTCATTTTCCACTCATCCCGCCTCTCTGTCACTCCTACCTGCCAGCCAATCACCTGGCTATACTTTTCCCGCTCCTGCCTGTCCACCACACCCACCTCATCAAGTCAACTCAGTTCACCTGTTCCTCATTACTAGCTAGTACATATACCCCAGCCTCTCAGTCACTCATTGCCAGATTGCTCTTGCCTCTCATGCAGGACTCTCCAGCACTTTATTCCAGACTGATTTCCCGTTACCGACCCTACCTGACTCTGACCTGCCCACTTCCTCTGATTCACACATCAGCCTTCTGCCTCCGAATTTGAGACCTGCCAACGGCACTACAGTGTGAGTACTCCAGTCTGCTTACCTGTAGCTTCCTGTGATCCAGACACTTTCACTGTGTCGCCACACTCTCCATTGTGTATGCGTCCTGTGAGAGGTTACCTGCTGCCTTCCCGGCCCTCATCTTGGCCTTGACCTATTTTCTGCATGTCCCCTGCCTGGTTCATCTGCTTGGACTGTCAATTTCCCTGGTTCCGAATCTTCTGCCTCGACAACTACATCCCGTGCTTGCTCCTTCACGGTACTGTCACCTGTTATTAAACTAAACCTTGTTTGTTGTTGGGCAAACGTCACCGCTCATTCACACGCCTCTCGGCCTGGTTCGGCCTATTAAACCAGCTGTTCTGCCAAGGACTTTTTGGAGAGACTTAGCTGGAGTGTTGAACTGTGTTGTGAGCTGTTTTCTTGCCCTGCCCTGCACCTGCTGAGTTGTGACATTAAATGCCATTGCCAGCTGCTCCTGTCTTTATGTCCTAATACAACCCGTTACAGTCATTTAGGAATAGTTTAGAAATGTCTTGAATAGCAACAAATCAAGAGAAAATCCTTCCCAACCGCAGAGCACTCCCCGCTGTGTCTGCCATGTTGGAGTAAACAAACACAGGCCTCAGATATATCACACAAGGATTGCAGGTCTTACCGCAACAATCCTGTCACCTGTCATGTCTGAATAAAGTCTTAAGGATGTGTTATGTAAATGTCACCTATGTCTGAATGACAAGCTGTCACTTCAACAAAGAAATGATGCAGCAATATCACCTATGTCATGTCTGTGAAAGGCCAATGATAGAGCCTAGCTTTCAGTCAATCTGGACCACAGTCTGAAGTCAACACTTGCCAAGTGCCAAATGTGGGTAGATTCTCCTTTTGGCGAGTAAATCTCGGAAGGCTATCAGCCACGTTGGTAGGTAAATGTTTGTACCAAAATAGTGAAGCAGTAAAAAGCTATGCTGAGAGTGTCTCCCACATTTTGGTGAAATTTAGGGCAGAGACACTGTCATAGACACACACACGGACACACAAACATCTAAACAGCGCATCTACCACGAAACTCACCGTCTCAAGCACTTCTAGTTCTGCATCACTGTTTGCAGTACAAGACACCAGCCGATCCGCTGAAGTATCACTTGCTTCTTGACTGCAAAGAAGTGGATGATGGCTTAAGTCGATTAAAATCCTAAAGCATCCAGTAGGTTCATAAAACCTTTACGTTTACTTTACCCTTAAGTACAATTAATAGCAAATACTTCTGTAGAATTGAGCTGAAGACTTCTTGAGTTGTTTTCAGGCTTGAATTAATTAACCACTGATCAATACATTAAAAGAATTTTGCTTAGGACTTTACTCTGGCCTCTTGTTTAAGTTTGTATTCAACATAATACCTTGTCTTCTTAATGAAATGAAGCCTACTGAGATGAATGTGTGTGTTATACAAGGCAATTTATTATTATCACTGTTGGCCGGGAAAACAGTGGTTGGTCGTTGGATTTCTTTATCTACTACTCCCCTTGGCTGGTGAGTCAAAAAGAGAGATACTGATCGGGGTAAAAGGTAATCTCATAGATGGTATTGCAACCCACTTCCCAGAACCTGTACATGGAAACTTAACAACTTAAAGGCACAAATACATGTTGATTTTGTCTATCGTGGTATTATGATCCTCATTTTCATATTAAAGCACACTTACTTTTCTGGGTGTGGACTGTCAAAGTATTAAATGTCTTTCTTTCACCTTGAGCTCTCAAAAGGTCAATTTCCTGGGATCATGAAACATATGGGTGACAAGACCACTGCAGAACTTGCCGTGCGTCTGTCACAACCGGCCGAGCCTGACCCAGGTCCGAAGTGCCATCGGGGGAAGAAGAGTGCAGTCAGCCCCAACCTAACACCAAGCCCTCCCAGTGGCGTGAGCAGTGTGCAATGCTGCCTTAACTACATAACATTGTTTCTCTGCATGGACCTCTGGGGGTCAAAATCATTGTGTATTCCTGAGCTGCTGGTTCAGGGTTGCTTGGGGGAGTCCGAGAGCACAGCGGCGTGTTAGCAAGCAGTCGGTGTGCGCCTGTAAATGATTCATATTGTACAGGCAGGCACGCTTGTGCTAGTGCTGATTTTAAAGCAGCAGCTGAATGATGTCCTCTAACTCAAGGTCTGGGGTCCCTGAGCAGACATTACGCCTCAGGTTAGTCCTATTAATGAGGAAGAGGTGCCCCTCCCCTCTGTGATGTTGTTCACATATGTTTCAGGAGATTTTTGATGAAATGTGGCATTGGGGGGCCATTAGTCCAGGCATGCTCAAGTCACTGCAAAGCGGATGGTAATCTGCTGTGGGACAGTCTGTGCTGGAACCATTCCCCCAGTGGGAATGTGTCAATCTAGCAGCAGTGAATTGAACACCTCTCATACTTTACAGTCCTCCCTTTCTCCCTTCTCTGGGGGCTCATTCTCTCATCTCCCCCTAATCTCAATCCCTCCTTCTCCCTTTCTTTCTCCTACCTCCCAAGCTTGTATTTTACCTCAGTCAATCCCCAAGAAGATGAAGTGGCAGGATAAGGTCGTGGCATCTGTAAAGGCTCTCAATGGGGCTTAATGAATACCATTAATTCAATCGAGGGACTTGTTTGGATGGCCATGGCCTTTGTCCAGTCATGATTAAGCGATGCTATCAGTTATCAATTGTAATGAGCTTTTGTGGTCGTGGGAGACGGGTGCCAGCTGGTGAAATAATAACATCTTGGTCTGATGATAGTGAGTATAAGGCCAGACACCTATCTTATCCCGACCTAATGATATAATGTGTGGGAGGTAGTATGGGCATACAGTGCTGATCTGATGGAAACATTAGCACACTGATGCCTTTTGTAGGAGGATAGTGATTATGATTTTTCATTTGACAGTCTGTCTTGTTGAAATCACATGAGTTAATTTCCTTAAAGCAACTGTGGTCAGTATTTTATGTCACTCATGGATCGAATTACTATGTGTGACGAGAATAGGTTCGCTTATAAAGAGAACTGACCCTTCGCTAAGCCCCACCCCCCGCCCCCTTGGTTACTGTTGTCAAGTCTGTCAAGCTTTTGTACTTTGCATTTTCAACAATACCAGTGAGAGATTTCTGGAATAGTAGTTCTAAAATACTAAAGAGAAGTCGACAGGAAGGACTGCAATATACATTCGAGAGCCACACTCAAAATATAATTTGTTGGCAGAATACTGTGAATGAAGAGGACGTTAAAATCGAGGGAAAAGCTCACCGGTCCCAGTGTAAGCATCAGGCACTCCACATCTTGACAGTTCACATGAAGGATCAACATTGGAGCAACAATGTTCTTGCACAGCAGTGTGAGTTAGTAAATCTTTTTATTTCAAGCTAATGTTTAGTTATGACTACATAGCTTTTATCATCCAATAGCCATTACCATGCCGGGAGGTCAGTAACAGGGAAGGCATTTTGTTATGAAGGCCATATTAAATCTCATAAAGCATTTCTTCTTTCAGTTTATGCAGGCACACACTAGTCAGTATCAAGCCTGTTCTCATCAGTGATGGCATACTGTGGCATAAAACATGACTGCCTCTGAAATGTAACAACTAAGGACTAGTAGCCTATGTTTAGTATCAGAATGCAACCATATCCTTTATTATGCCGCAGCAACCAACCATGTTTCTGTGAATTCCGCTCAATTCAAGCCAAACATAAATTTACACTAACTCACCAATCTGTAGATCAAGGCTAATTTTATTTAACAGCCAACCCTCAAACATTCCTGGTGAAAACATCAATTACGGTGTTTTAAAACTTGTCCTGGATACAGGCTGGATAGTGATACAATCACTAACTGCTAGCACAGCCACATTCAGTATCGCCAATCTTCTCTTGCACCAGTCCGTTTAAAAACACTTTTCTGTCCCTTTTGTTAATGTCGCTTTGTTAAGGCTGAAGTTCTTTTTGCTTTAAAAATCCAATTTTGCAAAATCGTGGAGATGGAGATGTCCACAGCCGCTGCCATAGTAACATTGATGTTGACATATGTTAGCTACAATGAGTTCTGACGTAGTGACATGCATACCAGTATTTCCAGTGTGGAATTTGGATAGTATGTTTCATACATAATAAAGGGCATTTCTTTCAAGGACACATATTTACATAAAAAGGCACAGAAGAGTTCTGCTTTTTGGCAGCAATGTTGTAGAATACAGGATCAAAGTGCACATGCCTTACTTGATTTTTTGGCTGGCATTTACAGTGAATGGGGATTAAAAGCACTGCCTTTGTCTCGATTATTTTTGACTAGATGATGCACACCTGCTATTTCTCATTGTAACGTCTAATTAACTATTTAATTAATACACAATGCAAGATCGAAATCACAAGAATAAACAGTATTATTAAAAAAAAAATTATTTCATGAAATATCATTGGTTTAGAGAATGTGATTTTCAAGAGAGACAGGGTAGGCGCTGCCTATCTCACCTACCCTGAAAACATGTCACTGCTACGAGTCGATAGGTTTTAGCCCAATGCTAGCAAAACTAAATTATCCAGATTTTCCATTCATTTAAAGTGAAAACAGCCTCAGCAGCCTACAGACATGGGAGTGGTAGGCCACTAATCTGCTTGTCTAACCCCCAAATTCCACCAGATGCGTGTGGGTTGCGTTTGCGCTCCGGAGCGGCAGCGGAGCCAATATGTTTCAATTCTAGTCAATGTGTGTGTTTCCACCGGCTGCGGCTGTGGTGCGTTCCGGCTCCATCACAGCTGCGACGCTCCGGAGCCCTCCGCAACAGATACGCAGGACTTCTATTTTTGCGGGACACCGGAGCACAACACAGCAATTCAGCACAGAGCAGATCGTGCGGGGCAGGAAGTCGTGCACATAAACAAAATAAAACATCCAGTTAATTTTCAAAATAAAATACACAGTGTTCACGGCGGATCATATTTCCCTGCACTACAGCTTGAAAACGACATAATGGGCAGAGGCAGGCCTGAAGTTAACAGGTCAGAGGTTTTCAGACGTCATTTCACCCCGTTGACACCATGGATGAGGAGATGTTAATCATGGAGGTGCACTGAGATGTCTTCCTACTACTCCTCTGGTTTTGTGGTTCTGTTTATAGAAACTACATCTTGTTATATCGCGCGATTATGTGTGAATTCGCGAGATCTCGTGCGTCCTCGTGACTCCCGCTGTCTGGTGTAGCTGCACCGCTCTGCACAGCAAACGCAGCAAGTGGGTGCTGACAGACGGTGGAGCACGCAGCGGAACGACGAGACGAGTTGAAACAGTCAAGTACTTTCAATGCACTGTTCTGCAACGTTCTAAAAACCTGCCGGTTCACACCAATGCAACTAGATGAGATGGTTTATTATCTCTATGCAACAACTCTCCGTGCTTCTGTCCTGATTTCCAGCTTTTCAGGTTTATTTTGTGGCTGAACATAATTTGAAGCTTCTTAAAATATGAATGAGGGTATTGATAGAGGGATACTGGCTACAGCTGCATTTGTAGTGATGAAACGGCAAGAAACATGAGCAAAACGAACATCAGATCATTTTGACTTGACCAGCAGACTTACAAGCTGACTGGTTGTTGAAACAGGTGACGTGATTTATATTCTACAACCAGCTGCTGGTGATTTGACCAGCTGAGTTGCAGGTGACACCATCAGCCGGCCTGAACTGAGCTTAGACAGGCCAGTTCACAACTTTTCTCTGCAACGCTCTAAAAGGGTTTCATGTCGTCCCAAATCATTTGTATGAATTGGGCTTAAGGAGGGGCTTGTCCAAAGAATGTCAAAATATTCCTTTCAATGACTGCATGTTGAGCATGTCCTAACAATGTCTTTAAATATAATATTTTCTAAAACATTTAAATAGTCCGCTAAAACTGTAGTACCAAAGTATTAGTATCAGTAGTAAATATATTATAAAATATACAGTGGTAACAGTTTTAACTGAGATATCTAAACATTTTTCCACCTCTTTATCACACAATCTTGGCTGGGTTTTTACTGATCATCCCTGTAGCTGCGTGTTGCTTGTCATGTCAGCAATGATGTTCATGTCCACACATCCTCATTGAGAATGCAGCATCTGTATGGTCTTTGCCCTACAGGTTTAAATAATTCACACAAAGCACAGTCTCCATTCAGATTTTATGAGCCCCCAGTGGCAGTTCAAGGCAGTTTCAGCCTGTTTATATCACAATCTCCCTTATGTGCCCTCACCATAGCCTTTCTTAATTTTGCATTTGGTTGCAGCCTTTGAATCCTATAACCTCTATGTTCTCTTCTGGTTTTTAATAACAAGCTCCACAACTATTATAGGGATTCTGTAGCCTTTACAAAGAACCACTGTCTTTGTAAACACTCTACACTGCTATGATTCATGGCGCAGGTTATTTAAGTGCACATATGACTTTTAAGATAAACCCAAGGGCAAATTCCTGGATGGCTTAGATGCCTACCAACAAACAAAAACAAACAACCCATCATGCAGAGGCACCAAGAGCAACGGGAAGAGCCTATTGTACAGGACGGCTGAGCAGAGCCGCACCAGGCCCGGAGTGATGCACTATTCTCATCTCTCTCATAACGTTATTAAAAGTTTGAGCCTGGAGGCCATGAAGGTTTAGCAGAGGATTATTATTTCAAGCTCCCTGCAAAATAAATCAATCCTTTATCAAAGTCCGCAGTCCCCATGAACTGCGTAATCAAATTGAACAGTGTTCTAGGCTAGTATCTCGTTACTGTTCTATTAAATTGAGCTATTGCTGTGGGAGATGGCTCAAATATAGCCTTCCATATAAGACATGGGTGTTATGCGCAGACAATTGAAAAATCCCATAAATTTGGCACTGTGAAACATTTTTCCTAAAGGATTCTTTCTTTGAAGTTTTTTCCCCCCCCTCTCTCCCTCTCTTCATTACCTTCTGAGTGCAGAAAATGTTTTGTGTTAGGGAAAAAGATTGCAGTCCACAGTATGTAAGGCTAGCTGCAGCAGACATTTTACCCCGTGCACCAGCCAAACCCTCATTTCTTCCAAGTCTTTTTAACTACTCACGAGGTAACCAAGAATGCCTCTCTGACATTTACAGAGAACACATCAGCCAGACCTATTCCCATTGTTATATCGCATATTCCTGTAATGCAATTTCTGAACAACAGTATCTCTCCCGCTGCTCCGGCTCTCTTTCTCTCGGGCTGGTACGCCTGTCCGCGCCCCGTGATTGGACGAGGCCTTCTTGCAGGCTCGGCGCTTCTATTCAGCCGGTCGCCGTTGAATAGCGCCTGTCAAGCGGCAGAGCAGATGAAGTGTTTTTGCTGTTACGGTCAATGAAGGAAATGGCAGTGAATTTGAAAATATGCTGATGACTCCACTTGAAACAGCAATTCATCTGAATTTAGACGAGGAGGTGTTTCTATCACAGACCAGCACACACACACGTACACACTTCCCCGGGTTCCTTCACAGGGTTTCTCATGATGTTGGCAGGGATTTCAACATGGAGATGATGTGAAATGATATTGTCCAGGGCAATGGACACAGCGTGCAAGACCACACTACAGCAAGACTGGATGTTCTTTTTTTGTTTGTTTCCAGTCAGTCCTTGGCACAACATGGGAATACGCAGACATCTGGATGTGAACATTTTATAGAGCAACATAATGTTCTTGGGTCAGCAACATGAACTGTACAGGCTGAACCAATTCTGAGGCTGAGAGAAAGTCAAGTCATGCATATTTCCTGGCAAACACTGTTACCCTGACCCTATGGCTCTTTCTGGATATGAAACTACAAAGCCTCTATTTAGGGTTAAGAGCCACTTAACACCTTTCACTTGCTTAAAATGTGAGAATAAAACAGTACCTCATTAATTTCCTGTTCAAAACCAAAGGAATTTTAGCATTAAACAACATTCATGCAGAGGCTAAAATATCTCATTAAAAGACAAATGGCGTCTTTGCAAAGCCAGTATATGTGTATAATGGTAGCTAAACAGATGTTTTAAACACACATATGTAGAAATTCCTTCCTTTTTGCGAGTGTGTGTGTGTGCTTGCAGTGAGACTCATTAGAGACTGTTTTGTATGCAAAACACAAAGCACAGATGGCATTTGCACTTTGCATCTCATCCATAACCTAGTGTGTGTCATTAAAAGGGAGCCTAGAGAAGCAATTTAAATTGAGGCTTTGATTGAACTTCTGATGATTCTTCAAAGGTGTGTTGAGGTACATCCACACTATATACCTGGACGACGAGGAAGAGCTACTCCGTCTTTAGAGCTCTAATTAGGTTCTAGAGCAGCGGCGGTGACAGGAACATCACTTCCTGTTCAAAGACACGGACTTTGTCGCTCATCTCCCGTACACACGTGTCTTTTTTTCCCCCTCGACAGTAATGAGCCGGGCTCATCCTTTCTGTTTGCCTCATGCAGGTTTTGTTTTTTACATCCTCACCTTCAGACGGTACATCGTATTTATTTGCTCAAGGGCTTGTCAAATTTAAAAAGCACTGCTATTATCTTGTAACTGCTGTCAATTATGAATAGAAACATCAAACAAGCAGAGTATTACCACATCCTTTCCTCTACCTCTCACACTCACTCGCAGACACACAGGCACACTCTGGTTCTCTCTTCTGATGCTTCAGTGAATGAATGAAATTACTTCTCCAACTCCACTCATCCTTGTTATTCAAGTAATGTCCCGGGCCTGCACCTATTTCGGCTTTGTTGCTGGAGTTGTAGTGGAGGCGTGGTATTATAAAACAATGATAGGACTTCATGCATGGTCTGGAACTGACAAAACCTTTTGCTTTTGATACACTGAGCCTCTAATGGACTAGTGCAAGTGTGTGTGTAAAAATGTGCTTTATAGCCAAGACATACACTGTGTCTCAAATCGTGTACTTCTGTACTTACACTTAGTATTTTGAGTGCATAAGTGCGTTCACACTGAGGAGTGTGGAAAAATGCAGTGCACTATGAGTACCCGGATGGTGCACTCAAAACGGTCAGAAAGTTGAGTGTGGAACTATGGACACCTCTTGCACTCAATGGTCGCCATCTTGGCTATGTAACGGAAGGGGAGGGACCACTTTTCAAACTGGAAATGGCGGCTGAGGACTGTGCGACTGTGAACGTCGCTGCGTTGTACAAATTCACGTGTTTTTTGCACTAAGCACCACTATGCTGTTGTCGGATATAAGCCAGCAGTATGTTTGTTGGGTTAATTTAGCAGTCTGTAATGATTTGGTACCACGAACGAATACATGAATGCTAATGCTAGTGTGTGAACTAGCTAATTTGCGGTTGTCATTTCAGGTGAGTGCACAACGGCCGTGTTTGGTTTGAGACAGCACTACCCTGTCGAAATTTGCGCACTACGCCAATGAGTCATAGTGCACACAGTAAACTACAGAGAAGTATACTCATGGAAGTTTGTGATTTGAGACACACTCTTAGATGAGAAGAATGATAGCAATTTCTGTATGCTAAATATGAGGCTAGCTTAGCTTAGCTGCTTAGACTAGTAGGTGGGGAAAAGGCTGTCTGCTCTGCCCAAAGCTCAAAATACTTAATACCCAAACAAATGAGATACAACATTGAGCCTTAGAGGTGTTAGTGTTGTTATTTATTCTGAGATAGCCAAGTTTCCACCTAGTTTCAGTCTTTATGCTAGGCTAGGCTAATACCCTTTTGGCTACAGCTCCTTACGTAACTCACAGGCATTACAGTGGTATCAGTCTCCTCATTTAAAGGTCATTTTATGAAGAGCGTGCCATGAATAAATGGAAATAAAATGCAAATGATCACATTAAAAACACTCACTTCTAATGAAATGCCCACTTAAAGTGACCAATCATATTTCAATCGATATTGTTTTGGTGTGAGGTGCCACATCAGCAGTAAAGATGTCTGCCTTCTCTCGAATATAATGGAACTAGATGGCACCTGAACTACACCCGCTAACCGGATCACTGTGTAGCAGGAGGTGTGCATCATGGATATGGTGTTTGTGTTTGTTGCAGCAAGAAATGTAAACATGAATGGCGTTCTCCTTGGCTGAGCTGTAAAATTAGCTTATCGGTCCTTGATGAGCGAGCACTAGATGCAGGCTTCCTTCTGCAAGGTTATGCGGTTGTTGGGTGGAGTTACTGCTCACAATAAGGTCTGTGGATTATCTTGAGTCAACAGGTAATGATTTCTGAAAAAAGAGATTGCTGTTGAGTTTTTTAAATGTAGTTTTTTGGTGCTTTGAGCACCACAACCAGAGTGCCATCTAGTTCCATCATAGTCAAGAGGAGGCAGACATCTTTATGGCAGATATCTCCAGCACTCAGCAACTCACATTAAACCAATCTAGATTAATAAATAGCACTACAGGTAAGAGGAAAAATATGTATTTTTGATTTTGGGGTGAACTTTACCTTTGAACTACATGTGTTCACAGGGAAGCCAGTCTTTATGAATTCATGCAGTATAGGCTTTGAATAGGCTTTGTAGTGGTTATTATTGGTCCTATATGACCACTATGGTTGCTGAGCAAAAATATGTCTGACTGAACACATCCAAAAAATCCAGTGTCCACAGAATTTTTTTCTCCAAAAAATGAATCATTTAAATGAAGCATCTATTAAAAAAAAAAAAAAATACAAAGCATAGACGGTCTAAATGTATGTCTAAATTCTAAAGATAAACTAAGGATTCTACTAAAGTTAAAGCAAGGACAGTCTCTGCATCAGGTCTTGAGGATGTGAGGTCAAAGACCTTTCTTCGTGCTCCGGTGACACCCTCCACGCGGCCTCCCTCTGTTTTATCATCAGCCATCCACAGCCACAAGATGGGGTCAACTCAGAAAACCAGCTAGCGTTTGCAAACTATAATTTTGGCTCCTACAGGCTTTGGGAACCTGTAAGCATATGTCATAGACTGTATATAAAGATGGATGAAGTGACAGCTTCTCAAAGTGAAGCCAAAGCAATTGCCCCCTGGTGGCTGGCTGCAGTAAAGGTAAGAAACCCCGCCCCTTTCTTGTTAGCGGATGGGACATGGGCCGAACTAAAAACTTGTAGTACACATCAAATAAATTTTTCCCAAAGATGGTTTCTGTCAGTTAAGTTCGTTTTAATAACACTGATGTATGCTGTGCTTGTTTTTCTTATAAGTTTGGTTTTAATTAGTTATTTAATGCTATAAAACGAGGATTTTACAACATGAACTTTATACCATTGGAATCGCAACTACGCAGACTATGGCTTTGAATTTTGTCACCGGAGCAACATGGCAGTGGCCGTATCCGGGATATTTTAGCTTCACTTCTGTACAGTGGGGATAAGTGGAGAAGTGTTGTCAAGCTTGATATACAGCCTATGGCATCTATTTATAAGAAACTGCTCTTAGTTTTAGCACAAGCTGCTGCCAATGTCAACAATAAGGTTATGTTGCCATGTAGTAGCTGTTGCCACAGTCGATTGGCTGAATCTGTCTTATTGAAGGCAAAAATATGAGTAAATCAGTCTTGGAGAGAATAAATATGTTTTTAAATAATGTGAATTATTTGCCCTTAAAATCTTGCCCCATGTAAAAGGAAGCATATTTTCCAAAATGTTAATCTGTTCCTCCAAGGCTAAGCTCATCTGTGCTTCAAGATGCTTTTGGGAAACATGGCTCAGATCAGTCTCAGATATTATTTCATACAACTCACAGATGAGTCAACAAATTATGTAGTGACCTTTCTATGGGCTGATCTGTTTATTTAGAATGTGAGAGCACATCATACCCCACAGTTTAGTACAAATCCATTTCATAGTCTCCCCCCTCCCCGGGACAAACACTGTGATTTAGAAAATGCTGCAGTTGAGTAACAACATACAATTGAACTTTCATCAAAAGCCAATCAGTGGTTTCTAGAGGGATGGACCACAGCTGACTCATATTCCCTTTTGTTATTGTGGAGAGCAATTATAACAGCATAGAAAATCTGTTATGATGTTTGGATTACACATTAGACTGCAAAAGCCAAAGCTGAAGACCAGTGACAAGCACAACCCAAACAAACAGTTAGCATCGCAATTTCCTTTTGTGAGAAATAAAACAACTCGCAGCGTGGTGGCAGCTGATGACTGATGATCACTACACTTCATAAATGTAGACTGAGCTGTGCAATATATTTGGGTCAACATGAATTCTATTTCAAAGGGGATATTTTTGCAGTCAGCTGTATGCCAAATCTGTTACTGGTTAAAAGCCTGCTGCCCTGAGCCATAATGAAGAAGTGCAATGTCCAGATGTGAAGTCACACTGAGCTACTTGTCACTTCTAATGGGGCGTATTAATGAAGCTCTGCACGACTCCAACCCCCGCTACTTTTTGTTCATTTGTTTCTGATCCAACCCTGCAAACCCCTCCAGCACCGTCCCCTGCCCTCCACATGGTGAGTGGAAGTACAAAACTACATGCATGAACAATCAAAGCTGCCATAAATCAGCTGAATACACCCAATAGCTCAGTTACACTTTGCTGGTATCTAGGACTTTGTCTTGCTTCAAGAGCAGCCGAAATCATCAAAGCATTGATTCAGCAAGATGCTGGAGATGCTCCACAGGGATGTTGGTCCACGCTGACTTGCGGCTGTTATGTAGTACCTGCAAATTTTCCATCCATGTTGTGAACATTTTTCATCTCATCGCAAAGGTGCTCTATTTGGTTAAGATCTGGGAACCGTTGGAGTCGATTTAAAGATGAATCCACCTTAAGTATGCTGCAAGTGTCATAATTTAAAGGAATGGAAAATACCTTTATTCTCTTTCTGCCAGAGAGTTTGATGACAAGATTGACACCACTCTCAAATCTGTCCATTAAAGGAGCTACGTATATATGACATTTAGAGCTACATATAGCAGTAAGCAGCTATGCTAAGTGGAGATATAGTGGAGTAATGGCATCCTGAGCAGAGAATGAAGTCACGCTACGCTCTGTGTGTGTGTTGTAATCCAAGCTTCTGTGTCTCATGTTCTGGTAGACAGACTGTCCGCTGATGCATGTTAGTGCTAACATATTCTCCTTGAATGGGTCATATGATATCCTACAAATTAGTGAGCCACGATATATCCTTAATGCATAGTTAGGTAATTAGCGTAAAATTACAGATGTTAGGTTTAGGCAAGTCCAGTAACTGTGGGTGAGATTAGGAAAAGAAACATTGTTAGGTGTCTTTAGGTTTGGGCAAGTAAAAGAACTGTGGATTAGGAAAAGATTCATGGTGAGGACATACCTTAAAATGACTCAAAATTCACATGATTCCGAACATGGGATTTCAGGGGAAGGTTCCAGGGCAAAGTCTGTCTTTTTTTGACCCATCCACCATCCCACCTGCATCCTTACAAGACTGCTTGGGACTGCTTCCACATTTACTCTCATCAGCGCATTGGTCATGTTATGGCAGCTTTTCAAACTTTGTGGGATATGTATGAATTTGGTGCATTAATTTTCGTGGGAAAACATCTGAACAGTCTGTGTGAACAGCCTGGCTAGTGCATGTGAACCCTGAGAATGTGTCTCACTGGCTAGCTCATTGCTGTCGCTCTGCATTGCGCTCATACAAATGTTACCACTGACATTGGGACTGCTCACTCCCTAAATTCCCCCATAGGTTAAGATTGTTTGTTCTGTCAGCACTGTTGCCAATGTTAAGAGTCGTTTATAGAGTTAGCACCATTAGCTGCAGGCCACTCTTGCAGGATCAGAAGAGGCCTGATGGGTGTGGCATGTAACACAACAGCATTGGCCTTAAGTGTGACATGCAACATATGCGTCAACAATGCTTTAAAAAACAATAACAATGGCATAATGTGGCAGTAACAATCATTTACCTTCCCTGTTAAATGGCAGCTAATCTTGTCCTCTGCTCGGAGGGTTAACAGGTCCCGAATATGTTAGTTTTTCCAATTTGCGGACATTTAGGGCCGCTGGTCTTCTTGTTTGAGTTAGCCGCTAACTGCTAATAATTGCCTTTAAATTATTATTGTCATACTTCCATTATTACTATACACATATGGTTATTATTGTCACATACATATACTGTCATTTATTTATAACATATACACTAACAAAATACTGTTATTATAATTATAATATTGTGTAGCTACTGTCATTACTGTATGCCCTGTATCTCTCTGTCTCTCCCTCTCTTTATATATCATTTTGCCATATGGATTACTGTATATTTCCTATGTTGATCTGTTCTGTACTCAAAACATCTATTGCACATATGTCTGTCCTGGAAGAGGGATCCTGTTTTTCCTGAGGTTTCTTCTGGGGTTTTTCCCTGTGAAAGGGTTTTTTGGGGGGATTTTTCCTTATCCACTGTGAGGGTCCAAGAATAGAAGGATGTCATACAGTTGCAATCAAAATTATTCAACCCCCATTGCATATTAGGCTTATTGGCAAAATGTACAATTTTTCAGCTGTTTGCAATAAACAAAGTAGACAAGAACAGTTGAAATAGTTTAATAAAACTAATATTACCATGGTTTTTATCCAAATTCAACACAAAATGCTACTTTTAATCACTACTGTAGTCTCAAAATTATTCAACCCCCTGTCTCAAGCACACCTGATGCAACTAATCACAATTATTCAACCCCCTGTTTCAAGCACACCTGGTGCAACTAATCAAGGGCTTCATTAGTTCAGGTGTGCTTGAGATAGAACACATAAATACCTGGACTGGCTAGGGGTTTGTTGAGAGTGACGTTTGATTGCATGTTAGAAATATGGCTAAGTCAAAAGAATTGTCCAAAAAGTTCAGAGAAGAAATCGTTGCCTTGCACAAACAAGGAAAAGGATACAAAACAATAGCAAAAGCTCTGAATGTTCCTAGAGATACAGTTGGAAGCATAGTTCGCAAGTTCAAAGTTAAAGGAACAGTGGCTACACTACCTGGACGTGGCAGAAAGAGAAAACTATCAGCGGCTGCCACCAGATTCCTGAGAAGGCAAGTGGTCAAAAACCCTCGAGTGACTGCAAAACACCTGCGGCAAGACTTGGTGGCAGCAGGCACTGAGGTTTCAGTTTGTACAATAAGGCGCATACTAAACACCGAAGGGCTCCATGCCCGGACTCGTACACCACTACTGACCCAAAAGCACAAGAAAAGTCGGCTCCATTATGCTCAAAACCATATAAATAAGCCACAGAAGTTTTGGAATTCTGTTCTGTGGAGTGATGAAACAAAACTGGAACTTTTCGGGCCTATGGAACAGCGGTATGTCTGGAGGAAAAAGAATGAAGCATATGCTGAAAAGAACACCCTGCCTACAGTGAAGCATGGCGGTGGCTCAGTGATGCTCTGGGGCTGCTTTGCTGCCTCTGGCACTGGAAACCTGCAGCGTGTGGAGGGCACGATGGATTCAGTCAAGTATCAGGAAATCTTAGGTAAAAACGTCATGCCGTCTGTGAGGAAGCTGAAGCTTGGGCGTCATTGGACCTTCCAACAGGATAATGATTCCAAGCATACCTCAAAGTCCACCAAGGCTTGGTTTCAGAAGAAGAAATGGAAGATTCTAGAGTGGCCGTCACAGTCGCCTGACTTGAACCCCATAGAAAATCTCTGGTGGGATTTGAAGAAGGCGGTTGTAAAACGCACACCCAATAATATTACTGAACTGGAGGCCATTGCCCATGAGGAATGGGCTGAGATTCCTCAGGAACACTGTCTGAAGCTGGTGTCTGGCTATGCATCACGTTTGCAGCAGGTCATAACAGCAAAAGGGTGCTCTACTAAGTACTGAAGATGCTTGTCATGAAGGGGTTGAATAATTTTGAGACTGCAGTAGTCATTAAAAGTAGCATTTTGTGTTGAATTTGGATCAAAACCCTTGTAATACTAGTTTCATGGAACTACTTCAACAGTTCTTGTGTAATTTGTTTATTGCAAACAGCAGAGAAATTGTATATTTTGCCAATAGGCCTAGTATGCAATGGGGATTGAATAAATTTGATTGCAACTATATGTTGTAAAGCCCTCTGAAGCTTGTGATTTGTGATATTGGGCTTTATAAATAAAATTAAACTGAAAATTGCAATCTGCCATGGTGGGTTGTACTCCTAAAAATGCTACAAACTACATTACCGCCATTCTGCAATTGTACAGAATGGCGAGGCGGCATAAGAGTGCGATATTCCCACCTTGAACCAGCAGTGTAAAAGAGGCTATGGACATGCTCTGAATGTTGCCTTCAGCTCCTTTAAATATAAGGTTGCATCCAGCAGCTGGTTAGCTTAGCTTAGCACAAACACTGGAAGCAGGGAAACGGCAAAATCTGCCAACCAGCAACTCTCAAGCTCAAAGTTTAACATGTTACTCCTTGTTTGTTTAATCCAAAAACCAAAGATGCGGCTGAAAGCTCCAGATTAACTCTGAGTAGATGACTTTAAACACACATTTCTGACACTTTAATACAGAAGAAAACATGGCAGATGCTTCCCGTCAGTTTACTGAGAACCACATTATGGTGTGATGTAGTTTGTCTACTATAATTACTGCTTAGAAATACCACTTTTTGTTTGTTTGTTTGTTTGTTTGTTGAGGTGGATAAGAGACAGATGTAGATGACCACTACAATGGTTTTTCATCAGACGGCAGTTTTTAACCATCAGGTTTGACTGGTCGTGCTTCAGAATCAAAGAGCAAAGACTTCCTACACTCTGCATTTTACAGCAGTGCTAATACTGAAGACATACCAATTTCTCCACAGAGCCTCAACAATCAATAATGTAATGCAGCCGCAAGATATTTTGTGTTTTGAGCAGGAGGTTCAGCATCTTCTATAAAACCTCCCTGAGCACAACTTTCACTTTACTTTTTTTTTTTTTTTTTGGATGGATGGATGGAAATGAGAGAAATGTAGGAAATGATGACCTGGGGTATGACTGCGGCAGGTGGAGGGGAAGTGAAAACAACTCTTAAAATATGTTATGGAGCCAGAGTCTCTGAAAATGGACTTTTTCTTTAATCCACGGCTGTGGTGACCTTAGCTTGGTTTGAGTGTCCTTCAGACCAGTGGTGGAATGTAAAGTACATTTACTCCACTAGCTGGAATGTTTAAGTAGCCAGCACTTGAGTCTTTTCTTTTTCTGTCTCTTTCTACTTAGACACCATAATTACAGAAATATATATTGTAATTTTTACTCTTTTATATTTGTCTGACATTTTGTGGATAGGTTCTTTACTTTTTTGCACACAGCACATACAAGGAACTTATAAAATCTGATATTTTGTTTTTCATTAAACTACCAAACAGTATTTAGAAAAAGAAATTATCAGTTGATTGAGCAATTAGTTGATGGACAGAAAATTTACTGGCAACTATTTTGATGGTTCCAGCGACTCAAAAGTCATGATTTGCTGTGATTAATTATTTCAATCATTTTAATCTGTGTTTACATTAATTTTTTTTAATTTAATTTTAATTTATCTCTTAAAATTTTCAGGTTTGTACTACTGTTAAGACTAAGCAGACACAGTGAATGTGTCAGATTGGACTCTGGATAATTGGAGAATTTTTACAAATCAATCAACCAATCAATCAGAGGAGAGAATAATCAGCAGATTAATCAATAATTGATATAATCATGAGCTGCAGTCTGATACAAAACAATTCAGTGCAACCACCTTAGCTAACAGCAGCAGTAAAATCTTGCTTTTACATTAATGCATGAGTAATGATAATGAATGATATATAATATTGTCAGGGGACATTTTTCTGTATTGAGTTCTTCTTTAAAACACTTTAAGTTCATTTTATAATTACATAATCATTCAAATTTTTACTCATGTAAAGGATCTGAATACTTGCTCTAAGACTGTGTCCAATAAAGACAGCCATGAAGACGTCCACCTGCAAACCAATAGTGTTAAATCACAGGTAGTGTTCAGGTATACAGGGGGTTTATCAGCATGTAACAGCAGAACACAGGACTTTTTAGACAAGGTTCCCCAAGCTGCTACTTCCAACACGTGTTCTGCCCATCAGCCCGAACGACCCTTGCCATTCTCATCTGACCTCTCTTGTTTCTTGGTGTCAGGACTGCATTTGACTGTATGTGTTTTGTATATCGCAGCACTCACTCTCTATTAACTCTAGACCCTGAATCTGCGGCGCACCAAACTCCCACGAGGACAGCTGTCACCCCAGATGCTGGAGCTGGCACATCTATCGCCAGCGATCACGCTGTGTTCAAAGTCGAAGCACAAGTCTTGCCCATTCAGGTTTAGTCAAACAGTAACAGGATCCCCTCTTGATATCGGCACGGTTCCTGAGTCACACCTACATTAGCCGCTCGCCATCTGGAGAAGTGCGGTTTCGCATAAACGGGAGACAAAGCATGGCAAATGTACATCTTTCATGTGAAGATGTAAAAGAAGGAGTGGTTGGCCCCCTGTTCGTGTGTATCATTATGCAGTGCAGAATGCTAATGGTGCTTCTGTGCTAATATTTGTTTTTTTCATATCTCATTGTTTCAGTCGTGCCCTGAAGGCTTCACATACGAACTCTGTGTCATCTCTCCACATCGCTGTTGTCTTTGCAGTCATTAAAATGTGCTTTGAAGAGCAAAACATAATTTAAAGACGCTCAACAAAACCAATAAACAGCTATAAATGTGAAAACTGCGTACATCAAAGGTCAGTCCAAAACACACTCTTTTTATGATAATGATTTTGAACCATCATTTTACACAGCTTGGGAAGCTGATCGCTGTCAACTGAACTTGAATGTCAAGTGCAGGTCTCTTCAGGTGCACTCGAAGATAGCTGAAGAGCTAAAGTGGAGAAAAGAGGCAAATGGAACAACTCAGTTGGAATCTGATTTATTCATTGTGTCCTTGGAGAAGGAGCAATAGGGTGAAAGACCGCAGCACGCTGCAAAGTGAGGGAGCTAGTGAACCAGAAAGCTTTTTTTCCCTCCGTGGCAGTAATCAAAGTATCCTCCCCACGACATGTTCTCCCTCAGCCTCTTGAGTTTTCTTTCTTTCTCTCTCTCACTCACACACACCCCTTCTCCTCCTCTCTCATGCACACACACACACGTATACAGCCGTCTTCTCCTCGATGACATGTTGGATCAGATTAGCTTTCACAGCGACAGGCCCGAAGAGGCAGCGAGCACGAGATGCTAGCCTATAGTCGCACAGTCCGACACATGCAAGGAGTGTGCGGCGACACAGCAGGGGATGATTAGGTGTCCTCTGTGATTAGATTAACAGTTCCTCTCCTCGTGTCACTCTCTGAATGAAAGGCCTCATCCTAATTGCTTGTTGCCTCTTGTTTTTTATCCTATCCTTGCAGGACAAACACTGTGTCGCCTTTCTTTATAGGTGAGTAAACTAATTCCAGAGAATAGTGTCAGGAGCATCAACGTACTGCAGTGCAGTGCCATCCTCCTCGCGCACCACTCCCCCACGTTGTCTTGTTCCTGTTTGAAAGCAGTCCAGGCATAACAAAGGGGGAAAAAAACACAAAAGGAGAGGCAGCGGAGCAAAGGAAGAACAAAAAAAGCAATATCCTTTCATGCTTTGTCAGAAATGGGTTGTTTGGATCATACAGTAGCATTTCATACAGCCCGAGTCTGTTCCACAGGACTGGTGCAGTGAATAAATCCTGAATCATAGTGTCTGCGTCCAAAAATGAAAGAAAAAAGAAAAACACTGGTCTTTTGCCATGTTTGTTGGATTTGTTATTTGAGCTGTGGCAGGCTGGATCTCTGGAAGGAGGAATTCATTTTACCACACAATGCAGACCCAGAGACCAGTAAAATGACACAGACTGTCTGGGCAATCTATGTGTGCTGCTTTACTGTATATGTGAGATTTTTTTTTTTTTTTTTTTTGCGCCGTGGGAATAAGCAGGGTTTAAATGATTAACTGTCCTCTCTGCTGTATTTACTAAAGTAAATCCTGATGAGAACGTCCTCCCCTGAAATATAGTTTCTAAAGCTTACAAGTTGGAATTATAAGCGACACGGCATCCATGTGCAGCATGTTTTGTAAGCAGTTGATGGTTATAATAATACATTATTGATTGTGTCACATCTTATAGAGAGAGAAAGATCACATGCCAGATGAAGCTGTCAATGGAGCCCTCAATCAGTGGATGCAAGGCAGGGGAGCGAGAGTGAAGCAGATGGTGCTTACTATTGATCCAAAACATGCACACACACTTCCACTGACTAACGGCTCAATATTGGACCTATTACAGAAAAAAACTCCTCTCTTTGTGTGTATGTCTGCAGGGGGGCTTCTGATACTTTGCCGTTCTGGAGTTCAAGTATGCGGCGTGTTTAACCTGAGCCGAGATCCCGCAGGCCACAAAATCACCCACAGTGGTTTGTACTCAGCGCAGACAGGTTCAGATAGCGTTGTAAAATAACGTTAACACAGACTCAGGACCCTTTCTGTACATTTTTATTTACAAAATGTATTAAAATTCTCTGTACAGCGCCTCACTAATGAGGTTCAGCAAATTATGCATGCATCTCTTGCTCTTTTGTACCCACTACTATGCCTGTTTTTTTTCTGCAGAAGGTGAGGCGTACAAAAAAGAAAAGAAAATAATAAAGGTGAAACTGATTTACAAAAGAATAACCAGGTCTGGGTTTCTAATGGTAACCTAAGGTCAGTTTGTGAGTAGCAGAGCTCGTCAAGCATCACTGATTTCACATGCAATTTCTTAGAAAAGAAAAAAAAAGAAAAAACAAAAGGAGAAAAAAGGGGAAACCAATCTTTCATCATGTAATATAAATAATTCTCATTTATCTAAATGTACACATCTTTCTCGTCTTTGTTTTTCTTCACATTGTCAGTTTCTTTTTTTTTAATATATAAAACTATCCGCCCATAGTTTCAGGTGATTAGATAGCTATCTTCCTAAATCCTATGGAATCACAGTCTTTTTGAAAGAAAGGAAATTATTACAGCAATATGGAAATGTGCTAAGCTTCAGGGGTCTCCCTGGTATAACCTTGTATAAATCTATTTTCCGTTTGTATTCATATATTTTTCATTTTCATTTTTACTAAGTGAAGTCACCAAACACTGTAATGCTCATTAAAGGAAAATCAAACCAAAAAGCAAACCACAGCTCATTGTAAAATGTGCAATTGTTAAAGAAAATGGTAAGGTAATCCAAAATACTACAGTTTAAAAGCCATTGCTGTTATCCTTTTAATTGGATTGCAGTTAATCTACAATTGAATTACCCTTTTTGTTTGGTTTTACTTTCATGTACAGGAGACTTGAATGACTCTAGACTTCAGGGAAAGACTGTGTGGAGCGTTGAACCTTAGTGAGTCAGAGCTCCTTTGATATTTTACAAACTGTAGATCACAAACAGATTTTTCTTCTTCTTTTCTTTTTTTTTTTTAACTCAAGCATGAATACTTTGCTTTACACACGTCCTTTGTCATACAAAACACACTCTTGGCAGTATTGGAAGTGCGAATTATGACCTGGTTCTGTAGTGCGTAAAAGCCAAACCAGATCATCTTCTCATCTTCATGAGTCCCATCAAACGTTCAGAAGACAGTGGCAGCAGCACCAGAGTTTAGAGTACAAACAACACACTCGTAATTGTTTTGGGCTGAATGGCGTTTCGCTCCAATAAGATCAATCTGTCTTTTAAAACAAGTACAAGGTCACTATAAGTGACTTACAGCAGTATAAAAGCTATCGTCTAATAACCAGTGTCTTACAGTGCACTGAATAGATCTAATAAAATTATCTCAACACATATAACCAGTGAAAATCTGGCAGCAGAAGGATGAAGAGTAATCTGATCATATTGATTACAAGAAACCAATTAGACACTTGTCACGTAAGATTCGTCGTCTCTCTGGCACTTCAAAGTGTGCTTAGGGTTGCAAAGGATGGCTTTAGTTCTCTCATTCATTGTAACATGTCAAATGTATTTTATATATATATATATCTATATATATCTATATATTTCAATCACTGCACCATTCTTCTGTTTTGTATGAGTTTCAAGCAAAAAGCAATATCATTGTGAATGAGTTGCATTGATTGGACTCAGAGTTCCATAAGGCACTGAGAGGAGGGAACCGCATCGGCTCTTCCCGTGACCAGTCCAGTCGTGTCGTCATTGCAGATTATCGTGCCGTGTCCGCCGAGAGGATTTGGCTTGGAGCTCAATCCCCATGATCCTGTCCTTTCATAGATGTTCAGTCACAGTTGTAAGGGACAATGGAAATGTTTCCTAAACCTGTGTCGACACACAGAGCAGAAGCAAACACGGGAGGAGGTGAGGGACATGTGATTGAAAGGAAAAATCTGCATATCACTCATGTCGGGTGAAAATATGTGACGGTGAATGAGATGTCAACTTCAAGCAAATAAAAAAAAACAAAAAACAACTAGGAATGAGTATTAAAGGTTTTAACTCAAGTTGAAGGACTACTCATCATCCAACTGAATCAAGGCTATTTTTTAATAAAATAAAGTGCCTTGAATTTTTTAAAGCCTGCTGAAAAAAATCAGGTGTTTGTACCAGAGCCCTGTATTGGTCTGATTTTCAAAACCCAACCCCCAAACCAGAACCGTGACATGTAATATAAAATATCACACTATCGGCCACCACCTGGACATATGACCAATAGGGGCAGGGGAAAATATATACAGTATAGTATCGCGATATTTTTGTGCGGCAATATCGTATCAAATTATCGATTTTTTTATGACATAAACTATTGGTATTACAAATACAAATTAAACTTAAGGTAGCCTACTAGAAAAATATAAAAAGTTGCTTTTTCAGTTCACTAGATACATTTTGCTGCTGCTGCTGCTGCTGCTGCTGCTGCTGCAAAAAGGCTGACCTGAGATAGACTGAAAACGTTATCCTAACAGATAAAACAGATGTTGACATAGTTTTCCTTTAGGGACATAATTTACACTTGAAAAAAGGTAATAAACTGCAATATATTCTATCGCAAGATTCAGCATATTGCAACATGTTTAAAATCGCAATAATATTGTATCGTGATAATATCGTATCATGGATCCTCTGGTGATTCCCACCCCTAATGACCAATTAGTTCCATGACTGAACCCGACAAGAAACCACAAATCCTATGATAACCATGTGCTGTTCAAATAATTTGGTTAGGCAGCATATTTAAAGTAATTATTTGGGGACATTTAATACATGTAGAATTAAGATAATATATGTTAAAACAAAGGTAATTGAGGAAATACGATGTACATCTCCACAGTTAACGTGCCCGTTAGTAAAACACCTGACTAAAGAAGCTCACATATTCCAGGTGGCATAGAAGTCAGCAATCAGAGAATTAAAAGGTTAAGACATTAAATTACATTATTATCATTTAATTTCAATATATTTATCATCTAACGTCACAATCTGACCCACATGTTCTTTCTACATCCAGAACTGAACCTCAAAATAAAATCAAGAAAGATACCACCCATGAATCACCCTTTTTGTGGGTCACCCGCAGTGTACCCAACCCAACACTGGAATCTGGTGTTCATACACAGCCCTGGCTCTGGAAATTGGAAACAAACAACATGGCTTAGACCAAGCCACACAACTGTATTCCAGTCTATCAGCAGCTGGGGGTGTTCATGCTGGTACACAGCACAGGGGAGAGGCCATGAATGTGTAAAGATAAAGGCAGCGGGAGCGAGAGGAACAATAAATCTGGGACATGTTGGCGCGCTGAACTCCACAGTGAATATCAAAAATCTTTCTCTAGAATCAATGACTCCACCTTTAAGTGTTATAAAAGAATTTAACACTGAAAACTTATCCGCCTTATCAGAACTCTGTGTGTGTGTGTGTGTGTGTGTGTGTGTGTGTGTGTGTGTGTGTGTGTGTGTGTTTTGATCACATTTGATAGACAGTGCTGGCAACATAAGCAAACAACCCACCAGCTGTCATCAGATTTTGTCTATTTGACGCACGTGGCCTTTTTCCCCACCCAGGCCCTGCCCACTTGAAACCAGTGAGAAGACAGACAAAACAAAACAAATACATAACTCTGTAAATAATCTAAATATGTTTTCAGGGCCTTTAAATTATGATGCTCTGTCATACAGCTGCTCTTCTCTAAAAAGACATGTCTCACTTTGTGTTTAATGAAAAGCTACAGAACACACATGCCATTAGTGCAGTTAAATACAAAACTAAGAACTGATTTAACAGTATACTTTTCAGGTCCCCTTTGTTTAGTTCAGTACTGTTGAACTGCTGTGTAGAGATATTTATGATTAGTTATTTAATTACCACTTAACTTCTATTGGTATTAAAGTACAAGTGAGCTTTTGGTGGAACTGCCTATTAAGTTTCTAAGAAGAAATAGTCCCTATGAAAGTTGTTCACAGTGTTTGTGGATTAAATAGAGTAAAGACATTGCTTCTAAAGAGAAATGCTGCTGTTAAATATTTTAAAGCTGCTCCAATCAATGTGTTTATATTTACACTGGGTTAGTACACATGTAATGTGACAAGAGTCATTCATAGTGTCAAATTAACTGAGAAATATCACCATACTCTTCAATTCCTCTGCACTCTGGAGCATTTTAGCCTCTTTTAGCTCATTGTTTTGGTTTTCTGTCTTACAGCTTTACCATTTTGATTTCAAGCTCTAAAAACCAACCCAGCACAAAACAACAGATAATATCAGCGATTGCATTTAGCAGAGAAAAAGACACGTCCCTCAGAAGTTGACTGACACCAAAACAGACTGAATTTTGGAGCTAATGCTACAATGTTGCCTGTTTCTGCTGTAAGTGTTTATACGCAACTGTTTGCTGACACCTTCTACAAAAAGTAATATTATGTGAATGTTGTGCTCACAGATTATTATGCTGCCACAAAAAAAATCTAGGGATGCACCGAATATTCGGTAACCGAATATATTCAGACGAATATTGCAAAAAACCACACATTCGGTATTCGGTGGAATAAGTGAAAAGCAAGGCCGAATAATAGCGGCGTGTTTTGATAACGCAATCAAACAGCGTGCGGTGACGGACGGAGTAAAATGTCGGCAGTGTGGCGATATTTTACTCCGTCTGTCACCGCACTTGCATTTGCGACTAAAAATAGTTTTGTACGGGCAAAATAAATCATTCAGCACGCTGTGTGGTAGTAATAGATGCTCAGAGCAACAAACAAAGTATAACGAGCAAGAAAGTCTGCATAGGGAGGAGGTTGAGTGGATAAATGTGTCAAACATACACAGAACTTTCACCCAGGAGACTGCTGTGAAACCAGG